>NW_025999501.1:5775714-6422857 GCF_019419815.1 Pyrus x bretschneideri
TATGTTATCTCTTGACAAGTGTCACTCAATTTAACCATTGATTCATCTTCCACATGGATATTGGTTTTCTTCACTTCACTATTCTTACAACTGTTTCAGTGATTCTCTTCGAGTTTGAGTTATGGACTTCACCGGACCCATCGAAGAGCATTCTTCGTGCAAGGGAAGTGATCAAGTCTATAGAGAGGGAAAGGACTTTTTGGCCCTTCTAATGTTGAATACTTGCTAAATGGTTCACTTAGAAGTCCTAATTTGATTTCCCTAAATATTGACTTCAATCCCACTTTTCTCTTTGAATTAATTTTACCAAGTGACCATAATTAATTTTACTTTCATTAGCCTTGAATTTGTAACTCATACTATTTCGTTATTGTCATTATATGTTTTCTTCATTGTCATTACTTGTTTTCTTCAATAGTTTGGAGTACTCAATTGTACGGAAAATGAACAATCAAAATTAAAATTGAGAAGATAATATTTTTCTATTCACCATAACCTTAAATCATTTGGAAGAGGGAGAGATGGGGATATGTGGGTGTGAGATGGGTATGAGAAAGAGAGAGTTTATTGCAGAGGGAAGAGCAGCGCTGATAGGAGCATATTTATGCGACTTTTTTAGCTTGTTTCTTTGCATTTAACAAGTTAGTTTCTATTTATTATAGTGATTTAAGCTATTTTCGTGTGTTTGTAGGTCCAATTGGCAAAGATGACAATAAATGGTCAAAAGGAGCAATTTGGAGCAGTTTTGGACTTGGATTGGATAGCATGTGAATGGAGCATAATGGATGGATGTTTTTGGTGTTTAAATGATGCTAAAAATGTGCTACAAATCTGGAAGATTAAGGCTTGGAAGACAAGGAATCAGCTGAAAACAAGGAGATTTTATCCAACCTTATCTTATATTATCCCATATTATCCAAACATTATCCTATTTAATCCAACATTATCTAAACTCATCTCCAGCTGTAAAAGGAGTCCTTATCCTATTCTAAATCCTTCCCATCTGAATTTAGGAGTCCGTATCATGTTTTAACAATGCATATTTGATTCTAGAAGTCCTAAAATCATGCAAACAATTTAATTCCTTTTCTCCTAGAATTATGCCGTGCCCTATCCTTGTCCTCCAAGGATTGGTGCCATGAACCCTACCCTATATATACATACATTGTGCCGCAATTATGAGGGAGAGAGAGAGTTTTAGAGAGAATTTCAGAGATAAGATATAAAGAGTGCTGCAGCTTTGCAAGGAAGGAATGAGAAGAAGAGCTTTGTGCCGTGACCTGCCATTCAAGGCCATTGGAGTGCTGGAGTGTTTCTAGGTGTATTCTATCCTTAGTTTTAGTCCAATGTTTGTTTTAATTTGGTTTTCAATTATAATGGACATGTAGAACTAATTTCTTTTTAGCTAGAGGAGAATTCGAAGCCATGGACATATGTTTGATATGAATTGATCACATTCAGTTATTGTTTTGTAAAACATGAATGCGATTTACTTATCTGTTTGATTGATAACTTATTCTTGTATGTTGATTAAGGGTGCACACTTAGTTTGTATGCATGAATCTGATGCTAAAATATAAGGGAAATTCACCTAATAATTATGAACTTATATTTATAAGTAGTGGAATCACTAGTCATGATTGTGTTAAGTAAATCCATGGCAGGAGTATCATGCAGTTCATAGTTACGAATGCATTGTCAATGCTTATGATTTTCATAGAACTTAATGATCTTTGATATGTATCTCTATCATGCAGTTCATATAGGGAACTTGATAAGAATAATTTGATTGCGTCACTGAGTCCAATTCAATGAAATTAGGAAAGTCTAAGAGTTAATTTGTGCAGTTCATAATTAATTTGGGGCATTGTCATTCATGGTTTATAGAAATAAAAACTGGAAATCGATTTGTATGCATATGTGTCATGTGTGGAGAAGGACCCTCTAGCTAGCCTTTCACCCCTTAAGTCACCTTAATTTCATGCAACCTTTACTTAGTTCTACAACTTATTAGTTTTAAGTCAATTTTTGTCCAAACAAACCCCCCTTTCGTGTTTTGAGTCAATTTAGTTAGATTTTCGTCCAAATCACCCCTTAATGCTTGTTTTGAGTTATTTGAGTCAGTTTAGCTTAGTTTTATGTTTTTGAGTCTAATTAGTGTAGATTAGCATCCCTTCTAATCCCCGGCCTAGAACTATCCCTACTTACGCATACTACAATTGTCTGAAACATGGTTTAATCTGTGTGTTAGTTTCTATCACATCAAGCACGACATGGGAGGAGGAAGGAGAAAATAAAGGAGAAAGAGAAAGAGAATGCACAAACCTTTTTAATGAATAAAGTTTTGCCTAACAAACCAATTCATCAGGCAATCTAACAGTCGTCGAGTAAAAGTTGTGTCAGTGGTTTTTTTTTACAAGTAATTGTGGACCTTTGCCGAATAGTTGACAAACCTGGCCCAACAAAACATATCGTCAAGTGATGTACCTTAAGTCAATGAACTTCAATTTTGTTGGGCAAATGCTCACACAATACTCCCCAATTTTCCCTTGGCGCCAAAACATTGCCCGGCAAATGTTATCTTGCGATGCAAAAGTTCTTCGTCACGCAAATCCTCTACTAAAACCCTAAATATTAACTAAGTTTGCCGCACAACTTTTTTTTTTTCGTCAAATAAAATCGCTTGACCTGACTAAATGTGGTTAGTCGGGCAAAATGTAGTCTAACACATGGTATTTTCTGATAACGAGACCCAATCCTAATTTTTCCTTTTAAAAATATATTTTAACTCTTATTATTATAAAAGAGCAATTTTGTATTTCAATTTTGTATATAATTTGTTCCAACTCCACGTTTTTGTTTTGTAGCAATCCTAGAATTGTGTTTTGTGCATGTTCACTTACATGGAAGCCTTACCAGAAAATAGGGATCGCTTTACAAAATGTTGCCCGATTTGATGAATTTTTCAGTTGGTAGAGCAAAGCAAATCAGGTATTCAAGGTTTATTCAAACCCTTTATGAGATGCAACACGGTCGTAGGGTAAGGTAATATTCATCGAGCAAGTTTTTGCACCAAGAGAAATAAAATAGCGTGTGATACCTAAAGGTTTGTGCAACGACAAACTAGTTCATCAGCTAGGTCATCTTTACCCAATGGACAAATTTGTCAGCTCACTATTTCACTTTGTCGCTCAAAGGCTCGATTAGGTCTTAGGCTAATTACATTTTAAGGTTTAGGGTTTAGGGCAACCAACCTTTCTCGATGAACTTCTATCAAACTGCCTCTACTATTTGCATCAATGATGGAGGTCTAAGGAGTAGTATTGATGGGTAAAATTAGAGGAGTAAGTGAGAGAAGAGGAAGGAACGTGGTAGCCAATTGTGGAGGTTCGAAATGCACATCTATAAGATTTCTGATGGTATTAGTAGTTGGGGATATAAACACCCATTCTTACTCCATTTTTTAGTTCACTCAAATCCACTGTTATGTTAAAATCTAATTCCTCTATAAAATTCAAAATTTCCCTTCTTTTCTCAGTTCTTTTTGTAATGTATCGCAAAGCTTTAAACCCTACGACTGAAAATTCAACAATCCAACTGTCAAACATGTTTCCATATAGTTCGAGATCTCCTATGCCAAAAATCACCCAAAACAAATATTCGAAGATTATGTAACAAGACAAAATCATCTGACGGTTAGAAACAAAAAATAATTGTCGTTTTAACTCCAATTTTGTTGATTTTTTTTACAAATACAATCCTCAACCATAAAAGAATACGATGATCGAAACCCAATCATCAATTTAAAATATTTGCACTAGTGGATACAACAAAAACTTACATTCTACTAATGGAAGTATAGAATAAACCCTAACTGTTTTGGAATCCATTTGATTGACGAGACAAGCATTCTACAAAACTAGTTTCTAATCTCCTATGCCAAAAATAACCCCAAAAAATTTTGCAAATTAGTTAATGGGCCAAAATCATTCAACGGTTAGAAACAAAAATTCACGATTTAACTGTCATTTTAACTCCAATTTTGTTGATTTTTATAAATATAATCCTCAACCCTAGAAGAGTACAATGAACGAATCCGATTGTCAATTTAAATATTTACACAAATGGATACAACAAAAGCTTATATTCTACTTAATGAAAGTATAGAATAAACTCTAAGTGTTATGAAATTCTTTCTTTTGATGAGGCACGCATTTTACAAAAACTAGTTTCCACAATCCTACCGTCAAACAAGTTTGCATATACTTCGAGATCTCCTACCCCAAAATCACTCAACAAAAACGTTCAGAGATTAGGTGATAGGACAAAGTCATTTGACAGTTAGAAATGAAAAATCAGGATTTAACTATCATTTTAACTCTGATTTTGTTTATTGTTTACAAGATCCCAAATTGAGAGTAGCATAACACTAAATTGATCTGATCATCAAATTTGATGATTTTTTAGCCGTTTGAAATTATTGTTCAAAATGTGAGAATTTTTTATTTAATTTGCCCAATGGAATTTGTAATTTCATCAAGCCAAGTAAAAAAAATTCCCACAATTTTTTACCAAAAATTTAAATTTGTCCCAAAAGTCAACTAACTTGACAAACTATTCCAAAACTTCGTCGGGTAACCTTTATTTTCCACCAGTTATGTGAAATTGTAGGAAATTCATGCCCGAAGAATTTTGAGGGTTTTCAACAAGTGTCACAATTTTAAAAGCCTTTGTTCGACTAACCTTTTATAAGTCAGAGGTTTAAAATGTTATAACCCCTAGATCCTTCTTTTTTTTTTTTTTCCTCCTCGCGCCCTGAGACCTCTCAACTCATTGCACTCTCTCTCAAATTCTCATCTCTCTCTTTTTTGACCCTTATCTCTCAAATGTTTTTCTCTCCCTATCCCAACCCTCAACTCCTATCTCTCGTATCTCTTTATCTGAACCCTCAACTGTAAGTCCATTTTTCTCTCTCCCTATTTTTATGTTTTTTTTATTTTTTTATTTTGATATTGTTCGGATTTGATTATGTTATGATTAGTGGATTTCGAATATATTGTGAATGATTATGTTGTGAAAAGTTTGAAATATGTTATGATTTGTGGTAGGGTGGGTACGATGGTGGTCATGGTGTAGACATGGTGGTGGTGGGAAATTTGTGGGAGGTACGGGTAGTGGGGTGGGCATGGTGGCGGTGGGGTGGGTACATTCGTGGTGGGAAATTGGTGGGAGGGACCGAGGAGTGGGAAAATGTTTAAATTTGCGAAATTGTTTAAATTCGGAAAATATTTTAAATTTGTAGAAAATATATGAAATTTGTGAAATTTGTAGGAAAATAAGACAATTTTGTGAAATTGTAGAAATATGTGAAATTGTAGTAATGTTATGAAAGTTTTTGGGGAAAATGTTTAAATTTGGTAAAATTTCAAAAATACGTAAAATTGTTAGAAGTTTATGAAAACGTGTGAAATTTGTAGGACAATAAAAAAAATTTATGAAATTGTAGAAATATGTGACATTGTACCAAAGTTATAGAAATTTTCGAATTTTGTAAGAAAATGTTTAAATTTTAGAAATATGTGAAATTGTAGGAAATTTATGAAAAGTTGGGAAATTGTAGGAAAATAGGAAAATCTTGTGAAATTGTAGAAAATTTATGAAAATTTGTGAAATTTGTATGAAAATAGGAAAAATTTGTGAAATTGTAGAAATATGTTAATTGTAGTAAAGTTATAAGAATTTGTAAAATTTGTAGGAAAATATTTAAATTTATGATTATTTTCACAAATGTCTTCGTGCCTGATAACTGGTGGCCATTGCTTTGCCTAGATGGAGCGGTCAACCCCTAGCACCACCAAAGCAGCCAGCGGGATCAGGAGGTCAGTTTCGAGTTGTCCACTAGTGCTAGTAGTTCTACCTCATTAGGGACAGGTGGCCCAATCTGCCAGGCGCCCTTACAGTCGGAGGCACCATGAGCATATGGCAACCACAGCCCTAAAGCCATCATACATTTCTCAGGGTAGCCCCAAGTGGGGGGACTGAGCCCCACCGGGCTAATAAGCAAAAAAATTCAAGATATTTGTAGGGGCTGCCGAGCAACTAAATCACCCACAAAAGCGAATCCAAATTGTTTACCTTCCTAGTCATCGATGAGTGAGTGACAAAGGCAACAGTTGTTGACTCACGATATAGGTGCCATAATCAGCATCATGTGGCCCCATAGTCGTCAATTCCTAAAAGACGCACAGCCCCCAGGTCCACGCTGAGATGAACAAACTTCTTTTGGTAAGTAAACAACTTTCTTAATTCATTAGTTATTTTTCCTTTACTTATTTAATGTGGTTTTTAAACTAAAAATTTTGATTTTGAATTTTTTTTTTTTTTTTTTTTTTTGGAATTTCAGGCCAACTTCAAGTGTGCCATGACAGACAAGGCTTATGTCAAGCACATAGACTGAGTGTAGAGGGAATGGTATAAGGAGTGGAATTGAATTGCACAAGTATTACCAGACTTGTGTGTCACTTAAGACAAGTCCTAACGATCCACCCGAGGACTTACGCGTTCACTTCATTCTCGACCCCTATCTTACTAAGTCGAGGAATGGCAAGCAAGTGGTTCGCATTTTTCACATGCCAATTATGGCAACGAGGTCGCTAACGACATTTTTGTAAGTATTCATTTCTATGTTTTAATTGTAAATTTTATTAAAATAAATAAAGTTTAAATTATGATCAACAATCTTAATTAGTTTTTTTTTTTTTAATTATTATTATTATTTTTTTTTTGTAGGCTTCTATGATGCAGAAGAAGGACAAGGGACGAGTACCTCACCAACCTCTCATAGCAGCAATTGAACATGCCTATGGAGGAGCTGACATATAATCCAGAGGTGTCTATACAGTTGCTGATAGACATGAGCTGACACCTAATCCAGAGGTGTCTATTCGGGAACTCAAGGTTTCTTCTTCTTCAGCGAGCTCTAATCCTGTGACTGAGATGTATTCTAGACTTTAGTAGGTGGAGATGGAGATAGCATAGAAAAAAGAAAAAGTTGAGCGTCAAAGAGAAGAAGCGTAGCGCATGAGAGAAGTTGTTGTGCTCGACCGAGAATTAGTGTGCTTGTACTTTGCTAGGATAGCTTAATCCTTGTCAGATTCTGGCATCAGCATTCCTGAGCAACAAGCAACCTTCAGGAGCCATTCCCCCAATCATAGTAGCACCCACCCGAGTAGTTTACTTTTAATTCTTTAGTTTTTTAATATAATTGTACGAACAATTTTATTTTAGGGAATTTTGCACAAGTACCACTTGAACTTGAAAGCATGTGCGCAAATACCACCTCTACTTTCAATTTTGTATTTTTACCACCTGAACTTTATCAACTGTTGGAATCTACCACCTACTGTTACTTTCCATCCATTTTGTTATTAAAACATACCATTTGTGGGGGCATTTTCATCATATCAACCACCTTAAACATATCTACCACCTATGTTCGATGAAGCACAAGTTTTGGTATTTAGTATATGCCTAATTTCCTAGAACTTATTTGTTATAGTTGATGAAGGACAAGTTTACTATGGATGATTTATGCTATTTTTAAACTTTATGGAATTACAAAAGTCATGAATATATCGTTATGATGAAAAAACTAGTTTTACATGCCACGAAAAACACCGGATAGTCATCATTTCCGCACCACACCAATTATTTTACCGCCTCTAAGATGGGCAGCAACTAGAATTTTGGTTCACATGTTGTCCCCTAATTTGCACAGTTGGAGGTCTGACGTTGTTCATCAATTGGCTTGCCATCCCGCAAGTAAAATGTTTTAGAACTATGCAATCATAATTACAGCATACTCAATGAATTTATGCGAAAATCTATTAATTTTTACAAAATTGGGGGCTTGACTTATGTGTCTAATTTTGGCTCCTTATTGACTTGGACATTTTTATTTAGGAGCTATTTTATTCTAACTAGCCCTGTGAAGTTAATTGACGAAAATACCCCCACAAATGACATGCTTTAACGGCAAAATAGATGGAACGTAACAGTAGGTGGTAGATTCCAACAACTAAGAGAGTTCAGGTGGTAAAAAATTACAATTAAAAGTTCAAGTGGTCTTGGCACACATGCTTTTAAATTCCGGTGGTACTTGCACAAAATTCCCTTTATTTTAAATGTAATTGAATAAATTTTTTAAAGTTGTCATTAATTATAGCTCTTTTCATTGATATAATTAGAATTAAATAAATTATTTATTATAAATTGTTTTTTAAATTGAAAACTGTTAGCCTGACAAATTGTTTCGTCGAGCAAACCTTATGTTATTTTTTAAATTTTGATTTCTTAAAGTTGGCTCGACAACTTTTTTGTCAGGTCAAGTTTATAACATTATTTAATTCTATTCCGGGCAATGAAATATGTTTGTCTTGCAAGATTATTTCGTCGGGTCAATACAGATAGCGCACGTTTGTCTGACAACTTTATTCGTCAGGCAAATGCCATTTAGCCCAATGAAATATAAATTTCGTTGGTTAAGACTTCGAGCTACGGGTTTTGCCCGACTAATCTTTTCTGACAAAGCACCATCAGCTAAATATTATGCTGAAACCAGTTTTGACCTGACAAAACTTTTCTGTTTGGCGAGGTGGTTTTTTTTTTTTTTTTTTTGTAGTTTGAGGTCAAATCTTGAAAGGAACATATATTTTGAATTTAATAGGAGTTTGCTCTTAGTTGATTAAGTTTGCTTCAATCGTAATAATCACTCATATTTTTCATTTCTTCATTTAGTTATCTTTTATATCAAAGTATAATTCTTTCATCTTCAAATTTCCTTTCTTTCTTTCCCTGCACTTTCTCACTTTTTTATTTTTTTTATTTTATTTTATTTTTTACTTTCTCTCAATAGAAAGAGTCAACGCAAAATATTAACATAATTTAATTATAATTATTTAAATAAAAGAAGATTGAAGAGGAGAAAAATTTAGAAAATAAAGAATCCTACTCCTATATCTCGTTTTACCTGTAACTTGTAACTCTTTCGACACCCTTTCATGTTATTTGACAAGTAAATGGTTGCATTTGACATAAAAAGACAAGTATAGGTTGGAGATCATGATTGACGGATGAAAGGGTAGTCTGGTAGTAGTGGGTCTAGTTGGATGCTGACCATCGTCCGGCAAAAGTTACTTAGTTTTAAAATATTAGATAAAATATAAAAAACTACTTCAACTATTAATGTCACAACATTTTCATACTTCATTTTTTAAAATTGACAATGTTATACCTTCCGTTACTTGACCATTTATTTTTCAGTTAAATGCTGACATGGTTTGATTCGGACCCACTTTCTATTAAAAAATTATTAAAATATTATTAAAAACTAAAAAAAATTATATTAATATTTTTTAAACATTAAAATAATAATAAAAAGTAAAAAATAAAAAAAATAACCCTCAGTTCGTCCCTCCCCTCCCCCTCCCCCTCCCCCTCCCCCCTCCTCCCTCCTCCCTCCTCCCTCCTCCCCATCTTCATCTTCATCTTCATCTCACCACCTGCAAATCCCGCCCCCCCAAAAAAAAAAAAAAAAAAAAAAAAAAATTTGAAAACCCATCAACCCCCACCCATGTGGAAGAAGAAGAAGGAGAAGGAGAAGGAGAAGGAGAAGGAGGAAGAAGAAGAAGACGAGGAAAAAAAGGAGGAGGAAGAAAATAAAAAAATTTTGAAAACCCATCAAACCCCAAATCCACCACTGTCATCCATTCTTCACATCCTCTTCCGCACCCATCCTCCACCTTCTCTGCGCACCCATCTTCCCACCGAAGGGATCTGGGTTTTTTTTTTTTTTTTTTTTTTTTTCTGGGTTGCAGGAGGGAGAATAGGGGGTAAGGAGGGGGAAACTGAGTGTGGGTTGGGGGAAGACAAATTGGATAATATTTTTTTTTTTGGGAGGTTTGCAGGTGGGGGAAGAAGATGAAGATGGGGAGAAGAGAGAGGAGGGGGGAGGGGGGAGGGGGAGGGGACGGACGAAATGAGGGGTTTTTTTTTTTTTTTTTAATATTTTTTATTATTATTTTAATATTTAAAAAATATTAAAAAAAATTTTTTTTAAGTTTTTAATAATATTTTAATGATTTTTTTAATAGAAAATGGGTTTTGAATCAAGCCATGTCAGCATTTAATTGAAAAGTAAACGGTCAAGTAACGGAAGGTATAACATTAGACCAAATTCTAAAGATGAAGTATGATATTGTCAATTTTAAAAGATGGGGTATGAAAGTGTCATGGCATCAATAGTTGAAGTAGTTTTTTGTACTTTACCCTAAAATATTTGGTAAGTTAATATACAGAAGCAAGAAAACCAAATATAAGAAATCATTTTTCTCGATGCTTCCATTTTGAGGCCATTCTAACTGTAAGCTTCTACAAGTGGGATAGAGACTTTTTTCAAGGAATACTTGTAATTGAAATTCTCTATATGACATCACGTCTATTGTTCTAATTCTGATTGACTAGTTCTAAATTTTAACATTTCAAAAATCATTATAGCATTTTTGCCAAGCAACTGTTTCATATGTCAAACATATTCTTCGGGCAATGAATCCTGAAATAATTAATTACTAAGATCACTAATCCCTTGTATACAAGTGGGTCCCACTTATTAAAGCTCAGTACAATACTTTAGTTATATTAAATAAACAATTTATCAAATTCTTGTTGACGAAGTATTCAATGAAAAAATTTTGTTATTGATAATTATATATGTCAACTAGTTATTATCAAATTTATAATAAATTTGTAAAAAATAATGACAACTCGTCTATCATTATGTAGTTAAGTAAAATGCAGATTGTATATTTGCCATGCATATGTTACTTAAACATAGGGCAAGTTATCTCACGTGCTTTGTCATTTTAAGTGGTACAGAGATCCATGATTACCACCACTTGTGGATATGTTCTATGTATATGTGCTGGATGTGGTTGGCCAAAAAAAAGTGTTGATTGTTGATCAGTGGTTATTTGGTGGGCATGAAAGTGCAAGTGGGTCAATGTATATAGTAGATGTACCAACTTTGGAACTTGCTTCCTCATGTGAGGGACAAATTTCAAACTTAGGGAATCAAGGGTCACTCAGGTGCTTTGGCAACATCAACAGAGTGAAGTCATGGCAACTTTCTCCTGTTGGTAACCTTGTCTTTGGGGAAAAAAAAAACGAAAATAAAAAATGCAGTCCTTTCGTACCACTTCCGACTTCCCACGTTGTCTGTTCTGACTTCTGACCAGCACAACACAACCCCAAAACTAATATGAAGTTGGATTTTCTGCCCTCTTATTTCTATACTCTTTTCATGTCTTTCTGTTTGGATGGTCACGGTTAAGTCACATCAATATTTTATATTTCTATTATTTTTTGTTTTATTATTTTTATAAAAAATTAATATAAAATGTTGACGTGGCTTAATCGTGACCACACATCACAAGAGAGCATGAAAAGAGTATGGAAATGAGAGAGCAGACAATCTCTAGCATATATATAAAAGCGTGATGAGAGAACGGTGCTACTACCGTGATGCGCCTATATATAGTGTTTGTGTAAGTGGTAATATATCTCAAATTCTCAATCATATATACTTGACTTAAGTATTTTTTTTGGATGTGCTGTCTTTTATGCGCCTGGATAGTATTTGTTTAGGCCAGACTTTATATACAGTTTACCCTCATGGGTTGACTTTGAATGTCTTATTCCTTGTTGGCCTCCTTAGTTCAGAGGTTAGGCTAATAGCCAGAGTTTGAATTCGCCTTCCTATATATTTGGCGGCTTCAATTCTGCAGAAATAATTTATTGCATTCGGTTTGATTGGAAACATATGTTGTTGATGGTATCGATATTAATATGAGAAAATTGTTATGGTCGAGTGCCACATTTTCCACTTACATCAAGTATGAAAAATCGAGTAGGATTCACAGACTTTTGAGAGCTCCACAATTGTATTAAAATTTGCATCCTCAACCACGTACTTTTTATTAACAAAAGCACTAGCCGTATCACTACAATTGTGTTAAAATAATGAAGCACTAGCTATAAGAATACAATCTTTGTTCTCATATAACTTTCTTAACTTCGATATTTTTTTAGTATAACAACAGCTCTAGTCTTATTCAATATTACTTATATCACCAAATATGTCCAACCATTTAGACCTTAAAGTGTGTGGGTAATTCAGCTTCACAAGCATCTATTGTTTTGCTTTTTTTTCCCGGAATGAAGTCAATCATACAAACATTTCTGTCATCATAAAGATGATTTTTTTAACTGTTTCATTCATAATGAAAATAATGAAAAATAACTATTTTAAAGTGCTAAAACAATTCATAACAATAACAGAGAATAGATTTTATACTTACTTTTATTATCCAACCATTACTTACTAGACTCTTCAAAAACCATACTTAATAGATGAATATTTTAGTTTTCAACCAATTATACAAGGTGATTATTGGTGAATACATCGATGTATCTAAGCTAACTAGGATATTGTGCCCTCGCCACATATTAAGTTCAAATCCCCTTCTTCGTGGTTTAGATTTAGACTAAAATATTATTGAATCATTAGAAAGTTTGATTGACACCATACGAGTAAAATTAGAAGAACGAAAGAATATGGAAGTGGAAAGAAATAGGTTAACATAAATTTGTATATTATGAAAACACAATATACAAATATACGTATAATTTTATGAGTATACTGTATATAGTTGTATACTATAATACTTATAAGGAAAGTATAAGCAGTTGCCTAAACATTAGCATTGTCTTGTAGAAACTTGCATCGCTTTTTATTAATCATTTCTTGTACAAGTATCCGATTGATATATAATATGAAAAACCAAGTATTCCAATATCCATCCTTGTACAAATATCCGATTGATATATAATATGAAAAACCAAGTATTCCAATATCCATTATGTCAAGGGTACCCACTTGTGTTTATTTTTTTGG
The DNA here is from genome assembly GCF_019419815.1 of Pyrus x bretschneideri. Classification (NCBI taxonomy): domain Eukaryota; kingdom Viridiplantae; phylum Streptophyta; class Magnoliopsida; order Rosales; family Rosaceae; genus Pyrus; species Pyrus x bretschneideri. Next base: position 5,788,724 of record NW_025999501.1, read on the forward strand.
AAAATGCCAAAATGGATTAGACTTAGCCCTGGTTTGGTACTGAAGTGTTTCTAAAAAAAATGGGTATCAAAAAAAGCTAGGAGCTTTTTTTATGTTTGGTAAACATTCAACTTCAAATTTTTTCACAATTTTGGGTGAAAAAAAAACCAAAAACACAAAGATGCAAAACCCAGCTTTGAAAAACCAGCTTTTTTTTCTTGCCCAGCTTTTGCTCAAACCGATTTCGCAAGAGGCGCTGAGGCCTTTAATGAAATTTTCCAATACCCAAAATGGCCTTTAGCAATTAAATAAATTATACATTATACTCGTCGACTTCATCGCCGACCCCGCCATGTCTCTTTTCTGTCCTCTCTGACTCTGAGCTTCTTTGGATTTCTGGGACAAGAGCAGCGGGAGGTTCGTCAGATTTCTGGGCTTTTGTCAAAATATGGGTTGCACATAGAATGCTAGATTTTCACCCTTCTGCTTAACACCCAAAATCTCAACAGGAAAGCCTCAACACCTTCGCTGCTAACCCCAATGGTAAGTCCTAAAATCGGAGTTCATCCATCTTCCGCGAGTGAAGACAAAGGGCCACTTGGGTTGGACCCAAAAGGAGCTGAAGACATGTTGAAAGCTCCAAAAAGAGGGCGGCGAGTGGAAGACGACCAAGTGGTGGTAGTTGTGGGCAATAATGTTGACGACGAAGCCTCTAACATGAAGGGAACTCTCCCATGATTTCTCCCAAATCTCCGTCGAGAGAGCAGGGATTGTGTTCGAGGGATTGCAATTGGTGTTGCTGCGGTGGTGGTCTTCAATAAAGGAGTGGACTTTGGTGGAGACCCAACCTTCCTTAGGATATGGCAGAGAAAGACAGAGAGAGAAGAATGAGAGAAGGAGTGGGCAGTGGAAGAGGAAAGAAAATACAGGTTTTGCAAAAGAGGAGAACCGAACCTTGGAGAAGAATATAGAATAAAAAAATATGATTCCATAATAATAGAAAAGATAAAGAGTAATAGTTGTATGGTAAATAGATATTATAAATGTTGGATTACATGTTGAATGTTGAATTATGATTTCTTGTTAAACATTGGATTATATGTTTAAGATAAAGTTTATAAATATTTTTCTTTTAAAAATAAAGTATATTTATTAATTCACCTTTATGTTAAGAAAATTAAATTAATGGCACATCTAGTATTATACCCTTTTTGGTCATTTCACACAATCACAACTGTTTTCCATAAAAGTTTGCCAAACACTATAATACTGCTTTTTTTTCTTTTTTTCTTTTTTTTTTTTTTTTCCAAAAACACTTTTACAAAAATGTTTACCAAACACTCTGCTGCTTTATTTCACAGCTGCTTATTCTCACAGCACAGCAGCAACAGTTTTTTTTCAAAGTACAGCAATACTAAACCAGCTCTTAACCGACCCAAATAACAAGACATTTTATCATGCATGTAATGATATAAATTTCCATTCCTATTTCAAAGAAAGCACATTAGTGTTAAAAAAACAATAGCTGAGGCATCAATGGTCATGACTTTTTTTTTCAACTCACTATGTTTCGAGTTCAAAACTTTTATTCTTTTCTTTAGAGTAGATTAGTTAGAACATCACTTTTGATTTTAAAGAAAAACGATAAATGGATTTGGAGTACCCTGCCTAAAATGGCAGGCCTAACGTTTGATACAGCACCTCCATGTCACTTTACAAACTTACCTAAATTGGAGATAACGGACATTTTCAAAATTCCTTAATTACAAGTGAGAAACATATGAATCAAACTATCTAATGCAAACTTGGTCAAATGACTGTAGCTTTTCGAAATTCTTTTCTACATAACAGTTGATTTAGTACTGAAAAATAATCTCACCCATCGATGGAATTCAAAGAATTCCTTTTGCTTTTGTATTCCCTCTCGTCAATGATTTGGTAGCATCGTTGGCACTAAATACTATCTTAGAGTTGTATTTTCATATATCCTTCTTTTATTGGTAAGGTTTGTCCACTTATCTTGTATATGTTCTCCATTGCATATAATATACATTTTAATTATCAACATTATCACTTTCCTTCAGATAAAACACTACTCTGACACGCATATTATGATAGTTTAAGTCTTATATATGATTAGCACTTTATAGATTCTCTTGTTCCCAACGAAATTTAAAACATTTTAATTGGTTTAGCGGTAGTTCAACTTTTACCTAATCATACAATTATAAAGGTCTGAATTCCATATGCTTAGTCTAGGGAGGAGAAGAGAAGACAATAAGAGGAGAAAATTTCCATCACGTAGAAGCTAGCTATAATAGTGAGTTTCCAGCAAGAAGAAACCTTGATAAGTTATGCTTTATAGTTGGGAGGAACAGTCACAAAATAAGGTTGGTGGATCCATATATATACGATCAATATATATATATATATATATATATGGAAGCATGCTGTTCCTTACAAAAATAAGATCAAAATTTTCTTTCCATAAAAGATAAAGTTCACCTGGATCTATCCAACATCAGGATCTATAAAAAAGAGAGAAAATTTAAAAGGAATGAATGAATCAATAACTGCCCTTAATGAATAGTAAATAGCCCTGGCAATAGCATTTGCATCTCCACCGTTACACTTCAATAGCCCTGGCAATAGGTAATAAAATATTAGTATTTTTTTTTATTTATAAAATAATACAAAATAATTTTAATTGTAATATCAGATAAGATTTTTAATCGTTCTCGTTGCGCCACGTGTCATTATCCGAAGTATTATTAAATAATACAAAATAATTTTATTTGTAATTTCGGATAAGATTTTTAATCGTTGTCGTTACGCCACTTGTCATAAAATCCGAAAAGACAATTATTGGGGATGGATTTCCGATAAATTTTTTAATCGTACTCGTTATGCCACGTGCCATTATCCGAAAATACAATTATTGGTGATGGATTTCTGATAAGATTATTAACCAATTACGTCGCGCCACGTGTCATAATCTGTTCACAATCTTTGAGGATAGATTTCCATCAGATTTTTAACGAATGACGGCATGCCACGTGTCATAATCTGTTCACAATCTTTGAGGATAGATTTCCATCAGATTTTTAACGAATGACAGCATGCCATGTGGCATTATGTACAACCTAATCCTTTCTGAATCTTCTATATAATCCACCATCCATTCTCACAAATCTCACACCAATTTTCTCAAGATCTCTATCATTATTCATAGTTTCTGCTTCCTTCTTCACAAAAATCTGTATCATTATTCATAGATTCTGCTTATTTCTTACAATGTCTTCTTCTTCCTCAAGGATGATGTGGGAATTCAATCAGGAAGAGAAAGAATTGTTTAACCAATCAGAAGCAATGTTCAATCAACAGGGGGAAAAATGAGAGGGAAGAGGATGAGGAGCGTATAAGGAGAGATGACGAAGTAAGAATGGGCAGAACCTCACATTCCTGTCGAGTCATCCAAGCTGCGGCTCAGATCTGCAGGGCCAGCCGTTCCGGAAACCTTGATAGAAGCAGGCAACGACGAGGTATGGAACTCTTGGATGATTATTTTGTTCCTAATAGTGCATTCCCTGATACGTACTTTAGACGTCGTTTTAGAATGGAACGACATTTGTTCAACAAAATCATGATTGCTGTTTGCAACCATGATTCTTATTTTGTGCAAAAGAAAGATGCTTTTGGTGCTATGGGTCTACTGCCTGAGCAAAAAATTACTGCTGCCTTGCGGATGCTTGCATATGGAGCATCTGCAGACCAAGTGGATAAGATAACGAGGATGGGGCAATCAACCATTCTTGAGTCCCTGATGAGGTTTTGCGGAGCAATCGAATCTATCTACACCGCTAAGTACCTCCGCAAACCTACACACATCGACTTGGAGCGGCTGTTGAAGAAGATGGAGATGCGTGGCTTTCCTGGGATGATTGGAAGCATTGATTTTATGCACTGGACGTGGAAAAACTGTCCAAGTGCATGGCAAGGCGCTTACGGGGACAGAAAATGAGCAAAAAGTATCATTCTGGAGGCGGTGGCATCTTTTGATACATGGATTTGGCACGCCTTTTTCGAGGTCCCGGGAGCTCAAAATGACATCAACGTCCTTGCCCAATCCCCAGTGTTCAACGATGTCCTGCAAGGAAAGGCACCAAAAGTTACGTATGAGGTCAACGGATGTATGTACGACGGGCCATACTACTTAGCTGACGGTATTTACCCGCGATGATCAACATTTGTCAAAACAGTGCCACGTCCGCGGAGTGCAAAGGAAAAACACTTTGCAAGCTGTCAAGAGGGGTGCAGGAAGGATGTGGAGCGTTGTTTCGGTATCCTCCAAGCTCGCTGGGCGATCGTCAGGGGTGCTGCCAGATTGTTTGATGTAGAGTCGCTTCGATCCATCATGATGACGTGCATCATTCTTCACAACATGATTGTGGAAGATGAGTACGATTATGAAGCCGTTGATGAATATGAGCCAGACCTGATGAACAATTCAAGAACGCGTATATATTGTGCTCATGACGCCACCGATGAGCCCGTGCAACATAAGCCATTACAAAGGGATGGACGTTACAATGAAAGGCTCATTCAACGATATACTGCATTTCAAATGCTAGACATGCACAATGCCCGACAAATTGACTTGATAGAGCACCAGTGGGCATTGAAACAAGCTGAAGATAATTAAGTTCATTTAGTGTGTTTTTTTTAATTTGGTATGTTTATGTTATTTTATTTGGTGTGTTTTATTATTTGGTATGTTTATGTAATTTTTTTTAGTGAGTTCTTAATTATTCCGTATGCTTATGTAATTTTATTTGGTGTGTTTTTGTCATTTCAATAAATATTCTCTTATAAATATTCTCTTAGTATAAATAACTTACCAAATTAATTTGAATAAATATTCAATAAATTGGAAACAACATAAATAATACAAACAATAAATAATAAATTACAACCCAAAGTGATTGGAAAATTATGGGCTCCGATTACAAAAAGTACTCTATTCATCATCACTTAACCAATTTGTGGTGCTAGGATGATCTTCTCTTGCGGTGCTAGAACCACCTTGGCTTGCTATCGCTTCTCTTGCACGCCTCATTCGCACCACGTCCGCTTTCTCTGACTTCCAAAAAAATTTAGAATTTGGAGACTTCCCTTCTAAAGACATGTTCATAATCTCACGATCTTGTTGAGCCCGTCTTTCTTCTCTAACATGTTCCCTTTCTTGCCTAAGTAGCTCTCTTTCTCTCTCATTAGCATGAAATTCTCTCTCAACAGCTGCTGCTTTTGCGTCCTCTCTAGCCTTATCAGCCTCATATTTCGCCATTTCCCTCGACAAAGTCAATTCACCTTGACGAGTAAGTTCTTTCATGAACTTTGCATAATCATTCTTGGAAGCACTCCCTTTTCTCTTTGAAGCCTTCTTACCTTGAGGCCTAATTGGATAACGGGTCGAACCCGACGCTTGTTCAGGGAGGGGCGTTTCGGGCACTTCTTCTGCATCATCTTCATGAACATGATCAGGTGTAGAGTGTAGAGGGGTGTTGTTCATGTGCACTTTTGGACCGACTGACACAACTCTAAATTTAGGACAATCTTTGACAATATTCCAACATTCCCACCTGTTGAATGATTTATTTTTGCTTTTGGTTTTGGCAGCGTACCAAGCCTGTGCTTGAAGTTCCTACACAATGAAAATAAGTAACAAATAAATAATACAAATAAATAATTATAATGAAAATAAGTAACAAATAAATAATACAAATAAATAATTATAATGAAAATAAGTAACAAATAAATAATACAAACAATAAATAATAAATTATGTAGGTAACAAATAAATAATACAAACAATAAATAATAAATTATGTAGGTAACAAATAAATAATACAAACCATAAATAATAAATTATGTAGGTAACAAATAAATAATACAAACAAATAATTATAATGTAAATTTGGGTATCAAATAAATAATATATTGTTACCTGATCCGAGTAATTTTCCCCACTTCGAATATTACTACTAGCTTGTGCCAAGGCGTCTCTCCACGTACTAAACGATTGGCTAAGTAATTTCCAACGACTGGACATTGATTCTTTGGTTCTTTGCCCACCAATTTTCTGAAGATAATTGGTATGAATAAGACTCCACATTTCTCGCAACTGCATCTCATTACCCGTAAGCGAACTATGAGTAACTTCAACCCAGCTAGTACACAACGCAACATCTTCAATAAGCAACCAATTCGTACGTGCACCAATGGTCATTTTGTTGAAAAAAAAATGGATTCAAACTTTGAGACAAAGAAAGGAATGTGATTGAAAGTAGTTGAGAAAATATGAAATTGTTGTGTAAGGTAGATGATAATGAGAAGGTATTTATAGAAAAGTAAAAACAATTTTTTTTACAATTTTTTTCAGATTTTTTCAGATTTTTTTTTGAATTTTTTTTAAATTTTTATTCAATTAATTAATCTCTGCCGTTGGATATAAAAAAATTTGAATTCCAACATTCCAGATTGTGCCACGTGTCACAACGGTAACTTTTCTTAATTTTAAAACTATTTTTTCTTTTATTTTTTTATTTATAAAGAATATTAATATCCACCGTTGATATCAGATCGAACGGTGGATATTAAATCTGACTTTTTAATTTTTTTTGACCGTTGAGATCGAACGGTCCAAATTAAGTAACCGTTGAGATCTAACGGACCGTGGGAAGCCACGTGGCTTCCCAACGGTAACTGACAAACTTTTTTTTTTTTTTTCTGATTTTGTGTCGGCGACGCGCCCCCACGCGCGAATGGGATGCACGCGCCTGACACAAAAAAAATTAAATATTGCGCTGACGCCAGCTTGGCGTCAGCGATGACGTCATATAGCTCGGGCTCTCGGGCTGGCAATTCCCCACAGGCCCGGAGTTCGGGCCTCCACCTTCACTCGAGCTAGCCCACGCTGGAGCTCATCCACCGGGCCTCGGGCCCTTGTTCCTTCCCCTGTCCCCCGAGCAATACCCAACGCTGGGCTTGCTCTAATGGGGGGGGGGGTGAATGACTTGTATCGAATGGTGATAGATACGTGTAAGGATTATAGCACATGACATTATATATATATATATATATATATATATTTTAACAAACGATATTACACTAAGGAAAGGTAGTGGGTTTAGTCTCACAATGGGGTAGCAATAATGTGATTCAAACTCGTTTTTGGCGAGAATGGAACTTAAGATCTCTCATTTACAAATGAAGAGGAATATCACTAGACCGTAGTACTAAATTAAATTAAAACATTAAAAAGCAGTGAACTCGTTACGTGTAAGTTACTATATAGAGAAGATTAACTGTCTTGATTTATCTTGCATAGTATCGAATAGTGATTGACATATGTAAATTTTTTAACACATAACATTATATCATTAAATTAGAACATTACATGATAATGAACTTATCATGTGTAAATTGTTATAGAGAACGATTAACTTTCTTCTTGCTTTATCTGCTCATTATCATTTGGCTAATGATTGACACTTGTACTCCTCCTTATTGGTTGATTCCCTAGTACTTATCGAATCTATAGGTCCACTAAATATCATTCACGTGAGTGAGTCAATCGAAACAACTACGCAAGAAAGAAGCACCATCTTCTATGCAGTTTTTCAATACGAGATTCTTTGAGAAATAAAAAATAAAAGAAAAACAAATAACATTAAAAGGGTATTCTTTTATGCATTATAGGAATTTACAAAGCATACTTGAAGATATTCTAATTTTTCAAGGAGATGTTATTGAAATTTAAAAAAATTAAGGTAATGTTAAGTAGATTAAAATATTAAATTAAATTGGCAAATTAAATTATATGTCATTAATAAGTAACAAACACGTTAATCAACACTTAAGTAATAATCTTATCATCAACAACCACTTCATTTATTTTATAAAATTTAGTTTATAAATATACTCCCTAGCATTACCCAAAAAGTTATTATAAGTCAATTTTTGTTTTTAAATTTAAAATAAAATTGGAGTGCATAATATTTTTTTAGAATGCCAATAACGACACCCACTTTTTAAATGAATTATTATATCACTCAAAATTGTTATAACAAAGAGTAATGCTACATTTATTATTTAGTTGTACCATCATTTGTTTCATCTCTCTAATAGAGATAGGATTCGCCAACGAATGTGAGTCCCTCCTCTAAAAAAAGAGGATATAATAAATAGGTGATAAGACTAGCATTTTTGTATAACAAAATTAATCATGCAAAAGTTGTTTTCTTATTAAAGAGTAGTTACTAAAGCTGTTAGAGTCAATTGACTGGTGAGAATGAATAAGGTGATAGATAATAGTAGGCAAGAAATATAAAGTTGAAACTGGCTGTTGTAACCAAAAAAAAAAAAAAGTTTAATAAAAGTAGTGAGTACATACAAATAGTTTTATTGTGACCTGCAAAACCTTTTTTAAGAAGTGGTGAGATGTATTGGCAGGATTGTGATTTTTTTTTGGAATTCAAACCTTCTGCACCGTTTTACTGTGTCATCTTTGTAGCCTTCATTATTGATTAACACATATTAATAAACTTAATTCTTCTTAACTTTATTATTATAAACTTAACACGTATCATTAAAGACCATAAAAAGATCACAAACAAACAGGTGCAGAAGATTGGGAAACCAGTCGAATGACATCGCACTATAAACCCACAAACGGCGTGCAAACGGCTCCCTCGATTAGCTATTTTGTGCGTCTTTCAATCATATTTTGACATCTGCTATTGGCTCCCATGCGTTTGGATACAATATCAGATTATATGGAGATTGCGACATCAACTTCGAGCCTGTAATTACATAAAAAGTAGTTATAAATATGAGTTAACTCAATGGCGAGAGCAATACTAGAAGTGTGTTTTGCGCATGTCCAAGTTACATTCGTTCTGAAAAAATTTTAGAGCCATATATTAGCTTTGGCGAAGTTTGTTTCAATGGTAATATCACCCATAATTTTTCATTTGCTTTTTATCTTCTACATCCTCCTTTTCATTCTATAATTTGTACCTCTTTCGACATCCGTGCATGTTCTTCTACAAGTATGGGTAAAAGGTCCGGATTTACAGATGAAAAACTAGTGGTAAGTTCATATTTAGAAGCAACAAACAAAATGGAAGACGTCATTTTTCTCGTTGTTTTTAAATGAGTAATTGTAATTGTAAGTTTGTGGTGCAACAAGTCTTTTGTTCTAAATCTGAAAATTGATTTTAACATCAATAATCATATTATCATTTTCGTGGAGCAATTTTTTCACATGTCATTGGTATTTGAAGTTCTAAATCCTGTAAGAATTAATTATTATGATCAGGAACCTGTCGCATAATAGTGGATTCTACTTATTGAACCCAGTGCGATGCGCTGGGCATATTGAATAAATAATTCTTTACTAGGACACTTTTGGTGAAGTATTCAACAAGGAAAGTTCATCGATGATAATTATTTCGATGAATTACTATCAATTTTATAATGAGTCGATTAGAGATAATGACAGCTCATCTGTCACTTTGTCGTTAAGTAAGATACTTTTACATAGCATAAATGATCTCACACACTTAGCCCTTTTTAAATATCATAATTTAGTCACGAAGGAATAAACTACATTAGTAACAGCTAGCAAGATAATATAAATATATTAGTGGGTCACATTATTGGATGCTCGATATCATATCGCCAAGAGTATTTAATTTTTTTTAGTAAAGTAATTGAGTAAGAAGTCAAGAAACAAAACATTGTTAGATGCAGCTGAAAAGTTCAAAGTCGAGAAGAAACATATTGAATAATAAAGGAGGATTATATAAAATTGATTTCAAACCAATGAAACTTTTTAAGCAAGAAGACTAAAATACATGAATATTTATTGAGATGTGTATATATGTTTTGCTAATTACCGAGTGATTACCAGGTTTGGTATCCTTGAAAAGTACAGAAGCCATGACCCTTACCACTTATGGATAAGAGTCATATGCTGTGTTTTTTTGTTCAAAGAGTCATATGCTGTGTTTTTTTGTTCAAAGAGTCATATGCTGTGTTGAATGATCTTTTGGTGGGCATGAAACTACGAGTGGGTTGATGTATGGATTACATATATATTTGATGGTGCAAACTTTGGAACTTGTTTTTTTCAGGTAAGGGACAAAATTAGCAATTGGCAGAGAGAATCAGGTGCTTCATGTCATAGTTGTTAACCAAAAAGAAAAAAAGAAAAAAAGGAAAAAAAACAAAAAGAGAGAGGGTCGAGGTCAGTCAGGTGGATTGGCAACATCAAATTAAGCGGTGAGAGGTCATGAGCGTGGCCAACTTCCTTTTCCAGTAACCTTAATTTTCTGGAAAAATAAAACGAAAGAGGAAAGTTGGTTTTCATAAGTCTGATCGAGGCCCCAGTCCGCCACGTTTTTATGTTCCTGACTCCTGACTCCTCACTCGTCCCACACCACACATATCATGGGAACTGGGGACTTGTGATGCACGTGAGTCGTGATTTTCTTCTTTTGGTTGAATAAAGTGGCAAATGCACCCTTCAGTTTTTGGAAATTGACCGGGATGTCCTCCTTTTTAATAATTTGTGCGAGTCGGCAGGGGCTGGTGGGCTGGTATTTGATTTAGGTGGGAAAGGAAAACATCCTAGTTGGATGCGGTAGCGATGAGGCCAATAATCGCAATCTGTCTCAATCATGGATGCTTACTTTATGTGATACTATATGCGCTTTTTGAACGTGCCTAGGTCTTTCATTTGAGTACTTCACCGGTAAGGCAACTTGCGACCCTTTTATGGAAGAGGTTCTTCTGTTCGGAATCCAAACAAAGTTCTCTATTATATTTACTCCAACTCTTAGAGTAAAACTTAAATTTTAAATCATAAATTTACTCTAACTTACTTCAACCCTTGGACCAAATATGAGTTTTAATCAATAACTCATTTTTGAGGCAAATTTATGCTAGAATTTTTTCCTAAGTTAATGGGCTAACCCACCTTATATGTTTATTTTTTTTTTTTATAGTTTTATATTTATAAATTCATTGAATTCAACGGTTAAGATCTAATCTGATCAAATCCAACGGTAAAAAAAAGATCTAATAGTCTAAATTTAAATCCAACAACTAAAATAATTAAAAACATTCTTTCATGTGTTTCATATTCTTTTACAGTGTTTCATGAGTTTCATGGTATCGGTTTAGTAATTTTTCAATAGTTATTGGAATCTAAATATTTTTAGGTTAAAATGTTCATAAAATTAAATTTTAGTAATTTTTCAATAGTTATTGGAATCTAAATATTTTTAGGTTAAAATGTTCATAAAATTAAATTAGTATAGCCTACATTTTTTTTAAAGTTACTTTAACAATAAAAATTATCCTAAATTCTCGATCTAAAAATTTAACCCAAAAGTATTGTAGTAGAAAAGTTGAATTTCACTAAAAAGTTGTTGGTGGGTAGGTAATTGTAATTCAACTTCAAAGTCATCTGTTTGTTTTGGGTTTTTTTTTTCTTCTTTTATGAATGATGTCATCTTACTAGCATTTTTTGTGATTTGGCCAAAGCCACGCTCCCAGAAGGTTGATTTGGCCAATAAACCTCTAAAGCCTAAGTCATAAACTTTGTAGAAAGAGAGTGATTTAGGCTTGAATTGCATAGAATCAACTGAACAAAGAATGAACTGGTGATGCAGTATTTATAGGAGCTAGGGCCAGTCACATGTGTAGGGTTTTCATGTCATGTGTCGGTGTCTGATTAGGAGAGTTTGTCATCTATTGGATACAATAGGAAAGAACTTTTAAGACGTTGAAATGTCTTAAAGATGCTTGAGAATAATCCTTTGAGATACTATTAAATATATATAATCTAAGAATTATCTTTAGAAAATCCTTCTTTTTTTTTTTTTTTTTTTTTTTACCATTATCTTGGGAGAATCCTTGATTGGATTTCATTGTCTTTTCTTGAATAAAGGAACGTGTCTTCAATTAGGAAAGCTTAAAGGGTAGGAATTAGTCATTAATTTCATCTTTAATCCTTTGCCTTATCTCCTTAATTGCCATTGACAGAGGAGCTTGGAGAAATTATAGGTGGCACCTCAGGGCTCCTTGGTGGTTGAACTGCACGTGGAATGAATGTGGGACTCGCCAATTAATGAGGGCATTCCCGTTAATAGTGAATAAAAGTCCATTTGTTATCTAGGATTTTCTTAATTATTTTTTGCTCCATAATCATAAAGCTTTTCTTTTTTTCTTTTTTTTTACAAAAACGACTTGCATGACATGGGTTCAGTGCCACGTGTCATCTCATGCCAATAATATAAAGACATGCGTTAGTTTTTTTTCACATATGCTTGTGTTATTAGCAGAAGACTCCACCATGATGATGATCATGTGCCATACAAGCTGTTTTTCTTTTTTTAGGTTACAAACTTAGCCAAAATAGACAAGGAATTTAATACTTACTAAAAGTAGAAATTAGTAAACTTACAAAAGCATACATAACAAAGTTCCAAAGAACGAATGTGCAGAGAAAATATCACTTTGTGCTAAAAGCTTTGTTTTACTTCCTTTAAACTCATATAATTATTTTGCATAGCTGATTATTTACAGTGTAGACTTTAGAACTTATATTTTAGATCAATCTCAAAGCCTCAATTTAGGTGGAGCTTAAAACCTAATTCTAAGCTCTGTAATTCATTTTATACCTTATATAATCAACTCTGTAGTTGAAGATGATCAAAGTTAAAAGTATAAATGTCTATGAGTTTTTATCGTAAATGGCCCATGAGATTGACCCAACTCATCATTTTAGTCCCTCAATTTGAAATCGATCAATATTTTCCATGACTTTAACTACCACACATCGATGTGGTCTCTGCAATCCAAATTTGTCAAGTTTTTTGTTAGTTTGCTAATGTGGCACACAGAAAGCCCATACAACCAATTAATGGTTGTCACTTAGATCATTTCCGACTCAATTCAACTGATCAGATGAGATCCAAGATCTGCTAGAGAAACACATTCAAAGGTGTGAGAAGTATGAGGAGAATAAATAAGTATAAGAAGCGGAAAAAAAAAATATTGATGCCTATGAAGAGATGCGAAAGTCATTTGCACATATGTTGAAATGAAAGCTTCAAGTACCTACAAGAGGTAAAAGAGGACAGAGCCTGCTTCAATAAGTGGCTAGATGAGAAAAACCTTCCTTGCATTTTTGCGTATAAATCAATTCCATTTGAAATGTGGTTGAATCAAAAGGTCGGGAGGGCAATTTTTCGATTCGGCTCCAATTAAGCGTCAGCCTAAAAAGAATGTCAATTTCGTCGAGGAAAAAGTTAGGTCACTTGGTTTTTCGTTTGAAATGGATAAATTGGTTGATCTAGAAGAACAAATTGAAATTTTTGAGCCAAATACAAAAGGTGATATGGTTGTTGGAGACAACGCCTGTAATAGCGCAATCTCGTTATGCGGGGTTATTTGAGTTAAAGCTCAAATTGTGAAGTGATTATGTTAAGGGGCATGATAACTCGGCCTACTTTGCAACCGAATATCTAGAATATTTTTCCGAATATCATTGTGATTTAATCTTAAAACTTGAAACAAAACTAGATTGGCGACGGTGATACAACAAAATTCGGCCAATGGCGAGAATATAGGGGACATCGTGCTGACTTGCAAAAAAAAAAAAAAAATTTAACGGCCACCCACTTTAGTTGGAAGACCTTCATGTGGATTAGTTGGTTAATTCGGCGAAAAGGCTCATATTATTGTTTCGTTGAACTTCAATAAATTACATTCGGATGTACAAGCCGATACTTCAGAAAATAAAGGTGCTGTGTTTGGTAATCGGCTGGAGACATGATTAATTTTCTTAACCATCAGTGTGCAGGCCGAAGCTCAAGTTCACTACATTAGCTTCCCAATGAAGTAAGGTGTTACCAAGTTATTTTGTGTTCGACACATTAAAAGCTGAACCGTTTATCAAACTTCACAGTGAAAGACAACCTCTTGTCTTCCACAACCCTAGGTCGAGAGGCGTTCCTTCATCGATTGTAGTTGCTCAGGTCAAGAAGTCAGTGAATTCAACACGACCAAAATCTTTATTATACTCACCTGACCAAGCTCGGTTACGAGTTGGAATGCTCAAATTCAGAAGGACAGCCTGCGTGCCATGTAGGATGTGTAATTTTTAAGAACAACATTAGTTTTTTAATATAAGTGAAAAGAAAAGAGGTTGAGAATGATGCATATTGTGCAAGCACGACATAAATGTGAATATAATTTTGTAAAATGTTTAAATATTGTTTAGTCCATTATGGTTGTATAATTGTATTTATTAACGATAATTTGTCAAGCATTTGCCTACCCAACGTTAGCATTGTCCTCTAGCAAACTTGCATGATTTTTTAGTTTTATTCTGGACCCAATTAGGCAAGTGTGCCAATTTTTATTATGTGCTAAAAGTACCACTTGTGTTAATTTATTTTGAAAAATGCCAAAATGGTTTAGACTTTGCCCACCCTATCTCTTTATGGATAGCTCCCATCCTATGTAACCAAATAATGAGATATTTTATGTGCATATATAAGATACAAGCCATGTTTTATTGTTGACAAAGAGGGAAAGCATTAAAAAATCATGTTTTGAAAATGTATTTTTGCTCACTATTTTAATGTAATTGTGAAGTTTGTCATTTTATTAATTTCCATTAAATTAGTTTGATTTAATTCATTACTGTCCAAACTCCGAAATCATGCTCATTCGACAACAATCAATAAGGAGTGATCACCACTTAACGATAGTGAAAAAATGTATTTACATAGATCTGGAAATGCCTGCCTAATTTGACATTGACAGGCATGACAGCAACCACATGTAAGTTTAGCGAGCACTCCCATAGGGACACCACGGCCATTCCAAAATTCTGCTTGGGCAACTTTGTCTGCTAAATGTCTATTCGTCCAACGTTTCCCGTCATTTGAAAAAGGAAAAAATTCCTAAAAATAGGATGTGCGTAACACACGCGTCAGCGATCTACACGATGTCTAGCTTAAGGTCTCCTAGCACCGATTGGTCCACGTGCCCAGAACATGAAAACCACTAGAGGTTTTGTACGCTAAAAGATAGTGGTTTCATTGTCCTCAGGTACACTTTCCTTATATAGCTTTCTGCTGAGGTGAATCATCAGTCCAGCCAAAGCTATTTTGGGCGAAACCTCGGTTTGTCTCCATTACTTAAAAGCTGTTGCTCCTTCTTTGAGAACCAGGTAAGTTTTAAGTCCATTTTTTTCTTTCCTTTATTCCCTTTAATTTTCTATTTTTTCCATAAATTTAAACTCCTCAATTGCTTCCTTTATTTTATTTCATTGTTTTCTCTCTATTTCCTGGAAAATTTGTTTCAAAATCCACCGTTTTGACTTCATACCTGTCCGATCTTGAACTGATTGAAAAATGAATCAGGTTCCTCAAATAGCCGGCTAATCTGTATTGTTCTTCTTCATCTTGTGCATATACATTTACTGGAGTTAGATGATTCATTTTGAAGTAGTGAATTAATTAATTAATTAACCCAGATTTGGTAGGTCATCGATGGGGAGGGGTAAGATTGTGATAAGGAGGATCGACAACTCGACCAGCAGGCAAGTGACGTTTTCAAAGCGGAGGAAGCGGGCTGTTGAAGAAGGCAAAGGAAGCTGGCGATCTTGTGCGATGCTGAGGTTGGAGTCATGATCTTCTCCAGCACTGGCAAGCTCTATGATTTTGCAAGCACCAGGTCTTACTAATTCTATCAACTTTAATTTAACATATTTAAGCTTGATTGCAACTGTTATACGTTGTATTTGATGATACGGCATTCATTCATAGCTTGAGATCCATGTGGAAATGAAGTTAATATGGTTGATATTTAGCCTGCAAAAATGCATGCCTTGTGGTGTTGCATTGTTCACAAATGCCCGACAGATTCTGATTGCAATTAGCTTGGGAATCGCATAAATTATAACATGCAAGGACTACTCATTAGTATATTAGAACTAGCAACTTATTGTTCACTAACTGAGTAGTGTTTTTTAAATTTAAATTCCTTTTCTAATTTTACACCCGTCAAAGATTATTGGCACAAGAATTAACATAGATCTCATAATCACTTCCTCTTCTTGTGTACCATAATGGTATCTCTTATCATTTTTTAAGGAAAAAAACAACAAAAATTAGATATGACTTCTAACTAAGGGAGTACATAGCAAATCCAAGACACCACTTAGTCTGAGGTCAAACGAAGATTACACCCTGTCCTATTGGCAAAGTCACCATATCTTAAGGAGAGTTTCTCTTTTGACTAAAGATGAACTAATACATTCTTTGAAAAAAGGGTAAATTAGTTCTAATGACTACTTAACCAAGGGTTTGTTTCATGTTCTTGCCCCTTATCGTTTTGTGCCTCTGTGAAGGAAATTTCTAATTGCTTGTTAGTAACTTTACTTTTAGACAAAAACAGTTAACTTAGTTCTCACTAACCCTATTGTGTAGACTTTGCATTCATTTTAACAAGAAATGTAAGAAGCCAATTTTAAATTAAGTGACAAACTTATAAAACTATACGATAATAGCTTCTGCCTTTTTATTTTTTATTTTTTATTTTTATTTTTGAAAGTTTAAAACTACCAAAGACTTAGAGGAAAGTGCATGCATAATATCTATGATTGAACAACTATTTCCTAGTTAACTATGTATGCCATTAAAAAATGCATGCATGCATGATAGTTTAATGCATGATATCTATGATTGAACAATTATTTTCTTCCTAAAAATACCCCTAAGCCATTTAAAACAATACGGGTAACTAATACTTTAATTATTTCAATACGCATTTCATAATAATTTGAGTTATTTTGGGATTGGATTGGTTGAGAATCCTTCCTTGTATGTTTACTTCATATTTCAAAAATTAATAATGTTTTGATTTAAAATGACCAAACAATCATCAATTTCTTTAGGAAAGACTCAAATTTGACTGCGAGAAAAATACTTATTAATGAGAAACCAGCAAGTGCAAAAAGGCTGGCACTAAGTACCGTTTAGCCTCCAGTAGACAAGAGGTAATTGATTATACCATTTAATTAATGTGGCAAGTCGTTTTTCTAAAACTTAGCTTTTTAAACTATTTGAATTGCCACAAAATTAGTTTAAAAAATTTGCAGTTAAATCATGTAGGTCATTGTGATTCTTTTGCCTTTCCTCAAAATTTACCCATGTAGAATTGTGGCTTTTTGCCATTATCAACCTCTCAAACCTAAGGCTGTTGAGGCTTCATGATCTCAAAAAAACTGGAACTGTTATTGGATAGAGCCTAACTGGGTTCAATAGTATTTGTCCCGAGTGTTGGTTTTGGTCTCAATGCTACAGTATGACTTGAGAGAAAGAGAGAATAAGCGTGCCACTATTGGATGTTGCCAAGAGAAGGTAGTGTATGTGTTTAGAGTTGTGTTGTGTTTGCGCATAGATCTGACTTCTCAACCAAATAATTGTGCATAGAGTGGGACGCTGGTTCAATTAAGTTTTCTTTTATTCCTCAAGCGAGGACTTGAAATCTAGTGCGAAATAAGTGTTTGCCTAAATTAAAAACAAAAGTCAAATAGAAATATAGACGAGAAATTTGATGTAATCATTTCATGATAGTAAAAAATACAAACATTTACAATAGTGAATGTAGGTTGATGAGCCGGTCTACATAACTTGAAAAGTAAATGGACTTGAAAATGTAAAGAAAGCAGTAAACTCTAGCAAGACTCAGATCATGTAGGGGGAGATAATGCTAGAGGAGTCCATGTTAGACTAGACTGAAGGGAAAACATTTCCTTAAAGAGGTGATCAAGTTTGGTTGGAATGTTCATCAATTGAATCATACCACAGGGTGGCAGAATTAAAAATGTTTTAGATCTCAACGCGGTCGTAGACAATGTTTTCATTGAAGAAAGCTTGGGTTTGTAGATCATGAAGAGCTGAGAGAGTTTCTTAAGAGCAATTGGTTTGTGCTTAAAATTAGTTTGGTTGATTGAAGAATTACTTGATGGTTGTATAATCGTAGAGATTAAAAATGGACGACGAAGGTCTCGAGCTTGAAGGCATATGGTAATATTTATAGGCATCTGGGCAAGAGCAATCTCGATCATATCGCTGAGCTGGAGCAGGATTAGATTGGTCATTTGATGCTAACAATAATTGAAATTTTTGGTTGGTGGCTTATTGTTGGGATTTACGATGCATCGCATAATTGTTGTGGTGACATCATGTCTGGTGACGCATTCCTTGCTATTTAAGAAAGCAAGAGATTCCCGAAGCTGGGCATCCATGTGGTAGACATGCTTCGGAAAGGTTCGAGTCTAAGCACTTGGACAATTGCAGAGTAATGAGAGTGGTTACCCGATTAAATACTATCAATTTCTCATCCCACAAAAATATGAGAATTAAAGTCATAATTAAACATAGATTGGTCCTATATCAGGTCTTATTTTTATTTATGACTTTAATTCTCACTTTTTTTGGATGAGAATTTGATATAATTTAATTAGACTTGGTTTTATATCTAATTTAGATTAAATCCTTTCTTCTGGAGGAATGATTTCAGGAGAAATAGCCAATCGAGGCTAATTCATCGATCCTTATTTTAACATTGACTTGTTTTGTTTTAGACGCGCTACTTGCAATAGTCATTCTTCAATTGAGCAAACCCTAGCCTTCATCCATGGTTGCCGGCCTCTGGCTAAGGCTGGGGGTCGGTCGCAGCTTCTCATCTTCTCTCTAGCCTCCCTCCCTTCTCCCCCTCTCCCTGTCCTCTCTGTCCTCTCCATTCCCTTCCCCTTCCACCCCATTTTTCTCTTGCCTCACCATACACCCCCTTCTGTTTTTCTTTCGCTATTTCCTCACCCCAGCCTATCTCAGCCTTCCACCCACCTCTCTTCTCCTAGCTCATCCTTCATTCCTCCTTCCCTTCTTCCTTATCCCAGCCCTTTTCCCCCCCACACCATACACGACCTTCTCACACCACCTCACGTCACCCACTCCTTCCTAGCCTTACCTACCTCATCCCCCCTCCTATGCCTCTCTCCCATCATTTTGGGTGCGGTTTCTACGAATTTATGCCCCACATCCTGACCCAGGCCATGCCATCTCAAGATTTTCTTGTTTCTGGCGTTCGTTTTCTTGGTGTGAAGTTTGGAATTATGTTGCAGGTGGTTTGGATCCACCTTCGTTAACTTGTTCCCATGGTGGAGTCACCTTCCTCGCTTGGTTTCGATGGATGCACTGTAGTGCACTCAGATATGGTAGCTCGGCTACTACGGCCCCGTTGGATCTGTCCATTTGGTATCGATGCGGATTAGATGAATATGCAAGTGGCGTATGTCTGTGCATATTTGCCAATGTTTTTCTCTCGGTTGCTTGAACATCCAAGGGCTCTGCCCTTGGAACTATCGTTATGTCCTATTTGGCTTTGTGGTGGTGGTTATTTCTTGCCATTACTGCGACCAACTCCGGTCAGAGGAATCTCTGGTGGCTCTTGGTACTATTATGTTGGTCTGGTTTGTGGTGGCGTTCCGACGACTTCGGTGACTCTGGCTGGAACCCTTTCTTCCCCACCTCTCTCTGTTCGTCCTGGCTACAGATGGCGCCACTCTCCTCCCGACATTTCTACATGTACCTCTACCAACTTGCAGCTGCACCACCTGTCTCTTTTGTTTTTTTAGTTTAGTTGTCTATTACTGGTCTGTTGTTTTGGCCTTTGTGTCGCTTATGCGAATTTGTTTGTAGCCTCACTGTCTCGCGTAGGTTTTGATAAGGGTTTCGGTGCTTGGTTTTTCAAGTTTTACGGGACATATCAATCTCGGGATTTCTCATTGTAGTGGTGTGTTTTGTGTGATGATCGTATAGGGGCTTTTAAAATCATTTGTATTTGTGCTTTTTACCTTCAGATCAAGAAATTCATCACTGAAGTATATGTACTCATCTAGCATCCTTGTAATTGTTTGGTTATGTTAATGAAATCCTATTGTTTCTTCTCAAAAAAAAAAAAAAACAAAAAAAAAAAGGTGTAAAGCATTAAACTTTTTAAAATCTCTTTCAATATTTTAAAGAGAAGTATTCTGTCAGACAAAAAGCTAGTTAGTTCCGTGGTAAGAATTATTAAATCGAGTCTAATGTGACACTGCAGAAATAGAAGTTTGTCATTTGTCTTCTATAAGGAACTAGTGCAAAGACCGTTCTTTCCCTCGAACCCGGTAAGAGAACAAAATATGAATGGGATCATCTATCATTTGATAAAATAAAAATAAAATTCAAAATTCAAAAAAATAGATGATACAATTTCCTGATTTTAAGGTATTAAATTATGTATTTTAAAGTAAAACTTACACTTTTTTTTTTTTCGATTTCATTATTCCATATATGTTGGTAAACACAAGGAAAGTTAAGAATAAGAAAATTTTGAACACTCATGTTTTACTAAAATCTAAATGATTCAAACTTTAATCCTTCATAGAGGCCCAAAGGTGGCTAATTGAGAAACCCTAGAAGCGTAGGTGATGGATTAACATACACAACTTCCTGGAAACTTGAAGCGGCTGACAACCTATACCGCCAATTCCACATCACAAAATAACACTTGTTCATCCATACATCGTGTCATATACAGACCTTCAAAAGCCCCATGTAATAAACAAAGCTAAACCACAAACATACAGTGTCAAAGTATACATTATCAAAATACCCCAATAAAATAGAAATCTATCACCAATTAACCTACAAACTGAAAGGAGTAGCTAAACCTCATAACTATATCAACCGCCGGGGACTTGCGAGAACATAGTTCTAATGCCAGCAAAGTAGGACATGAATTCAGAACCATAGACTTAAGTAGGCAAAGCTCCTCTCTGAAACCAAGGTCTTGGTTTCGCACACCTTCACTTGAATGAGCGACGACTCGCGCTCTTGGGGTGGCCAGTGGATACAGGAACTCGATCGGAGTTCTCAATCAAAAGTGGGCAAATTGATGGCAAAAGAGAGTTTTTAAGGCTGGATTGGTAGTAAATCTTAGGGATTTGAGGGGTTTTTTTTTTTTTTTTTTTTTTCAAATTTGGTACACAATAGCAAGAAATAGGGAGAAATTGAAGGATAACCAAAAGACTATCATTAGACAATAATACTAAGTAGCGGTTTAGGTTGACTCTTAAGCATGCTGACTTTCTAAAATTGGTCAATTTCGATTTTACAAAGGCGGTTGCCCAGGCTCCATTATACAGGTTCTCGGTATATATGCACGCAAAAAAGAGATACCAAATAGAAAGAAGATTGCTTTACGTATACAAATACTAAAAACTTATCAATGATTCATTGTTATGTTAGGATCCACTTTTCTTTTTACTTTTTCATTACTCATGAAGATGATATAGATGTTGTCTCGAACTTAACCACCAATTTCAATACATGGTTGATCTAGGTTATGAAAACTTGAATGTGTGGGGCTTATCCACAAGGACCTCGGTGTAATCCTAAAAGAGTTACCGCATAATATACAATTTTATAGATAATAACTTATCTCATTTGGACAATTTTATTTGATCTACTTTCCAGTGTTGATCGAAAGTGTTTGATGTGCTTTTTTTTCAAATTAGAGTAGGTTTGGAAGTTCTTTTAAAATGACTGAAAGCGTTTTTTATTAAAGTTGTTTTAGAACCAATCATTTGTAAAAATGTATGTGAATTCTAAAAATGCACTTGAAGTGCTTCTTTCAAGTGGTTTAAGTGAGTTTGATTCTTACGTATAGGAATAGACACCTTGAGTTAGATGTTTGATTCCTATAACATTGTTGCTATGGTGGTCCGTTCTATCTATTAATTCAATGAGCTGTCTTTTTTTTTTTTTTTTTTTTTTAACACTTTGTTTTTTGTTGTTCTCATTTCTCTTTCAAATATTAGTCATTTACAATATAAGAATCACAGCTTAACATATGCTTGCATAAAATGATAATTATGTATTTTTTATGACTAATGTATGAAAGAATATATGTTAAAACACAATTTGCAAGAATTAGATACGACTTCTTCCTTAGACGTAACTAAGAGATGAGCATTGTCCTTTATTATATGGAAATTAAACTCATACAACAATAAAGTCTTATCATACTAAGTGGAGTTAGCTACATGAATCATAAAACATCACTTTGCTAGGTTTTGCACCAAACCTTCTGTTAACTCCAAATATTTCATGTATTTTCTTAAAGTCTCTTTCCAAGTCTTTTTAGGTTTACCTCTACCGCATTTTGGCCTCTATCTCAAATTTAAATTTTCTAGCCAAAGCATCTGTAAGTCTTCGTTTCACATGTCCAAACCACCTTTGCTAATTTTCTCTCATGTGGCAACTCGTACTTTACCTCGTATATTCTCTTTCTTAACCATGTCCTTTATCGTGTGCCCATATATCCAACAAAGCATTCTTCCGCTACACTTATTTTTTGCATGCATTGATGCTTGACGCCCAAAATTATGTGTCGTAAAGCATTGTTGCCGTTACTGCTATCTTATAAAAATTTCCCTTGAGCTTAGTAGCATACAAAGGTCACACAACACACCCGATGCACTCTTCCACTTCATCCATCCATCTTGTATTCTATGGTTGAGATCTCCATCTAATTCTCCATTCTTCTGCAAGATAGATCTAAGATAACAAAAGTGTTCACTTCCTGGCCTCTAATCTTCACCCTATCTCATTTGGGACCCCATTCCCATTGAACTTGCATTCCATACTTAGCCGAAGATATTCCAACACTTTCCGCCAAAGGTTGAGCTTCGTATTTACCGTCCCGTGTTTCATCTATCAGAACTATATCATATGCAAAAAGTATATACCAAGGGATATCATCTTTAATATGTCCTATTAACTCGGCCATTACCAATGCAAAAAGGTAAACACTTAAAGTTGCACCTTGGTGTAACTTTATGGTTATCGAAATACTTTTAGTTTGTCTTTTGTGAGTTCTTACTGCAATCCTTTCTCCATCATACATATCCTTGATTGCTTGGATATATGATACTTGTACTTATTTCTTCTCTAGAATAATCCAAAAGATTTATCTTGATCATACAATTTTTCCAAATCTATAAAGACTATTAGCAAATCCTTTTGCATATTTCTATATCGTTCCATCGATCTCCATAGAAGATAGATTGCCTCAATAGTCGAGCGCCCTCCCTGAACCTGAATTGATTGTTTGAGACCTATGCTTCTTGCCTAATTCTATGCTCAATTACTCTCTCCCAAAGCTTCATTGTATGAATCATTAACTTAATATCCCTATAGATAATGCAATTTTGTTTGTCACCCTTATTCTTCTAGATAGGCACCAAAATGCTGCTTCACCACTCATTTGACATCTTCTTCATTTCCAAAATCTTGTTAAAACGTTTGTGAGCCATGCTATACCCACCTACTTTTCTATGCTTCATCATTTTCAAAGGTACAACCACTTCCTCTTTCTTGATTCGGCAATAGGAGTAATTTCTACACTCTTCCGAGTTACTCAACACACTCTAAGAAGTACTCTTTTCGTGTTCTTCATTGAAAAGATTATGAAAATAAACTCAGCTCTCTTCGCCTCCTTCAATATTTTGTACCTCTCCCAATTTCCATCTGTTCTATCCTTGTATAATGCTTTACAACATTCCTTCTTCGCCTTAACCTTTTCCTATACCTCCTCCTTCCATCACCAAGATTCATAGTATAATTTATTGAACTCAAGAATGACGATCACTTCTATAAGACTCAAGTTGTTTGATACACTGTAAGACTCTTTCCTAAACAATTGAAATCATACCTAACAATGGTGTGTGAGGCCTAACTTAACACGTGAGGCTTTCATCACAGTAGTTTACGTACATATACAATGCAGGTCTACATTATCGGGACGCATCCATTCCCAATATATGCATTTATTTTCGTTTAAGCGCTTTGACAAGGAATTAAAAATTAGGGCTTTATCTTATACCACCTGTTACATGTTAGACACTTCAACCTCACCTTAGTGCCTCATTTGGTCTTTAGGATTGGTTTATAATGCACAATTCTTTCCGCATATTCACTGCATGCAAAATGCCTCAGTTAAAATGGACAATTCTTGCAGTCAAATGGATATACTTTTTTATTTGGTTGTTTCTTTGTAAGGGAAATTCTCGAAAATAAAATTAAAACTGAAGTTCCTTGTCTTTCTGTCTGTATGCATGCGTGTGTGTTTGAGCCTGTGTGTACGCATGGATGACTGGCACTAGCATTTGGCAACATGCTACATATGTATTAGGTTCATTCATGCCAAAATATGTGCTGCCTATCTGAAATAATATTACATGTCATTGGCACATAAGAAGCAAAACACTTTAACCTGATCAAACTTCAGTACCATTTTGTAGAACCCGCAGCACGTAGAAAAGCGACGTAGTTGAAAACTGATGAGCTTCTATGGAATCAAATTAGAAACTGCAGAAACATTTATACCCGCAGGTGCAAAAACAAAATATGGACCTCCATCAACACTGTTAGTATATACGACATTTACCAATTACCACTATTATCGTATCCTAGCCCTGTCCAGAAAAAGTTAAAATCAAGTCCTAGGTACTTCCGTAGATATACTGGTTCAATCGTACTAAAGGTTCACCTCACAAGCAACCACCCCTGCACCATAACAGTTCAAAGTGTGAACCTATTCCCGTTCCCATTCTACTCAAGAGCGACTGCAGATTATCGGTTTTAACTTTGGAGGAACCATATAAGCTCATTGTAGAACATAGTTCAGATATTAAGGAAGACTATTGTACATCTGTGTGAAGACCTCACATCATTATAAAGTATGCAGCTCCATTTAATCCTGTCCATATATATCAGTTATTTCTAATATGGAAATGACTGTAACTTGCAAGATGAAATTATAAAGTAGCAAGCTTACAAGAAAATTAGTTCTCGTGGTCTTCAGTTGCCGTGAAATGACTAATGCCGTCGAACAATCCCAGCTATAGAACTAAGAGTTTAGATTAGACTTCTCAAAGTGAATTGTCTAACAAGTAGTTAGCAAAGGAATCGGAAACTTCTCTCTAGTTCCCTGCTACAAGCAAGCAGATATGAAAACCATATGTTTATCAGTAACAACAGCTTACGAAACATATTGCTTGCAGGGAAGTGGATTAAAAAGTTAGTCTAAAATGTTACCATGATATATCAATTTTCTTTTGTTGTCCATATACAGATTTTTGAAAACATATTCCAAATGTTTCTTGTGCTAAGCTGGCAAAAAGCAAAAAAGTATCTGACGTAAATGTATCCTCTTACCAGCATAAAATCAGTAATCGAACGATACAACAAAGCAAAAGAGGAGCACTACCAATTTGGGAATCCAGCTTCTGAGGTTAAGGTATTCTTCAGTTCCCTGTCCTGCAGCAGTTTCATTGATAACTTATCTTCAAAACATTGTTAACATGTGAATTTCTTTTAACAGACGGCTCAGAAATAACAAATAGATCATTTTCTAGTAAACCATATTCATCAAAACATACAGCAAGATATGTATGTAGACATATCTTTCTTCTATAAATCTAATGACTAACTAGATTTTTTAAAATATGTGAGAATAAAGTGGAAATTAAACTCTATATTTTTCTTGTATAAATCTTCTCGTGCTATGCTGATTAAAACGCATCAGAAAGCTATTGCTAAGTAATTTAATGAAGTACAGCAGCCACCTCAAAGATTTGTAGGACAGCCAAAGGGTACTGGAAATGATGGTTGCTCTAGCTTATTCTCGAACATAAAGCATAGCATCTCAATGACGCTGCTTTCCAGGAAAAACACATTTCAGAATGACTCACAACCGTAACTTATGCTAGTCGACTTTTCTACAATCGAACAAAACACAAAAATGAAAGCAAACGAAGAAACAACTATTCTTCATACACAACCTGAACTCGTGGTTGTATCATGGAAGATAGAAGTTGGAACAAATCATCTGAAATAAAGTCTCCATATAAATAGTTCAAGTGATCCCATTGGTGGTATTGATATTGAATTTCATATCAGCCCTCCAACCTGGGTATACAAACTTCTGCTGGTAAATTGTATATGCGCTCGAATGAGATTGTTATTAATAAACAATCTAAAAACATATGGTCGCCAGATAATTAATGTTTATTTGATGAAAAACAAATATTTCTGTAGCAAAGACAAAGAAACTAGACAATAGGGGACAAGGTATTTACTGAATAGCATCCGTCTCAAGAACGACAAAACAGAAAAGAAAAGAAAAAAGTAATTTATAACAGCTTTCTAATCAGAATAGATAGCATGAGAGGACCAATCCTTACCATATGAGGTGAAGCCTACCAAGATGTCCAGAGTCCGACTTGTTAAAATGAAAAATATTCCCCTTGAGTTTCGGTAACACCATTCCTCATATTTGTTAGTAGAATACTACAAAAGGCTTCCTTGCGTATTCTTCCTTGAAATACAAGCATCCAAAATCTCAATCATCCAGAAGTACATTTCCAATCACAAATGCCGAAATCTAATCACAATACAAGTGCTTCATTGCATTGAACATTAAATTAATAATATGGTATAAAAGATGAGAAAACGGAGATGTAAAGTGATTGGGAGTCCAGATGAGTATAAACGTACCAAAATCTATTAAAAAAAAATACAAGGTACCAGTAAAAAAAGAAAAAATATAAATTATTCTGCTCAATAGATATGTTGAGGTTCTTTCAAGGATATGAAGAAGTATTCATCCAAGAAGCCATTTTATACAGAAAACAAACACTGTTTCTGGATCCTTAGAAACAAACATCCAGTGGTTACGGGTTGGTCACAGAAAGAAAACTGTGATAGAAGAGGACTTCCTTGCATAACTAATTGCCAATTCAATGTGCATGTCTGTTTCGTGAGCCATAAATCAAGCTCATGGATTTGAAGAACTCCAATGACTTTGTCTTCGTTTATAGGCAGAGATCAATCAAGAACAGGATTATTTTTCTTCACTTCTTGTCAAAGACACATTGGAGATGGCAGGAAGACTATGAACGAAGTAGATTGCCAAAGTTAATTCAGAACTTAATGTTGTTTCATCAGCCAAAGCCGTGATGCTCTTCATTTGCAATTGCAGAGGAAAATAACCTGGCCAAGAAACCAACAGATGCATCACAAGGACGGTAGTTCCAATAGATGCACACCTTTCAAAATTATTCCATTAAAAGATAGTTCGTTATTCTTGACAAATCATAGCAAGAAAGTTGCAATATCTTGGAAGCTCAGGCATTAATAATTCCAAACACAATATTGGAACCAAGGAGCAAAGGCTGAATTGCTAACCTCCCAAGTTCAGTAACAATGGGACAAGAGGTTATTATGACAAAGCATCACATATGCCGGCTCCCATATGAGTGAAGTTGCTTCAGTAATAAGAAATTTGTTCCCGATCTACAGGGCATCTCTTCTTACTATGGGGTGTTTCAATTCAATCATGAAGCTCTGAGAATGCAATAATTGGTAAGGCTAATCCCAGACGCAGTAAAAACCTCGCTCTGAGGATTTATCCAGTTCCACTTTTCTTTTCCCTACAAAAATTTCTTTTTAAATGAGTGCATATAGGTATGTGAAATCAATGAAAGAAATTAGGGCAAGAAAACATTAAGGTATTGCTGGCTCCCTTTTTCCCTTGATCAGATAAATCGAGTTCAATGTCCATACAAAGGCATTATATGTGCATGAATGTGTCAAAATGCTAATCAATCAATGCCTCATATTCCCAGATTAATCTTGTCGATAGAGACATTCATGTAGTGAAAGCTTTCATTTCTGAATCAGCCAAATTTATGTGAAAGGAATTTGTAAGGACTACACTTTGGCTCAAGCCTATGAAACCCCTTAAGATTTTTCTTCCCTTCTACCAAACAATATTACCACAAAGTATTTCTTCAACTTCTTGGTCATTGTTGCAACCCTAAAGAAACCAGTCTTACCTTCAGAGGGAAAGACCATTACCAAAAGCCAGCTTGGTTCTATCGTCTCTCCACTAGCCGACTCAAAGCATACCCACTAAATACCTAAGACCTCTAAAATACTCCTCCAACACCCAAGGGCTAAAATATTAAGGTTTGGGACTCTCCGTCCCTGTCCTCGGTTTAGGGTTCAGAGGGAAAGACCCTCACCAAAAGAGCCACCTTGGCTCTTGTCTTTCCACTAACCGACTCAAAGCACACCAACTACATACCTAAGACCTCGCAAATACTCCTCCAGCACCCAAGGGCCAAAATATTTAAGGTTTGAGACCTTGCGTTCCTGTTCTCGGTTTACAGTCCAGAGGAAAAGACCCTCACCAAATGAGCCACCTTGGCTCTCTCATCTCTCAACTAACCGACTCAAAGCATACTCACTAAATACCTAAGACATCACAAATGCTCCTCCAACACCCAAGGGCCAATACAATTACAGGTTTGAGACTTTTCATCCCTACTCTCGGTTTAGGGTTAAGAGGGAAAGACCCTCACCACGAGCCACCTTGGCTCTCACGTCTCCACACTAACCAACTCAAAGCATACCTACTAAATACCTAAGACCTCACAAATATTACTCCTCCAACACCCAAGGGCCAAAATATATAAGGTTTGAGACTTTTCGTCCCTGTTCTCGATTTAGGTTCAGAGGGAAAGACCCTCACCAAATGAGCCACCTTGGCTCTCCCGTCTCTCCACTAACCAACTCAAAGCATACCCACTAAATACCTAAGACCACAGATATATTGCTCCTCCAACACCCATGGGCAAAAAAATTAAGGTTTGAGACTTTTTGTCCATGTTCTCAACATTTTCTAAAGTGAAAAAAGCAATGTGATGTAGGATTGCATTCTTGAGCTTCCAACTATCTTTTTTTTAAAAAATAAATCAAATAAATAAGGATTCATATATGTTCAGTACCAAATAAAACCAATATTTGCTAGCTGTAGTGCAGGAAATTACACATGTTTAATGTCAAAGTTCATATCTCCCCCAGCCTAGTGTTAATCGACACATATTTATCAAACGTGTTGATGTTATCATGCATCTGACTTGGCATGAGGGACAGAGCTACAGAAAGTAAAAAACAATACATTGTCACATGTCCAGCCGTCATTCCAAGAGGGATAAGGGAAATTTCACACCTAGAACCTTACTACACCTACAGTAAATATGAAGTGCAAACCTCAATATATAGGTACAAACACCCTATTGAAACAAAATTTTATTTTGTCGAGGTATTCGACTCATTAGGACTAAAGATGCATGCAAGAAGAGTGCAAATGAGTGGAGACTAGTTGATATGGTCTCAGACAAGCGTGTAAGTGACCCTCACTTCATGCTGGATCTCAGCTCATCCGGAATGACAAAGCTCAAGCTCTCTTTTTACTTCATGAGTTTTTAAACAATCCAGTTTAAGCTTGAGCTTGAATATAAGATTGAAATAGGGGAAAATAAAAAAACAAAGAACTCAAATTTGGAAAGGTAATTTGACACACACACACACATTTATGTATACATAACGAATAATGAGAATCAAAGATTTATTACGCTACAATCTAAAACCCCAAACAAGCTCCAGACGTGATTATTCTTTTTTACTACTGATGATTTAATCATCCATTGCATTATATAAGAATTATGTTTAATTCTAAAATTTTGACTGGAATATCCGAATACTTTTCTAATGCATGTCAAAGTGACAATACGAACGAACATCATTTCATACTAGCAAAATAGGTTTTCACTTAGTTAGCCAACAGAGTAGAAAGTAACTTGTCCTTAATTTACCAGATTTGAGAAAGACTGCCTTCACCATGAAATGCATGCGAAAGTCTACATGTAGTCATTTCTCAATACATTGTCCTTTTTCTTTGTTCGGCGCCACTTAATACATGTAACCATTACAATGGGACTTTTTCTCTATATTATGCAAAGAGTGAAGAAAGGGAAACATAAAGAAGATAAAACTGACTCAGAAGATGAAAGACCGATAAAAAAAACTATACGTCAATAGATGGACACAATTATTCATTCAATAGTCTCATACAAGAAAAATGGTAGTGCAAATCTGAAATGGTTACTTCACCGAACTACATAATATAACGTCCAAATAGGCGTTACATATAAGAAGCTTTAGCTGTTGGTTGCAATCAAAAGATGTTATGAGTAAGAATATTCTCATAGGTTAATATAAGCTCATAATTTTTCTTGCACATTATCATTAGTACATGAACAAAAGTTTGTGATCGTTACAACCCATAATATTATACAAATGAGATTATTGCTTTAATTGTACTGAAATTTCCAGTTTCGAATTCAAATTTGTTCATTCCAATAGTTATGACTAAAGATGGTCCTTTTTTACTTCCTAGATATGGCAAAGGGAAGCAGCAATGTTGAGGCAACAACTTCAAAACTTGCAAGAAAGCCATAGGTATTATGATTTTCATTTCTATCATAAAAACGTTGTAGCATATTATAATGGAGACACACTATCATTAGCAAAAGACAATGCACGAGAAATAAAAAGTTAAAATTTCACAATGCAATTAGGATATTTTGTGTCATTTACACTATAACTACAAGGCCTTTCCCTTAGATATGAGAAGTTAACGTGCAAGTGTCTAAACACCATTGTCTGACTCCCTTATGGAACTTTTTCTTTAATCGATGCGACAATAGACTAAACTTAGCAACTAGAGAATAACTAGAAATCCACAAGATTTATACTAGTTCGGCATAACCTTTGCTTACGTCCAGTTGTGATTTCTGTAGGTAGAGAAACCATGGCTTCTTTGATTAATAATAGAGTATACAATACTTTTGCAAACACTAGAACTAATCCCTCTCTTCTGTAAGCTGTCTCTCTGTTTACTGCTTGCTTTTCAACCCTTGCTACACCTTATTTATAAGTATAGGGTGCGATTTACACTCCTATAATCTGATTAGGTCACCAAATCTACTTGGGATAGGAAAGCACCCTTCATTCCTATTCCGCTTCTTCTTTTAGGATTCCTAATTTAATTGTACAAGAAAACTTATTCTTTCATAATCCTTAATCTTGTAAGACAAGAATCTGTGCACCTTAGCTTTCCTAATACAATCCTAATCAAAATAGGAGTATAACAAAAGACAAACCAAATGCTAACAATCTCCACCTTGGAGAGCCGAACCAAGTCTTGACTATTGCAACCCAGAGTATCTTCGAAGCTTCTTTAAGCAATTTTAGAATCTTCAAGAACCTTCACCTTGGAAAACTTCTTCTCGCCTCATTGCACCTTAAGTGAGAAGGTGCTCCACCCCAAGCAATCAACAAGATTGATCAAGTTCAAGCAATGTTTGAATTTCTTGGCCAGCACTATCTTTGTAGTGGAATCTGTGGCATTGTCGTTCGTGTTAAGTTTTTTAACCCAAATCTCCATGGACTCCCCCCAATTCCAGATTCTGTGATACCTCACTTCATTGTGCTTTGATCTTCTATGAAAAACCTGATTTTTAACTAAGTGAATGGTGCTTTGACTGTCACATTTCAGCTTCAAGTAATATTATGGCTTCCCAAGCCACTAAGCCAAATTGCCTCCTTTCTTAACTCTACTTCAGTGGTTGACAAAACTGTAAGAGGTTGTAGTAGTGCCCTCCAACTGATTGGTCCTCCTGCGCATGTAAAGAGATAACTAGAAGTTGACCTTCTCTTATCTAAGTCCTCAGCATAGTCTGCATCAACATATCCCAACACCAGATTCTGTGATACCTCACTTCATTGTGCTTTGATCTTCTATGAAAAATTTGATTTTTTGACAAGTGAATGGTGCTTTGACTGTCACATTTCAGCTTCACATAATATTGAGTGATTCTCAGTTGGCTTGCCAAGCCACTAAACCAAATTTCTTCCTTTCTTAACTCTACTTTAGCGGTCGACAAAATTGTAAGAGGTTGCAGTAGTGCCCTCTAACTGATTGGTCCTCCTGCGCATGTAAAGAGATAACCAGAAGTTCACCTTCTCCTGTCTAAGTCCTCAGCATAGTCAGCATCATCATATCCCAACACCCTAAAGCCTAATGTTACCGAAAGAACCTCCCCCGTAACTCTCTTCTTCAATGATAGTACTAGCTAAACTTGAGCTACCTTCCATTTTAGCTTTCTCGCCCTTCCAAATCTTGCAGTTCCTCTTCCAATGATTGGTAGAACCACATTCGAAAAAACTCCCTTCTTTTCCTTTTTCTTCTTGGATTTCGACCTACTCATGTTGTTGTTCTTCTCTGCCTTCGTCTTTTCCCGACCTTTCTCCTTGCCTTTGGCATAAAGATCTTGAGAGCTTTCACTTTCAGTTATATCCTCCAGTTTAACATATGACTGAAGTGCTTGAATTACGTCCTCAAGCTACAGGAACTATTTCCAAACATTAAAGTTGTTCGAAAGTACTTGCATGACGAGGGTAGAGACCTTAGCAAGATGATAGCCATATCATCATCTTTGTTGGTTTCTTCGACCTTCTGAAGATTGGCTATGCAATTCTGGAACCTGCATACATGATGTTTAATATTACGTCTTCTTCAAGTCGAAGCCCGAATAGTTCATCCTTGAGAAACAGTTTATTGTACACTGTTTTGCTCATATAAACCTTCTCCAACATGTCCCATGCTTTAGCAGTCATCATTTCTATGACGTGGGACCAGACTGATTTCCTGAGGTGAATCCCGATAGAACTGTTGGCCTTCTTGAGAATCTTGGTCCATGTTGCTTGTCATGGTCTTAGGCTTCTTACTAAGGAGTGTATCATCCAACTCCTGCTATGTCAGTACACTCTTCTAATCCTTTCACAGTTTGTGAAGTTATCCTTGCCATCAAAATGTTTTAACGCATGCCTTAAGCTTCCTAGGAGCATGAACTTCTTCGTCTTGCCATCGCAGAACACCTTGAACCAAGCTCTTGATACCAATTGTTGTTATTCTAAATAGGGAACTTGTTCTTGGATGTATAACGCAATAGAGTAAACTTAGCAAAAGAGAATAACTAGAAACATACAATATTTATATTGGTTCTGCAAAACTTTTACCTACATCTAGTTGTGATTTCTCTAGGTAGAGAAACCGCAGTTTCTTTGATTAAAAATAGAGTATACCGTACCGTTGCAAACACTAAAACTAATCCATCTCTTCTCTCGGCTCTCTGTGTTTTCTGCTTGCTCTCAAACACTTCCACACTCTATTTATAAGTATAAGGTGCGCTTTACACTCCTCTAATCTGATTAGGTCTCCTAACCTATTTGGGATAGGAAAGCACACTTGCATTCCTATTCCGTTTCTGCTTTTAGGATTCTAATCTAATTGTACAAGAAAACTTATTCTCTCCTAATCCTTGTAGGACAGAATGGGTGCACCTTAGATTTTCTATAATCCTGAACAAAATAGGACTATAACAAAGGACGAACCAAATCCTAACAAAAATTACATACTAAGTAAGGTGACAGTGACTGACCAACTAGAGTGGGTTAAGTTTTAAGTGATGAGAACCTGAGAGTTTGGTTGGTTGGAAACTTAGAGGGCGAACCTAGATTGAGGCCCTTGCAAAATCCAAAATGAATTTTTGGCAACCGAAATTATTGCTTTTGTTTTGAAGTTTAAATAGAAACCCCACGAGAAAATTAAAATAAAGGAATTGGAGCACAGCGGCTAGGGCTTTTGCTCTTCCTAATTGTTGTTTTGAATCTCTTTTTCTATATAGTCTGTATTTAACAGAACATGCGAAAAGTAAAAGCGCAAGAGCTCGGGCTCGGACCTACTCCCTACAGGAAAACAAACAAGCTAGTCACAAACAGCTAGAGCTAGGGGCATAGTTTGTTATTCTACTGCAAGCTATGATATATATTATGCAAGTACATGAGAGACAAAATTGGGGGCCCTCCAAAACTGAAGCCTACGCAATGGCACCATAACCATGCGTATGATTTTATTCTAGGACAAACAAGTACAGAATCTATCTTGTTACTTAAGGGACTCGTGAAATAGCTCAAAAGGGAAAAAAGAATGATCTTATGTCAGTCATTGAACTCCGGCAGAGTCATTTCTTAACAGTGAATGGACTGCGTTGAACCAATTGGCATTTTCCATGATTTTATACCAGATGCTAGATTATGAGGGCTTGACAAATCTTCATAACAAGCTATAGAATTTTCCCTAGGAAGTGACATTGTTTATACTCATACAAGATAGTCTACACTGCAACCTACGGGAAGAGGACAATCCAATGCTTAAATAATGGATTAGGTATAGGTGAAAATTAAGCGATTATCTAGGATAAGGATGTTTGGCATCAAACGGAATTGCTATGCATCTCATAAATCCACCTCACTATTGGATTTAAGATGTCCAAAGTCCATGTTTAGGGCCTAAATAATGCTTTTGTCTCAATGACTACAGGCAAATGATGGGAGAAGAACTTTCTGGTCTAAATGTGAAAGACTTACAAAATCTGGAGAACCAATTGGAAATGAGTCTTCGGAGTGTCCGAATAAAAAAGGTACGAGCAGTCACTCAATTTCTGAAAATCATCTATTTACATAATGTCTTCCATGGTGCTAAATCACTTTTGACTTCTGTAGGACCAACTTTTAATGGATGAAATAGAAGAACTAAACCGAAAGGTTAAAATCTTCCAAACTTTGGTACTACTTTTCAGTCTTTTCCTCTTTATGACTTAAGGAGCTAAATGTTAAAGTCTGTGTGCAGAGGAACCTCATTCACCATGAAAATGTCGAACTGTATAAGAAGGTAAACCTAATTCATCAAGAAAACGTGGAGTTATCTAAGAAGGTACTGGTTTTGAAACTAAATAAACTTCAACTATCCAAGAAAGAGTAATAAAAATCTATAATCCAACCTACAAAAAATTGCAACATTTTTTCCGCAACACCTTAACAGAAGTTTCACATCCCAGGTTTATGGAACAAGGAATGTAAATGACACAAGTCGAAACACTCTTCTGACAAATGGTCAAGGTATTGAAGAGGACTCAAATGTACCTGTCCGTCTCCAGCTTAGCCAGCCACAGCAGCAAAGCTACGAGCCACCAGCAAGGGCAACAAATCTGGGGTATACCTTCTTCCTAAAACTACACTGTCCATTATGATTACCACTTTCAATTTTCTATTTATTGATCACACTGTTTTATGATGACTACAGCAGACTACAATTACACTAGCAAAGAAGATGCATCATATTAGGATAATGTTATTTTATTTCTCAAGAACAAGGCTGATGGATTCAAATTCATGTTCTATCACACTAGTGGTAAAAGAGCTGCAGAACAATCCACAAAAGGACCTTGATTTGAAAACAATGATTTGATGTGTGTATGACAATCAATGAAACCAGCTACATATGTAAAGATGAGATCAATATATAATAAAGAATAATTGACTTGCAATTCACGTGCAGCGCAACTTTTAGAAATCTCTTAGTCTATCAGCATCTATGAAACAAACTTTCTCTGAAACATATTGCAATGTTTATATGCATGTCATCAATTTTTGTACACAAAACATGTGAACACCAGCACTTGGTTTGAAAAAAGATGAAAATATAAATGGAAAGAAGCAAAACCGTTCGACTTACTGCATTAAAGTTCAGTCCATTTAAGTATTGAATTTCACAAAATGGTGTATGCGGTATTTACCTTCTTGTCCACGCAGTCTGATATTACATAGAAGGCATCTACAATGATTTGCCGTCCTGACTGCAATATAATGTTCAGCATGGAAGTAACCGGTAGTTAAGCACACTAAGCAAAATCAAGCCATGTACTAATTCATTGAAACAATCATTAAATGTACACAGAATTCTCTAATACAATAATAAAAAAAAACCTCTAGGACATCTAATTAAATAAATTCAAACCAGTTGGAAAGAAAATCATGCATAGTCGAATCGACGTAAAATTATAAAAATGCTGGTTATGATCACATGTAGATTCTGGACCATTTCTGGTAAAAAGAACATAAAACATGTGAGTACAATGCAGTGCAATCCACAAATATTAGGCCTCCGGGACTATGAAGAAGTATCTTGTATCAAATTAGGACTAGTAGACTATACATGCCCAGCTTCGAGACTTCGGAATATCCCATGCCACTCTATGGTATTTGTTTTCATAGACAGTTCTAATTAAGTTAACCATAGCCAGATCCATGTTTCCAAGTTTACAGATTCATGCACCAAACAATAAACAACAGAAATGGATAAAGTTACAAGAGATTGCAAGGAAAGGATCAGAAACATGTTCAAATAAAAATTCTTGGTCTTCAAATGATTCTGAGCCATTTCATTTTTTTGTAAAATAATATGCAATTCAACTCCTGTCAGACCAATGGATTATAAAGAGAAAGGAAAAGTATGATAACAGTTTGAGCATTTTCAAGCATAACTCCAGAACTCAATCTTAATGGCTATTTCTTAAAACAACAAAAATAAATAAATTAGATATAAAAAAAGGAACCACGAACATCTGACAATATGTTTTATTTGCCACTATATCTCAATGGATTTTTTTTTTTTTGCGTCAAATATCTCAATGGCTATTTCAAGAGAAGCAAAATGCACGTTTAATAATACAACAGTCAATGGTATAATTTCATGTTGCTTCCTGAAACAATAATAGTACTTTGAAGGACAAAACAATATTCCAAGATAAGACAGTATTTTAGCAGGAAAAAAATAATGCATTCAACAAAATTGAAGCATATGCTGTTGTATTTGGCAAGAGTCAATAGGACTTTGAAAGCTAAAATCTTCCACAAAAGAAATAGCTGTTCAATGCCCTGCAGATAGAACAAGAACGAAATTACCAGAGGTGGGTAACATTGTAGTGTCAGCCAAGGACTCTTCAATGCTCACAATCACTGAAATTGGTTCAGAAAGCAAGAAAAGAGTGTGCAAAGCAAAAACTGTTAACTCAAATTGACTTTTGAACTTCAAAAATGTGGTCCAAAAGAGTTGTCTATGATGTGATCCACTTCTTCGCGAATATATGAAGGCTTAAAGGAGAGGAGATTATGATGATCTGTAATCATATATTGGCAATGTGTTGAGAAGACTTGGGATATGTAAATAAGGCAACGAAATTCAAATGTCAACTTGAACAACTACAACTATTCGTGGAGGAAAGCTTGTATTGTGATACTCTGAATCCAACATCAGCCATGCATGCTTTGAGGAGGTCTAAGTTACTCAAGAAAAGCCTATGAAATCCAATATTAACTTAAGCTTCAGAAGGCCTTAAATGGTACCTTTTACCAAAGGTGACAGAGATCCGTAAGCAGGTAAGAAGTGGCATCACACATCGGATAGGCTCGTCCACTTATAAATGTTATGTGTATGCTTCCTATCTTAGTGAGGACACAGGCCTAACTTTTGGGGAGGGGTAATCTTGAATCGTACTTCATGTATGACATGGGAAAGTATGTGATACTGAACCATGATCTATGAATCCAAATGTCAACTTGTGGTATGCATTATTGGAGACCTAAGATCATCATAGAGTCGATCTACACAAACCCGGGCAAGACCGAACATGAATGCTCATATTTGGCTTGTCCGGTTTCTCTTTTAGTAAATAACCTTCTTGGATACACTAAACTGTTGAGAATATCGCGTTTAAGAATGAGAAAAAGAAGAACAAACTCCGGAAATCGAAAACAAATAACCAAGATAAATAACACCAAGAATTTAAGTGGTTCGGCAGTATGTGCCTACGTCCACAATACAGCAACAACAATTTTTCACTATATCAATAATGAGTACAACCAATAATCTTGCCAAATCTCTAGAACTAGGACTTGACGAAAAACTTGGAAGGAACAAGAACAAGAAATACACTATCTCTTTTCTTTTCTCTCACACACACTTTACAATATTCTCTCACTCTAATCCCTAGAGTGGTATACAATTTATTGTTTTGCTCCCTCTCCTCAAAAATAGTACAATAGCCCCTTTATATAGACATAATAAAGGTCTTCTTCAATAAGGATTACTAATCCTAACTGGAATCTAGTTATGAATCCTTCTTCAATCGAGAAACTAACTCCAATTGGGAAAATGACTCCAATTGGGAAAACAACTCCAATTGGGAAAACAATTTAATCATCTAAGACTATAATTCCTTATAGACTTAGGACAACTTATCATGGGCTCGAAAAAACCCAACAATCTCCCCCTCCAGACCATGAGGAAGGTATACCGAAATAGGATTGCTCCTCTTGACCAAACTCCCATTGATCGAATTTTTCATGACCAAACTCCCCCTGATCGAATTACCCATAACCAAGCTACCCCTGATCGAACTACTCATTAACCAAGACTCTCTTGATTAGACTTCTCTTGACCAGGCTCCCCCTGATCGCAATACCCACCATCATTGGCAAAGGCAATTATAGACTTCTTTGCCAGAAAACATCGCTTATTGTCATCTTGGTCTAATCAGCATCAGTCATACTTGCTGGCTTGCTCTTAACAACTCAGTAAAGCATGTCCTCCTCTTGATTTCCACGTAACCCAATTAAAGCGGGTTGCACCCTCCATTCTAAATGGATATCAGCCAAATCAAGCTCTGATACCACTTGTTGAGAATATCGCGTTTAGGAATGGGAAAAAGAAGAACAAACTCTGGAAATCGAAAATAAATAACCAAGATAAATAACACCAAGAATTTACGTGGTTCAGCAGTATGTGCCTACATCCACTGGACAGCAACAACAATCTTTCACTATATCAATAATAAGTACAACCAATAATCTTGCCAAATCTCTAGAACTAGGACTTGACAAAAAACCTGAAAGAACAAGAACAAGAAATACACTATCTCTTTTCTTTTCTCTCACACACACTTTACAATATTCTCGCACTCTAATCCCTAGAGTGGTATACAATTTATTGTTTTGCTCCCTCTCCTCAAAACTAGTACAATAGCCCCTTTATATAGACATAATAAAGGTCTTCTTCAATAAGGATTACTAATCCTAACTGGAATCTAGTTATGAATCCTTCTTCAATCGAGAAACTAACTCCAATTGGGAAAACAATTTAATCCTCCAAGACTATAATTCCTTATAGACTTAGGACAACTTATCATGGGCTCGAAAAAACCCAACATAAACCACTGGACGCCCTAAGCTTATAATTATAGGTCTCATTTGCTTGGGGACTAAAGACTTGAAAGTGGGCATAGGATTCAATTCCCATGTTTAGTAAGCACATACTTGGGGATGTGAGGCCCTTTAGAGAACTTCCATGTAGGAAGACCCCATTAGGCAATAGGCAACTCAAACCCCTTAATGAACAGTAACTTCCTGCAATGAACAGTAACTACCCAAGTGCATCTTCACCGCTAAACTGAATACCCAAGGCAATTCTTAAAATATTAGTATTTTTTATTTTTATAAATAATAAAAGATAACTTTATTTTTAATTTTGAATAATAATAAAAGATTGGTTAAAAGTATATGAAAATATTGAAATGTAGTGTAAAGTGGAAGAACATGGTTAGGTATTTATAGAAAAAACTATAATTTTTTATATTTTTAATTATTTTTTTTATAATATATTATAATTTTTGAATAATTTAAATTGTGACTGACGTCATGATGACGGCACATAGGCTGGGCGTTGGGCTAGGCAATTATTGTCTGACTTCTCTGTTAGGCTCGCCTTGGGTCCAATTGCTCGAGTGGAGTGGAGTGTTTTGGGATAGGGGAGAGAGTGGATTGGGTTGCCTTTCCCCAAGGCAATAAGCAACAGTGGAGTTGCTCTTACATGGGTATCCATAACCATTATGGGGAGAAACTAAAACTCTTGGGCCTCTAAGGTGTCTTGGAAATGCATTTATTGTGTTTCTTATGATTAAACTACCCTTATAATAGATTAAAAATACTTTTTTCCCCTTAAAATTTTTGGTTTTTTTTTTATAAGGGTATTAATATTATTGAAAATTTAAACAAATATTTAGTTGTCCTATTTCACAAATCGAGCCTTGGAACAAGAATCAAAGGCCTTATTGATTATCAAATTATTACTTCCAAACAAATACTTGAAAGGGGCAACAGAAATGAGCCAACAATGTATATTAAGCAAGACTTTTAAGCAATTTTTTTTTTAAGTTATGAGAATAGTTTGAGTAGATAATTTCAAAATTTAGGCGCAAATAACAATCAAATCTATATCTTTCAGAATCAAGCTCAACTTAATTCAATTTAAAGGTCATTAGCACAAACTGTCATGCTAATCTACATATGGTGATAACCACCCACCACATAAAGTTTAATTGAAACTGATAAAACTTCTGGATCCTTAACTCCACAAGCTGCCAAATGAAGACACATAAAGAGAACATGGAGTAAATCAAAACACAAAAAGAAATTTTCACATCACTGATAATTAAGAGTCTTCTCCCATGTGAAAGCTACACTTTCAGTAATTGCTTCTTCACAAGATTTAAAATATCAATGTTTTTATTCTCAAGGACTTTTTACAAATATAAGATCAAGGTCAACCGCTTCTAAGTAAAAAGATGTTTCCAATTTTTCACAATATCAACTCAATATATGCCATCACCATAACAAAACGTCCTCATTTCAGCCATTAGCACCACGTTCATCTAACTATAAAATCATCATTTTTATCACCACCTCATAAGTCTAAGGACGCTAACATAACCGCTGCAACAACACTAGTACATACTAGGTTCCACCAATGAACTAATGCGATTGTACTACTAAAATCATCATGCCACCACCTCTTGGTTATACAATCCGCCACTATTACCACAACCATGCAATTGAAACAAGCATCACACGTGCCATCATTGACAGCAGCACTACTACTACAGCCTGCCAGGCCACATGTACCTAGTTTATCTGATTGTTAATATAACTATCTGACAAACGTTATCAAGAAAATATGAAGGCCTAGATGCCTCCTGAAGGCTAGAAAAAGGCTTCATTATAGGCGTTTTCTACTAACTTTCATTAATGGATGCACATTTAGAACATACATTCGTAATGTTCTAAAGTTATCGTCTAATATAGATCATGAATGTAAGTTCATAATGCATAGCAACTGTTAATAAGGATGAACATTACATAACGTATGTTAAAGCTATGATTGAACATCAGACATTCCTAATGTTCAGACAAACACACTTAACATGTATCTTGAGTTGTTATCATAATAACAAGAGGTTTATAATTGGTTTGAGGGTTAACCCATAAAGCATATCCGTACTAATATACTATACAAGCTACTTTGGTACTTGTACAAGATTGCATACACTAATGCCTACTTATGAGCATATCATGAAATAAAGCGAGATTGTGAAGCCTATACGTTTAGTAAGCAGACCCTTGAGAATGTGATGCCTTTTACATGGGCATCCGTAACCATTAAAGGGAGAAACTGAAACTCTAGGGCCTCTTGGGTATATGCTTTTCCCATGTCTTGGAAATGCATTTATTGTGTTCCTTATGATTAAACTGCCCTTATAATAGATTAAAAATATATTTTCCCCTTAAAAATTTTGGTTTTTTATAAGGTTAAATATTATTGAAATTTTAAGCAAATATTTAGTCCTATTATTTCACAAACTGAGATTGGAACAAGAATCATAGGCTGTATTTGGTTATCAAATTATCACTTCCCAGTAAACACTTGAAAGGAGGGCAATAGAAAATAAGCCAACAATGTATACTAAGCAAGACTTAAGTAATTTTTTGAAGTTATGAGAATAGTTTGAGTATATAACTTCAAAATTTAGGCGCAAATAACAATCAAATATCTTTCAGAATCAAGCTCAACTCAATTCAAATTATAGGTTCATTTGCACAAACTATCATGCTAATCTACATATGGTGATAACCACCCACCACACAGCTTAATTGAACTTGATGAAGACACGTAAAGAGAAAAAGGAGAAAATCAAAACACAAAAGAAACTTTCAGTAATTGTTTCTTTACAAGATTTAAAATTCAATTTTTTTTTTATTCTCAAGGACCTTTTACAGATATAAGATCAAGGTCAACCACTTCTAAGTAAGAAGATGTTTTGAATTATTCACGATATCAACTCAATATATGCCATCACCCTAACAAAACATCACATTTCGGCCATTAGCACCACGTACATCTAACTATAAAATCATCACTTTATCACCACCTCAACTGTAACTGTAAGGACACTAACATAACCACTGCAATGACACTAGTGCACTAGTCGGTTACACCAACGAACTAATGCGATTGTACCACTAAAATCATCATGTCACCACCTTATACAATCCGCCACCATTACCACAACAATTCAATTGAAACCAACATCACCACTTGCGATTGTTGACACCAGCAGTACTACTACCTCCTGCCAGGCCACATGTACCTAGTTCATCTGATGGTTGATGATAACTATCTGACAAACTTTATTAAGAAAATATGAAAGCCTAGATACCTCCTGAAGGCTAGAAAAGGGCTTATTTTTAGGCGTATTCTACTAACTTCAATTAATGGATGCACATTTAGAACGTAAATTCATAATGTTTTAAAGTAATCATCTAATATGGATCGTTAATATAAGTTCCTAATGCATTGCAACTGTTAATAAGGATGAACATTACGTAGCATATTTTAAAGCTATGATTGAACATCAGACATTCCTAATTTAGACCATGAACTCGATGCACTGCAGCAGACAAACACGCTAACAAGTGGAGTGTTATTCTGATAAACACACATAACTGAACAAATCTTGAATCGTTATCATAATAACAAGAGTTTTAATTGGTTCGAGGGTTAACCCATAAAGCATTGGTACTACTAGACTATAGTACTTGTACAAGATTGCATACAGTAATGGCTACTCATCGGCATATCATGAAATAAAGAGAAACTGTGAAGCCTATATGTTCCAAGAAATGGAACCACAGATCGAGTCGACAAAATCAGTAGCAACTACTACCTCGATTTGTCAACTATATACCCTATAAATCATAGAGATAACACTTATAAGAAATGATGGATCACAGACAGCCTAATAAAAGCTAGAAACTAAACCGAAACGTGTAACACATAACATGAATTTAACATAATTACGAGAAGGGAAAAATACAGGTGCATTGAACAAGGTAAAGTTTAAATTAAAGTTAAAGTGATCAAAGCAGTGACTAAACCAAATTAAAAGCAATTAGTGGAACACTGTACAATTTACGGCAACTATAAAAAGCAAAGATGGCCGATCCAAACAAAAGCATGAACAGTAGTAAAATCTTGTACCTGAATTGCCAAGTGCAGGCGTGCATCTGTATCCAAAACAAAACCACTGTTCCTCGATAATAATATTATTTTCTGAAAATTAACATTCCAAAGCAAAATTACAAGTATTTAAACAAGGCATAAACCACTACTGTAAGATATAAATATAGATTATAAACTAGTGGCAGTGAACATATATATTTTCTCAAATTTTGCAATATACATACATACATATATTTATATCTAACAAGCTCAATGCGCAATTCACAGTAACATATAAATCATCTTAAAAGTTGAAGACGTAGGGCTTACGGTAAGTTGATTATAACGCTATACTCGCTTCTCAGTTCCATTTTAGCTTATTCTCGAACTTTCTCATGGTTTTCTTGGCAGCCAAACAGACGGTTCGCCGTGGAAGACGAACGGATATTCGTCAAGAAACGGAAAAATTACACCTCGGAAGAGGTAGAGGATATGGAATAGAGCAGGAGAAGGAGAATGCAGGCCGAGAAACGCGGTGATTTAAGGGAATAGCGAGGTCGGTGGAATCCATTGGAGAATCGGACGGAGAAAGGGGACGAACGGAGGAGTAGGAGATCTGCTTCGATGGAGGAGAAAGGGCAGAGCGCGGATGCCTGACGACTAAGAAGAAGAAGAAGGTGAGAGTCGTGTGACGAGAGAGTTGGATGAAAAATATCTGAGAGGGAAACGAATTAAAAAAGGAGAGGGGAAATGATGGTGGGGGAGACCCTGAGAGGAAGCGAGCGCTGGTGGGGGCTATGGAGGTCTATGATGCCCCCACTCGATCTAACACGTAATGCCCTTTTCTTTTTTATTTACCTCTTTCATTTGCTGATTCTCTAGTAAAATATTATTAGATAAATCTAGGGTTTCGGCTTCTCCCAAGCTGCTTTCTGAAAACGGAGGAGCCTTGGAGGCAGACCGGTTTCTGCTTCACCAAAAACCAGCAGCTATAATCTATTGGCTCGGCCCACCTTGAACTCGGAGCAACTTTCATAAAGTTGAACCATGGCTATGATTATCTGTTATTTCGATTTAATAATATAATGTCATGAAGAAAAAGATGTATTATTTAATTAAATATATTACGGTTTTGTAAACTCAATTCATATAAGTTACTCTATTGAATTCTGATGCTTATTATTAGAGGTTGGCATTGTTTGAAATGGTTCAGTATGTCGACGTTGAAACCAAAATTTCTAACAATTCATGTATTAAGCTTTTTTAAATAT
Organism: Pyrus x bretschneideri; assembly: GCF_019419815.1. NCBI lineage: Eukaryota > Viridiplantae > Streptophyta > Magnoliopsida > Rosales > Rosaceae > Pyrus > Pyrus x bretschneideri. The sequence goes on from NW_025999501.1 coordinate 5,833,372, forward strand.
GTGTTCGAATCTTGCTGTTATCAATGGATTTCAGTTTGGTTTGGAGCCATTTCAAGATGGGTCTGAATCAACCTAGCATTCATGCTCCGACTTGAGAGGGTGTTACAAAAATATCGATTAAACTATTAATTCAACTCCTAATTTCAAAGTAGCTTTGATTTTCTTCTCGACAAAATCTGATGATCGACGGTGGTGGTGCTATAAGGTTGGTGGTTGTGGTGGGAGGTGATGGGAGGTGGTGGCAGTGGCGGTGGTGGTATATAAGGTTAGTGGTTGCAGTGGGAAGTGGTGGTAGTCATTTTGTTATCCAATGGGTAATATACATGTAGAAGAATAAATAATGTCATTTCTTTTTTGAACAAATACGGTCATTTTTAAATATTAATGATTGTATTAAATAAATTAAAAATATTCATTAACATTATGTTTGGATGAGAGAAATACACTTGAAATTTGAATAAAAGTTAGAATTTATAAATTGACATACACTAATTCCCTTGTTTGGATTGATAAACATATTAATTTAGAATTTCGGAAAAAAAAAAAACTTGGAATTTGAGATCTCCAATTCCTAAGTTTAAATTCCATATAAATAGGTGTTATTTCCCAATTTCTATGATTGAGAGTTTAAAAATAACAAATTCTGTATTCAATTCCATTATTCTTTTAGGTTAACCAAATAAGAAAATTCACAAATACTAAAAAATAAAATCCTGTCATTTTAAAATTCCTTAGTAATCTTAAATTTCTTCATCCAAACATAGTGTAAATGTTTTTTTTTTTTTTTATAAAACCAATTTTTGAAAGCAATTTACATGATGTTTTTAAAAGCTGTTGTTTGAATACTATTTTTTAAAAATAAACAGAATATATTTTATTTTCACCAAACACTTTTTTATTATTTTCACCAAACGAAGCCTTGGCCTCACTATATGAATCAAATTTTACAACTTATCGTAGCATTTAATCTCACCATATAAATCAGTTTCTTGAGGAGATATTTTAGTTGTTGTGTATTTATCTATATGAAAATTCTATTTGAAGTCAACAATTTTTCCACTTATTTTGGATGAGCAATGCCAATTTTTACCTTAAAACGCAATTATATACATTAGGCTCAACATTTAACTAACCCACACAATGGATGAGTCATAATTTAGTATCTAATGTGTCATACAAGGGGGTCAACCCTAAGACCTCACATTTACAATAAAGGGAGAAACATTTACAAGAACACTTGTCACATAAAATGTATAATTCTATGTATTTTAATGTGTAGAAGACATGGATGACATGTCTCACTTATAGAGTATCATAGTATAGAAACCAAATATATATGTTATAGTTTATAGAGTTATTGACACTCCAAAAATCTGATAAGCACTCTATGTTTTCTATACTTAGAAAGCAAACACATTCATACGGAGTGTACAATACAATTTTGGAAGTGTCAATAATAACACCTTAAGTAAAACCGTAATACATGATGATGTTCCAAAAATTGCTCCATCTTGAGCATTTGTGAGTCATTTGAAATATCATTTTGACATTTAATTTCAAGAAGGTCTATATTGCTCAATAAAGTGACTACTTATTTGTCCACTACCACTATGTTACGTAACAAATCTAAAAAAGGGTTATGATAAAATAAACCTGTAAGAAAAATATTATAATTATTAAGAACTCAACATGACTTATCCCTATTTCCTTGTCTACTTCGGATTATGCTTTCATGTCTACAACTCAGTTTATTAGAGGGATGAGCCTAATCCGGAATACGAACCATAAAAGAAAATAACGACTAAACCGATCACAAGAAAATCAGCTATGGTACCTAATCCAAAGAGGAATCCTTCCAGCAGTATCGACTATTTTGTCCTACTTTCCTCCACAATTTATGTCACATCCCGGTCCGGGGCGGATCACTTCCCTGGCCCGCTCCACCACCGTAGCACGATATTGTCCGCTTTGGGCTTACCATTCCCTCACGGTTTTGTTCTTGGGAACTCACGAGCAACTTCCCAGTGGGTCACCCATCATGGGATTGCTCAAGCCCCCCTCTCGCTTAACTTCGGAGTTCCTACGGAACCCGAAGCCAGTGAGCTCCCAAAAGGCCTCGTGCTAGGTAGAGATGATAATATACATTTAAGGATCAGTCCCCTGGGCGATGTGGGATGTCACAATCCACCCCCCTTAGGGGCCCGACGTCCTCGTCGGCACACACGTGGCCAGGGTTAGGCTCTGATACCAAATTGTCACATCTCGGTCCGGGGCGGATCACTTCCCCGGCCCGCTCCACCACCGTAGCACGATATTGTCCGCTTTGGGCTTACCATTCCCTCACGGTTTTGTTTTTGGGAACTCACGAGCAACTTCCCAGTGGGTCACCCATCATGGGATTGCTCAAGCCCCCCTCTCGCTTAACTTCGGAGTTCCTACGGAACCCGAAGCCAGTGAGCTCCCAAAAGGCCTCGTGCTAGGTAGAGATGGGAATATACATTTAAGGATCAGTCCCCTGGGCGATGTGGGATGTCACAATTTATCAAGTGATCATGTTAGAGACATAAACAACCATAAATAATTATGAGATGATAGACTTCCAAAAGGGATAAGAGAATTCTTACTATCTATTCTTTTTTATTTTAATTAAAGAAATAATTGAAAAATAAAATAGCAAGTACAAAAATGAGTAATAACCCCTAGTTGATATTATTCCCAAATAAGCTAACCTTTCGAACTGCTGCTTAATCTATAGGCAGACAAATAGACAACCTGATGAATTGAAACATCTTAGTAGCTAGAGAAAAATCAAGCAAAATTGATTCTCGCAATAGCAACGTGCAAAATGAAAGCTACCTAAACCGTGAAAATGGGATTGTGATACAAACAGTCTCCTCTTATATTCTAAATAAAAATTTAATGTATATCAAATTTTTTTTTTTGGTTCAAATATGCATATCCTATTATTTTGTTAAAATTTACAAACAGAAAAAAATCCCACATGGTTGATAGAGGTGGATTGTTTGCCCTTCCATTTCAATACTCTTCTCATGTCCTCCTGTGATGTGTGGTCACGGTAAAACCACGTCAACATTTTATAATAATTTTTTATAGAAATAATAAAACAAAAAATAATAAGAATATAAAATATTGATATAGTTTAATCGTAATCATATAAATAAGAGGGCATAAAAAAAATATAGAAATGAGAATGCAACAATCCACCTCTACTATGGTGAGGCAAGCCGACGAGTGTGCGGAGTCTCGAGACTAGAGACACGTCGGGACAGCAATAGCATCTACCACATCACCTACGACCACACGAAAAATGATTTAATAACATGCCTGGGCAAATCGATAGCGGACACGTACCCACCTTCTAGACCTCGCGATTAATCTCATGATGCTGCATTATTCTATTCGTGTTTCGAAGCATCCGGAAGTAAAAATTGTAAACAAAACGTCTTAAAGGACGAAAGAGACTGGGGGGGCCCCACCCACTTGTCGTGGACACGTGTCGGTCCATTCATATGTCCATAATTCTGATAGTAAAATATTGTGAAAGGGACAAAGGTATCTGAGCCGCGCGGTGCAACTTGTAATCTGCTGTTGGTCTTATTCATGTTTTGTTTGTTGGTTGAAATACGACGTACCTAAACTTTGAAAGAAAGCTGACCACTATTCAAATTATTAAGCCTTAATCTGTCTACGCATGTGCTAAGAATAAAGTTGCATCAAGGTTAGGCAAACGGGTCCTGAAACTGCTGGTCAAGCCAGATTCAAGCAGTTTGAAACGGATATGAGGTAGGTTCAAATAATTAAAGACACAACAGGACGGGACGGATAGCGACACTCGTTAACTAAATCTCCACCGTTTGATTCTCACCCCAGTTTCACACATTCTTTGAGTCTTAACGACTCGAATTGCAGTAATTTCATCCCTTTTGATTCTCACCCCAGTTTCACACATTCTTTGAGTCTTAACTACTCGAATTGCAGTAATTTCATCCCTTTCTCTGGCTCCTAACTCAATCAAGCTACCTCCTCCGTTTCCATCTCTCACTTCTCTCTCCTAACTCAAGCTCTCTCTCCCTACTCCGACCACCATGCACCATAATCTCCTCTCAACTCGAGGTCCCTCCCAACTCGCGACGACAATGACCTGATGAGGACGAGCTCCTCTAGATGGATTTAAGGAACAAGCCCAACACGAAGTCAACTACAAAATAAAAAAATAAAAAATAAAAAAAATAAAAATTGTTCGTGTAGGAGAATCCAAATAAGATTCTCATGGGCTAGGTTCTGTAAATCCCTGTAGGTTTAGGTTTACTTGTACTCCAAGTCACTTGACTTGTATATATTTGTATTTTTGTGGGATCAATGTAAGCAATACAATTACAATTCTACATGATATCACTTGTTTAGGTTTCCCTTTCTTGATCAAACCCTACCATTCTCCTTCTTTCTCAAACCCTAGCCCTCCCCCAAGTTATTTTTTTCCAAAAAGTTTCCCTTTTTATTGTAACCCTTCATCTTTCTTTCACATATGGGCACTCAAGCTTCTTCCTCCTCTTCCAACATTTGACCCTCTCACTCCAGTCCTAATGTTGCTCACTTTCTGAAACTCACCAATCCCAACTACCTCATTTGTGGTCAAATGAAGCTGTTTCTGCTTGGTTACAATTTATTTGGCTACGTGGATAGCACTAATCCGGCCCCTGCCACCACTCTTTCTTCCTCTGATAATGAGTCTGCTACACCGAATTCGGCTTTTGCTACGTGGTTTCAAACTGATCAAACGGTTGTTAGCTATTTGGCTGCCACCCTTTCTGAGCCTATTTTTCACTCACTATTGGTAACAACTCCTCTAGGGTCATCTGTAAATGTATCCATGCATATTTTTCTCAAGCTTCGCTTGCTAATGCCACCAATCTCCAGTTTCAACTACAATCACTTATGAAGGGCTCCCATTCCATATCAAACTACCTTCAACATGCTAAGTTTCTCCATGACTCTCTTGCTATTATTAATGAATCCGTCTCTAATAATAATTTAGTGAGCTTTGTCTTTAAAGGTCTTGGTCCAGATTACTCAATATTTGTCGCCGCTGTAACTAATTCTCATTATTTGCCAGACTCGACTTGCGTTCTTGCCTCATGATATTTAAGGCCTAAACAAAAGTAGAGCCAGCGACCCATGCGCTTCTTAATGCCGTTCCTTGTAGCATGGCTGCAGTTCAGGCCCAACAGGCCAGGGCCCAAAGGCTGCAACGTGGACAGCAGCAGCGGGCTTACTTTCCCAACGATAACAGCAATCTATTGCCTTTCAAGTCCACGATCCTGATAACCTAAAGCTGCTCTGCAGCTGCAACAACAACCACATCACATGAACCAGAGGCGTGATGGTTTCAATCAGTGTCCATATGGCTGAGGTCGAGGCAGTTGTGGTGGAGGCTGTGGTGGTGGCCGCGATGGTTGGCAGCCTAACCAATGGGGAATCTGGTATTCTCAATGCACATCTTGATTTGTGGTGTAATTTTTGCAACTCTCCTGCCCATCACATCTTTGCTTCCCTGCACTGCCCTGCTCCTCCTTTTGTGGGCTACCATGCCTTCCCATGGTGCTGCTAATAACCCTACCTAGCACTTTGATATGGGGGCCACTCACCACATAATCAACAAGGAAACTATTCTCAATGACCCATTTTCCTACAATGGTAACGAATATGTTCTCGTTGGTGACAGAGGTTTCTCTTCCTATCACTCACAGTGGGTCTTTTTCTATTACTTTAGGTTCTCATTAGTTCAAGTTAAATAATGTCTTATATGTTCATTCTCATAAAAAAAATCTTCTCTCCTTCTTAGTTTACTAAAGAAAATTCTGTTGCAGTTACTATTCATCATTTTGGTCAAGTGACCTTTGACTTTTACACTAGTTCTTTGTTGTTTCAAGGTTGTTGTGAAGGTCATCTTTATTATGTGTCTCCATCCTGTCAGTCTACTTTCCATGTTGTCTCTTCCTCCTCGTGGCACTCCCGCCTTGGTCATCTGTCTTCTAAAGTTTTATCTAAGTCGTGTTTAGTTTCTAGGTCTCAATTAAATAAGACGTTTTGTAAGCCATGTGCACTCTCTAAGTCGCACAAATTACTTTTTTATTCCAATAAAGTATTGCACTGCTTTCGTTTTATTTGATTCATTCTGATGTTTGGATGTCCTCTACTCCGTCTATTTCCGGTTTTCATTATTGTGTCTTATTTACAGGTGATTATAGCTGTTACTCTTGGATTTTCCCTATGTGGGCCAAATTGGAAGTTTTCATGCACTTGGAATCCCTATATAATATGACATGTAATATATTTAGTTCCTCGATTAGATTTTTGCAAATGGATGGTGGTACATAATACATGAATAGTTCCTTTAAAACTTTTTGTATAACACTAGGATTGTTCACCATGTCTCATGTCCCACACTCCTGAACAAAATGACCTAGCCGAACGCAAACACCGACACATCTCCACTGTCACTCCTCTCCTTCTAAACACTGCCAATCTCACACCCTCCCTTTGGGTTGAAATCGCTCTTACCATTGTCTTTATAATTGATATTCTCCCCTCCTCAGTGTTTGGTTGGTCTAGTCTCTATTTTCGGTTGTTTGGTCATCATCCCAATTTGTCCTCCCTTCGTACGTTTAGTTGTGTGTGTGACTCGCACTTAGGTGCTTATACTACTGACAAACTGGAACCTCGTACCAAAGAATATGTTTTTGTAGGTTGCAACTCTCAATTTAAAGGATACCGATGTCTTGATCCGGACACCAATCGGGTTTGCATCTCCCGCCCTGTTTTATTTCCAAATTAGTTCGGTCATATCTCTCTAATTTTGGTCCGGCTGTTGCCCACCCCTAAATTGTATAAGGCTTTGAGACGATTGACATGGCATTAATTATCATTATGGTAGCGTTTTGATTTATTAATATGGAACTAAGTTGAAAATCAGCTCCCTAATTTTATTTACAACTGATCCTGGCATTTAATCTCCACTATACGAATTAGTTTGTTGAGACCATCTTTTAGTTGTTGTGTTCTTTTATCTACTATTTGAACTCAACAATTTTTTAAGTATATTCAACACTTACTTTGGACATGAACTAGTACTGTAGTCTAGTAGTATTCATTTTCACTTGTATGTGAGAGATATAAGGTTTACCTTACATGGATGATGATGACTCTTATATTTTTGTTGCGTTCGATACCTAGTTAATAATTGAATCATTCTATAGCCCAACCCAATCCCCTCCCTATAGAGTAGAATACCCTCATCGGATCTTATGAGTAGAATTTTGTTGATAAAAAGGTTAATTTAGACGTGCAGTGTAAAACTTTTACCTTAATACGCAATCGATATATGGCAGTTTTGATATAACATTAGAGGATTAAAATTTGTACTAAGCCAAACAATAAACCAACCGTAATTTAGTATTGAACTAGCAACTGAGCCCGCGCGATGCCGCGGATTTTAAAATTGTGTTAAACATGTGAAATATATTAAAATCTATTTACATCCATACGAAAATTTATTTACATATATATGTTCAATAAGAAACAAAAGATGAGAGATTAAATGTCAAATGAATCCATTGTGATGCTTATCAAATACCCTACAATACAGATTCTTATTAGTAAAGAACCATATGCGAAAGTGATATTAATGTCCAAAATCTTTGTGAAAAACCATAAAATGGTCACTTCCAAGTATAGGTTTTCCAAATACCCCACATGATATGAAAAAGTGAATCTGTCCCAAAGCTTTGTAAAAACTATAATAAGATCTCTTCCAAGGACATGAATTATATCACTTACAATTGCTACAATTTTATTCAAATACAAACATGTATAATGCTTCCAGATTCAATTATCCAGAGACCAAATATTGGGAACTTTCGAATTATAAGCTCATTGGACATAATATCCCAACTATAGGCATAGGGAGATTTGAAATCACACAGGTATGAAAAGAGAAGCAAAAGAAAAAGCAAAAGCAGGAGAGTCCATTCACCCTAGGTGAATATGCTCGTCTACGTTTCCAAAAATTAGTCTGTCACAGCTGCTAAATCCTTTTCAACTTTGTGCAAAAAAAAATCTCTTTCTTATGTTTACTTGAAGTGCTGATTTCAAATCGGTGATCCCTTTCTCACCCTGGAAACATTTAACAATTGCAATTAGTAAAATTTTATTGATAAGGGAAAAGAGAAAGGTAAGTAATAAGCAAAGTAGACAGATGTAACAGAGCAACACAGAGAGAGAGAGAGGGAGATAGAGAGACTTAATGGTTTTATATGAAACTTGAATTCCTTTAACTCTTAGCCTTCTAATAGTTGCAAGCAAAATTGAGGTTCACATGCTAGGAACATGCTATTGAGGTTTCATATAGAAAAGGTTAGTTGTTTCTTATTTTCTATACTAATTATTGAATTTTGAAAGTCTGAATAGTTGGGTTTTCTGGTTGCTTCATTAGATTTTGAAAAAAAAAAAAAAAGAGTACAAAATATAAAGTGCAGGGAAGATAAACCACAAATCTCAATTAGCAAGGACTAAAATACGCATAAAAGCATTTGGAGTTAGGAAACGTCCATAGAAGAGAATGCGTGTGTGTTCTGTCACTCTCTGTTCATTTTTACCTCAACCACAACCAAAATTTGATTTTTCACACCCAATTTGATCAAATTAACTGGCTTTGCTTATTGGTATCCTCGGAAGATGTCATCGAAACCATCCCCATTATCAGAGAAATTAAAGAGGTAAAATCCACTGACTAATGATTAAAGCATGGAATTATGAAAACAACTAAAATTATTGACAAAAGATACAACAAAGATAAAAGAACTCCTGTAATTGGAAAACAAAACCCAATACACAGTGAATGAAGATAAACACGTTACATAGTTAAAGAAAACTACCTCAATAGACCATCCATCCATCCACCACAAATACATCTAAAGAGTAGCCATCGGTTGTCGAGAAGGCATGTGCTTCACGGATGCTAAGTCCTAATTCCCAAAGCAAGGAAGAAACCAACAGAAAATGACATAAGTTAGAAAGATGCGACCATAGTATGGTTCTATGTACTTTTGCAGTTATCTTGGATCCTACAACATAAACAATGCATATAATATATGTATTAAATGCATTGAATAGTCTACTGCTACCCTTAAATTCATTTTCCACTTATCTCAGAATTTGAAGGCTATAAATTTATAACTTTATATTAAACGAAAGAAATTATAATGACAAAGAACTCTTCCAATAGGTCTTCTGACAATTATATTTAATAACCAAGCTTATTGTATTGAGGTACCATCATGTTTAGAGTCTAGACTCTAGACACAAAAACATCTGATGGAGAACCATAAAACATGAATGACAGTCAACCATGGGAAATACAATTATAGAAGAGCCAACACACTAATAGCATAAAATTAAGCATCCAACTCAAACTTAATCACTAAGAGAGAAGTAGCAACTTTCGTAATTTCTTTTTTGGTACAAAGGAATGAACATCCTAATACATGGATAATGTTGTTTGGTAAACAGCTCTTCTCCTCTGCTTCTTCAAAACTCAAAACTTTCACATTCACTAAATCAAGTAAGCCTTGTTAATACCCTTTTGGAGTTTGACCTACCAGTTCTTTAATAATGCAAACAAAACTACATAGTTCTACATACACAATCATATAACAAAAGTCTAGTGGTACATTACTCTGAAGTGGCTAGAGCTGAATGCAATACATCTTCTAGATAGTTCTCCGCAGCAGCATATTGCCTTTTCTTGTCCTCAATTGCTAAAGCATCCAAGGCTTCATCCTGCACAAATACATATCTCATAAACCTCCCAATCTTTCTAGGACCTAAATAAAATTTGACCAATTAACCAAAGTAGAAAACTATCGGATGCTCAAAGTATCATGAACAAACTTTGTCTTCTCTAATTCCTTTCTGTGTTCATCCAATTCAACCAGCACCCGATGGCTAATCTCTGGGGTGTAGTCCATGCAACCAAGTTCTGTACATCACATTCAAAACCCCCATCCCCCCAACAAACCCAGAACATTAATGAAAAAAGTTTTAATCCTTAAATTCAATTAGACAAAATCATGAAATTTTTTCTAAAGCCTAATTTTATTAAATCACAAATTCGAAACAAATTTAAATATGCAATACAACTATAAGATAAGAATCCTTTTAGACTAACCTTCATGGTGGGTGTTGACAGAATCGTCGGAAAACTCGAATCCAATGTTGATGTGAAATTCAACATGAAAGGGTGAAGAAGAGGAATTTCAATTGGAAAGATCTGGAGCACAGTGGCTGCTTGGTGAGGAGAAGTTGCTCCAGAAGGTTTTCGAATGTAGTTCGGTGATGGGGAGCTCTGAGTATCATTGGTTTCAGATGATTGGTGAAGGGGAGGAAATTAAGAGCGAGGGAGGGCTAGTTCGAAAGGGACAAAAATCCCCAACACTGAAAAGTTAAAAAAATCCAGAAATCCCTAAAAAACCCACAAATTCAAAACCACAAAAATCCAATTTAAAAGATCCAATCACCAAGATCGTTTAACATGAATCACGACCATCAAAACACAAACTGTAGTTCATAACTATTGTACAGAGTATAACTCTTACAGCAGATCCACTACGTCCTTGCGACTGCCAATACTGATCACTCGCAAATGATCAGATCGGAATCGAAACAAAAGAGATAGAGAGATGAAAAAAGGCAAACACAGACGGAGAGAGAGAGAGAGAGAGAGAGAGAGAGGAGAAAAGAAGAAGAAAGGGAAAATGAAAGATGTTGAACACGAAAAGTGAAAGTGGAAGGTAAAGCAAGCAACCCAGTCGAAAGAGAGAACCCAGTGATGATCAACGCGTGGATCAAATGGGTAAAACCGACTTTTGACTGTAGAAAAGTGAAAACAGCACGGCAAGCAGAGAAGAAATCAAGGGCATTTTCGCCCTTTTACTATTGCTGAACAGTGCCGGATTCAACTAGCTTTTAGTATATATAATTTTTTATCTAAGGGAGTCGACTCTAAGGCTTCCTATTAACAATTAAAGGGAGGGATACCATTAGACTAAATATAGTACAATGTATCATTTCAAGTTTCAAGCCTCGTTAGCAGCTCGTATAAGAGATCGAACAGGATAAATAGTACACACCCATTTGTTTGGTGTATGATGTACTAAATAGTGCTCAAAATGGTTAAGCTGGCCCAACGTATTTTATACATGTTCAAGCCCGCTAATTTATCCATCCCAAAACCTATGTATTCTAAATAATGCTAGGCACACTAACCTTTTGCACCAAATGATGTAGCACCAATCACATTTGCATTTTAATTCAAGATGAAATTTAGACCTAATTGGATAAATGGCCTTTGTGATAATAGGATAGTTGGAAGGTAAACTCCGTGAAAAAAAAAAAAATTCAAATTTAAACCCTTATGGTGAAGTATATTATGATTTTCAAAAAAAAAAAAAAAAAAAAAAATTACCATTAATTCTCCGTTGAGCCCATTAGTGATAGCTCCATACTTAACAAACAAGCTTCCTCCCCTTTCACTACTAGTTGCAAAACGGCCAACTATAGTTTGGAATTAACTTGACTATTGCCTCTATGTCTTACACTTGGGATGCTAACGGCTAGAGGGAAGCACAAGAAAAAAGAATTTATCTCTTTGTACATCTCTACCATATCTTTGCTATGAAATTCTAAGTTTTATTTAAAGAAAATAATAGAAAAAAAAATTCACGTGGATAGGGCAAACATGGTAATGACTGAGGATGTATGATAGCTTAGTATGTACCTTCATGCCATGTCAGCTATAGTTTGTTACAAGTTAGTTGAGTTGTTAAAAGTTAGTTAGCTTGTTAAGTGAGCTGGAATGAGAGAGAGTGCTAAGTCATCAATTGTAAGAAATGCTATATATAGCAGCCTATGTGCAATAGCTCATTACCGTTACAAAGCAATATGCACAAGAATATTCAATTTCTCTCTCTTCCTTTCATCTTTTTATTCGACTTCTTTCTGCATTTTATGTTTCCTTTCTTCATTAGCATAGTTCAATTCTTCTTCAATTCATAGTTGTTAAGATGGTATCGAGCCAGCAATTATGCTGTGAGGTTTGATGGTCTACTGTATTTCTCGATTTTGCATCTGGTGATCTCTTCCTGCTGCATTAATGGTGTTCTAGGTTTCGAAATACTGGTGATATTTCTGGAAACTTCAGGTGAAATATTCCAAATTCTCCCTGATCTGATTTCGTTGTAAGAGTTTTTATGGGTATTTCTTCAACATCTGTATGATTTGTGATTTCAGTTGTTCTAAGTAGTCTTTGTTTTAGTGTTTTAGAATAGTTGTGAAAATTTTTCTAACTGGAGGCACGAAGCCATTGTTAGTTAATTCTTGATTCTTGGAATGTTTTAGTGGGCACGAAGTCATCTTTGATTGCTTAGTTAAAGTTTGTTGTGGGCACAAAGCCATTTCTTGATTCAGTTGTTGGTTTAGCTTTCTTGATTAATTTCTTTCAGTTCTTGGGAAGTATTGAGTGCGATAGTTGGTTACTATATTTCTTGGTTAAAGATTCTTGAAGTTTTTGTGATAAAGATTGAAACAATGTCATCACCATCTATGAAATTTGAAAGCCTTTTAGGCATGTTGACAATAAAGTTGAATGATAAGAATTTTGCAAAGTGGGTGTTTTAGTTTACCTCTATACTCAAATGGTATAAGTTGTTTGGTCATTTTGATGGATCTGTTAAGTGTCTAGCAAAGTTTGTCATTAGTCCTGATCAAGGAGTCACTAATACAATTTCTAATGCATTCTTGGAATGCGAATCTGTGGATCTTGCTCTCTTGAGTTTGTTGATTGCTACTTTGTCAGATGAGTCCATTGAGCATGTACTAAGGTCTAAAACTGCAAATAAAACTTGGGTCAATTTGCAAAATAGATATGCATATGTCTTAAAAGCTAGAGTTAATACTCTCAAGACAAAATTTTAGACTATGCAAAAAGGAGGAAGTTCAATTGATCAATACTTGTCTATGCTTAGAAATATCAAAGACCAGTTAATTGCTGCTGGTGAAGTAGTTAGTGACAATGATTTCATTGTTGCTACATTGTCAGGCTTGCCAAGATAGTATTTTGTTATAATGACTGTAATCTTTACAAGAGATACAACTATGTCACTAAGAGAATTTCGAGAAAAATTGCTGTGTGCAGAAAGAGAAGTTGATTATGTTATTAACAATTTGTCTTTAAATATTGCTGGATTGTATATGCAAGGGATTATTGGTTCAAGTTCTCGATCTTCAATGGCTCAATGATCTTCTAGCAAATCTGATAATGTACCCTTTATTATTGGAGGAACTTTTACACAGATACCAAATGCAGGTTCCACTTTTGGAGGAAATTATAATCAAGAAGCATCATCTTCGAATTCAGTACAGATGTCATATCCTATTCCTGATTCAATACAAATACCATTTCCTTCTCAGGTTCTAGTGATGTTTCCTTCTCCATTTCCTTTACCACAATCTCAGATTCAAGGATATAATAAGGTTACAAATGTTTATGGTTTTGTTGGGACAAACAATAATCCAAGGCAATTCAATAACAATAGTCATCGACCTTACTATGGTTCTGTTGATCCTAAAAACTACCAAACCTACGTGGCGCATAGGCCGAGTAATTAATAAGCTAACTACGTCATTCAGTTGTGTGCGGGACGTGCCAACTGGTCGGCTGAGCTCGGCCAAGGAGTAAAATGTGTTGATGTTGCATTAAGCGTGCTGCTGACTTCTTAATCTTACGACGGCCGAGGAAAGAACACGTCTCGACCTTCGGGTTCTAAAGGCTGAAGATAAGGCTGCTAGTCTTGCGAAGTTCATGGATCGTTGGCGCCGGGTTTGATCACGGTGATTATATTCCTAAAAGTATAAGTACGCCGAACTGGCACCAAATTATACGAGCACAAGTACTCAAAATAGATGTATGTCTTGATGGTGAATGTGGTTCGACCGTCAGAATGCCGAACTCTAAAACTTACTTGTGAATATCCAATCATAAAACAACTTGGTGTTTAATGTGCCGAGCCCAATAATCTATAACACCTTACTCCGCTGAAAAAGCTAATGAGATGACCTTTGCCAACAAGGACTCGAAAATCCTTCTTGACCGAGACTTGGATAGATAATCAGTCGGCCTCGACGCAGTGCTGTTTATCCAAACTAAAGGTGCTTCGTGGTCAGCTGATTCTACGGCAATGGTGCTGTTTATCCAAACTGAAGATGTGTTGGTGGAAAAAAAAAAAAAATTCAAGATTTTTTAGAGTTTTTGCATAGAGCGAGAGTTTGCGCAGGGCAGTTTGTGTGTTGAATTGAAAGGGCTTAAATGATACATGTTTTTCTCTATTTATAGCAATAAACTCTTTTATGGCTGAGCTAGAACCACACTCGGATTAAGACTTCTTAACCTAATCTAACTTGGACTCGGCCAATCCTAATTTAACTGGGACTTTGAACTAGGGCTGGGCACGGGCCGGGCCGGGCCCAATTTTGAAGGGACCGGACCGGACCTAGGTTCAAAGGGAACGGGACGGGCCGGGCCGGGGATTACATTTTTTAATATAAGAACCGGACATTACCCGGCCCGGTTGAAACAGGCCGGTTCGAGCCGGGTCCACGGGTCCCTTTTTTTTTTTTTGGTTGTTTGAAAGAAAAAAAAATTGTACAGAATACAGATTGCAAACTGCACAGATTGCAATCTGTACAAAAAACTGCACAGATTGCAATCTGCACAAAACTGCACAGATTGCAAACTGCACAAAATTGCACAGATTGCAAAACTGCACAGATTGCAATTGCAGAAAGTCACATACTGCATTTATGCAGATTTTGTACAAATTCACCATTATTCACAATTTCACATCCAATCTAAATACAAAGTCCAACATCCAAGTTCATAGATTAACAATACATCCAAAAGAATAATATTACATCTTCCAACATCTAAAAATCAAATCAACATACAAAATATCCGAAAATAATCTACAGTCTACGCTCTCAACAAGAGTCTGTTTCTATAACCATCTCAATTGAGAAAAAAAGTCAAAAAAACCAATACTATTTTCTCATTATATGAATTGAATCATGAAAGAGTAGGACAGTTGTGATTAATTAGGGTTTAGAATATCTGCTCCCTGGTCGAAAGCATAGTCAAAGGAGACCTGCCCCTATTGCCGCACAAGCCTACAAGTAACAAACCTACAAGTTTATATTGTGAAGTTTTAAGATATGAAAGATTTATACATCTGTCCAACTGTATTACATTAGCATAACACGCAAGTTACAGCAGCATTAGTCCTAAACAGTAATTAGAAAATCAGTCAACAATAAACTATGGATATCAAATACTCTTAAATTTCTGCAAATTTAAATACCAAACAACTTAAAATCTACAATCTATAAGCAGATCCATAAAATTCAAAACCAATAAACAAGTTTCTGCAAGTAATCAAATCGCAGCAGTCCATATAATCAATCAAAATGCTTATGCAATCATAGCCCCAAAAACCCTAAATTCCCAAATCAGAGCCAGCGGCATAGCGCAAATAAACAGGCAACATTAAAGGGGCAAACAGAGGACAGAAGCATGAATTCTATATAGAATCAGAAAAAGCAACTGCTCAACCCCACATTAACAGATAGGTTCTAAGTTGACAAGTTGATGATTTCAATACAAAACTTAAAACATATTGTCATTCTATCCCCAACATCCACTACATCCTCTTCTTACGGTTGCAACAGATCAGCCGTCTTCTCTACATCTAATATATCAGTAAAACAATTGTATTCACAAAATAATTATAGCAAAAAAGACCGTTTCCTTACCATTTACCAAAATGGTGAATATGGCATGCCAGAAAGGTGGTATGGCTTTTGGAGGAAGCATTGCCAATGGGTACAGAAGATAATCGCTTCGATACCACCAGTAAACACCAACTACATGAAGCATAAAAGCACCAGCAATACTTACAAGAACTGAGATTTTTCTATCTCCCTGCAGAAACCAATGATTGTTTAAGATATTTGATCTGGCATTTGAGCATATCTTAGAGCGGAAGAATCTACAAAAAATCTCATAGAATTAAAGATGTATTAAATCACCGTTAGAGCAGTCTGCTTCTTAACAACATCATTTGACCTATACATGACAGCTGACACCCATAAACTATGGATATCAAATACTCTTAAATTTCTGCAAATTTAAATACCAAACAACTTAAAATCTACAATCTATAAGCAGATCCATAAAATTCAAAACCAATAAACAAGTTTCTGCAAGTAATCAAATCGCAGCAGTCCATATAATCAATCAAAATGCTTATGCAATCATAGCCCCAAAAACCCTAAATTCCCAAATCAAAAACCCACGGAATTCCTAAATCAATTGAAATTTTGAAAAGCTTATGCAAAAATCCTAAATTCCTAAATCAGAAACCCTAATTCATAAATTACCTAGGAATTTGCAGGACGATGGTAGTGTTCTCGACGGCGAGGTTGGTGTGGATCGTGTCGTGGTGGTCGGAACTCGCGATTGGGAGGATTGAAGGAGAGTCAGGAGACGATCCCGCGATGGTGATGGTGGCTACCTGATGAAATGTCGACAGACACAGTCGAGGTCGACAGTCACTGACTCACTATGAGTCTCAGGGAGTCGAGTCAGTAGGGGTGAGAGAAAGAACAAGAAAGTGGGGAGAGTCGATGGAAAGAGATGGGGGCGATCGAGCGAGGTCTGAGAGGAGAGGAGATTTGGGGAGTGGGGTGTCGACTGTGGGAGTCTGGCAGGCAGAGTGGGGTGTCGACTGTGGGTGTCAACGGTTCAGATTAAATCACAAATTTTGGGGAGGTGGAAACGGTTCGGGTCGGGGACCCGTTTCCTCAGCAATTAGGACCCGTCCCGCCCCGTAAATAACATGAACCCGCCCCGCCCCGCCCCGTTTCAGAATTTTAAAAATAGGACCCGCCCCGTACCCGCCCCGAATCGCTTGGACCCGCCCCTACCCGCGGGTCCAGGCCCCGTTTGCCCAGCCCTACTTTGAACCCACCTTTTAAACAAGCCAAATTCATCTTCAGAGTCCCAGCATCCCTAGGACTCCTTATTATACTAGGTCTCGACTACTTCATCTTTATCCAAAATAATCCTCTTCGTAATAGGATTCGGCCAACCTTGATAGGGCCGGCCCATGACAAGATTCTAAACAAACACCTGTGGGCCGATGATATTTCTAAGCTCGGTCTAAAATAACATTTTGGGTCCAAACAGGTTCTAAGCCTAATGGGAATGGAAACTATAGACCACCAAACTATGGAAACAATAGAGGTGGTAATTCTAGGGGAAAGTTAAATGGAGGAAGCAAGCAATCTTGGTCTGGTAACACGGAGACAAGACCTAATATAGTGCCTGAATGTTAAATATGCTCCAAAAGAGGGCATACAACACCTAATTACTGGAAAAAATCTACTCAACCAAGCTCAGTGGGACAAGTAATGGAATGTCAGATATGTGACAAGAGAGGACATAGTGCATTAGACTGCCATCACATAAATAATTTTGCCTATCAAGGAACACCACCTGCTCATTCTCTCACTGCAATGCAAACTCAAGCTCTACAAACATTCTTACCCAATGATTCTTTGATGATAGACACACGATCTTCACATCACATGACTGCAGACATCAATTCACTACAGCAAGTTACTCCATATGAAGGAAATGACAAGATTATAATTGGCAATGGTGGAGGTTTGCCAATCAAACATATTGGTTCCACACATTTGAAAACATTGTCTTACTCTTTGATTCTAAGAAATTTCTTACATGAGCCAACTATAATTGTCAATCTACTCTCTGTCAAACGATTATGTAAGGATAATTTTTGTTGGTTCATATGTGATGATTTGAACTTTTATGTGCAGGACAAGGTAACCAAAGTTGTAATATACCAAGGAATGAGTGAGGATGGTAAGTTGTTTCGGATTCCACTGAAGATGTTTCCAAGGGCTTTATCTTCTTTAGTTCAATAGTTAGTATCATTACTTGGGCCCAAAGTGAAGTCTACAATTTGGCACCAAAGGCTTGGACATCCTAGCAATGAAATTCTTTCAGAAATGATGAAGCAGTCAAATATAGTTAATACAGAAGATATTCAACAACATGTATGTTCTTTTTGTATTTCTGGTAAAATGTCAAGACATGTTTTCTAGATAGGATAAATACATGTAGTTTTCCATTTCAAAAGGTTCACTCAGTTCTTTGGGGTACTTCACCAACTAGGTCTATACAAGGTTACAGATACTCTGTTAGTTGTGTTGATGAGTATACAAGACATGTGTGGAAATTGTAATGACCCATCCCTAAATATTACGGTTTTTATAATTTTAAAGCATGAATTTACGAAACTGCCCTTTGAGGCAAAAACATTGACTTTTGTTGACCACCTTGTTGTGTCATGTAAGATTCATATCCTTCTAGTACTCGTCGTTACGAATGCGTGGGCACAAATGGAATCAAATTTGAAGCTAAGATGGAG
Organism: Pyrus x bretschneideri; assembly: GCF_019419815.1. NCBI lineage: Eukaryota > Viridiplantae > Streptophyta > Magnoliopsida > Rosales > Rosaceae > Pyrus > Pyrus x bretschneideri. The sequence continues at coordinate 5,852,013 of NW_025999501.1, forward strand.
ATTTTATGAACTTACGAACGTGAAGGGCAATTTAGTAACTTCAAGTTGGGAGATATTTTTTGTGTATGTTGTGTTGTGATACGTGGGGCCCACACCCCACTTCCCCATGTATCCTTTTTCCCCCAATACTCTTTGACTTTCTTGAACCCTCTTCCTCATCACTCTCTTCCCTCTCATATTTCATCTCTCATTTCTTTCATTTCATTCACTCTGTAAACATAGAAAACCGGAAGCCATACACTACCTGCCATCAACTCAGGCAAACTCTAACCTTCACCACCAACATCCACATCTGCAACAAGTCGAATCACACCAAACTCAGGCCTTTAACCTCACTCTCTCATCTCTCACTCCCCATTTTCTCTGCAAACACCTACTGGGTGGTCCGGCAACATCATCACTGCCACTAACCTTGTTACCCCGACATGATTTACGAGCTTTTCATCCCAGAAACTTGGATTCTAGCCTGCTAACTCAACCTAGCCATGGACCTTGCACTGTCAGTGGCCACCACCACTGTTCATCTTCTTATCAAGTAAAACTTCTAGAATCTTTGATCAAGGTAAACCCCTGGGACCTCGTAGATCGTGTTTAGTATTGGATTAGGGTAGTTTAGGAGTTAATCACGCATTTGGATGCAGAGAAATCTCAGGAAGGAGCACGATGCATTTTTCTGGAATTTGAAAACGTGGTCATTCGGCAATTTTCAGACCATTTTCCCGGCCAACTCGGGCCATGAATGGGCTTCCATTAGGTATAGTCTTGTTCATTACATTCCTAACTTTACTTTGAATTTTGAATCATCGAATTTGGTTAAGTATCAAACTAGAAATTAGCTCTAAAAGTTGGGAAGAAAATCTGCAATCCTTGGCTTTGCAAAGAAGGCGAGTACGCTTGTACTCGTGGTGTATGAGGCTGCGTGTAGGTTGTCTTGGGCCGGCGAGTGGAGCACACACGTCTTTACCGAAGGTACTGCGCTCCATAACCGTTCACGATGGCTCAAGCGACTTTTTTGACGACCTATCTCGACGCTTGGTGGCACGTGCGGAGGCACGTGGCCTCTTGGGCCGCCACCCTGTGGCGACGAGTGGGGGAACCTGAGCTCATTACTTAGGTTTTTTGACGTGCCAAATCCGAATTCACTGTTTGCTTTCCCAATTTCTATTGTTTTAGTAGAGTTTTATTAAATGGCCTCTATTGGTGTATAGGTCGTTGATTGGAAGTGACTCCATCCTCCCTAGTTTGAGTCGCTTCCCTGCAATGAAATACTATGAGTGGACCTCTTCTCAAATTGCATGTTTTTATGAAATATTAGGCTTCATGCACTTCATATTTCACTAATTGAGTATGTTTTATATTATGTTTTACGGATTTCTATACTTATGGTTTACGGAGAAATTATGATTTATTTAAATTGCTTTTACGAAATATTTATGATTTATCGAATTTACATTTTACTAAAGGTTATGAATCATTGGATTTTTGTATATGAAATTCTATGGATTTACGAATATGAATTATCATGGATTTATGAGATGAGGCTTTGAGCTTTTGAGCTCCAATTTGATATGAGATTTTTGAGATACATTTTCGGTGCTTATCTAGTGGGTTATCATGCAGCACATACACACAACATGGGTATGTAAACGTCTATGGCTAAAGGACACAGTTGAGGATATTTATGACATACCCCCAGCTTCACTGGCGAAACTAGTGTCGGACAGCTTCACTAGCCATGGCTAGTGTCAATGTGTTATGTTATATGTTTCTTCACTGGTGTAACCTAGTGTCGTACAGCTTCACCTTCGGGTGATGGACAGATTCCTTCAGGCTACTGATAGGAGCATATTTAGGCGACTTACTTAGCTTGTTTTCGTGCATCTATGTTGTTAATTCATAGTTATTTTAGTAGTTTAAGCCATTTTCGTGTGTTTTTAGGTTCATATGGCTAAGGAAGCAAAAAGATGCATTTTGGAGCATTTTGGAGCAAAATTGGGCTTGGAATGGATAGCATATGATTGGAGCCAAAGTGTTGGATGAATTTGAAGGCCTTGTATTCATTTTGGACATAAAACAAAGGGCCTAGCCCATTCTCTCTTAAACCAACCCCAAGGCCATGCATTTCCTTCCAATTCCAAAGCCCACAATCACTTCAAAAGCCATGCAAAGAACCATCCATTCCATAAAAAACAATTCATCAATTCACATGCAAAACCACCATTAACACACATGCACCCAAACAAAGCCAACCTAGCTAACCCTACATGCATTCTTTATGCAACTCTTCATCATTCCACCATTCATTCTTTATTCCACAAACAAGTCACATGCATTTCCACCTTCCTACTTCATCATTTCACCACATTCTCCCTCTTTAACTCATTTCATTATTCATTCACTTTGCATTCATTCAATTCCACCCCACATGCACCCTTTATTCTTCATCATTGCAACCATGGCACATTTACACCAACAAAACAACTCCCATGCCATGGCCTACTCATATTCCCATTTCCTTTCCAACATCTCACATGCATTTCCACCTTCCTACTTCATCATTTCACCACATTTTCCCTTTTATTTCCACATGCAATTCTTCATCATTGCAACCACAAACACCTTAAACAAATAGCCATATACATCTCCACTCCTCCTATAAATACCATTGCATTCATTCATTCAGAAATGATCTCATTCACAACACAACACACCACAAACACTTCCATTTTCTTCTCCTAGCCGTGAGTTTCTCTCCCTTAGAATCCAAAAACCATCTTCCATTTCCACCACTCCTCATCCATTTCCATAATTCCCCAATCCATTCAACACACCAACAACATCCCTTAGACCTTGTGCCACAATAAAGAGGAAGAGAAGAGGGCCTAAACGTTCATACAATTCAAGTTTGAGTTGTTGGAATGTTTAGGTGTTTCTTTGATTTCAATGTTTAAATTCAATTCTCTTTGTTTTGTACGTATGAGGAATGGAAGAGAAGAGTGCCTAAACGTTCATACAATTCAAGTTTGAGTTGTTGGAATGTTTAGGTGTTTCTTTGATTTCAAAGTTATGAGGAACTAAACCCCCCTTAGCTAGGGGGTGATTCGAAATATATGTTTATGCTTGCATTTTGATTTGATTACTTCTAATTGCGTTTCGTAAGTTGTGGATTCAATTCGTTTAACCGTTTGATTGATAACTTATTTATGTATGTTTATTGAGAGTGCACACTTAATTTTCATGCATGAATATGACGCTAGAATATAAGTGAGTTTCACCTAATAGTTACGAACTTATATTCACAAGTAGTGGAGGTTGCTTATAAACAATCGCGTTAAACGAATTCTTGGCATAAGTTTCATGCAATCATAGTAACGAATGCCTCGTCAACACTTATAATTTTCATAGAGCGTAATGATTCTTGCTTGTATCTCTATTATGCAATCATGTAGGGGACTTGTGGGGAATGTTTTGGGTTGTCGTATGCAATCATCCAATTCAATAACGTTAGGAAAATCTGAGGGTTAATTAGTGCAATCACGGTTAACCTGGGGCGTTGAGAATTCATGGTTTATTGAAAAGCAATTGGAAATCATTTTATATGCAAGTATAACATGTATGGAGATGAACCCCTTAGCTAGTTTCCCATCCATTAAATTCCATCACATTCATATTTACATTCTGCTTTAATTTACAATTTGTGCATTTAGTTTAATTTCGTCCAAACCTCAATCCCCCTTTTGCTTTAATGTTCAATTTAGTTAGAAATCAATTTAGTTTGTGTTTTTAAAGCATTTTGAATCTTTTGGTTTGTCTTAGTGTTTTAACGTTTTAGTTTTACATTCTTTGAGTCTAGTTTAGTGTTTTAAACTTTATTTTACGTTTTTGAGTCAGTTTCCAAGTGATTAACAATCCCTCCTAATCCCCGGTCCAGAACGATCCCTACTTACATCATTACTACAATTGTCAAAAAGAGGGTTTAATTTGTGCGCGTATAAATCTCGCATCAAATTTTTGGCGCCGTTGCCGGGGATTAGCAACTTTGCTAATCTCTTGGATTGTTTTATTTTCATTTGTGTGTATATATTTTTAGTTTTAGTTTGTTGATTTTAGACGCAAGACATGGCACTTGATAGTGCTTCCCTTTTGTCACAGCTTATGGAAGAATACCAAATGCAAAGAGTTGGTACATTTGATCATATTCAATCAAGGAACGACGTGTTTTCCAATACTTACAATTCGGATTGGAGTGATCATTCAAACTCTATGTGGTGGGAACCTCAACATATTCAACAAGAAGGATATTGGCAGCCTTATGAGGAGTTCTATTCAACGTCTATGCATCCACCACAACCTCATATTCAATATGCCCAACCAAACTCAAGTTCGTCAATAGATTATAATCAAAAGCTTAATGAAATACTTTGTTTGGTGCAGGGTTCACAAAACCAAGTCGAGGAGGCTCAACAAGGAGAATATTGGCAACCATATGAGGAGTTCTATACCACGCCTATGCAGCCACCACAACCTGCCCAAAGCAATGTAAGTAATTCAAGCGATAATGATACGATTTTTCAATTACTTACTACTTTGACGCAGGAAGTCCAAACTCCAAACAAGGACGAACAAAATCAAGACAAGAAGTTGGGTAAATTGGAAGAGCAAATTGAGCAGATTATGGGGTTCATGAAACAAATTCAAGAGCAAAGTGAACTCTCCAACTCAACTATTGAAAACTCGAAGGAAGATTTTGAAATCCATAATGCTATCACTTTGGGAAATGCTATGGAGATTGGAACGGACCTTAAATCAAATTACAAGGAAGATGAAAGGTTGCAATTTGAGGAAGAGGAACACACGCAACATATGGCTAGGGTGGAAACACCTTTGCCGCAGGCACCTATTGCTCCTACGCCATCCAACTCAGGTAAGGTTGTTCCAAAGTTAATTATTGCTAACCCCGTTCCAATGAATATCCCTATTCCTTGCAGGATCATGCAATCCAAGGAAGAAGAGGGTGAGAAAGGCATCTTCGAATCCTTTCCAAAGAATCAAGAGCAAGATGTGACTGGGGAATGTCTAGAAGAGGATATACTTGAGGCAAACAACCCCAAAGAAATTGAAGTTTATGACACAGGACAAGGACCAATCCTCACACCACATCTGGGCGAGTGCAAAGTCCCTGAAACGTTCAAAGAAGATGTGTTTATCCTTGAGTTCTTGTCGGAGCACACAGGTAAGCCGCCTCCCCAAATTTCAATTTTCTTTTATACTAATATGTTGTTAATGATCCAGGCACCCACTTTAGAATTTGAACCATTACCGGATCATCTCAAGTATCACCCCCCATTCAGAGATAAATTCCATGTCATGGGTCCTAAATAAACCTTCAAGGGAGCATCGTCCGGCTGTACGACGTTAAAGCAAGCGCTACTTGGGAGGCAACCCAATACAGTAAATAAAACTTTTGCTTGTTCATTGATTTTTTTTCGATAAATTACAATTGTATCTAAACATGGCAGAAAGATGGAGCCTTTACAAAGGTCGTGTACGTGAGGCCCCACTACGTGGCAACACAAGAGGCATCGGAGCAGGAGGCATCGGAGCAGAAGGCATCGGAGCAGGAAGCATAGGAGCGGGAGGCACCGAAGATAGATCATTCAAGGCCCCAAACCTTGGTGGAACGCTGGATGACCCAGGAAAGAGGTGCCTCTGGAAGAAAGCTGCAAACCGTTGACGGTCATCAAGCTCATTAAGCTTCCTCTTCATGCCTGTTGAATAATTGTTGGCAAGCACGTGCAAACTTCGGTTCTCGTACTTAAGCTGTTTGATCTCCTGCTTAAGACTCTCCACCTCCGCCATCAAGGATTCGACCTGACGGGAGCGAGCAAGAAGGCGTTGGCCCATGTTGGACACAGAGCCAGCGCACTGAACACTCAGAGCCAGGGATTCTTGAACGGCCAACTCATCGGACCGTCCGGAAAGCAGCTGACTGTCTTTGGGAGTGAGGAGGTTCCGAGCCACTATCGTAGCCGTTGTGGGATCCGTCATCACAGAGTCCTAATCTGTAAGAGGACCATGAGAAGATAAGAAAGACGGGCACCATACCTTACCCTGACGAGGTGCGACCGGGTCACTGCTTAGACTCAAATCTAAGAAAATGTTCGATGGGTTGGATGAGCTAGCCATTGTTCAAAGAAGTTAAAAGAGAAGGGTTGGATGGAGGAAAATCTCGACGGGCCGAAGATGATTTTTGAAGTCTTCAAAGTGTGCAGATAGAGGTGATCGATCACCTCTATTAAAGGAGAGGCATTCACCGATTCAGAAATGAAGAGACACCACTCTTCAAAACCGGATTTCCCGGCGTAAAGATCGCCAGCTCTTCAGACGCAATCCAGGCTTTTCAGAAAGCGTGTGCAAATTTGTCAAAAGCTCCCAGCTTTTCAGAAGACGCGTGGAAGGCAAGAAATCAGCTGCACACTTTAGCCGACAAACGTGGGTGAAAAGCCGAAAGCTCCCGGCTTTCCAGAAAGCGAGTGCAACTTTGTCAAAAGCTCCCAGCTTTTCAGAAGACGCGTGCCACTTTGTCAAAAGCTCCCAGCTTTTCAGAAGACGCGTGGAAGACATTGCCGCATCCGCACTGCCATTTGCCATTACAATGCCTATATACATCAACATTCATGGCAAGGCATATACCCAGAAGCGCATAACTTTCCTTCTCGGCCAAAAATGTAAGCTGCAACCAACCCGCACAAACATGCTCAGTTTTCTCCTTCTCTTGAGAACACACTTTCAACCATGGATGTATCCCCCAAAGAAGATACCAAAGGCCCGGAGAACAAAGGAGGCAAGAGGAAACGGTGGATCGAAGCATGTCGATTAATTCGCTGCCTCTTCGGAAGCAAAGGTATCTCATATCATCAAGGGCGAAAGCAAAGGTATCTCATATCATGCTCTTTCCCTGTCTTTTCCTTTGTCCTTGATATTACTTGCATGGCAAAGTGAAAGAAGCAATCAGCCGGCACTTGGAGTCTATCTGGACTCTATTCCCTGGTTGCTTACCTAGCTTTGCTGAGCTATCCTCTAACCCTCTTCAATACGAATTGGAGAGATTGAACAAAGAAACAGATAAGAGGAGGAAGCTCAGACCTTCGGGGGAGACCAAAGGAAGCCTGCTGCCCAGTTCAAGAGTAGCACAAAGGAAAATCAACGATGGGAGCAGCGCAGTTCAAGAGTAAGCCTGTGGAAACTCAAGATGAAGCCTCACTGCAATCACCAAGGAGAAGATGGAACGAAAACTCCATAACCAGATTTGCATCTCTAAACTCTTATCTTTGTTAGATACATTCTGCCATGTTTAGTATGTTTAATTGTTGTTTATATGTTTGTTTGTGTTTAAGTGTGGTTTTTAACATTGAGGACAATGTTTGTTTTAAGTGTGGGGGAGTTACTAAAGTGTTTTGATGCAAATTCGTAGGGTTTTATCCACCATAACTTCAAATGTTGTTTCTTGCTGTTTTTAAGTGTGTTTAGTGTGTTTTGACTTAAAAATTCGAAAATCACATAAAAATTTGAAAAACATGTTTTGAAAAGCCTAAAAAGAGTGTTTTGAGTTGTTTTTGTGTCGTAGGTCACCTTCCAACACAATGATAAGGATTTGGTTTCTAATTGCATGAATGTTGAAAAGAGTTATAAACATGGAGAAAAGTTTGATTTACTCTTGGTATATGCTTGGTTATGGTTATAATGTATGATTTCACATGCAATTATAAAAGAAAAAAATTAGTTATGTAACATGCTTGAAGGAAGGAACTCAAACAAACGCTACAACCCTGAGAGACTTGAGCCTATAACGTTCTTTGGAGAGTATAATCTGTGATTTCTTGTTTTCTAAAGTCGTTGCATGATCTCATTATTCTTTGCTTGGTTACTACTTAGAAGGCGTTTCATCATATAGTTCCAAATGCTAGAACTCATGCCCATTTCATTCAAAGCATGTTATTGATTTGCATAACATATACCAAGATGAAGTTGTGTAGTTGCCACCATAGCCAAATAGCCTCACTTCCCATATTTCGTATATGTTGTAAGTTTTACCCCCGTTGAGCTTTGTTTAGCCTTTATTCTTTGTCAACCCACATTATCCTCACCTAGCCTAGTTTAGGACAATCCACACCTTTGTTCTTAGAAGATAGTGAGCATGACTTAAATGAATTCCTTTTGAGTTACATTATGCAAGAAAATGAGTGTGGGAGAAGGAATGCTTGTTCTTAAGTATGTTTTGAGTTTCAAAAGAAAAGAAAAACAGAAAAGAAAAGAAAGAAAGAAAAAAGAGCTTGAAAAAAATGAAAGAATGAGTGATTGAAGTAAGGGCTCAAAACACCAATTCTGGCCCTAAATTGTCTCCCTTTTTGTTCCAAAGTTGAGTTTTCATTCAAAAGAAAATTCTAAGTTGATTCAATTGCCTTGCTCACTATTTCTTTAAGAACCTTTGTTTTCCATATCCCTTCTTTGTTATCCACACGCCCCAAGCCCCATTACAACCCGTGACTTCAATCTTGAGTGTTATGTATTTCAATTGTGGAGTTTGAATTTGGTATAAGCATATGGTGTCACTGGTTCTCGCGTCTAAGTAGTAGCATTCCATTCATGAGATCATAATCTAAACATGCTTATTAACTCAAAAAAAAAAAAAAAAAAATTGCGTTCTTTGTGATACATATATGTGAGTGTTCGTTTTCATGTTTACATCAATCTTCTCACATATGACTAGATTAGGGTGTGTAGTTAGAAAATCTGAGTGAAAATTGAGTGCATATCTTGTAAGGAATTGAGCAAATTCTCTAAGGCATGTTACTACATTCAAAACATGGTTTTAAATGCTTAATTGTGAACTAGTATGTGGTGACTATGATTAAGAATGTACTTAAGGGTAAAGATGGCTAAATTCTGTGGGAATAATAATTTTTAACTTGTCATGTGCATTGGAAATCCCTGAAACGATTGTTGGAAGGTGTAGGTTGTGTTTTACGTGTTTAGTGTCGTTTTGTTTATTTGTTTTTATTCTGTTTTGCTTGAGGACTAGCAAAAGATAAGTGTGGGGGAGTTTGATAGGAGCATATTTAGGCGACTTACTTAGCTTGTTTTCGTGCATCTATGTTGTTAATTCATAGTTATTTTAGTAGTTTAAGCCATTTTCGTGTGTTTTTAGGTTCATATGGCTAAGGAAGCAAAAAGATGCATTTTGGAGCATTTTGGAGCAAAATTGGGCTTGGAATGGATAGCATATGATTGGAGCCAAAGTGTTGGATGAATTTGAAGGCCTTGTATTCATTTTGGACATAAAACAAAGGGCCTAGCCCATTCTCTCTTAAACCAACCCCAAGGCCATGCATTTCCTTCCAATTCCAAAGCCCACAATCACTTCAAAAGCCATGCAAAGAACCATCCATTCCATAAAAAACAATTCATCAATTCACATGCAAAACCACCATTAACACACATGCACCCAAACAAAGCCAACCTAGCTAACCCTACATGCATTCTTTATGCAACTCTTCATCATTCCACCATTCATTCTTTATTCCACAAACAAGTCACATGCATTTCCACCTTCCTACTTCATCATTTCACCACATTCTCCCTCTTTAACTCATTTCATTATTCATTCACTTTGCATTCATTCAATTCCACCCCACATGCACCCTTTATTCTTCATCATTGCAACCATGGCACATTTACACCAACAAAACAACTCCCATGCCATGGCCTACTCATATTCCCATTTCCTTTCCAACATCTCACATGCATTTCCACCTTCCTACTTCATCATTTCACCACATTTTCCCTTTTATTTCCACATGCAATTCTTCATCATTGCAACCACAAACACCTTAAACAAATAGCCATATACATCTCCACTCCTCCTATAAATACCATTGCATTCATTCATTCAGAAATGATCTCATTCACAACACAACACACCACAAACACTTCCATTTTCTTCTCCTAGCCGTGAGTTTCTCTCCCTTAGAATCCAAAAACCATCTTCCATTTCCACCACTCCTCATCCATTTCCATAATTCCCCAATCCATTCAACACACCAACAACATCCCTTAGACCTTGTGCCACAATAAAGAGGAAGAGAAGAGGGCCTAAACGTTCATACAATTCAAGTTTGAGTTGTTGGAATGTTTAGGTGTTTCTTTGATTTCAATGTTTAAATTCAATTCTCTTTGTTTTGTACGTATGAGGAATGGAAGAGAAGAGTGCCTAAACGTTCATACAATTCAAGTTTGAGTTGTTGGAATGTTTAGGTGTTTCTTTGATTTCAAAGTTATGAGGAACTAAACCCCCCTTAGCTAGGGGGTGATTCGAAATATATGTTTATGCTTGCATTTTGATTTGATTACTTCTAATTGCGTTTCGTAAGTTGTGGATTCAATTCGTTTAACCGTTTGATTGATAACTTATTTATGTATGTTTATTGAGAGTGCACACTTAATTTTCATGCATGAATATGACGCTAGAATATAAGTGAGTTTCACCTAATAGTTACGAACTTATATTCACAAGTAGTGGAGGTTGCTTATAAACAATCGCGTTAAACGAATTCTTGGCATAAGTTTCATGCAATCATAGTAACGAATGCCTCGTCAACACTTATAATTTTCATAGAGCGTAATGATTCTTGCTTGTATCTCTATTATGCAATCATGTAGGGGACTTGTGGGGAATGTTTTGGGTTGTCGTATGCAATCATCCAATTCAATAACGTTAGGAAAATCTGAGGGTTAATTAGTGCAATCACGGTTAACCTGGGGCGTTGAGAATTCATGGTTTATTGAAAAGCAATTGGAAATCATTTTATATGCAAGTATAACATGTATGGAGATGAACCCCTTAGCTAGTTTCCCATCCATTAAATTCCATCACATTCATATTTACATTCTGCTTTAATTTACAATCTGTGCATTTAGTTTAATTTCGTCCAAACCTCAATCCCCCTTTTGCTTTAATGTTCAATTTAGTTAGAAATCAATTTAGTTTGTGTTTTTAAAGCATTTTGAATCTTTTGGTTTGTCTTAGTGTTTTAACGTTTTAGTTTTACATTCTTTGAGTCTAGTTTAGTGTTTTAAACTTTATTTTACGTTTTTGAGTCAGTTTCCAAGTGATTAACAATCCCTCCTAATCCCCGGTCCAGAACGATCCCTACTTACATCATTACTACAATTGTCAAAAAGAGGGTTTAATTTGTGCGCGTATAAATCTCGCATCAGCTACTATGATACCCCTAGTTGAGTACGTCATTGATGTGATATATGGATATTTTACGGATTTGCCTTCAGGCTGTTATATTACCATTATTGAGCACGGGTTTACGTGCACATGTTTTACGAATGTTTTTCATGGCATGTTAGAGTTTTCAGAAAACTTACTATGTAGTACTGTATGTGTTTTCAAAACAGGGGGTTAATATGTTCAGAAAGAAAATGGCTTTCTTATTATTAGTATTAGTATTATAAACTTTAGTCCACTTATCCTTTGTTTTGCACCCCCTTCTGGAGTTAGAATTGAGGCATCCGATCTTGGTGTCAGGACACCTCTGCATAGGTATCTTTGAGTCTTCTCTGTGTAAGACCCATTCCTTTGTTTGTATCTTTTTACAATAATTCTTTCAGATTATTCTTGATTAGTTGTATGTTCTAAACATGTTTTCGCACTGGCATGTTTCTTTCTAATTAAGTATTTTATTTGTATGCATTTTTAAAATGGCTTCGTCACCCTCAGGTGTTGGCTAGTACGTGCCTATCCTGGTATTTGGGGATATCGGGATCGGGGCGTGTCAGTTTGGTATCAGAGCATGGTTTGTTCAAAGCATACTTAGGATCTTCTATTACTCTAGTATTGTGTTTGCCGTGATATCATTTGGATGTCACGACTTCTGTTTATCGATGTCCTTTGGCACGGTTGTGCAATCCTCATTCTGCTTAAATAGTCGCATCCTATTTGAAGTATAAGAAAATCATGTTGGGATTATGCCTCAAATTTAATGTAATTGATTGATGGATGACTTTCAACATTGGACCGATACTCTGCATCATGCGTTCCTTAAGAACGGTGGGTAGAGTCAGTTCTGCATAGAAGTGAAGTGAATTAGAGGAAATCTTAGTGGGATGAAGCCTAGTTGAGACCAGTTGAAGATAAAAAATGATGTTGGTCCTCTATGACTTGCGTTCGTTAGGAATGGTGGGTAGAGGCATACTTGTTGGTAGATTGCTCAAAACATCCGAAGTTCATGTTGGAGAAAATTAAGAAAGCACCAGTAGTAGGCGAAGTTAGAAGGTTTTTGTTTTTTTTTTTTTGGGAGGGGGGGTAGTTTTTGTGGGGGGGGGGGGGGGGGTAGACCGAATCAGTTTCTTCAGGCTTACTATTTCCTTTTAGGGAATTCATGTGGACCCTCAGGAAAATTCCTTAGTGATTGTCTTATTGATAACATTCTTGTCTGCTCCAACCATGAATTCAGTTTATCAAACATCAACAGCCAGCTTTATACCAAATTCCTCACATGTCAACCTTGCTTAGATTACATACCTTACTTGGGAAACGTGAGCGTAACAGAAGATATTCTGACCAAATCCAAGGTTGTGATAGTTGGGAATCGAAAATCCTCTCAAGTGTCGTGAATTACGAAATATCATTGGTCTTGTTGATTTCTATCGACAGTTGCCAATGATTCTTTGACCATAATCTAAACCTTTATCTTCGGCTAGGGAACACCTTAGTTTTGTTTGATATGTTGTCTCACCCGACCATTATTCTTACACCCTTCAATGACACCAATAAATTTTGAATCTAACAATAATGTTTACTGAATTATTTGCCATGCACTGATGTAGCAAGATCGAGTAACGCTTATGCCTTTCAACGTTGGAACAAGATGAAGTGAACCGTCCTATCTATTACTTAGGGTCAACGACTACCATCCTGGCTTGAAAACCTAATGGCACCCTTCCGTGGAGACTTTGGTAATGATTTGATGTTTATCGACCATTTCACTCAATGTACTGTTCATCAGTCCGTGAAGACTACACCTTGAACCATTTGGTCGAATTCCTCATTCTCGAATCTTTCAGACTCTCTACCATTTTGGTCTTCATCGGCTCTGTTCGTAATCTCAGTTTCACCTCATGGTACTAAAAGATATCTTAGTCAATCTTGGGTTACCATATTGCTTTTCGTATCATTCTTGAAGTAGACAGACTGTCCAGGAGGACCACTCAGACATTGAAGCTTTTAGTTCAAATTGTCAATCCTTGAATAACCCAATCAGCACCTTATCCAACGAATCTTCACCACTGGTAATTTAATATTCCTGGAGCTACCGTTGTAACGAATTTTTGTGAATTTTGGGTCGAGGAAAAATCTAAATTTATGTTCGTCAGTTTCCATTAAACTATCGTTTAAGTTGAGTTATCATTTGACCATTTCAATTGCTATCACATAATCAAGTTAAGTATTTACACGTATTCAAGCATCAGAGTTGTATATTCAATCTAGATATCTTGTACTCTAGTATTGATAGACTTGTTTTGACCCTTAAACTCTTGAGTGTTCTTTTAGCCTTCTCGACATGATTTCTCGCTAAATCCATGAAGAATTCACAATGGATCGACCCGACTCAAATGTGCGCCCAGTTCCATATCGATTCCAATAGAAACATTAGGAGAGCTTACCAGACTTACCAGGAAGAATTCCAAGTGGTCTTGAAGATTTAACCGTCTTTTAGTAAGGAATTGGTGATTGTTTGGCCAGTTTTTGTGAATGGTTTGAAGTGACAACCATTATTTGAAGGAAGTGGACAGAGTGATAGTTCTTCAAATATAGGTTTCGACTCCTATTCCTTTCAATCAGGAGAGCGATCATTGTAGTTAGTCACGAAAGAAATGTTTTACGACTAGTGTTCATCTGTACTCATCTTTCAACTACTTCACTCTAGAACTTTATTGTTCGTGTGCACGTGGATGTTGAAGCACTTCTAGCAGCTCTGATTGGTGCACTTTGGGGTAGTGCAGGAGTGCAATCGAGGCATGGATTAAACGATTTTATGCACTTTCTCACATTGAGGGTCAAAATGGTATTTTTGCATCCTTGGGGACTTCTTACTTGCCTATCGAGACAATAATGAGTTATCAGCATTACAGGTTGCAGGTTGTAATATCGTGGCTTATTTGTTGGGTTCGCTAAGCAAATGGGCAGGACGGCCTGTCTACAACAGTAGTTATTAATTAGCTCTGGTTTGGACTTGACTCAAGACACACCCATTCTCGGAGTACGTGATGTTACGAATGTTTAAGCAAGGCCCATTTTCATTTTTGGTTTTGAATTTTTCTGTGCAAATATTTTAACTACAATATTTTATTTATATGTGTATTTTTGTTATTACAAATTTTGGGTAAGTTATTCCCACTTTCAATGTTGAACTTAGTACAAGTATTTGAATACTACATCTATTCTTGAGGTTATTTTATTATACGCATATATTTTTGACCTTATGTTATTACATAATAATATGTATTTTCAACCTTATATTTTTATAAGTATTATACTATACTATATTATTGAGGAAGGAAAAAGGTATGAGATTTGAGGCATGAAAGAGGAATCATTGCAATCCGATCATGACGGAATGATATTATCTTTTATATAGCCACTCTAACTTAATTTCTTCCTTGTGTATATATATATATATTCTCCCTATTTTCGAATATTTCACATATAGCAAGTTATTTCAAATTTCGAGGACAAAATTTTCTTAAGGGGAGTAGATTATAACGACCCGTCCCATAATATTACGATTTTTATAATTTTAAAGCGTGAATTTATGAAAATGCCCTTCAAGGAAAATATGTTGACTTTTGTTGACTGCATTGTCATGTCACGTAAGATCTGTTTCCTTAGCGTATCTTTGTAGTACTTGTCGTTACGAACACGTGAGCAGAATCGAATTTGGAGCTAAGATTGAGACTTTATAGACTTAAGAATGTTAGGGCAATTTGGTAATTTTAAGTTGGGAGATACTTTGTGTATGTGTGTGTTGTATTGTGAGCTCTGGGGCCCACACCCCACTTCCCCTTCTTCCCCGTGTCTTCCTTTCCCCCTAATACTCTCGGACTCTCTCAAACCTTCTCCCTCATCATTCTCTTCCCTCTTATATTTCATCTTTCATTTCTTTCACTCTGTAAACACAGAGATTCGGAAGCCATACACTACCTGCCATCAACTTAGACGAACTCCAGCCTTCACCATCAACATCCACATCTGCAACAAGTCGAATCACACCAAACTCAAGCCTTTAACCTCACTATCTAATCTCTCATTCCTTACTTTCTTTGCAAACACCTACCGGGTGGTCCGGCAACATCATCACCATCGCTAACCTTGTTGCATCGACATGATTTACGAGCTCTTCAGCTTAGAAACTTTGATCCTGGCCTGCTAACTCAACCCAGCTATGGACCTTGGATTGTCAGTGGCCACCACCACTGTTCATCTTCTTCTCTGGCAAAACTTCTTGAATCTTTGATCAAGGTAAATCCCCGGGACCCCGTAGATCGTGTTTAGTATTGGATTAGGGTAGTGTAGGAGTTAATCACGCATGTGGATGCAAAGAAATCTCAGGAGGGAGCACGATGCATTTTTCTGGAATTTGAAAATGTGGTCATCCGGCCACTTTCATACCATTTTCCAGGCTAAGTTTTCCACAACTGGGCTTCCATTAGGTATAGTCTTATTCCCTACATTCTTAACTTTACTTTGGCTTTTGAGTCATCGAATTTGGTTAAGTATCAAACTAGAAATTAGCTCTGAAAGTTGGGAAGAAAATTTGCAATCCTCAACCTCATGATGAAGGCGAGTATGCTTAAACTCACGGCATATGGGTTGTCTTGGGCCGGCATGTGGAGCACATGTGCCTTCGTGCCGTCCTGGGCGGGCGCCCTATGGCGGCGCATGGGGGAACCTAAGGTCCTTCATTAGGTTTTTCAACATGCTGAATTCGGATCCGAATCCGATGTCCATTTTTCCAAATTCTATCATTTTAGTAAAGTTTTATTAAATGGCCTCTATTGGTGTATAATTGTGTTGATTGGAAGTGACTCCGTCCTCCCTAGTTCGAGCGGCTCATTGACAATGGAATATTGCGAGTAGACCCCTTCTCAAATTGAATGATTTTATGCATGCATTTCATTTTTTACTAATTGAGTTTGTTTTATATTATATTTTACGGATTTCTATACTTATGGTTTACAGAGAAATTATGATTTATTTAAAATATTTATGATTTATCAAATTTACGGTTATGAATTATTGGATTTTCATATATGAAATTTTATGGATTTACGAATATTAATTATCATGGATTTATGAGATGAGGCTTTGAGCTTTTGAGCTCCGAATTTGATATGAGATTTTTGAGATACGTTTTCAGTGCTTATTTAGTGGGTTATCATACAGCACATACATGCGACATGGTTATATAGACGTCTATGGCCATATGACATAGTTGAGGATATTTATGACATACCTCCATCTTCACTAGCGAAACAATGTTGGATAGTCACCAGCCACGGCTAGTGTTGGTGTGTTATGTTATATGTTTCTTCACTGGCGTAACCTAGTGTCGTACAACTTAACCTTCGGGTGATTGACAGGTACTGCCTTCAGGCTACTATAATACCCTTAGTTGAGTACATCATTGATGTGATTTATGGATGTTTTAGGGATTTGCCTTCGAGCGGCTATATTACCATTATTGAGCATAGGTTTACACGCACATGTTTTACGAATGTTTTTCATGGTAAATTAGAGTTTTCAGAAAACTTACTATATAATACTATATATGTTTTCAAAACAGTGGGTTAGTATGTTCAGAAAGAAAATGGTTTTCTTATTATTAGTATTAGTATTATAAACTGTGGTCCATTCACCCTTTGTTTTGCGGCCCCCTTTAGGAGTTAGAATCAAGGCATCTGATCCCAGCATCAGGACACCTCTGCATAAGTATCTTCGAGTCTTCTCTGTGTAGAACCCATTCCTTTGTTCGTATCCTTTTATAATAATTCTTTCACATTATTCTTGATTAGTTGTATGTTCTGAGCACGTTTTCGCACTGGCATGTTTCTTTCTAATTAAGTATTTTATTTGTATGCATGTTTAAAATGGCTTTGTCACCCTCAGGTGTCAGCCAACACGAGCCTATCCAAGTATTTGGGGATATCGTGATCAGGGCGTGTCAAATATTTCCTTTGATAAATAAATCAGAAGTCTTTAGTGTGTTTCAGAAAATTTTCAACTATGTTCTCAATCAGTTTAATGTGGGAGTAAAATGCTTGCAAACTGATGGAGGTTGAGAGTTCATGAGTAAATGGTTTGATGATTTTTTGAACCTTAAAAGTGTAATTCATAAGATTTTATTTTGATACACTCCCCAACAGAATGGGATGGCTGCGAGGAAGCATAAACATATCATAAAGACTGCAATCACTTTAATGACTACTGCTCATTTCCTCATAATTTGGGGTTTCATGCTTGTGCACACTCTGTGTTTCTAATAAATAGAAAGCCAAGTAAAACTTTAGGAATGAAATCACCTTATCAATTGTTATTTGGTACTAATCCTCAGCTACAAAATGTCAAGATATTTGGAACAGCAGTGTATCCATATATTAGACCATATAATGAAAACAAGTTACATCAAAGGGCTATTCAATGTATTTTTGTTGGTTATGCAGAGAGTTATAGGGGGCTTCTATGTTACCATGTGCAGTCTCAGAAATTAGTTATATCCAGACATGTTATATATGATGAGAGTTTGTTTCCTTACAAGTTCAAAGTTTGTGAAACCAAGACTCAATCTCAGTGTGAATCTTAAATAAGGAATTCTCTAACTACTCCAATCATTGTTACACTTCCAGTGTAGTCTAATTCTGGTAATTTAGTAGACAAAAATGTAGTTTATGATTATGTGAATATAAGTCCTATAAATTTAGCAAGTGCAACTGCTATTAAATCAAATAGAAGTGCAATTAGGTCAAGCAACAACAGTTAATCAACATATCATCACAATCTAATAAAACAACTCACTTATCTCCTCTAACACAACTTTGATATTACTTGTCCTCAGTCCTGCACAAATAGAGGTAATTCTTCCTCTTCACTCATCTGAGTTATCTAATCATATTCAATCTAATGACTCTATTTCAAGAATGCAGGTTGCAAACAAGAGCCATTACAAGAAAAAGATTATACAAATTTTATAGCTAGCCTACCTCAGTTGTCAACTTTAATGATTGATAAACAAGAGCAATATTATACTTGAGGTTTCTCTTTTGTGGCTCAAATAAGTGACTTGGCAGAACCAACAACATTTAGAAGTGCAACAACAAATGTCAATTGGCAATAGGCTATGCAGGATGAGTTTGATGCATTGAAAGGTCAAGGCACATGGCAACTAGTTCCTCCACCTACACACAAGCTATCATTTGAAGTAAATGGGTGTACAAGTTGAAAAAAGAATCCTGATGGTTCCATTTCAAGATATAAAGCTAGGTTAGTGGTACAAGGATATAATCAAGAACATGGCTTAGATTACTTTGAAACAGTCAGTCATGTTGTGAGACATACCACTGTCAGGTTGATTATCTCTATTGCAGCTCATGGGAATTAAGACAGCTTGATGTCTAGAATGCATTCTTGCATGGTGAGTTGGAGGAAGAAATTTATATGAAGCAACCACAAGGCTTTGTGGATTCAAGATATCCTGAGTATGTCTACAAATTTGTTAAATCTCTATATAGATTAAAACAGGCACCAAGGCCCTGGAATGCCAAATTCATAGGGTATTTGCCTGCAATAGGGTTCCAAATGTCTCAATCTGATACAAGTCTCTTTGTCAAACATGATGGAATAAATGTTGTTGTATTGTTATTATATGTGGATGACATAATTCTCTCAGAATCCAACAAAACTAAAGTCCAGGAAGTAATTCAAGAGCTTGGAGATGTATTTGAATTGAAGGATATGGGAAGGTTGTTCTATTTTTTGGGATTACGGATTGAGTATAAAGAGAATGGTGATATTTTCATAAATTAGTCCAAGTATGCAAGAGATTTTACAAACAAAGCTGGAATGGATGGTTGCAAACCTACTGCAGCCCCATGTAAGCCTCACACTCAGCTCCTAGCTACTGAAGGTAATGTTTTGGAAGATCCAAGTACTTATAGAAGTCTAGTTGGTGCTCTACAATACTTAACCTTCACTGGACCAGATTTGTCATTTGCTGTGAATGTGGCATATCAATATATGACTAATCCCACCGATATACACTCTGGTTTAGTAAAGAGGATCTTAAGGTATGTTCAAGGAACTGTGAAGTGTGGTCTTACATATTCTGCATCTCAGGATAATTCAATAACTACATTTTCATATTCTGATTGGGCTGCAAATCCAAATACAAAAGGTATGTCACTAGTTTTGTTGTGTTTATGGGACAAAATTATATATCTTGGCAGTCCAAGAAGCAAGCTTCAGTGTCAAGAAGCTTTAAAGAGGCAGAATACAAGGCATTAGCACACTGTGCAACTGATGTAGTGTGGATTCGATTGTTGTTAAAGGATCTACATCAGTTTATTTCAGAACCACCATTATTACATTATGACAATTTGTTTGCATTAGCATTATGTTCTAATCATGTGTTTCATATACAAATTAAACATCTAGATACAGACTTCCATTTTGTAAGGGAAAAGGTTCAAAGAAAAGATCTACAAATTCAGTATGTATCAATTGAGGACTAGATTGCAGATATCTTGACAAAAAGATTACATGGTCAAACATTTCTCAGACATTGATGCAGCTTAGACTAGGTTACCCCAGCTGAGATTGAGGGGGGATAATGACTGAAGATGTATGCTAGCTTAGTATGTACCTTTATGCCATGTGAACTATAGTTTGTTACAAGTTAGTTGAGTTGTTAAGAATTAGTAGTAAGCTGGAATGAGAGAAAGTGTTGAGTCATCAATTGTAAGAAATGCTATATACAGCAACATATGTGCAATAGCTCATTACCGTTACAAAGCAATAAACACAAGAATATTCAGTTTCTTTCTCTTCATTTCATCTTCTTCTTTGACTTCTTTCTGCATGTTCTGTTTCCTTTCTTCATTAGCATAGCTCAATTCTTCTTCAATTCATAGTTGTTAAGACATGGAACTGTGGATAGGAACTGAAGTTCAATGACCCAAGTCTTGAGAGATATGGACAGAAATGAAAAATGTGGTAGTCGTGGAGAAGTGATAAGTGGAGGCATGGAGCAGCTGGTGGCTGCCTAGGGATCTTTTGGGTGGGGTTAGAGGAAAAAAAGAATTGGAATTGAGAATTACCCAATTAGGGAAAGTTAATGCAAAATGAGACTAGGTGGAGATCTCGAATAGGAAGAAAGAGAATAGACTTTTTTTTTTTTTTTTTTTTTTTTTTTTTTTTTTTTTTTTTAAATTAAAAAGTGTATCCCTCACATGGGTTAATAAGAAGACTTGCTTTATTTATTTATTTTTTCAAATGGCTTAGCTTAAAATGATGTTATTTTGGCCAAGCCTTTAGAAAACAGAATAATTTTCTTCTTATTCGTTAATCATTTGCAGAACCTGTAGCCGCCGGCCCGTCGCTGCACTCTTCTCCTCCACCACAAGTCTAAATTTGGGTGATTCCCGGAAGCATTCACAAACTTATCCAGGCTTTTGGGTGGTCTCGGGTCTCTTGATGGATTTTCCCCTGGGTGCTCCCTGTCGTCCTCTACTTCTTTCATGCGAAGATAAAACTCACAGCTAAAAGACCTACGATGAAACCATGAACCCGTTACTTGTAGGCTGACCTCCTGCAGATTCGAGAAGAGGCGGCTTGCGTGACTCCTCTATATGCGCAACTCGACTCAAGCGCCTTGACTTCTCTATATGTTGGTGCACGCGACAACTACTCTTGTCCAAATCCCACAACAACCTTCTCTAGCTGGGATCTAAAGGGAAATTTTCAAACAACTATGAGATATCAAGCTTTTCCATTGATATCATGAAAAAAATTCCATTGATAAGGATTACTAGAATTTTAATTAAAAAAATTATGAGCAGATTAAACAAAAAATTAAAAAATTAATTTTCTTTTTTATTCATTGTTATTATTTTTAGAATTTGAATTAGTTTAGAAAATTATTATTTTTTAATCTATATGACGTTACTTAATTTGACACGTGGGACCACACATGTGCCATGTCAACACATTAATAGAATATTTAACAAAAATTGACTAGAAGACAACATTGATTTAGGGCACCCATATTCAGGGATTAAGTTGATCGTTTTATATTTTCAAGAACTATCTTGATGGGATGGGTCAATTCAAGGACGATTTGTGAAATACCACTAAAATTAAAAATAAAAACAAATCGCAAAAATTAAAACCCTAACCAACTTCTCTTTCTCTCTCTGCTTCTGGTGCTTCAATATTGCAACTTCATCTTCTTATACTCTATGCTTTGCTTCCAACAAGAAGCCCTTCGTTTTCTTAAGCTCTCCTTAGGTTTTGCCTTCTCTCCCCCATCTCTCCTCTCTCTCTCTCTCTCTCTCTGTCTCTTGTGATAGTGGTAGGCCTGGCAATTTCTGACACGACCCGATAACCCGACACGACACGACACGAAATTAACAGGTGTTTGGGTCGACACGATAACGAATCGGGTCGTTATCGGGTAACCCGATAAGCACCTGTTAAGATAACGGGTTGGTTCGGGTATACACGTGGGTAACACGATACACGATAAGCAGAATATTATTTTTATAATTTTATAACCCTAAAAAAATACTATAATAATTATATACATTAATTTTACAATTTTATACCCCTAAAAATTATAATATATATATATATATATTAAATTAACTATAAAATTTATAATAATTATAATAATTATATATACTATAATAATTATACCCCCAAAATATTAAGTCTATCTATAATAATTATATATATATATTAAATTTTATAAAAACTATAATAATTATTAATTAATAATTTAATATGCATGATGCATTGCATGATTTTGCATCCATTGAAATTTGATGTGATTTCTTTCCATTCAAATTTCAATAATCAATTTCTTGCCGTTGCCAACTTGCCGCCCTTTTTGAAAAAAAAAATGGAGGGAAAATGAAAATGTTAAGAAAAGTTGAAAATGAAACAAAAAAGTGAGTGAATTAGGGAAAGATGTTGGAGGGAAAAGTGAAAATGATAAGAAAAAGTTGAAAAGGAAACAAAAAAGAGAGGGAAAAATGAAAATTAATAGAAGTGGTGAGAAATTTTTTTTTTTTTTTAAGTTATTAACTTTTTATCATACACATGACTGTCATGACATATCTCACTATTTTTATAATGACACACGTGACATGTGATGTATGTACTATTCCGTGTACCAGTCAATTATAATTTATACGTACAAAATAAATAGATTTAAATCTACTTAATAAATATATATATACACACACACACACACACACACGGAACTTGATTGATGGCATACGAATTCTCCAAAACTAATTTCAACGATCCAAACCGTCAAAATTGTTTGTATATGCTTGGAGATCACATCAGAAAAAAATCACAAAAAAAAAAACATTCAAAGATCAAGTAATGGGACAAAGCTTTTCAACGGTTATAAACGAAAAATCACGATTTAACGGTTATTTTAACTCCGATTTTGATGATTTTTTATAACTACACTCCTTGACCCTATATGAATACAATGAATGAATTCGATCTTCAATTTAAAATATTTACACAAGTGGATACCACAAAATCTTATGTTATACTTAATGAAAGTATAAATAAACTTTAAGTGTTAGTCAATCTATCGTTTTACGAACTCTCCAAAACTAATTTCAACGATCCAAACCGTCAAAATTGTTTGTATATGCTTGGAGATCACATCAGCAAAAAATCACAAAAAAAACATTCAGAGATCAAGTAACGGGACAAAGCTTTTCAACGGTTATAAACGAAAAACACGATTTAACGGTTATTTTAACTCCGATTTTGATGGTTTTTTATAACTACACTCCTTGACCCTATATGAATACAATGAATGAATTCGATCTTCAATTTAAAATATTTATACAAGTGGATACCACAAAATCTTATGTTATACTTAATGAAAGTATAAATAAACTCTAAGTGTTAGTCAATCTATCGTTTTACGAATTCTCCAAAACTAATTTCAATGATCCAAACCGTCAAAATTGTTTGTATATGCTTGGAGATCACATCAGCAAAAAATCACAAAAAAAAAACATTCAGAGATCAAGTAACGGGACAAAGCTTTTCAACGGTTATAAACGAAAAATCACGATTTAACGGTTATTTTAACTCCGATTTTGATGATTTTTTATAACTACACTCCTTGACCCTATATGAATACAATGAATGAATTCGATCTTCAATTTAAAATATTTACACAAGTGGATACCACAAAATCTTATGTTATACTTAATGAAAGTATAAATAAACTCTAAGTGTTAGTCAATCTATCGTTTTACGAATTCTCCATAACTAATTTCAACGATCCAAACCGTCAAAATTGTTTGTATATGCTTGGAGATCACATCAGCAAAAAATCACAAAAAAAAAACATTCAGAGATCAAGTAACGGGACAAAGCTTTTCAACGGTTATAAACGAAAAACACGATTTAACGGTTATTTTAACTCCGATTTTGATGATTTTTTATAACTACACTCCTTGACCCTATATGAATACAATGAATGAATTTGATCTTCAATTTAAAATATTTACACAAGTGGATACCACAAAATCTTATGTTATACTTAATGAAAGTATAAATAAACTCTAAATGTTAGTCAATCTATCGTTTTACGAATTCTCCAAAACTAATTTCAACGATCCAAATCGTCAAAATTGTTTGTATATGCTTGGAGATCACATTAGCAAAAAATCACAAAAAAAAAACATTCAGAGATCAAGTAACGGGACAAAGCTTTTCAACGGTTATAAACGAAAAATCACGATTTAACGGTTATTTTAACTCTGATTTTGATGATTTTTTATAACTACAATCCTTGACCCTATATGAATACAATGAATGAATTCGATCTTCAATTTAAAATATTTACACAAGTGGATACCACAAAATCTTATGTTATACTTAATGAAAGTATAAATAAACTCTAAATGTTAGTCAATCTATCGTTTTACGAATTCTCCAAAACTAATTTCAACGATCCAAACCGTCAAAATTGTTTGTATATGCTTGGAGATCACATTAGCAAAAAATCACAAAAAAAAAACATTCAGAGATCAAGTAACGGGACAAAGCTTTTCGACGGTTATAAACGAAAAATCACGATTTAACGGTTATTTTAACTCTGATTTTGATGAATTTTTACAGCTACACTCCTTGACCTTATATGAATACAAAGAATGAATTTGATCTTCAATTTAAAATATTTACACTAGTGGATGTGGATATCACAAAATCTTATGTTATAATTTATATACTTAATAAAAGTATGAATCAACTATAATATTAATAATTATATACATTAATTTAATAATTTTATATCCCTAAAAAGTAAAAACTATAATAATTATATAGATGTAGGTGTAAATTGAATACAATTTCATGATGATCGATGTAAATTGAAGATTTTGTAAATGGAAGTGTAAACTTTTGAGAAAGACTTACAATCTTAAAAACAAAAACTCTTTATCCTTGCACATTTAATATTTGTAATATATTAGTAGTGTATGTATTATTTTTTTTATTAGGCTTTTATTTTCGAGTGTAGATATAGTACTTGAACGAGAAATGTTTTAATGTTTTGAAGTAATATTTATGTGGCAATGTGTGGTATGTGCAAATTAAAAAATTTTTTTTTTTTTTCTTAACGGGTCATAATGGGTCATAACGGGTCGGGTCACTTTACCCGTTGGGTAAAGTGACACGACCTGTTAAGGACCCGTTAAGATAACGGGTGTGACACGACACGACCCGTTAAGATAACAGGTGTTACACGAAAACGACACGAACACGATAGACACGACCCGTTTGCCAGGCCTAGATAGTGGGTCATATTGATTCGAATTCGATGACTAGATATTGTGTATATAAGCGTCCTTGACACACTCTCACCCGGAATGTCCATCTGCACACCCGACATGCTAGCCGACACTAGAATGTGACGAAGCCATAAAATGATGGTGATGTGGAAAAGTATGAGTAAATTAAAACTTTAAGTAATTGAAATAAGAGTGCGCATGTGAGCGAAACCCTTATATAATGCAAAGTGTTAGAGCATAAATACGAGTGAAACATAAAATAAAGAATATTCCCATCTCAGAAGGATGGATTTTAAATTATACAAAAGGATATTAACTTCCTACCTTATTGGAAATGCTAGCCAGCAATTGCCAATTATTCCTCACCTCCACAAGAGCTTAGCCTCTAGGTCCTTAATAGGAGTAAAACATAAAACGTGAGTGGCCAAAAGATAAAGTTATGTAAAACCGTGGTTTTTTCTTAAAATAGTAATCCCTAGCTGTAAAACTTGTATAGTTTTTAAAATTCATACTACTCATATGTAAGAAACAAAGTACCCAAAAAAGTAGTAATAATCTCAAGGATGTAGGTAAAACAATACTAATAATTTCTACAATGCTTATCAAAATCATGCAAGCACAAAAGTCATGTAGAAAGTAGCCACATGAATAGGTTGGTGGATAAATTACATTTTAGTACTACAATCACATAAAGCTGGCGCTAAGCACTCATATAGGGCCCTAGTTGCCTAGTGCAATCTAAGGGTAGGTTGGTACTTACTCTAGACTCAAAGTGAATGTAACGGTGCATGTGAACATACACCTGAAGTCGGTCCTGACCCAAATAGTATAAATAAAGAAAACACCATGCAAACATTTTTGATGAGCCGATATATAGTATAAGTACGATCATGCCAAAGTTGTAATCGCGAATAATAATAAAATAATAAAACGTAAACATTTATTATGTTTTAAGTCAAAACATGGCATGTAAGACAATCATAACACATTTATGGAACTATAATATAATATTTGAAAGCAAAGATCCACTCATGGTATGTCATAGGGTAGTACCCTCATTGCCTTGCTTGCCCACGAAATCTTCTAGATAAGTCTCTCCTATATGAGAAATCACTATACCACTAAAAAAACATATGAAGGTCACAAAAGAAAGGGCTCTAACTATTGAAATCGAGATTGGAAAATCCAAATCCGCCACCGTATGTTGTGCGTCGCCGCACGTGCCCCTACACACTGTAGAAGAGTGCCACACGCGGTGGCTGAGGTGGTGGCCGGAAAAATGACTATTGTGTCTCAAGACATAATATTTCATTAGCGAAAATGAAATATTACAGCCAGACGAAATATTCCATTAAAACTAACAACAGAGTAACGAAATCTTACTTAAAATATTCCGATTCGGATTCAGAAACGGGTCGGATCGTCAGGGCCAATCTCGAGTTAACAGATCGGGTTGTTGGGTCCTATCTCGAGATAACGGGTCGGACGTGGTTGTCAAGCCGGATTGGGATGTTGGTGTGGACATCGACATTACAGTCGAGTTGGACCAGGTATGGATCGGGTTGTCGGGCCAAATCTGGGTTGGTTTCGTCAAATTATGTAGAAGTTAGACGAAAACCTCGCCTTTTCCACAAAAATTGGCTGAGATTCTTCCAACGTTCCCCGCACCACCGTTATTCCTCCAATGTTCGATCCAAGGACATATTACGATTCCAGGGGTTGTCAAGAACATAATGGTACAAGCTTCAAGGGTCGATTTCTTGTTGTAACAATATACCCCCGTAAGAAAATTTCTTCCCAGAAATTTCCACAACAAATACACCAAACAAAATTGGATAATGAGTTCCAAAGTTTCTAGTCGTCACGAAGTAAGTACAATTTTCTATACTGTAATCGAATTGTAGAACAGTAAGTTGTTTCAGACCTCGGGCAAGTCGACCGTTACAGCTTTTCAACGTCGTCGAGGTGGCAAGACTCAAAGAAGAAATCTAGAACTAACAGAAGATACAACGTTAAACCATAGTTGTAAAAGTCAAGGAACTCGGAGACCTTTGCTCTGCAAACTGGTATCAGAGTAATCATATGACCAATTTTGAAAACCTAGGTTCTAATACCAATTTGACACATCCTAACCCGAAATGTTCAGTTGGACATCTGAATTAAGGCATGTAAAACCATGGTTTTTCTTAAAATAGTAACCCTTATTACAATGCTACATGTCAAAGCATAAATACAAGTGCATCATAAAGTAAAGAATATTCGCATCCTAGAATGATGGATATTTATACCAAAAAAAAAAAAAAAATTAACTTCCTAAATTATCGGAAGTACTGGTTAGCAATTGCCAATTATTCTTCATCTACATAAGAGCTCAGCCTCTAGGAATTGGAAGGGCACAAAATAGAAAACATGAGCGATAGAGTGTTGTGAAACCATGATTTTTCTTAAAATAGTAACCTTTGCTGTAAAACCTGTATAGTTTCCAAAATTCATACTACTCGTATATAAGAAAGCAAAGTACCCAAAATTTCATTAGTAATCTCAAGGATACGAGTACCCAGTAATAATAATATCTGCAATGTTCATCAAAATCATGCAAGCATCACACAAATCATGTAGAAAGTAGCTACATTAACAAGCTGGGTGTGTAACTTAAGTTTTAGAACTATAATCATGTCGAGTTGGCACTAAGCACTACATACGGGTCCTAGTTGACTAGTGCAATCTAGGAACATGTTGAACACATACTGAAGATCCAAAGTGAACGTAACGGTGCATGTAAACATACATGTAAAACTGCTCTTGGCCCAGACAATACAAATAAGGGAAACACCGTGTATACATTTATGATGAGCAAATACTAGCCAGTCCCTTTTGCCTTTTCACTTTATACAAGTACTATTCTTTCTACACGCATTTTTACGTACACAATTTTTTTTTTAATCACGGCGCAACGTACAAAATTATATTTCATTTGTATTTGTAAGAGACTTTTAGGGTTAAAGATTTATAAATGCCAAAAACTGTGTTTTTTTATTTTAAGATATCCACATCATTAAAAAAGTAAAGGTACCGTTGTGATAAATGGTATGAAAAATAAAGTTTAAGAGATTGATTTGACAAAACATTTTCAAACACACAATATATAACAATTGATTAGAAAATCAACTGAACAAAAAGACATATGTCAATGCCTAAAATAAAAAAACAGCAAGAATGTTTCTTCTGTCCTTTCCAACATCCTAGACAACAAATTAGAAGAAAACAAATGACATTAAAAACAATTGAATTCTGAATGTGCTACTAGTTGGCTGCTATATAAACACAGAAATTTGTACAAAACCAGCTCCTTGCTCATGGACAAAACA
This sequence comes from Pyrus x bretschneideri, assembly GCF_019419815.1. NCBI lineage: Eukaryota > Viridiplantae > Streptophyta > Magnoliopsida > Rosales > Rosaceae > Pyrus > Pyrus x bretschneideri. Next base: position 5,880,554 of record NW_025999501.1, read on the forward strand.
GAGTCTGGAAAAAGAAAAGCAAACCTAGAGATTCAACTTCTTAATATTGAATACAAATAAACCACTAAAAGATGAACCATGAACTTCTCTTTTTCTTAAAGAAAATGCAAACAGGAAGTTCTAAAGTGTCGTTAATCCTTCTATTAATCCACTTTGCTCCTGCAATGTGCTGTGTATCTATTTCAAAATTCATACGGAAAAAGCACACAAAACAATGTGAAAATTGGATCCTTGGAATCGAAATTAAAAGTTAGAACACATGATTGGTAAAGAAATCAAACACTAAAAAACCAAAGAGAAGAAAAACAATAATGAAAAATACTTGGATGCTGTAGAATATTTTATTCAACCAATTTCCCAAATACTTTTGTGGGTGTAAATGAAGACAATAGAAAGATCAGACCTTTATGTTTGGACCGAGCCTCATCTGGGCCGAAAAACACTATCAGGAGGGCCAGTTAGGCCTGCCCTGCTACCAGCCCACCCCCTCATTTGCTCCCCAATTTTCGAACGACGACGAAGCCCTCTTCGTTACACAGCATTTTGCAGAAGCAACAAGGTAACGACATAAAACGGATAAGCAAAACGGCGGCACATTGTCACCCACCACCGCCTCTTCACTCTCTTCTTTCAACCCTCTGCTGTCTGCACCCTCTCTTATGTAATACTCCTTCTGTTTGGAAACGAAGGTAGCTCACTCTGCTCTGGGTAATCTCTCTCTCTCTAGCTTCATCTCTTCTGCTCTAAATTCATTTCTGTTCATCACAAAAAATCCAACCCAACCAACCCATATCTGCAATATCTGTGTTTATATTCAGTTTCTCTGCCGTATTTCCCTTTAAGCATGGCTTTTTGAGTATTGGGTTGTGGGTTTTATACACAAGTAATAGGTGAAGTTATGGATTTGATGGTACCTGTGAACCAAACCCCTGATGGGTTTTGCTCATTTCACAGAGTTGATAGGGTGAGGACAAGAAAGACCGGTAATTTTGGAGCTAGGGTCTGTGGTAAGGTTGCTCTCACCACTCCCGATTATCGGAGGCTCTTTGTGGGCAGCAGAGCTCGGTTTCTTGTTCTCCCCGATGGCATTCAGTGTAGGATACAGGACGGTTACCAGAAACATATGCGAAAGCGTGTACTTGCTGTGTCGAAAGTCGAAACTTTTAGTTCCAATGGTAGGCTGCAGAATGTTGAGTATACCCCACATGGGGGTTTGAATGGAATGGACTCTTCCAATGGTTTTGAGGAATTCGAGAGTAATAATCAGCTTCGTAGGCTGGTTAGAAATGGGGAATTAGAAGAGGGGTTTAAGTTTCTAGAGAACATGCTTTATCATGGTGATATGCCTGATATTATTGCGTGTACGAGTTTAATCAGGGGGTTTTGTAAGAGTGGAAAGACAAGGAAGGCGACGCGGATTATGAACATTCTAGAAGAATCTGGGGCTATCCTTGATGTTATAACTTACAATGTCTTGATCAGTGGCTACTGCAAGGCTGGTGAGATTGATAATGCTTTGAGGGTTTTGGACCGAATGAGTGTTTCTCCAGATGTTGTTACGTACAATACAATCTTGCGTACTTTATGTGATAGTGGGAAATTGAAGCAAGCGATGGAAGTTCTTGATCGACAGCTGCAAAGGGAGTGTTATCCAGATGTGATTACGTATACCATACTGATTGAAGCAACATGCAAGGAAAGTGGGGTTGAGCAGGCGATGAAGCTTTTGGATGAGATGAGGAGCAAAGGATGCAAGCCTGATGTGGTCACTTATAATGTTCTTATCAACGGGATATGCAAGGAAGGAAGGTTGGATGAAGCAATCAAATTCTTGAATGACATGCCGTCATCTGATTGCCAACCAAATGTCATTACCCACAATATTGTTTTGCGTAGCATGTGCAGCACTGGCAGGTGGATGGATGCTGAAAAACTATTAGCTGAAATGGTTCACAGAGGCTGTTCTCCGAGTGTTGTTACTTTCAATATTTTGATTAACTTCTTGTGCCGGAAGGGCTTGTTGGGTAGAGCAATTGACATTTTGGAGAAGATGCCTAAGCATGGCTGTACTCCAAATTCCTTGAGTTACAACCCATTGCTTCACGGATTTTGCAAGGAAAAGAAGATGGATAGGGCGATTGAGTATTTGGATATAATGGTTTCTCGGGGCTGTTATCCAGACATTGTGACCTACAATACTTTGCTTACAGCTTTGTGCAAAGATGGAAAGGTTGATAGCGCTGTTGAGATACTTAATCAACTAAGTAGCAAGGGTTGCTCTCCTGTTCTAATCACATACAATACAGTGATTGATGGGCTCTCAAAGGTGGGGAAAACAGAACGTGCCTTAGAACTTTTGCATGAGATGCGCAAAAAGGGTTTAAAGCCTGATGTAATTACTTATTCTTCTCTCGTGGGAGGGCTTAGCAGAGAAGGAAAGGTTGATGAAGCAATTAAGTTTGTCCATGATTTGGAAGATTCGGGCGTCAAGCCCAATGCTATCACTTTTAACTCCATCATGTTGGGTCTTTGCAAGGCTAAGCAAACTGGTCGTGCAATTGATTTCCTCGCTTATATGGTATCTAAAGGATGTCAACCTACTGAAGTAACATACACCATTCTCATTGAAGGCATAGCTTATGAAGGATTAACAAAAGAGGCTTTGGATTTATTGAATGAACTCTGCTATAGAGGGGTTGTGAAGAAAAGCTCTGCTGAACAGGTGGCAGTCAAGATGTAGATGTACGCAGTTCAACTTTTACTCTCGGATGGTAGGTCATTGTTTAATTATGCCTTTGGATTTCGTCGGCCTCATTTCCCATGATAATGATTTTCATGGTGTTCAAACATATTAATTCACTCGTTTTCTTTGTCTTGAGGATCGAAATCCAAAATCAATTTTGTTAGATATCCATGTAAGTCCTCAGTTTGTTTGATCTGATTCTTGTGCTTCCGATGAATCCATGCTTGTCTGTCAAGTAGTTTCCACTATCTAAAATATTTATACTTATTCAACTTTTCCACATTATGCTAAATAGTAATCAATATGATAGTTCTCTGATTAACTACAGAGTCGCTGTTAAAAATTGCGTCATTGCTACATAATGTTGTGATTTTTTGTTATATTCTCTCACTCTCGCTTCTTAAAATTATTGTTCGCGATTGTTTTAGCTTGAGATGTTCTATACTGAAGAGTAACTATGGTTCTAAGTAGGTACCGTGTCTAATTTATTTCACACATAAAAGTTAAAAGGCGTTGGAGTAGCTCTTATGGAATAAGTTTAGACGTAGAAGTTAAGGGTCTGTCAACTAGACTACTTGGGTTATCTGGTCGTCGACATCTAATGCACTTATTGTAGGGAATAGGCATGCATCTTCATTGACATATACCTGAACTTGGTGGCTTATATCTGCACCAGGCCATGTTCTCATAGGGAGTTGGTATGCATCTTCACAGACATCTGATTGGGTGGTCCTGTCTGCACTAGGCCATGTTATCATAGAGGATAATGCATGATCTTCACTAGGGTTCTGTTCTTCCCTTGCAACATTGCAGATACATGATGTGCGATAATGTCTCGAATACACGATGTGTGAGGGTGTCATTTTATGCATTCACTTTGTGGTGAAGTTACTAAACCAAGTGTCGCCGGTACGCATCTACAACGTCACGTGGGTGATCCAAATTGTAGTCAACAATCATAATTTGGCCGTTAGATTGAATATATCAAACCAAAACGATGGATATAATCAAATAGGTTTCGTATAAGTTTGCTCTGGATCGAGTATCGTTACCAAAAAAAATAAAAAAAACATGAGTTAAGTTATGGTATAGAGCCTAGGACAAGAATAGGCTGATTAGCTGGCCTGATAACTGTAAAGGGCTGGTTTAGGACCCTCGTGTGGCTCACACATCTTGAAACAATCCAGACCAAGAATGAAATGAGAGGACCAAATGTATGTACATGATAAGAAGATGGCTAACTAGTTTATCCACGGAACTAATTTAAGTGGAATTAATAATATCCATAGGATATTCTTTCAATAAACTTCCAAAACTCTTGCATCATTTGGTCGCCATCAAATAATTACACGTAATTCACCGCTTTGTACATTTTTTTCTTTTATTTTTCAAAATTTCAAAGTCCTCTATGGTGGCCAATAAGTATTATAGTTTAATGATATTTGTAAGAAGACTTACGCTTAAATCTCATAAATGACGAAAAATCGTAAGTCTTCTTAGATGCAACTATTATAAGTAGGAGAAAATTTAGACATTATGCGGTTTGATGCTTGGTGCCGTTAGATTGGTGAGATTTTAAACAAAATAAATGGTATTTGACAATCCAACGACTTCAAAGAAAGCATGCATGAGCATCAAAGCTTTGACTCTTTATATTGGTAAGTATTTAAATAAAATTATGGACTCATTATATTGGTTATTTTGTAAATAAAAATTATGAGATTTGCCAGGATTACTCCAAGCATCAATGCTTGAGCATGCCAACCTTGAGATCCATAAGAGAATCTCTGAAATATTTAGCATAATAAGCATTTAGGAATCAATTCTTGAAACCATTATTGGTAAAAAAATTTAATGAAAACAAGGGTCATTGGTTAAAATGATGAAAGAATTAAATCTTGATTGTCAAATTGATCGACGCTATTACATGTCACCTCTATAGACCCATCATTCTTCTGAGATTAGTTGGCTCAGCACTTAAATGTTGTAGAGTCAGTAGAACGGAAAATTTTTAGTTGTACCGGGTACACCAAATTTTTTTGGTGCACCCTCACCATTATGAGTGAGGGTACACCAAATTTTTTTGGTGTGCCGGGTACACCGAAAAATCCCTCCAGTAGAACAATCAATTTCCTATTCACAAACTTGACCACCTATCGACTCCAAATATCGGTGGTTACGAATGTTTAATTCTGAGAAATGACTTCTCCACACCATTTTCTTCTTCACACCATTTTCTACTGCTGCACATCCCTATTTATTTATGCTTCTGGATTCTCTATTTCTCCTTTGATTGCTTCATCAAAAGCTATAAATAAACGGATATGTGTGGGAGAAGAAAAATGATGTAAGCAATTTTTTTATTTTTATTTTTACTTTTATGATTAGGGATAACTAAATAAATAGAACTCTCATACTTCAAGATAATTTTTGTTTTTCTATCTACTTTCCGCAAAGACAAATTGCTTCTTGTTTATTTGTTGAAGCATATAAATCACAGGCCCACATTGCAAGCTGTCTCTTTTCACCGTGCCAACAGAGACTGTATGTGCCAGAACAAATTCTGAGAATCGTAGCCAGATAAAATGTTCTTTCACTTTCCCACGTCCCACCACTTTATTTCCTCTTCAATATTTAATTTTTGCTACCACTTTCTTCTTTCCCTTGAAAACGCAAAGACCTCATTCCATTTGATCTCTCACCATCTTCTCTACCTACCACACAATAACAATCCTTAAAACATAAGAGAGAGAGAGAGAGAGAGAGAGAGAGAGAGAGAGAGAGATGGAGATGTTGGGAGCTTTTACCACTTAATATTAAGCAGCTGGGAACTTACATGTACTGCAAAAGCCACAAGTCATGGAGAATATTCCATCTCCTAGAGACAAAAACGAAGGTGTATTTTCCTGCTGGGGACGTCTAAAGTTGAAGCTTCCATGTATAAGAGGATTAAGACGACATACAACCACAAGGCAGAGAAGTGTTGGAAATCCCGGTGGCGGTTTCCGGTACGATCCTTTGAGCTATGCACAGAACTTCGATCAAGGTTGGGACGAAATGAATGATGAGGACTCTACTAAACGCGATTTCTCGGCCAGATATGCTGCCCCTTCATTCAAATCACATGGAGATAAGTGACAAACTTTGTGTTATCCTAGTAGAGGCAATAGCTGGTTGATTTTGTATTCACTCTTAGTTTGTGAACTTCTTTGCTTGGGGGAAGTGAAGGGGTTTGATTTCTTCATGTTTTTCTGCTGTGACTAAATATATCATGAATGCAATTTTCTTTTAATACAAACTTTAGAAAAGGAAATACAATTAGAAGTTTGCCCCTTGAAATTAATGTGGACATTTTGTGCTTGGTGTATCAATATAGCTGTGTATAATAAAAAAAATGGACAAGGTGGTGCGGGTGGGGGCGACGACGACGGTGGCAACAACTGTGGTGGAGCATATAGTGGTGGTGTGAATACTGGGGTGTGGTGGTTGTGGCTGTAGCCTGTAGAGGTTGCATTAAAAGTAAGGGCGGTGGCAACGACAATGGCGGTTGTGGTGGCAGTGGCAACAAGAGTGGTGGTGATTGTGGTGGTAGTGTTAGGTTGGTGGTTGCAATGGTAGGCGGTGGCAATGTCTTTGTCCTTCAAGGGAGAAAATTGTGTATAGAAAGATAAACAATGACATTTTTAAAAGGGATCCCTTAGTTTAGTTTAATTACCAATTACGAGAAAAAAAAATTAGCTAAAATATCACATTTTTAGTTTAGGTACTAATGGAAAGGTCAACCAAAACAAATAACACTCCACTTATTATTAAAGACACACCAAATTTACTTTTTCAATTCAAATTTGTTTTACTACATCCCACATACTTTTCTATAATACCCTCACACCTCACACTTCACACTCTCAACATATATACGCCCTACATTTTCTAAATACACCCCACAATCTTCAATTCTTAAGTTTAAATAAATATTTATGTTTTTATTTTTAACACCACACACTTTACATCTTTGAATTGTAAGGTGGTTTCTATGTTGTTTCTTCTCCCTTTCAAAGAATGAAGATTGAGATTTGAGAATCTATCATTGACAGAAATTTTTTTTTGAAAATCCATCAAATTACTTTTTGCTTCACACACAATTGTGATTAACACTTTGGTGGATACAAAATCTCTTAACTCTCTCAACTCTTCATGCTTCAAACCATATGGTAGACAAAAACACTGACCCTTCTCAAATGAGGTCTGTATTTCAGTGTGATGCAACTCTAACAATGAGTGAATATGATTTCACAAAGTTTCAAAGCTAAGCTGGCTAGAGCAAATCACCCGTCAAAGCTTTGAACGTGCACTTTCCGCCCTATTCATTAGTCCAAGTTAGTAGACAAAATAAAAGTGGGGTTATATATTAAGTAAAACAAGGATAGAAACTTACTTGTTACTTGTTTTTGTACCAAAATACATACAAGTGTCAGTACATGCAACCATAAACTTTTGTACTCTTTCAGCCATGTAGTTTTCAAATAGTCAATATCTTCATCAAACGAAATAAATTTAAATTCAAAGGCATGCCAATTATTTAAGTACTCCTCTTATGTTGATGAATTCATTGCCAATCTTTAAAAAACATATTCCAAACCTCCACTAATGTGAAGTGTTTCTTGCTATTGGATGCAATTGCTTAATTTATGTGCCACCAACATAATAAATGTCGAGTACTAGAGAAAATATTACAAATGACATTCATAAGTGCTGAGTCTCGATTAGTGACAATCACACCGGGAATACAGTCATCATTTATTAGAGTCTTCAATCTTGTCAATGTCCGTGTGTAATTGTCTCCTTCTCATGGTCAATGAAAGCAAATGCAACAAAAAAAATGTAATATCAGTTGAAGTTATCCCTATAATCTTTGGGAGTGGAAAACAATGCCTATTAGTCTTGTACGCGCAATCCATGATAAGTATATCTGACAAACTATGTAAGACATCAATATTAATTAAGTGAGTTCAAAACAAATCACGCGCAATCCATGCTCAATATACTTGTTTTTCTAGCAGCTTACGTAACAACTGTTGCATCTTTGATCTCCCAGCTCCCTTTTTTGTTTGATGATAGTGCCTTGCATTGTATATTGTCCTCATTGTTGTTATATTAAGTGGATCAATTTTTCTTTATAGTGTTCAAAATAACTTTGGGTTTCACTAAACTTGTAGACATGTCAACTAGAAGTTCAATTTCTCTTTACTTAATCGTTCGACAAAAGTCGAAATACTATAATCAAATGAGTATGGTTATGCACCCCACACTCAACCTCCAATTTTCATTCATCTACTTCTCCAATGATGGATCCCTTCAATAGGAATGGGCATCCGCACTTTTTGATACCAGTATTCTCAGATTCTTTTTCCTACTTATTATTTGCATCAGACTTTTAGTCACTCGTATCAGACATCTCCAATACGAATCGATACTCTCCATGTCTTTCACAAGCAAATGCTATTTGAGATCTCTTCTTCCTTCAGTCAACCTCTCCTGCATCAGACCTCTTGATGATAATAACTATGTTATCCTTTTTTCCTTGTGTGCTAGTCCAATCAAGAAAATCATTTTTACTTTTGAACACTTGTACATACAACAAATAAAGTTTGGCCATTTATAAGGCTTCTAACAATTTACTAAAACTAGTTACCTCATCAATTGTAAATGCACTTTTGTAGTCAACCACTCTTTGTTGCAATATTAGTGTCCCCCGTAGAGGCATCACCTTGTACGCAATCATGTTTAAGTACACTAAAAATTATTATCAAACTCCCCGTTTATAGTAGGGGTTTACTAAAATAGTTTTCAAAAGCCAGTCAGATATGTTAATTGGACAAAGATATATTTTTTTTTAAATCAACGTTTGTAGTTTCATTGGGTAGAGTTCTATAATGGAGGGTGATAGTGGTTTTGAGAGTTGAAGAAGATAAATAATCTTGAGATATACACGTTAAAAGTGATTTAGAATTTTTTTGTAAATTTTATGATGTCAAAATTGTCATTGCATTTTAGAGTATATAAGTCATTTAATATTAGAATTTAGTATGGAGTGTATTTAACATTATTTAGGTGCTTACCAAAAAGCCTTCTGTATACTAATATAATTAAACAGAGTAATTCTCACTTATTACCCTCAAGCACTGTGATATTTGCACTTTGCTATCCTTAGTTTTTTTTGGCCTCAATTTCATACCTAAAGTTACAATTTGCGCTTAAATTCATACTTGTGTTAGTCTAGCCTTTAAGTCACTGTTAAATAATGATGTGACAAGCGTTTGACCCACCAAAAACTTTAAAATCATAGAAGAAAGTTTGGGCAATAAAAAATATCATAAATCTAAAAAAAATAACTTTTAAAAGAAAAGACACTACAAATTGAAAAATCTTTGCTTGCGTTTTTTGACTATCACTACAATCTCACTCTCCTCCTCCTCTGTCTCTTCTAGGGAGTAGAAACATCATCTATTCTCGACGCTCAATTCAATAATATCTCCGAATTGCCTAGTTTGTATGGTCCGGAGTGTGAGATCCAGAGAGGATCTCAATGTCCACTTTATGCAAGAGATGATCAACATGGCAGATGCCTATTAAGTATTAACCTGGGAGGCAATGACACAAACAAGGCCATGACCATGCCGTTTATGTACAAATTTAATAGGCGTTCACAGGTAGGCAATGGCACAAACAAGAAGCAAGAAGAATTTCAAAAATTCTTGAGCTTTTTAAGGCATGTTTGGTAATCAACTTGAATTCAAAATTTTATTTTTATTTTATTTTAATTCAAACACAATTTTTGAGCTTCAAGTCAAGAACCTTATGTTTGGTAGGACAATTTTCAAAAAATTAAACTCAAAACTAACTTGAAAAATAACTTATACATTAACAAAAAAAAAGTCAGTTTTAGAGTTTTCAAACTTCGAAAGAGATCTTCTCCGGTTCCCTTCCACCTAATCCTCCTCTTCAAACAATCTGGACCCTTGAAATTTGATCCAAGGACTACAAACATGGACCCACTCTAAAAGTTATAATAACTTTAGCCGTTAGCTCAAATTTCAAAGGCCTGAATTGTTTGATGAGGAGGATTAGGTGAAAGGAACGGATCCCTTTCCTTCAAACTTAACCTGCTCTCCACTCTCTCTCTCTTTTTCCGCACTCTATCTTTCTTCTCTCTCTATCTTATCTCTTTCTCTCTCTACTTTCTCCTATTAGTTCTTTTTTCTCTCTTCTTTTATGATCTCTTCTTTCTCTCCTCGCTCTCTACTCTTAAGCCAAATCATCTCTTTCTCTCCTCTATTCTCTTACCTTCGCCGATGGTAATCTGTTCTAGAATACCCACATAGCTCTGGTCTCTCTTAAATGATTTTCCGGTCATTCTAACAACCTTGAGTGCCACGTGTCATGGGCCTACAGATTCGTGGTCCCAATGACATTCAAGGATGAAGTTGATTACGGATTTTTAAAATTGAAGACAAATACATCATAATTGTCATTGGGAGGAATATATTCCAAATTTGTAATGGAAAAGGATCAAGGCTCATGAGGCAATCAAAAGGCATTCATTGAGAATGGATGCTCTCAACTAGTATGAATAGGACCTCCTCGGTCATTGTTAGAGTTCCCCGACCAACAAATTTGCTTATATTTTTAATTTCTTTGCACCCCGTGTACTTTTACCCTATTTTTCTTTTCAAAATGAAGCCCTACTTAGTTTTCTATTTCAAATTAGTTTTCAATTCCCGCAAATTATTTTCTCGCACCTAGCGTAATTTTATTTTCTTAAAAATTATTTTCACGCACTTAGAGTAATTTTTATTTTATCATAATTACTTTATCACATTTTATTTTATCACTATGAGTAATGTAACTTAATTACTTATCAATTTGATCAATTCGACAAGGTCATTTGGTCTGATGAGATTCACCTACTCATACATTCCCTCTCACCATATCAATCACCAAATTTGCTTCCATCTATCCATTCACTTATCATGTCCACATAAACAACACCCACTCAACGTCCATCTAATGCATATTCAAAAGTCTTTGCACCCGATGCATCGAAGAACCTACTACTGAGATGGTTCCTTCCTCGGTCAACAATTGCATTGAAAAAAGTCAAATCAAAATGCAACCAAAATCACAAACTTATCTTACTCGCTTGGTCTTAGGTCACAAATTGGCATGCCCGCACAAATCAAGAAGGACCAAGAGATCCCAAAATCCTCAGCTTGTGGTCGAGAACAATTTTGAGACGAACACCAACTAATTCTTTAAGAAGAATTGGTCGAGTACTAAAGTTTCTTTCCAAACTCAATACAAAGAATAAATAAATAAGGCGATATAGGGTGGCCTTGTCTAAATCCTTTAGAATGTTTTATTAGGCTATAAGGTTGGACATAATTAAAATAGAATACGACACGGAAGAAACACAATGCATGATCTAGTTAATCCATTTATCATCAAGACCATATTTTTTCAAAGATAAATATAGATAGTCCCAATTAATTCTATCAGAAGATTTTTCCACATCTAATTTTATAGCCATGCAATTAAAAAAAAAAAAAAAATCTTTGGAAATGTAGAAAGAAGCTTACATTACATAATCTATTAGGAACAAAACTAACTTGAGATTGCGAAATGCAGGTATTTAACACAGGACAGAGACGATTAACAAGTAATTTAGAAATAATTATATGTCACATTATGGATGCTAATGGGTCGAAACTGATGAAAAGTTTCTGCAGGATTGTTCTTAGGAATTAAGGTAATATAAGTATGGTTTAGTATTTCAACAGAGCCTCTATTATAAAAAGCATTGACCATGTTGTGGTAGCGAAATTCGCCGTCTTTAGCCTTGACGAAATTGTATCTACAAGACAAAAAAACACTTTGATCAAGAGGCCAAAACCTCACACGCCCACAAGGTGGGGTAGGGTAGGGGGGTGTTGGCCAATAGATTTCCGATGGCTACATCAATTTCTTTGAAAAGAGAGAGAGTGTTTGGGGTTTAAGTGCGTAGCAAAAGCTTATTAGAGATTGGTGGAGATGGGGTATTTATAGAAGCTAGACCGGCCACATGTGTCGGTAGCCAATTGGCCAAGATGAGTCATGCATGGATGAGCAAAGATTATTTAATAAATAATATCTTGGACTTATATTTGAAATATCCTTGATTGGATATGGTTGTGTTGATTGAGTTGTTCTTCAATTAGTTGAGTATTAAAATTAAGATTTAATTAATCATATCTTTAATACCTTTGACTTTCTCTTTACCATGGGTAGGAGAGTTTGCAGCAGTGGTAATTAGCAGCTCATGTCTTCTTGAGCAGTCGTAATTAGCAACTCACGTCTTCTCGAGGGTTGAACTGTGCATAGAGTGGATGTGAGTCTTGCAAATTTAATTAGGGTATTCTCATCAATTATGTAAAAGTCCACATGTCGACTCAAAAAATTTATTATTTTTTGATAAACCATCCAGCCCGCCAAGAGGAAATTCAAATATTTCCTCTAGCCAACAAAAGCCGCAACAAATGCAAGAATATTTAAAAGATGCTGATCAGTACTAGCTGTGAACTTATCTGAATTTTGTATTTTGGATTAATGCAATTATCACTTGTATTATCTGTTTATTATACAAGAGTTTGTTCTACATCAAACTCTCCTTTGTAATCTCTATATAAGGATGAATATACAGAAGGAATGTTCACCGAGCAAAATCATACTCGACCTTTAGTTTTCTATCTTTTTTTACTCCACACATGTCATAAATGTTACCCTTAATTTGATCCCGATAACGCCGAAAAAAAGAAGGGCATGAAAACCATCAGGTCCTTGAGCCAATCAATTCGAGCCCGTTGTGTCGAATAGGCCTCTTCCAGTAAAGTTAAACTTTTAAGTTTGAGTTATTTCCCGTTCTTTCCAAAAGAGATTACTGTCAGGATTAAACGATAAGTGTTCTTGAATGTCAGATAATTATCTATGAGCAGAAGGCTTATATTTCCACGCTTGTGTTAACAGAGTTAAAAAGTAATGATCATGTGTCCAATGTTCTTTAAAACGAAATAAAGATTTACGTTTACTAGGTTGTAGTTCTGAATTAAATATGATTGGGCTGTGATCAGAGTTTGCAATCGATAATACTTATTTACCAAAGAACACAAATGCCCAGCAGGGCTATATATATATATATATATATATCACATTTGGATTTGCAATCGATAATACTTCTTTACCAAAGAACACAAATGCCCAGCAGGGCTATATAATATATATCACATTTGGATAACCAGAAGAGGAATTAGCAGCATTTTGATTCAGTTTAGATTGCCCAGCGGGGCTGTGAAATGTATCTGGAGTACCAGCAAATTTTTACTCGTGATAAGACTTTCCCAAACTAATTCCCGTACCAGGTATTAATTTAGAAGCAGCATCATTGGTAAAATTATAACGTGTAAATATAGAATTCAGTCTCATCAAGAACACTGGTTCATTCCTCATATAAATATATATACTAATTAAAATCGCTTTTGAAATGGGAATTAGTAGACAGGGCAACCATCAACAACTATACCTTTGGCTGTGGGGCATGTAGCCAAATCACAGTGTTCACCATTTGTTCCCCACCAGGATATGCTCTTCTCGTTCATGGTCAAAGAAAAGTACAAAAGTACCCCCATGAAAGCCACTCCAGCATCGAGGGCAGCAGAAAGAACGTAATTGTACCTCTGCCACCACTTCTTTCTGTACCTGAAAACAAAGTAGTTGAAAATAGTTCCAACCACAATCCAGCAATTGAAGTTCACAGTTGTAGCTGGTGGCATTGCAGCTGTTGCTCCCAAAAGCACTGGGAGGTTGATCAGTTTGATCCACTTCTGACTTGGGAAAGCTTTGTGCAGCAACCAGACCAATAGAGGTCCCAATGCACCTATGAGGAAGAACCAGTTGAGTGCTTTGTAGTTTCCGAGAGAGCCAAAGATTCGTTTTGGTCCTACAAGGCCCCAAATCACAGATGCATCAAAGAAGACACGGTCTCCAGGACAAGTCCAAGGACTGTTGGGAGGGAGTAATTGATCTTGACATATGTTTTCAATGCTAGACAGCAGCCACCATGCAACTCCTATATTGACTGTTCCAGCTACTATAGTTCCTATGCACTTAATTTAGTGAAGCAAGAAAGGACAGATTAGTATTCAAGTAATGAGTGATCTTGTATGTATTGTCAGAACTATAAGTTTGGATCATGCAATTAACATGATCGGTGATCCATATTCTTAGTCCGACACCATAAGCATTTTATATTTCTAGAGTAAGACAACACTGATTTCCCGTTAGTCAAGTTATACGAGTACTGTGTCTCATTTTAAATACGGGAATGACTTCTGCACTCCCTTTTTCACCTTCTGCCACTTCATAATTTTCTTCTCTTAATTTTCTTTTGATGTGTGCAATTTAATGGCAAGAAAAGTAAAAACATAAAAAACTGCATATGAATGAAGTGAAGAAATGGTGTGCATAAATAATTTCCCTTTAAGAAATGCTCTTCATCTTGTGGGATTATTTTCAACTGATAGCAGCATGATACAAATTGAAATTATCTGATTATGTTTAATTAGTATGGATATGATTTTTTTTTTTTTTATCCTACAATTAGAAAAAAAAAAAAGGCAAGTCAAGAAGATGTACCTGGACTATGAACATTGATATAGGTGGGATCTTCATGTAATGACCTAGCTTAAAATCATTGAGAAAAGAAATTGCCTGCGACATGCTTATATATCCATATGTTTTGAAGCACACATTAGCTATTGGCTTGCCAGGTAATATCAATCCCATGATGTATTCTGTGATGATGTTTAGTCCTGGAGACTGCCAAATAGAATGAATAAAAATTTTGGGATGGTTCGAATAGATTTCAGATTTAAATAAATCCGAAGGCTACTAAATCACACATGAAAACAATTATTTGCACCATCTCAACTATAGTTACCATCTAGGGTACAACCTCTAATAGAGACGGAACCTATTTGTGTGAGACCTAGCCATGCATGACCCACCTTTATAACTAGGTCTCGCCTTTGTTAGAGAGATTGTACACCATAAAGGGTCATATGAGAGAGTACATATATGATATAGCTAAAACAAATCTAAAACAAGTGAGATGGCTAGTGGGTTGAAAGCTTACCTGATTTGTTGTGGCGGTTATAATGCTTATAGGAAGAGTGAAAACTAATGCAAGTCCAGCTGCAAAAATAAGTCCCCACCATGGCATTTGGACTTGATCTTTCATGAATATGCACATCACTAGAGAGAGTACCAGGGACATCAAAAGCATAAGATGAAACCACCAGTTAGGTATGTCCTTATATTTCCTCATTAATCTGGTGTGTATGTCCTCCTTTACACTCCGTGATGCCCTTCTGTATTGTTTATATATCTCCCTGTTGGAACAACAGCTGTATATATTAATTCATTCATTTCCAATAATAAGCCTCGCCAACTATTAAAGAGATGATACACAAGATAACCAGTTGCGATGATACAAATAGCAATGCTCAATTGATTTACCTTCCGTTGAATAGGGCAACGTGCGTGAGGGTCGAGATAACAGACGCAAAACCGATGCCATATGTCAAAGAAAAGAACACACTCAAGTTTATGCGTCCTTGTCTTTCATAGGCAGGCATGTCAATCTCAAACTTGTTATTCACAAGGGCGGAGACATTATATATTTGGCCACCGGCGTCAAACAAATGTGAAGAGAAGATTGCAAAGTTCTTGGCATTGTACAAATTGATACCCCAATAGGCAATTGGCAGTAACATGTACATAACAAGAACATAGCCAGCAGCAACATTGACAATGGCAAAGAAAGGGCTGATGAGAGGGCTGTAGAGGTAGGAGGCTATGACTGTCCAATCAAGTGAAAATGCTCCAATGCCAAGTCCTCCCATTCCTGACCCTATTTGTTGGGCAGCGACTGACTTAGGGTATATCCAACAAATCCATGAAATTGTTGACAAGGTTGGGAAAAGATAGCCAGGGACGACAAACCAAGCGAAGCTGCATATGAGTGCTATGAAAAAGAACTTCCCTCTTGACATTCGATTGTTGTCTTTCTCATGAAGAGCCCTTCATATCAAGGTAAATGAAAAAATGAAAAATTAGAGACATTGTTACTTATTAATTACTTGTTCAAAAACTAAAATAAAATACATGCATGCATGGATGGTTGGTAATTGGTGTTTTAATGAGTCATTTTCAAGGCATGGGGGAATCAAGAATAGCACTTTTAATGCCCTTAACATTATATCCGAGACCCATTTTATATGATGACCAACAATGTAGCCTTGTCTAAAGCAGCATTACTCAAATTAATATTAGCCATCTTATAGTTTGGCCAAAACGACACACAAACTTTTCAAACATAGAACACCTATACATATAAGAGTCCTATAACAACTCAAGGCTACTACATACTACGTACAACTCAGATACATCACATTAAACAAATTACAAGATTAAACCCTACTTATCAACTTTGAGTACTGTTAGATATTAGAATGAGTCGCAAGTCGGTGTAGACGCCATAAATGATAATGCTAGGGAGACCAAATTTTTAAACTAAATGATGTGTCACCAATAGAAAATAAGCACGTTAATTAACACTTAAGTAATAATTCAATGATCAATCACCACATTATTTGATTTAAAAGTTTTAGTCTTTCTAACATTACCCCACCATCAAACCATCACAAGTGGCAACTTTTAAGCACTCATTCATGCATAAGTCCAAATTTTCTGCACTGAAAATGAATGTAGCCTCAATAAATGATTGATATGTATTTATAAATTTAACTTTTCTTAACTTCATCATCATAAATTTAATATGTCAAATACTTATTAAGGTTACAAAGAAACCACACCTATTTTGAGTAGCGCTAAGGTTGACCCGGAGAAATGTATATGCAATAGTGACACCAGTGTTGAAATATTAATGTTAAAGTCGTTGTAGTAATATTAATATAAATTACAAAGACAAATACTTGGTGTAGAAGAGGCCACATCAGCTAGCTTTACTACCAAAGAGAGAGAGAATCTCCTCCAAGTAAAGGAGCCGTGTGTTGAAAATGGGGCAGATTGTCTGCTCTTCTGGGTATTTTATTATATTTTTTTTATTTGTACGGTCACGATTAAATTATGTTAATATTTTATATTTTTATTATTTATTATTTTATTATATTTATAAAAAATCAATATAAAATGTTGACGTGGTTTAACCTTGACCGCACAAAATAGAAAATGATAAAAATGACACTCAAACAAAATGGCAGACAACCTACATCAGTTGAAAATAGGGGTGTGCTATCCCTTTTTTTACTTTTTTTTTTTTTTTTTTTTTTTCACATTGCTTTTTAATTTCTATATTTTAATTTTTTTCAATTCATTTAATCTGACGATCAAAAATTTAAAAACTACGAAAGAAGAAAAAATGAGTGATATCACATCCCTTATCTTCAACGACGTGCATTGTGAGCGTAGAAATGTAAGGTGTGGAGTTTGACTAACATTTTATACTTTTTCTTCTTCTGTTTCTTGCCAAAATTCCAACAATTAGGTGAGAATGTGATCCACCGAAAAATCTCTCCAGCTCTATATTACCTGAACAAGGAGACTTGAACGAGACTACTCGGCCACCACATCTCCGCCGGATCCACCACGTACCTTCTAAGAATACCAGCCCAGCCATACCCTAATACCTGCAGCCCTTAATTACCAGTAATCAGCACTCAGCAGCAAATCAACCCCTAATAAATACATTAATCAATTGTTACCTGCGTGGTTATAACAAGTATCCAACTGGCCAAGAACGAGATCTTTCTATGATAAAACGCTTTTATTATATCCACAATGCTAATCGCATAAGCCGTTCCACTTCCGAATCCGGAGCCAGCATTGGCAAATATGGATATCAGCACGTGCTCCTTCATGTTAAACGGACCAGGGTTCAGCGAGAACTCCTTCGACCCTATCTGAAACTTCCGCTTCGGCAGCGCCCTCGCCATGAACCGTCCGATGGGGAGCGTCGCCACCTGTACGGAGATCATCGAGATGATGAGGGGCTCCGTGCGGTAGGAGAAGAAAGTGTTGAGGAATGAGAGGAGGGCGCAGGAGGCGAGGCCTAGCGTCCACATTCGGAAGGTCCATACTGGAAGGGTGGGATCGTCATCGTTTGAGACCGTTAAACGGACTTCTTCGACCGGAGAAACGTCGTTTTCGTCGTGTTTTGTGGCCGGCTCTATCTCAAGAGTACTGGTGGACATGACCGCAATGGCACTGAGAGAGAGAGAGAGTGAAAAGGACTAAAAGAGTGAGAGTTTAAAAAGAGGTTTTTGAGGGATTTTGTTTGTTTGTTTTCAAATACTTTAAAGACGAGATAATCTTTTCATGCAAATACTCCCTATGAGTTTTCTATTTCTTGTAAAAAAAAAAAAAAAAAAAAATCAAACTTTGTATTTAATTGGGCAAGATTTAAATTTTCTATTTCTCTATAGTCTTCAAAACTCTCTCTGGTAATCATTTAGGTAGATGGCACCAGCTACCATATGTCGAAAAAAACAATCAAACTTTATATTTAATTGGGAATTTGAGATGTTTTAATAGATTTATATAGAGTTTAATGCTTTGTAAAGGTTTCATATAAAAGTTTGATTCAATTCCCTCAAAATCTCATGAGGAGATGTGAGATTTGTGGATACTTAAAATACACTACGAAATCTCTTCAATTCTCTCTAATTCCTCAACTTTTTCAAATTCTTTAAAATCAATTTCTAATTGAATACACTTAGAAAGTTATAAATTTCTTTAAAATCCTAATTGAATACACTTGGATTTATAAAGATTTTAATAAGCTATCTTAAAATCCAGATTGCATACACCTTAAATTTTAGAGAATCACTTAAAATCCTGATTGAATACCCTAAATTTATTAAATGAATTAAAATTCCTCAAAATTCCAATTGAATACAACCCAAAATTCATTTCTGGTTGAGATTTGTAAGATTCATTAATTTTATTTTCCAGCTGATACGTAAGGAGATCTTGGATATCAGAAAAAGGTTTTCTTGCAGGACTTCTTCTAGCTATTTTTGTATTTAAACTATATAGCCTTGCAACAAATATTTTGACCAGAAGATGTGATCTTAATTGTGGCTGAGTGCGATCAAGATCATTCCGCAATCAGTGGCTCCAAAAAATGAATATTTATTTACAAGGGCATATAGTTATCAGAAAAGGTCATTGACTAGCAAGAGCATATATTTTATTTTTCTTCATTAGTCTTCTTCACCAGTTAGGCAGACAATCAATTTTAGAGTTACTTTGACGAAGTATTTTACTCTCTCTCGTACTCATAAATGCTTTTTATTTTTATTTTTTTATTTTATTTTTTTATTTTTTTATTTTTTTATTTTTATTTTTTTTGAAGAAGGTACGATATTCATTAAGACAAATAAAATTGTACAAGCTGATGATATGGTGCATATATGGGTCTCGATAAAAATCTTGCTGGGGATTTCAACTCGATTGCAGGAAAAAAGAGTGTCCCGCATAAATAACTATCCTCAATGAAACGTAAGGGAAACATTACAATTGATTATCTTCTAATAAAGCATCTAAAATCAAATCTGGAGGGTCTCCTTCCCAGGGTACTTCGACGGAAACACCCAATCTCATACATCATAAATGTTTTATCATCTTAATTTCAGATAAATGAGATTAAAAAATTCTAAAGCATATTAAAAAATTATGTAGCACCTCTTGACTTAGCAAAGAATATTCACTCATGAGAGGGCCTTATTTCATTTGTCTCCTTATTGCTTAGCTCCATATATGAATATGAAATGATGAACTTTGCTTTTTGGTTCCGTGCCTTCTTGAATTTTGATGGAAGAAAGGATTCTCCAAAGCCCCATAGGAGAGGGCCTCTAAGTTCCAGTACCAAGGAAGGATTAAGGGAAAAAGATGAGTGATGTAGGAGGAGAAAGATACTAGTATCCGCCTCCTACAAGGCCGGCATCCTAGAGAGAGAGAGTTGAGTTTTCTAATTTTTCCTTGAAAAAAACTGTAATGAAGTAATTAAGGCTATAAAGTTGTTTTTATACCTTCCTTCATTTGAGTGGAAAACTTGTAATAAGTCCAATATCATTGCCTCTCTTAGCAAGGCCGACCTCCCTATGTTTGGTGGGTTAATTGCCCATTTTATTTTAGTTGTTACACAACTTAAACTCAATAGGCCTTGTAGACCACAACCCTTTTAGGCCCCAAAATCCGAAACTAACTTATGGCCCAATACGAATCATTTTGTATGATTAATTAACATATTAATTAATCCTTGCTATACAATTAAACTATTTAATTGTCCCTACTCATCTTCGTTATATCCTTCAATCATTACCTTACATGGTGTGCGAGCCATTAGGTTCCTTTTAGCGAGGCAATGTGCAACTAGAACATTTATTAATCGATTGTGAATTAAAACTTACTTTCATTCCCTTTAGTGATATAAATCTGTAGGGCTTCCATAAACCATGAGTGGCACCTAACACTATGTCATGGCTACCTAAGCTAATCAAAAGAGGTTGGAGAACCTATTTAATTTGGGATTACAATGGAATACAGTCTTCCTCTAATTCAATATTCTTGATCACACTGTTTGGTTGATAGTTTATTCATGTCTACTATCCAATGTGATTCTCTTGTCTAGATGATTACCTTAAGGTAATGTAGAACGACTTCCGAAATCTCATTCATACTTTGGCCAGAGATTCTTAATCATGTCATCGAGTATTCTCTCACAACTGTTTGAAGGTTAGAGATCCCTTGTTGTATATTCACATGCCCACATGATTAAGTAACTTAGCCGCAACTATGTCATGGACAATCTCAAATGGAATGCGTTTAACGAAATCAAAGACTAAGGACCTAATTGTGACAACTATGATGTCTCAAGTCAAAATACTACTTTACATTATCCTAACCATGAGTTCTCATGTAACTTGAGTATGAGCACCTGCATAATTGTCTTGGCGTCATTCATACCAATGACTCAGGACCAGTAATCTTCTGGGAGAGAAGACACAACATGTATTGATATATCTGAATCGTTAATGCCCAATTGGAATTCTATGATCAGGAACGGTTAGGATATGTGTATGAAATAGAAAGGTCTTATGAATTTTACTTCTTTAGATCACATTCTCTTAATTACATATTCCTTAGACTTATCATTTAAGCGTATAAAATTTAATGAGAAGGCTTTATACAATAATCTTTGCCCTCACATTAAACTTCATTAGTTTAATTTGTGAAATGTTCATAAACTATCATCTTGTAATTGGCTTTAGAGTATATTGCCAACAGTTGGTTAATGCACCAATACACTTGCCTATTGCCTACACGGTCGCACCACCATGATTATCTGATTAAGTGGATTCGACTGGATAATGTTTGAGAGTTTACGTCGCTGACTTTCAACCATTATTGCATGTCCAATCAAATTTAAGTTGAACATCTCGTACCCTACGTTAATTGCCAAAATGGCTAAGCAGAAGTGTCCATAAAGCGCCTCCAATTGATTGCTCAGACCTTGGTCATGCATACCAAGCTTTCGAAATTTGCTTGGGGCTATGCAATTTTGCAAGCAGCTATGCTGGTTCATCCAAATCTCTTCACTGTTTCACTTGGTTATTAGGTACAAGCCTGATGTCTCGCACTTACATGTGCTTGGGTGTTCAGTTTATGTGCTAACACCGCAACCACTATGTACCAAAATGGGTCCCCAAAGAAAAATGAGAATCTATGTCGGTTATGATTCATCATCCATTATTCGTTATTTAAAGCCCTTGATAGGCGATCTCTTTACTTCTCATTTTGCGCATTGCCACTTCGATGAAATAGTCTTCTCTTTGTTATAGGAGATAAGAACGTTAGCTTTCCTAAAGAATGCCTCGAATTGTCATGGATTAACCCCGCTATTTCTCATGTAGTTCCACACACTACTTAAACCATGTCGGATGCTTTTAACGGTCTATACGAGATCACTTATACTTGTTGCAAGTGTGCTTGGAAGGATTGATGCTTTTACCCTGAAGCATGGCAGACTTGTTAGTTCAAAGGATTCTCAACCTCGGAAGGGGAAAGCCACGACACAACCTAGTTAAACTAGTTTGAATACTACCATCGCTTACTCAACCATTCCAGCACATGAGGTTATTCTAGAGTATGGAAACATCCTTGAAGAAATGGATCCGTCTCTCAAGAATCGTGAGATTTTAATCCATTATGATAGCTTGGATGACGTTTGGAATCGGAATGCGATGATAGTCGACGATGCATTTACATACACAGTAGCTACTGATGTCATGTTGAGCGATGACATTGAACTGTGTTTTATTGATGAATGTCGATGTATAACTAATTGGTCATATTGGAAACAAGCAATCCCAGATCGAAATTGATTCACTTCCAAAACAGTTTGGGCCCGTAATTCCTACACCTCCATATTTGATGTCGGTTTCTACAAGTGATTTTTTTTAAGGGAGTATAATGAGAAGAATAAGATAGTGAGATAGTGCAATATAAGGCACACATCGTGGCGCAAGGCTTATCTCAACACCCTGGAATTTGGTTATAAGGAGGCGTATTCCCCTATAATGGACGTCATAACATTCTGCTACCTTATCAATTTGGTAATTTCCGAAAAAATTGAATATGCAGCTTATGGATGTGGTAACCCCATATCTCTATGGGATCTTAATACGGAAATCTACATGAAAGCTCCCGAATGACTTACATTGGCTAGATCAAATAGTTTAGACCACCGAACACCTTCTCAATTAGATTGAGGTGTCCACTCTACGAATTGAAACAATTTGGGCGGATGAGGTATAATTGTTTAAGTGGGTACCTGATTAGTAAGACATATGTGAACAATGAAATATGTCCATGCATGTTTATTAAGAAGTCACATTATTCCGGATTTACTATCGTTGCAGTTTATGTCGATGACATAAATCTCATTAAGACTCCTAAAGAGCTTGAGAAAACTTCCTCGCACCTAAAGTGGGAATTTGATATGAAAAATCTAGGGAAAATTGGTACGGTCTCGGCCTGGAGATCGAATATTGTTCGGATAGTATTCTAGTCCACCAATTGAACTATACTCAAAAGGTATTGCAACACATTAATGAGGATAGATTGAAGTCTTTGAGACTTCTATGGTTGTCTGAACAGTAGATGTAAAACGAGACCTTTGTCATCCTAAAGACGATAAGGAAGAGGTTTTAGAGCCTGAAATTCTGTACCTGAGTGCAATTAGCATTTTATTTTACTTAAATTACATCATTAGACTGGACACATCGTTGTTAATCATTTAGCAAGATATAACAACGTGCCTACATGCAGGCACTGGATTAGTGTTGAAGACATCTTTCATTATCGTAAAGGTACTACAAATTTGGGCTTGTTCTATCACTATGTATCCCTTAGGGGAGTCGCTGCCCCATCGACCCTTGAATTGATGCTCGCCTTGTTCGTTAAGTTGACGCATGCATGTTATTTATTTGACCCATACAAGACACGTTCTGAAACGGATTATATCTTTACCATTGGAGACACCACAATATATTGAAGGTCAACCAAACACCTTAATTAAGACTTATTTGAACCGTGCTGAAATTCTTGCCCTACATGAAGCTACTCGTGAATGCTTCTGGCTAAAAGCAGTTATTGAGCATATTCAAAGCACTCGCGGAATTTTTTTTGGTGTTGACGTCCCTATAATGATTTATGAAGATAACGTCACCTGTATTAACAAGATCAACAAAGGTACATCAAAGAAAACAACACCAAGCATATTGTGCCGAAAGTTTTATTCTCACATTAACAATAAGAGCATCAGAAAATTACAGTTAAGAAAATTCGTTCCTAGGACAACCTTACCCACCTCCTCACGAAGTCACTGCCAAAGTTTACTTTTCAAAAGCTTGTTCAAGGAATTGGTATGCGTAAATTGCTAAGTTGTAATGCTTTAGTTCTCATTTAGAAGTTTTTTCAAACTCAAGGAGAGTATTTAGAAGTATACTCACCTGACCTTAATATACTCTTTTTCCATACGATGATGAGCATTTTTTCCACTGGATTTTTGCTACCTGACTAAGTTTTAACAAGGCACCCTTCATGAGCTGGTCACACCCTTGTGTGCACTCTAATTGTGTCCTAAATGCATTTAGTCTTGACTTAATGCAACTTCTCATTTTTCTCCTTAGACTACAGGTTTTATCCTACCATGGGTTTTATCATAGCGAGGTTTTGTGAGTTTTACTCTTTATGCATTCTTCTGTTTGGTTTGAGATCAGATGAGAGATCAATAGATGAATAATAACATGGTTATTTTTATAGATAGAGTGATATTTGAATATATTGATAATAGAGTTGTCATGCAAACGCTTTCAAAACATGAAAAAGCGCACAGAGATATTGTAATATGTTGTATGAAAAACCTTGTATATTAATACACAAGTGTTTTGTTTAGTAAATTCTTAAACTTTTTAATTTGTGACTTTATTGTTCGAGGATGTCCTCATCTATACAGATCTCAGGCTTCGTTCCTACTCGCATTTGCTCATTATGCGGAGTAGACGAGACAACTTCATCAACTTCTTCTACATCATCCACGAAGATCTGATGCGACATCTACTTGAGTATTTACACACTCAAGAGGAGTGCGTGACATAAAATTCTAGTACATGTGTGATTGTGTAAATCATTAGCAGATTGTATTTGGGATATTATAAGATCTTATTCCTTTAGGATTGTATTAATTGCAAAGCAAGAAATCCTTCTTAGTTTACTATAAATAAAGGCACATGTGATGGAATGTACACATCACAGAAATTCCCCAACTCCCTTTTTCTCTCTTTGCCACGTATTTCAGTAAAATATGTCACAAGAACTTGAACTTTTCTAGTTTTAGCCATTTAGGATTACAGTCTAGTGATATTCTTTTTTATTTAAATCAAATTATTATGGCTAGTCTATTGTGAGGTTTAACTCATTTCCCATTCATAAGGTAGATAAAATTGTATAGATTAAAAAATTCACTGAGTTTCATGATGGCCCCTTTTCAAGGGCGTTCTCATACTTTCTCACATTTTGTTGCCTCCGTTTAAACTATGAATTCAAATGGTTAATTGTGAAACAATATGAAGCCTTTGTGAATATTCTCGAACGGAATCAATGTTTTGAGACTTCCTTTTCACCCTTTGGAATAAATTGATACAAAACAAAAAACAAAAAATAACACACCACTTTCTAGCAATGGCTAGCTAGCAGTGCACCCAAATGGGCAAATTAGGCTTTGACTATCAACTGTATTATATAAGAACCAATATTCAAGACAACACTTGAACAGATGAAATGAAAGTTCATTCATTCATATTTTATTATTTACAACGTCATTTCCTTCAAATGAACGTCGCTGCATAAAGTCAACTCCAAAATCCAAAAGTAACATATGATGTAGCAGCTTAAAGAGAAAATTTTCATTTAGCTCAAAATACGGGTGGTATGCCACATGACGTTATACGAGTGGAGGAACGTTTTATTTTTTATATTACTAGTTTTTTAACACAAGTATCTCAACATTTGTATAATAACACATGATATATTATACTGTGTTTCGAGCACATTGAAAAACCTCTCTAGCTTAAGGGAATACACAAGCATGACCAAGTTCTACGCTCTTAGATGTTGGACAAGTAGACAATTTACAGTGGTCATAGTCTTGTGTACCCCACCAAGAAATGCTTACCTCGTTTATGGTTAAACATATGTATATAAGCACCCCCATAAAAGCCACTCCAGCATCTAGGGCAGCAGAAAGAACATAATTGTACCTCTGCCACCACTTCTTTCTGTATCTGAAAACAAAGTAATTGAAAACGATTCCGACCACAATCCAGCTGTTAAAGTTCACAGTTGTAGCTGGTGGCATCACGGCGGTTGATCCGAAAAGCACTGGAAGGTTGATGTAGGCGATCCATTTCTGTCTGGGGAAAGCTTTGTGAAACAACCATACTATGACAGGTCCGAGTGCACCTACCACGAAGAACCAGTTGAGTCCTCCGTAGAGTCCGAGGGAACCGAAGATTCGTTTCGGTCCAACGAGACCCCAAATCACAGATGCATTGAAGAAGACACTATCACCAGGACAAGTCCAAGGACTAGTGTCAGGGAGTAATTCAGTATTGCATATATTTTTCACTGTAGTTAGAAGCCACCATGCTGTCCCAATATTGACGGTTCCGGCTACTACAGTTCCTACGCACTTTATAATGGGAGGAAAAAGAAAATTACAAAGCAAGAGTTAGATGGTAGCTTAATATTTCTACAGCGTAGCATTTCAACTAGGAAACAGATTATTGGTATCGAATACTAATTTACAATACCTAACATGTACACTGTTGGTATTAATTTGGTAAGATATATTGTCAGACATTCATGTTGGTACGTGATAATATCAAAAATAAAATAAAATAAAATAAAATCCACATTCTTACCAGATACTGTAGACTTGTATATGATCGATACTAATTCATGTTATAATACCACTTTAAACACGCACATCCAATTCATGTTATAATATATATACATGTGCATGTTGTCGAGAGTTATTTGCTGGTACAAATAGTTTTATTGGTGTTCATTTTTATTATACATGTATAAAATCTGATTCAGGTAATTTGAATAAGTGGAATACACAATATTTAGTTATTTACTAAATTTAATTAATTTATAGTATGATCGTATCCAATAAGTAAATTGTACAAGGAGAAGAATATATATACATACCTGAACTAAGAACATGGATATGGGCGGAATCTTCATGTAATGGCCTAACTTAAAATCACTCAAAAATGAAATTGCCTGTGCCATACTAATGTATCCATATGTTTTGAAGCATACATTGGCTATGGGATAGCCAGGCAATATCAAACCCATGACGTACTCCGTGATGATGTTTAGTCCCGGTGTCTAAAAAATTAGAAAAGAAATGAGATTCTTAGATTCATGATCTCAAATTATGGATCATGGATATGGATGCATTTTGCTCACCACCCTCAAGTGGTGTAAATGTTTACCACCCTATATCACCGTTGGATAAGTTTAAACTTTGAGATTTGTGTCTATCCACTGCATAGATCTCGAAATTTAAACTTATCTAACGATGATAAATATGATGGTAAGCAAAAATAGTCCCCATATATATGTGTGCGCACATCTATTACAAAGTGTATCAAGACATTAATCTTATGTCTCCGTAGCAAAACTGATTTTTGCAAAAAAAAAAAAAAAAAAAAAAAAGAAATTATTAATTTATTATAAAGAGAAACTAAGAGTGTAAAAAATTAATATCCAGTATCAATGAATTATTGCAACAAGTGTGACCAAAAGAAGGATCGAGGTTCAAGAGTTCAATACTTACCACGTTTGTTGTGGCAGTTATTATGCTGATTGGAAGGGTGAAAATCAATGCAATTCCTGCAGCAAAAATGAGTCCCCACCATGGCATTTGCACCTCATCTTTCATGAAAATGCACAATGCTAGAGAGAGTACCAACGACACCACAAGCAAAATATGAAACCACCAGCTGGGTATGTCCCTGTATTTCCTCATTAATTTGGTGTGTATATCTATCTTTCCACTATATGACGATTGGTATCGTTCATATATGTCCCTGTTAGAAGAATGTCATTCATATTACTGTCACAATTAGAACTAGTACAGTACATTTATCTTCCCAAAAATAAATAAAAAATTATTGAAAGTTTGAATCAATAGAGGACAATTCGGGAACCTTGTATGTATATAATTAGAGAAATGCTAAGGAGCCTTGAGGCTCTCCATGAACTTTTCGACATTCTACATTTTTTACACAATATTTTATAATGTTAGCACGCGAACTATGCCAAAAACATGATGTGGCGGAGAGTCCTACTTTTAAAATAGTCTCCTTAGCATTTCTTATGTAGTTATAAGAAGCTAAATCACTCTCCATATTACTAATTGAATTTATGGTGGAACATTCTTTCAAAAATTAGATTGATATTTTTATAAAACAATTTTTCATTACAAATAAGCACTAAAATTGAATTTGGATTTTGATCCTTTAATTAGGTACATTATGTGAATATGCTATGCAGGTAGAGAAGGAGACATAGGTACAGTCGTTGGTACATTTTACCTGTTAGTGTACCAACATACGAATATGAACTTACAAATGCACCTACAAAATACTCAAAATAATACCCTAATTCAAGGGTCAAATCAAAAATTCAATCTCATACTTGGGCTTAAGTAATTAAACAATTATATCTTAAGATGAAAACCCAAACTATAACTCAATAGAAAACAAAAATTGAACAAGGTATAAGAGACGGTTATTGACACTTTAAAATAGTTGTCATACTGATACACTATATATATATATATATATATATATATATATATATATTATTGTATTGATAATGAAGTGATAAGTATTGCATAATGACTATTTTAATGACAATGAGAACTACCCACTTAAGGGTTTGGATAACTCTATTTGTGAAGTAATATTATTTAGACACGAGCACACTCTGCAAATACAAATAGGTTCCACATAAAATGATAAGACACACCTTTATTAGAAATTGTTTCAGCGTGTTAACTTTTTGTGCTTCTATTTGTGTGTAATGTTAAATAAATAAAAACACAAATCATGAGTAAACTTAAGGTCATTTAAAGTATTTACGTACCTTCCATTGAAGAGAGCCACATGAGCGAGGGTTGATACAACAGCAGCAAAACCAAGGCCATATGTTAGGGCAAAGAATACACTCAGGTTTATGAATCCTTGTTTTTTATAGGCAGGCATGTCAATCTGAAACCGGTCATTCACAATGCCTTTGACATTATATATTTGGCCGTCGGAATCAAACAAGTGCGAAGAGAAGATTGCAAAATTCTTTGCATTGTACAAGTTGAGCTTCCAGTATGAAATTGGAATGACGACGTACATGATGATGATGTATCCGACGGTGATATTGACAATGGCAAAGAAGGGGCTGATCAAAGGGCTCCCCAAGTAAGAGGATATGACCGACCAATCTAGGGTAAATGCCCCAACGCCAAGCCCACGGAAGCCTGAGCCAATTTGCTGAGCTCTTATGGACTTAGGGTAAATCCAACAGATCCATGAAATTATTGAGAGGGTTGTGAAGAGGTAGCCCGGCACTAGGTACCAAGAGAAGCTGCACACCAGTGCTATCAAAAAGAATTTCCCTCTCGACATTCGATTGTTGTCTTTCTCATGCAGAGCCCTTCATGTTCATGCATATTGTACGTAGAAATCAAAGTCAAATAACAATTCATAAATATATATTGTCTTAAAACCGCAATAAAATGCATTGACATTGCAAGAACATTGGCTTCCTTAAAAAGATGAATTATTTTAAAGGGGATTTTAACGAAAAGTCCACGGTACTGTTTACTTTAACGAAAAACGATATTTTTACACTAAAAAGTCAATCCTGGTACTATTCACTTTACCCTTTATTTTGTTCTTATCGTTAAAACTCAAAGTTTTTAAGTCATTTTCATTAGTTTTCCTTATTTTAAAAGGCATATGAGCATCATGTCACATCCCAGACCGGCTCTGCCATAGCACGATATTGTCTGCTTTGGGCCCTGGCCACGCCCTCACGGTTTTTTTTTCTGGGAACTCACACGAGAACTTCCCAATGGATCACCCATCCTAGGAATTGCTCTCTCAAACTCGCTTAAGTTCGGAGTTCCAATGGAACCCGAAGCCAATGAATTCCCAAAAGGCCTCATGCTATAGGGAGGGGAGCATGTACATATAAGGCACATCACTCTCTCTCCGTTGGTCGATGTGAGATGTTACAATCCACCCCCTTTAAGGGCCCGACGCCCCCGTCAGCACATCCGCACCGAATGACATAGTCGCTCTGATACCATTCCATCACATCCCAATCCGGCTCTGTCATAGCACGATATTGTCCGCTTTGGGCTTACCATTCCCTCACGGTTTTGTTTTTGGGAACTCACTAGTTTCGGATTCCATCGGAACTCCGAAGTTAAGTGAGTTCGGGCGAGAGCAATCCCAGGATAGGTGACTCACTGAGAAGTTGCTTGTGAGTTCCCAGAAACAAAACTGTGAGAGAATGGTAAGCCCACCGGATAATATCGTGCTACGGCGAAGCCGGACTAGAATATGACACATCAAGTAGGAGCTAAATAAATATGCATATATAAACTAGCTACCTACTAATTTATATACAATGTTTTTGAAAAAAATAATTTACACCAACGAATTGAAGATTTAAATGAAGCCACACAATGTCAAGCAATATAAATTGGTGTCAAAATTATCATCTACGAAAGACGAACTTAAGACCTCTACTTAAGTACAAGTTAAGAGAAATTCTATGAACAAAAAATAAACTAATATACAGGCAAGCTCTAGGTACGCTTCCGCTAATTAATATTCTTATATATGTCAATGTAATAGTTTGTATTTGATTTAAAATAATATATCAGTTTACCTTTTGATATGAAAAAAAAAATTACACGCATTATTTGTTTACCCTATAATATTGTTTATCAAATAATAAATACCCTTACAAAAATTCTAAAAATACAAAAGTCCTTTTCTTTCTAAACTCCTATTGAATCATTGACCTTCAAATTTAAGTTTTTCTTTGTTGGAGGTTCAGCCCCATTGTAAACCACACAACAACAAAAAATGATACGTATTCTAGGGATCCGTGTAAATTTGTACTACCCGTACGTACGACTATATATCCCATTAATTCAATAAATTATATTTTTATGACAAATAATGCAGACAAACAGTTGTTACATCGTAAAATATGCAGTTGTTGCACAAAAATATAGTCTCTCAATATTTTTGTTTTCCATTACATGCATGTACCAAATTTGTGTGTACCATTATGAATGTATGCACCAAATTTGTAAACTCTTTATTTTCATTATGGAAAGAAATCTAGCAAATATACACACATGTCAAAACCTTACAAAATATTTTCCTTGAGTATAATTTTTCAAGGAAATGAGTTGTGCACTCATTCTCTACATTTTTGTTCGTTGTCGTTCATTTTTTGCCCTTGATTTATAAAATGCAAGAATTAAATAGGATTGTGTAGAAATAAAAAAATGTATGAAAATCAATTCTCTCTTGTAAATATGTACGGAGATGGAATATACCAATAACTTATTGAATCTGTCACACAGAATTGAAATTACAATTTCCTTTTATGATAAATTACCTGAACAAAGAAACCTGAACGAGACTGCTAGGCCACCACATCGCGCCCGGATCCACCACGTACTTTCTGATAATACCAGCCCACCCGTACCCCAATACCTGCAGTACTTATTTACCATAAATTTAGCATTTAACCCCCTCACTCCCACAAATTTACTTATATTTGTAGTTAATTACTACTAATATAATGAGCGATACTGTCATACTAGAGAGACCATTAACTCGAACCATGTTTTATAGATCACGTGATGTGGCAATTGACGATTGGATTCTTGTTTAAATCATTAAAGTTATCCAACCATTAAGCGTCACTTCCCATAGAGAAATTAGGTTCCCATCCATATTTTTGCTACTTCATTGATTAAAACCTTATTCATTTTCAATTTTTGATCAAGGTCCTTAGGTTTTAATAAACGTCATTAATTATTTTAATAATAAAATATTTTTTATTTCTAAATATATTCATTTGGTGTTAGAAATGTTACATTTGGTATATTTATATTTATGGCTAAACTTTTATTATATATTTTTATTTTTAGTTTGTACCCATTTTTAATTTGCAACGCTTTTCTAATTTATACCAATTTTCTTTTCAGTTTTAATTTGTCCCATATATTACTTTCTTTTTGTGCCATATTTTTTTAAAGTTTTATCTGTATTTGTACCCATATTTTTAAATTTATTTATACCCATTTTTAATTGTGCTAAATTTACCCATGCTAATTATATGTATTTATTTTGTGTTTTAAAATATATCAGTAGTTATTTTTTAAAATATGTTAATGTGGGTACATTATTTTCCTGCTATAATTTTGTGAAGGAGAATATTACTCTAATATTTATTTTTAAGTATTTATTATATTTTGAAAATATTATTTGAATTTGTTTAAATTTCATAATTTGTGGGACATTAAATGGATAATGCATGAGTTAAATCTCTTAAATGATGTTAAGGACCTCGATTAAAATATTTAAACAAACAAGAGTTTAGTCTAACAATGAGATTGATTAGGGACTGAAACCAAAATGACCCAAATATAAAACATGATCACCGGATAGCATTTTCCAACAATTTTTTCCTAATCTAATAATTATCTGCATGCAGTATATGTACGTACCTGTGTGGTAATCACAAGTGCCCAACTTGCAAAGAAGGATATCTTCCTACCGTAAAACGCTTTGATTATAGTCACAATATTAACCGCATACGCCGGTCCGCTACCAAACCCGGCTCCGGCGTTTGCAAATATCGAAATCAGCACGTGCTCTTTTACGTTAAATTCCCCCGGGTTCAACGAGTATGACTTCCCACGAATCCAAACCTTTCTCCTCGGCAGCGCCCTAGCCATGAACCGTCCGATCGGCAGACTCGCCACCTGCACGGAGATCATCGATATCACGAGCGGCTCCGTGCGGTAAGAGAAGAAGGTGTTGAGGAATGAGAGTAGAATGCACGAGAGCATGCCTATAGTCCACATCCGGAACGTCCATACCGGGAGGGAACTGTCGTCCTCGTTGGAGACCGTTAGTCGGACCTGCTCAACTGATGACACGTCATCGTCGTTCTCACTCTCATCGAGCTTAGTTTTAGCAGCGGCCTCCACTTCTAGGGTGGTGGCCTGGGTGCCCATGGGGGAAGAGAGGGATGGAGAGTAGAGAGGTTTTTTGGAGGCAGTATGTGTGTCAAGGGTTTGGCTGGTGAGTGTCTGAATGGAAAATGAAGGGTTTTTAAAAGTGCATTTACAGTTTATTTACAAATTTTGCCATTTTGGATTTGGTCATCGACATTGGTTGCCGGCCGGTATTGACAAGAAAGACATAAAGGAGTGACGATTCCAAATTAAATAAATTCCGTTTTGATGTGGACATTATCGATACTTTCATCTTTACGATACTAATTAAGCAAACGAACAAAGAAATTAAGGTCTCATTTGATATTACTTTTTTCATCAAAACTGCTTCACTTTAAAAAGCAGAGTTGAACTTTAATGAATATTCTTAATTCATGTAATAGTAATACCCTCATTAATTGTTAAACTTGACATTTCTTTGTACATACTTTTAAAACTTAGAGAACAAAATGACCACCTACCAATACAACCACTAATCTTGCATCACCATTGCCATTATCACCATAATTGTTGCCAACGAAACTGCAACCACCACTACCCCCACCACAACCACAACCATAATCGCAACCACTACCACCACAGCCACAACGACTAAAACCACCACCATAGTTGTTGTTAACATCGTCATAATTGTAACCATCGCCGTCACCACCATCACAATCACTACCATTACTACAACCATAACCTCCACCATAACCACCCCTATTGCTATCACTGCCTCTACCACCATTATAACCTCTGCACCCCTAACCACCACACCCTTTTTTTTTTTTTTTTTAGTACATCGATATTTTTACATTAAGGGGAGGAGGAGTTTGGCAAAGCCACACAATAGGTAGCCTAATTTGGTATCGAATTCTCCATCCACGAGATTCGAACCTAAGACCTCTCACTTTCAAGTGAAGAGAAATATTAGCACTACTAATCTACCATAACAATTGTTGTTGCCACCATCACTATCGCTAGCCCAACTCACCACTGCCATTACTACTGTCATTGCCATCTCCACCATTGTTGTCGTCATTGCTTACGACTGCAACCACCAGCATTACACCACATCACCACCACCATCATTGCCACTGCCAATAACACACAATCGCCACCACCGCTGCCACTACTGTTACCTTTACACCCAAACCATCACACCCTATTATTCGCACCACAACCACACCCCCACCATTGTCATTGCCATCATCGCCACTACCCTTAACACCGCTGTCATTGCCACCACCCTACTATTATGTCTATTTTTGTCATTATACACAATTATGTCACTTTTACAATGAAAATTACCAAACGGTTTTACGTTGTTTTTCTTACTAACAACACTTTTAAAAATACAGTTTATCAATGCTCAACTGCTTTATTTTTTAGATGATTATTCTTAAAGACAACAGAAGCAATTTTTTAAAAAGCACAACAAATCCAAGCTGGCTCTAAGTCGAGTAGATATGTCTGATAGAACTCATATTGAGCTATAGTATATATGAATTTGAGTTTTTTTATTAGAGATTGCCAAAGGATGTAGCAATTGAGTAGCAAATTTAGATATGCTATGTCATGTAGGAAAAACATTTTTCAATAAAGGTAGTGTTGGAACCAAATCTGCATTACTGTTGTCAGTTGTGGAGATGCACAAATCCAAATACTTGTTAAAGAACAACCAGTCGTAAGCAAGCCAAAGGCCGAGGAGTGTGTCGGTCAAAGGCTCTTCGACGATGAAGTTAGTAAGCAATATTAAGACCCAAACAATGGGCAAACGAATAAGTATGCAAGAATTGCGTTACTAGAGATGAACCCTAGTGGTGTATTTATACCAGTCGAGGAGATGACCTTTTAGGATAGTAGAATCATTATTAAATTGGAAGAATCTCAGAGGATATCTAGGAAGTATATATTGCATCCTCTTAGGAGTGTGATTACTTGCGACGCAAGCTAATACTTAAATTGTAAGGACTCTAATATTATAGGAAATCGTTGATTCCTTGTTAGATTAGGTTTGTGTTTCTTGCAGAACAAGCATGGTCAATCACAGCAAAGTCTGACGACTTTGCTCACTGATTCTGGAACATGATGATGGAGGCATTGCTGCTCCGTTTATTTAACTCCACAGCAGAGGCTATTGATTTCATGACCCAACTTCTAAGGTATCTGTATTTTGATCCGCCTTACTCCTGCCCTAGTAAATCATGGTCCCACTATTACTCCTAACTATGTTTCTGAAAGGACTTGTTCCCTTTGAGGATAGATAGTTATCCAAAGATCATGTCTTTCAAAGTAAGTGAGAATACATACTGCTTTAATTCTTTTGACGCATGGCGTTCTGGCTTTGATCTTTGTGAACTTTGTGAATGTTGAGTCATTCCGTATTTGGGCTAATTAGCTCGCGAATCCTCCACCAATATCACAATGATGAGGATTGTCTTTCTTTGTGTACGCATAAGATAAAGCTCAGTCCATTGCTTTCTCCCGTTAAATTTAGCCATCAAATTTGTTGATCTCGAGATGTGACGATCCGTATTCAACGGTAGGATGATTGTAAAATATATTCTTTAAACATCCTCGGATCTCTTCATTATCTTTTCCAAAATTACCAGATTGCTTCTGTTCAAAAGGCGTTGAACTTTCTTCCGCACTTTCGATTAAAATTCTTCGATATTCTTTTATTTTTATCCCAAATTTCTCCAAACTTTCTTCAATGGCTACTCCTTTAAACTTCCTCCCCTCGCTGCCAACTACGACTCCTAGTATAAACCTTCGATGGTCAGGGTGCGCAGTAAAGATCAGGGTGAAGTTTTCGCCCACCTCCATCAACATCCTCTGAATGGTTACATCATACGATGGGAGGTTGGTCACAACGTTCAAAGTCCCCTGCCTACACCTTCTAATCCTTAATGCTCTTGTACCATTTTTCATCCTTGGTACTTGGATTTGGGACTGAAGTTTCCACTTTCCCCATTGCTAAAGCAAGTCTTGAACTGTTACATCATTGCTCTTTGTAATCTGACTTTGATGTCATTTTGTATCCTTACCTGTTTCAAACTCTTAAACGAAAGGCACCAGGCAGATTTTGGCATTCAGGAATTCCTAATGCTTTAGACCATGCGCAAGAGTATTGAACCTCATAACTTTTTCCAATCATGACCAAGTGCTAGGTAGGCCACCTACATTACTGAGTTACCACGCCATGACAAGAATTGGTACAAGGATATTCTGGTTGTGGACGACAATTGGAAATGTGACATCTCTGGGATCCAAGTTTGGAATACCCCTTATACTAGTCTTTGATGCAATAATAATGTTGGGAGCATCCGCCAATATCGTCCTCAGTTGATCGAAAGGGCATTCAAGATTATTCCCCTTGCACATCGAAATTAGAAGTGGCTTATAACTCCAGAAAGAGTCAAAAAGAATGTGAGGAACGCCATCACAAATCTCTATTCCAACCTTCTCGTTAAAGACTTAGTATGGGTTAATGTAGTGGATACCAAAGACGGGAAAGATTTGGTGAGAGCTCTGTAAGCCCAAAAATCTAAAAAAAAAGAAGAAAAAAGAGAAAACATCCTAAGGTTGTCCAACAAGACCAGGGACTGAAACCTTCTAGGAAGAAACCCAACACAACGAGGAGTTCTAGTGTTCCTCTAAGTGATAACATGTTCGAAATCCAAGACCCCACCCTTTTCAAACTAAAGCTAATTAAGGTCAGGAGTAGCAAATGTTGGTGATTAGAGATGAAAGGGAACAAATGTTTTATGGAGGCAAAGGTTTCCCCAATGCCTCTGGTGTCCAGACTTTTTCTGTCGTGGAAGTGGAACAATAGCTACAACAACAAAAACAACTAAACTAGCAACAATAGTAGCAACAGAACCAACAACAAGAGTATCAACATAACCAATAACAAGACCAATAACAAGAGCAGCAATAGTAGCAATATGATGACTTTGACAACGCCTTTGATTGACAGGTGGCCCTTGATCAACCACCTGACCTTATCTCTGGATAGAGACGGTCACAATTGGTTCAGTCGAGCTCATCCGGAATAGTCATGGGGGTGAGACATTCTCCCCTAATAATAAAACTCGTCTACATATGCGAGATAATGGTTGTCACAACGTGAAGCATGCCCAAGCCTTGACCGTTCAGCCATTTCTCCAACTAACTTAAGAAGGTAATTTTTTAGTCTGATTGTGTGGTAAAAAACAGCTGCCAAAGCCGATATGTGATAAGTCTTCTTTGCTTCCCTTTAACCTGTCATTCTTCCTCAAATTCCCATATCTAATTTGTCAAGAATATCTCACACTAGGCTAATGTTGGACATAGGCCCCACTTTGAAGTCAGACAGACAAAATCTCCAAAACGGAGGCTACTTACAAATGCGAACTAGGTCATTGAATCCAATTGGAGAGGTAGCTGCAACAGAGGAATTCAGATTAAGAAAACGTCTAGCAAAACAGATGGAGGTAGAGCGTTCCTGGTGAAACGAGGGGGATGACTTGATTGAGCGACTGGGCCACGAAGAAAAGAGGCTAACGACTTGGCTGCACAAATGACCCGACTTGATGCTGCCAAGTCTACATAGTCTTTAAGAGCCAAGGATGACGCGAAGCAGAGCTCATAGGATGCTGATCAAGCCATCCTTCAATTGAAGTTAGATGAAACCCAGTAAGAGGAGGAATTGAAGAAAGAGTCACATATTGAAGCCTTTCAGTAGGCCTTGGATAACAATGAGCAGGGCTGGCAGAAGTTCGTTCATTATTTGAAGTAGCGTCAACTCGAAAGTATTCGAAGGGGTATGACCGGGGCTACGTTGTGGGCTTCGTTGGTCAAGATCATTGCGGCGGATGAGACAGTCGTTGTAAACTAACAAAGATACAAAGGGCGAAATTCTGAAAACATGATCTTTTAGCAGATACAGAAAAATAACAGTTCGGATAGTTGATATCACGTTATGATGTTTACGGTTAACTGAATATGAGTTTATGTTATACAGTTTGTAGCGATTTTATAAACTCCTAGCAATATTTTTATTAATCATAAAAATCTAAACGTCATATCAATGGTCCAATCTATTCATCTTTCTACATCCACTAAGAGATAATGTTTTCGAAAAAATAAAATTTTAAAAAGCAAAATTTGGTGAAAAGAATGGAGCAAAAACGTAAACGACAATGAATGTTTAAATTTAAATTTATGGTTTATGGGATTATGGTAGCGAATTTTAGAATTGACATTGTCACAACAATTGAGCTTGTCATTATGAGGGTTTGTATATTTTATTTTTCTTATTTTTCACTCTTCTATATTAATTAAAAAACCTCGCTACAATAATAGCCTTAGGATTTAATCCTTACCATTGGATTCTTTGGTCAAATTTATGTTTTTGGTATTACGTTTTTCATTTGATTATTTATTGATTTAAAATATATTTTCCTTAACAGGTAACAAATTGAGTCGTATTACCTGTTAATATTAACGGATCGAGTTCAAGTCCGGTTATATTACCTCAAATTTTCCTTAACAGGTAACAAATTGAGTCGTATTACTTGTTTATATTAACGGATCGAGTTCAAGTTCGGTTATATTACCCCTTCATTTTAATAGGTGTTACACAACACGACCCATTAAAATATCGGGCATGTTACGAAAACGACACAAATGCCAATTCTAGTAACAAGGCGTCTGCTATTTGAACAAATTCATCAAAGTGATCAATTAATGGTAGTGTTACATGTCTAACTAACTAGTTAATAAGTTAGTACGGCTAGTGGATTCCTCTTCACTTAAAAGTGAGAGGTCTTAGGTTCGAATCTCGTGAATAGCAAATTCGATACCAAATTAGGTTGCCCATTGTGTGGTTTAGTTGAATTCTCTCTCCTTCTAGTGAATTGTACCCACACAAGTGATTTGCACATAATTGAATCGTTTAATAATGCTTCGAAGTGACTTAATGTGCTTTTTCAAGATTAATTTGTACTTTTACTAAAAGTTAGTTTAAAAAACGCTTTGTCATTTTAGAAACACTTCTAGACAAATCCTAACTAATTAGAAAATTGTATTGGAATCTCTTTCATCCTTTGAAAAACGAGATGGATACCTTTTATCCCCAATTTCAAAGGAATCAGAATCATTGACATTAAATGGGGACATTCTTACAGAAAGCTACCCTTCACATCTTCTCAACCAAAATACTACTGCGGCCGAAAAATAATAACAAAAAGATTCTTCTCCCAAACCAACTCTTATAGTCGATGGCTAAATCCCTTTGTTTTTATTTTTCTTTAAATAAAATTTTGGAGATGGAGGACAAGGGGACATTCTATCAGGAAGTTAGTCCTTTCTAATCGCTCTGAGCGGGAAGGAAGTAGCCTACTTTTGTAGTTGATGGCCAAATCCTGGTCTTGATTAATTTTGACCGCTCTGTGCGTGTTAGAAAGTAAGGCTACTTTTGTAGTTCGATGACCAAGCCTTAAGAGTAGTTTGACTCGTTTAATTCTTCATCATGGTCATAAAAAAATAAAATAAATAAATAAATAAATAAACCTCTTCACAACCTTCTCGATCACCAGCCTGTCTCATAACATTGTATCCATGTTAAACTACACCAAGCATATATATATATAATATAAATATCAGCAGTAGGCATCATGCTCTGTTTACACGCTACCTTCCTTCCACTGGTTTTATTTCCTTCCATAATTGCTAAATTGCTGTCATTGACCACATCATGCTCTGTCCACACTCTATAATTGCTAAATTGCTTACAATAATTCGATACCGACATCTCAATCAACAGAAAAGTAGCATCGATTATTGAGAAGCTTATCTGAATTAACAGTTGCAATGTGGACACCAAGATTCAATAATCAAGAACGACAACTGGCAAAATCGAAAAATGATATTACCGAAAAAGATATTGCAATTTATAATGAGTTATCTGCAGCTCCCTATAAAATATTAAGCATTGTGGTCACGCACTCGACATAGGTGAAGATAGGATGTTGACCTGTGACAATGATCTGTGAGATTATGACCTTATTCTCTGTATCTCATTGTTTCTTTCTCGAATCCAATAGTTGGAAATTGTTTAGCGTACTGCTCAACCTCGTGGCCAAGCTTTGTAATCTCAGACTGAACTTGACCGTCGGATTCCACAACTGCCACGAAATCCTTCAACTTGGTACCTGCAATCCAGATGTGCATGAGCATGTAACCATGGTGGTGAAACATGTGACTAAGCATTACAATCCCTACAACAATTTATATCCACGGGACAGTGGGAGAGTAAACCTTTGGCAGCAGCCTTGATCTTCAAGGACAACTTTACAGCTGCATCAAAATACTCAGCTACTTTCACAAAATCCCCCTCCAAAAACCCCCTAGACGTAAGAGCTGGGGTTCCTGAGGAACGGAAAAAATGGAGTTCGTCGGCAAAAGCAGCGTAGCAGTATACATCAATGAATTAAACATCAAACCCTCTAGTGTACGAGAAATGAGGGAAATTCTATGATTTTCGCACTAGTGTTTTCTAAAGCATTAGAAATCCATGGATTCGTAATAACCCAGCTTTCAGAACTTCAGGTTTTAAAGTTTCCCTTCTCATTTCATTTGTCTCTAACATAATGCACTTTTCAAATCTATTTCGGATGGTTTAATCACAGAATAACGATATTTTATCACTCACTTTTTGGTTACCAGGCCGAGTTGTTCATCTAGTAATATATCTTTCAGTAATCATATGGCATCTTGAACCTCCAATCTAACATGCTGAAAATTTTAAGTCTGAATAAATCTTTCAATCAGAGGGAGAATCAATCTCCTGTTTGCAATCTTCCCGTCAGAGAAAAAATCAATCTGCTATCACCTTGTCTCTTAAATTCACCAACACTAAATGGTTCTCTGTTCCACCGGAAACAAGATCATAGCCCCTCTCTAGCAAGCTCTGCATGTTCAAAAGGCAAAAACTATAAGAAGAAATTAGTGAGACAGATGAAACAACCAAACAAAGGAAATAAAACATTGTGTGCCTTAGTCATATAGAAATTACTTAATGAGAACCTATTAAAAAAGAGAGAATAACTTTCAGATTTTGCGTTAATATTTGAGAAAGCGGTGTTCATCAGACCTCTGCAAATTTTGAGCAATTACTGAGAACTTGTTCCTGATAAGCTTTGTACTCCGGAGTTTTGACCTAGAATCATAATACAGTCAGCGGTCCAATAACAAGAAGATGCAAAAATCTGATCAACATGTAGTGGGTATTTTGGTTAAACACACAAAATAAAAGGAAAGAACAGAAGAAACAAAGGAACCTGCTTCAGTGCAACTGCTAGCCCTGCTATGGTGTGGTTGTGCGGACCACCCTGGAGTCCAGGAAAGACAGCCTGATTGATTTTGTCTTCATAATCATACATAACCTGTAGAAGGAAATTCAAGCATTTAATATTTCATCCAAGGTGCTTCACCTTGAGACTTCTACATATTCTCACCCATTTTCCTTCGTTTATTTATTTTCTGAAATTAATCATCAGAACTTTCTTCTTGCCCTTGTTTGTTTATATGCTTGACACCCTTCCTGAAGAAGATCATAGCCCCACGAGGTCCACGAAGTGACTTATGAGTTGTGGTTGTAACAATATCTGCATACTCAAAAGGAGATGGAATAACATCGGCAGCAACCAATCCACTGATGTGTGCCATATCGGCCAACAGAATTGCTTTCTGCTTATCACAGACCTGACGACATCACGACACCACAAAGAATAACATCTCACTTAATGATTGAGTGCCATAAGAATTTCAGAGATGCATGAGGCTGATTATCGTAATCACAAAACTCAAGCCAAAATTTATCTTGCGGATACGCTCATAATCGTACAGGCGTGCATAAGCACTAGCACCAGCAACCATTAGCTTTGGCCTGAAAAGTGTGGCACTTTTCTCCATCTGTGGACATATTTATTCACATAGGTCAGCCTTTAATTACCAAAGAATGGCAGATAAAATACGGTATTTGCTTAAAACTATAGGAACTCAACCTCCAAAACAATTAAGAAGTCATGCCAAAAAATATCTCAGTTCAAGACATACAGTGACTTTTAGGCTAACAAAGTTCTGTATTTCCCAGGACGAGTCAAGGATACACTTTCTGATTTCAAATAATGTCAACTGCCATCCATGTGATGATAACTAAACTGCGGCCCTGGGGAAGTTTCTTCGCATGGTTATCTTTCATGTTACTATCATCAGAATGATTCACTTGAAACATTATTTTTGCAGTTTTGCTAATAATATCTGCAGGAAACAAGTAAGACAGAACCCCATTGCGCCCCATTTCATCCTATTTCTGAGGCTGAACCAAAATAATAATGTTTTGCTAATAATGTTTGCAGGACACAGGTAAGATGGACTCTTAAATGTGCTTACAAATAAGAGAATTCAGAACACTGAAGATGGGGATGAGCAAGTCACCTGATCATAATCAATGTAGCCAGTGCTCTCATTCTGTATGG
Source organism: Pyrus x bretschneideri (assembly GCF_019419815.1). NCBI lineage: Eukaryota > Viridiplantae > Streptophyta > Magnoliopsida > Rosales > Rosaceae > Pyrus > Pyrus x bretschneideri. The sequence continues at coordinate 5,922,885 of NW_025999501.1, forward strand.
CATTGTCTCAAAAAATATCGACACAGCAGATATCTTTTTGGTGTCATTCTGCAAAATGGTGAAATGTTTGTGTCATTTAGTATACAGACAGGCAGCATTACATTTATGTTTTTACAACCCAAAATGATATGCGACATCCAGACATCAGAAGCATGTAAAATCACCAGAACAAAATATAGGTTCACTTGTTCTGTGTAGTTTTGAATATCTAGATTGCTTGAAATACGCAACACAATTTCATTCTCAAAATAATTAATATTACATAAATATACATAGAAAGGGGTTCCAGTTTATGTACTCACTGGATATTCAGAGAAATTATTCTGTAAAGACAGTACTAGGTTTAATTTACACATAACAGGAAACGAGAAAAGGAAGAAAAACAAAACAACCCAGAGGCACTAGACTAACTGAGAGCTACACAGGCTGTCATTGTTAACCACAAAAAGCACAAAAGTATAGCCAAGTATAATCTGGAAAAAACAATCAACAGCAAGGTAGACACCTGATAACCATGAGAAAGATGTCCGCCGTGAGGTAGATCAAGTGCCATGATTCTTTCATGAGGTTTCAACAATGCAGTGTAAGCTTGGAAGTTTGCAGGGGATCCAAATAGTGGCTGCACATTCACTGAAAGAATACAGTAAAGTATCATTAATAAAATAAGCAATTCTTCTTCCATGGTACGTACCACTGAGTGGTCTGGAAAACCAGCAGTTAGATCTTCCATAAAGGGATCTAATGGATCTTTGCAACGGTTAGGTCTTGCATAAAACTCGTACCACTGAGTGGTATGTACCATTGTAGCAGGACCCTAAACTAAGTATGTAAGATATATATTACTAAATACATGAATAGTTCAATAATAGAATGAACATGAGTTACAAAAGCAATAGATGAAGCCGAGAATAAAACTTTACTTTGACACAAATACTCTTTGAACCACGCATTTATAAAGCAATGGTTGACATGTTTAGACAATATAAAAGATTTTTAATTCTTTGAGTCCCATTTTCAACAATCTAATTAAGTATAATAATGCTATTCTAATGCCATCTAATCCCAAAGCCGGATTTTACAAAATATTACATCCCAAATTCAAAATCTTGAAGAAAATAAGTTAATCTGAAATAGCGTGCTGCCTTTATGCCTCGTACACGATGCAATTCACAAAAGAAAAAAATATTCACTACGCGATGCAATTGCAATTCACAAAAGAAAAAAATTATACTTCAACATGAAATATATTGTGCCATATTATTGAAAGGGTATTGTGTTCAATGAAAATCACTCACTAGATAGAATCAACTCAAAGTGTGCCCAATCATTTTTCTTTGTAGCAAATATTTAACAGCAAAACCCTCCCTACCAAATAATTTGAAAGTCTGAACTTGTTGGGTGCTAGACATCATTCATAACTTGTAGAATGTAAATGAACACAAACACAAATGTGAAATCCTACGTTGAACTGATGGAAATAGTTGGCAATGCCACATGTTTTATTAAAGAAAAATATCAATCACGCATAATTCCTTAAAACAAAATACTAGACGAATGTGAAAAAAAAAGGCAAGAACATGTTTTATAAAGCTCATAACCACCTCACAGCCCCCAAATGGCAGGGTTTTAACCAAACCATCCCGCCCCCAAATAACATTTTAGAAAAGATAAAACTGAAGAAAAACTGCATTTCAACTTAATAGTTGGAAATATAGGAGTGCAAAAATGCTCATAATATTCACTGGGGAACTACTTACTCAGTTCCTCCATAGTATCTAGCACCCTTCACTGTACTTGTTGGTCATGACGGACCCAACAGCTTGCATCACGGAAAGTGATGTGAAATTTTCTGATGGTATAAGCTCGAGCCCCTACGATAAACTAAAAATTAACAAACAAATTCTAAAAACAATAAAAACAGAAATTAAAGAAATATGAACTCCCTGATCATTAACTAAACTCTCATGCTCAACATTGCATTGTGAGTAATATTTTCTTGCCAGACTTAACCCGATTTAAGGCATATCACATTCATCACCACGCAAGCAAACGAAAATTTTACATTCTATTACAATTATATTCCCACAAATCAAATCAAATATACCTTCCATTGCCGAGCTTTTTCGAGCTCGATGATATCGGCAATCTCAGGATCGACAGCCTCAAGCGGCTCATTCAACTGCTTAATCCACTGAATCCAAATGATATTTTTCCACAGAATCAATACAATCAAACACAACACAAATCCAGATCCAGAAGAAGCCAATAAATTATAAAATTGTGAATAGGAAAGGACATACAGTGGCGCGAGCTTTCTCTTTGTCGTGAGCAGCTTGGCTGGCCAGAGAGGACTGCAATCAAAACGACGACGGATATCAAAAATTGGGCGGGTGGAAATCGAAACTACACAAGCATGGATTTGATTGATTGAAGAAGTGACGTACCATGTGGTATATGGAGCCGCCATTGAAGAAAGGTTGAAAGGGCAGCTTCTTGTTGATCGAGCTCGAGAGCCTGCGAAGCGCCATTGCAGACAAGCTTTGAAGACTTGTGAGTGCTTTTGGGGGGGTGAGAGAGTGAGTCGGGGAGTGCGGTGGGTGTTGGTTGGTGGGGTTGGTGACCGTTAGAATGTAGGTCCCGCAGATCGGGAAGTGGGATGTGTGTCACTGTGCCAGTGGAATCAACGTCACGAGCCAATGTTAGCATTTATCAATTTAATCCAACCAAAATATTTGGCCCCATGTCCTTAAAAAAGAAAAAAAATTTGGCTCATTGTTAGACAAATCAAGATTTTCATTAATAAAACATGTAGTGTCAATACATTGTAGTCAAGAGATTGTATGTCATGTCATGAATTCAATTAAAACGTGCAACCAGTAGCGTATTTAGAAAGATGGATTGTTGCTTCAATTGGAGGATGGGGTAATGGCACACCAAAATCAAGGGGCAAACAAAAGTTCACTTTGGCTATGTTTGTTGGAACGTTCAAAGGAACGTTTGTCTTTCCATTAATTGTTCTCATTAGCTTAAAAAACACTTCAAATTTACCAGATCAAGGTGGCAGATCTAACCAGATTTACCGAGGATCACAATTCACAGCCTTTCGCAGAGATAGACGATGTCGGAGACATGCTTAACCTTTGAGTGATCCGAGCTTTCTTTTGTTCGTATTCCTTCTATGAGCGCGTTGGGAACACATTCAAAGTACAGTTCTTGGAGACAAGTAAGATGTTCGATTCCATCAGGCAATCGCTTCAGCTCCATGCATTCGTCTATATCCAGTATTTTTAATGCTGGCATCGCCCCCTTCTCTATGACGATCATATTCAGTTGAGGGAAATTGACTATAAACAATTCAGCAAGCTTTTGGAATCCAGTACGAAAGACCAAACGCTTACCAATATGGGCATTTCGTAGTCGAAGTTCAGTCAGACTAGGTAGTGTTTGGATGGAAGACAAAAGATCTTCTTCTAATCTTGACCAATGCAGGTTCAGGGTTGTAAGACTCTGAAGGGAAGGGAACCAAAGTGGAACCTTCTCTAATTTTCCAGCTAGAGCAAGTGTCTCGAGTAAAGGAGGAGATGCAGGCAATGCATCCAAGCGTAGCACTTCATCCTCGTTCATTCTTTCGATTGACATGCACAAGTCCTCCTTGTCGATGTCTCTCACATTTGTTAAGAGGAGTCTTGTGAGTTGGGTCATGTGTCCAAGTTGTTTGATTAGCATGCCTCCTCCCTCCATGCCATCTAAAACTTGTAAGCTCTTCAACTTACTTATGTCGAAAGGGACTTGTGTGCCATTCAACAAATTAAAAGACTAAGGATTTGATGATGGTACATCAAAAGATGCCGTAAGTTTTTTAACTTTGCGGTTCCAACTGGAAGCACCAAAATTTTGGAATTCCTGATGTCCAGCGTCTCTAAATTATGAAGGTTTCCTATGCCTTCTGGAAGCTCTGCCAAGTTTGTTCCTCTTAGATTTAAATACTTTTAAGTTTAAAAGCTTAACCATTTCATGTGGCTGTCGGCTTATAGGGGCATCCTTAACATCCAAAACCCTCAACAATTCAAAACCTGAAGGCAAGTTTTCTAGTGTGGAGCAAGTATTGGCCATGTTAGGAGAAAAAGTAAAGAACGTGCGAACCTTCGACATGTTCTTTTTCATTCGTAATTCTCCATAGTTTACTTGCACTGTTAGGTGACGGGGAGCTCTCGTTCTTCATTTGTTTCTTCTTGCTCCATATAAGTTGTACAAAATTTCTGTCTCTGAAATCGAAAGAGCAAGTTCTCGTAGAAGGTCATGCATCTTGAATGTTTTTGCCCTTCCAGATGGTTCCCTCTTAACAACTTGGAGCATGCATCGACAAGTGACCTCTGCTGTGTAACTTTCTGCAATGTCTTCTGGCTTAGCCCCTCGAACTTGTTCCACAAACCCTTCTGCCATCGACAATCTGATAAGCCTTTTACATTGAACTACATAATCTTCTGGAAAAATGCAAAAATATAAGAAGCAATTCTTGAGTTGGTATGATAAATCATTGAAGCTTAGTGATAAGATGCTCTTCTCTACTTCAAGTGTGCGGTTGTTGCTTAGCTCCCAATTCAAGCTATTATATACTTTCGTCCACTCGGGAACAAATCTTTTAGTTGACATGAGAGCACCCAAAGCTACGATTCCTAGAGGTAGGCCTTGGCATTTTCCAACAAGATCCTCAGCTGTGAGTTTAAATTCTGTTGGACAACTACTGTCATCCCAGCTAGAGAAAGCTTTCATGGAAAAAAGATCCCAAGCGTCATCGTCAGTAAGAGGCTGAACATGGTGCACGCGACTTCCAACTCCAAATGAAAAAGAAGCAATGCCTTCATTCCGAGTTGTAAGCATGACTCGACTTCCAAGTGTTCCATTTGGAAGTGCTACATTTATTTGTCTCCAAAGATTTATATCCCACACATCATCTAAGACAATCAAATAACACTCTGGCTCCAAATAGTCGACGAGCACTTTTACCAAATGTACATAGCTCATACTGCTAAAGTCTAGAGGAATAGCTTGCATTGTTGCTCTAAAAAGTTCTTGGATCATGGTTCTTAGTAGATCTTCAACTGATATGTAAGTCTGTGAGACGATGATCCACGCATAGCAATCAAAATGTTTCTTTAAATTTTGACTTTTGTAGGTGTTTACAACGAGGGTAGTCTTCCCCGAACCCCCCATTCCAACCACTGAAATTACGCTTCTTTGAGGTTGTTTGCACAACAACCATTCTACTAACTTCTCTTTTTCATATTTGATTCCCACAAGATCATCTTTAAAGAAAAGAGATGACTCCCCATATATTTTGACTCTTGTATTTGGATCGTAATTAGTGAACGTGACGCCTTCTATATGATCAACGCCAAACCTTCCAATCCTTTCCGGAATGGCTCTGATTCTTTTGATGATTCTTTTCAATTTAGTGGCAATCCGATGCCTCTCCCCAAGATTCTTTGGGAAGCAAACTGTTCGACAAAAGGCTCTTTTGAAAGGACCCCAACTTGTTTGCTTGTTTATGCGATGGGTAAACTCATCGAGGATGTCTTAAACGTCGAGGGATACGTACCTTACATTTGCCACCCATGTCTTCTCTACTTCAGAAAGGGCTTCTCCCTTCCTTTCCGCATCTGACAAGAACGCTTTCATGGTCAGCAACTCAAGCCTGAGATCTTCAAGTTCGTCATGAACTCCTTCTAACGGAGACACTTTGCTTTCAACAAATGATACAATTTTTCCAATCAAAAAACCTATTGGAGGTGAAGCCATTTCTTCTTGTTCCTTTTGCTCAGCATTCAACTCAGAAATTTCTGAGTTTTGAACTACATATATGCAAACTATCATGTACAGTAGTGGCCTTCCATTCACAGATGGAGAAAGTCAACTATCTCCATACATGTGGTACATGCCATCACAGAATAAAATGTCGACTTTCTTTGATTAATTCATATCACGTTTGGTGACCAAAATTTTTAACTCTTAATTTAGTAGTATTTATTTTCGGGACGAGTAACGTACAAATTTGAATCCTCAATCTCTCGTGGATATGGGAAGAAATGGAGATTTTGGATACAGTCCTTAGTTGTTAATGTTCTTGAACTGAAACCTTGTTAATTTTCAATTTTTGATCAAAATCCATAACATTAATGTAATAATGTCAACTTTCTTTGATTAGGTCATATCAAGTTTGATGACCAACATTGAACTCTTAGTTCAGTGTTGTTTATTTTCGTGATGTTTATGTACAAAGTTCGAATCCTCAATCTCTCATGGATATGGAAGAAAAAAAAGTTTGCTGACCAAAAAAATCTTACAATCCTTTTTTTTTTTTTTTTGATGAAGAAAAAACTTCATGCAAAGGGAGAAATAATGAATACAACTGTTCACAGTACAGTAAAGAAAATAAGCAGCTTGAGCAAACGAACAAAAACAGTAAGGTCATGATGATCAAAAGCATCAGCAACAAAATTTGTCTCACTAAAGATATGGTTTCACTTGATACTAATAAACTGTAAAGTTAACCACCTGATGTTATCAATGATGAATAAAGGTTTCCGGAGACACCACACAGACCTTGGACCACTCAGATAGTAAGCCAAGAATCGCCCTCCACCATAATGTTAGTTATTCCTTTTTGTATGGCGCACTTCAAACCTTCCCTCAAAGCCATCGCCTCGGCCACCAAAATAGTAACCCCGTCTGGATTCAAAACCCCAGCACCAATGACAAGACCATTCTCATTTTATTCCTTGAATTTTCCTTCACCAATTCTCTATTTGTATTTTAAGCTAAAGAAAATTGTATATTTAAATTAGCCAAAAAAGAGAAACAATTTCTTTATTTATACCGATGGAGGGGCAATAGTGTAATTTGGTTCAATTCCAGGACTCTATTTGGTTGAGCATTACTTCCCTCCACAAAACTTTACCCGAAACAGATAGAGGAGTGGATAATAAACTCTCTCTCCCTCTCTCCCTCCCTCTGCACCTCTAGCAGCATGCAATTTCTTTGAAGAAAACCCCTCCAAGCCTTTCTATGGCTTCCTTGCCCTCAGTTGCTCTCAGTGGCACTCTCAAACTCGACCAAGAATTCCGAAAACACCCCACAAATTTTCTTCCTTCCGAAAAGGTACTCGAAATCTTTTGTTTCTGTTATTTGTGTGTTTTGTTCTCCCTCTGCATTCTGTCGTTTGGATTAAACTAGAATATCGCTCAAGTAAAAGAAAAGCTAAATCCATGCAGTATGTTCTTTCTGAAACCATGAAAACTAGTACTACTCTGTACTCTGTACATAGTTGAAGTGAAAAGTAGCACAACTTTAAATTACACTGTTTGTTGTTAATGTTTTTACTAAAGTCCTACCTTTGGTATCTGCAGAGCGCAAATGTTTCGTATCCGAAAAGTCAGACAATCACCAATTCAGATCGAAGTTCGGAACTCCCCAAGTCTCTGGATTTCCGAGAAGCGCTTTTGATGATTAGAGAGGGGGATAAGGTTGAATCAACTCACTATGTCCCTGTCTTGCAAGAATGTATACACAGGAATTCGGCTTCAGAAGCGAAAGTTGTGCATGCCCACATCATAAAGACCGGAACCCACCAAGATTTGTTTGTCACAACATTCCTTGTCAATGTTTATGCAAAATGTAGAATCATGGAAAGTGCACGTAAAGTTTTTGACAATCTGCCTGGGAGGAACGTTGTTTCGTGGACAAGTTTGATAACGGGTTATGTTCACAATTCGCAGCCAGAAGTTGCAATTCGGGTTTTCAAAGAAATGCTGGAAGCCGGGGCTTATCCTACGAATTACACCCTAGGAATTGTTTTGAATGCTTGTTCTTCTTTGCAGTCCTTAAAATTAGGGAAGCAGTTGCATGGCTATATAATCAAATACCAGATCGATTTTGACACTAGTACCGGCAACTGTCTTTGCAGTTTATACTCGAAATGTGGAAGCTTGGAATCCAGTATTAAAGCGTTCAAGAAAATCGAGGAAAAAAATGTTATCTCGTGGACTGCAACCATATCCGCTTGTAGTGATAACGGTGATGCTGCAAGAGGTTTGAGATTTTTCACTGAGATGCTTTCCGAGGGCGTTGGACCTAATGAGTATACCCTAACCAATGTCTTGAGCTTGTGTTGTGTAATGCTGTCACTGAGTGTGGGGCAACAGGTTCACTCGTTAAGCATAAAACTTGGCTACGAATTGAACCTACCAATCAAGAACGCTATCATGTATTTATACCTCAAATGTGGACAGATTAATGAGGCTCGAAAGTTGTTTAATGGGATGGAAGCTATCAGCTTGGTTACATGGAATGCAATGATTGCAGGCCATGCACAAATTATGGATCTTGCACAGGACGATGTTTCAGCGTACCAAAGCGGAACTGAAGGACTCAACATTTTCTTGAAACTGAACCGTTCAAGCTTGCAACCGGATTTGTTCACCTTCTCGAGTATCTTAGCTATATGTAGTGGTTTAGTGGCCTTAGAACAGGGAGAACAGATTCATGCTCAGACCATTAAGACGGGGTTTCTCGAAGATATGGTAGTAGGCACTGCCCTAGTCAATATGTACAACAAATGTGGCAGTATTGAGAAAGCAAGTAAAGCTTTTGTGGAGATGTCTACGAGAACCTTGATATCATGGACAACTATGATTGCAGGTTTTGCGCAGCATGGCCGGACTCAGCAAGCACTGCAGCTCTTTGAGGATATGAGAATTGCAGGAGTAAGGCCGAATCAGATTACTTTCGTGAGTGTTCTCTCGGCTTGTAGCCAGGCTGGGATGGTCAACGAAGCTCTTGGTTACTTTGAGATGATGAGAAAAGACTATAAGATTAAGCCTGTGCTGGATCATTTTGCCTGCTTGATTGATATGTACGTGAGGAAGGGTCGGTTGGAGGAAGCGATTGACCTGGCAAAGAAAATGGATCCTCAAGCGAACGAGTTTATATGGTCGATCTTGGTTGCAGGGTGTAGAAGACATGGGAATTTAGAATTGGGATTTTATGCTGCTGAAAGGTTGCTCAAGCTAAAACCAAAAGATACAGAGACTTACACATTGTTGTTGAATTTGTACCACTCTGCAGGAAGATTGAAGGACGTTGCTAAGGTGGAAAGATGATGAAAGAGGAGAAGCTTGAAAAATTAAGGGACTGGAGCTGGATTAGCATTAGAGACAAGATCTATTCGTTTCAACCGAACGATAATTTACATCCTTACAGCGCAGACACACAAAAATTCGTACAAAGTTTGATTGATCGAGTCAGGAGTCTTGGATATCAGTCACTAGAAATTTTGGAAGTAACCGATGAGGAGGATGAAGAGCAGACTTCGATTCCAACCGCTTATCATAGTGAAAAGTTAGCGATTGCTTTTGGATTGTTGAACATGCCAAATGCTGCACCAATTCGGGTCATCAAGAGCATCGTTATGTGCAGAGATTGCCATAATTTTGTTAAGTTTGTGTCATTACTGACTGGTAGGGAGATGATCATTCGAGACTGCAAGCGCCTCCACAGATTTGTGAATGGAACATGTTCATGTGGGGACTTCGGAGGTGCTATTTGATTCAGGATAGAAAAAACATGCCGAAAAGCTCTTGTTGCATTTTGATATATCATTAATGTTGAAGGAGATATGCATGGCACAGCTGAGCCTTGGTTCTTATGGCGAGTGATAAGGCATGCTGTAGGAGCTGGTGTAATGACCATTTAGCCCACTTAGAGGGAAGAAGTCCCGAATTCAAATCTCATGAACGACAAAAAGTTGAACGAAACAAAATGACTCATTTGATACTACAAAATTTCACTGGGAAATCAGATTGTCATCAACAGCTCTTTATTTCATAATTGATTTGTTGTATAACATCGGAGCGATGGCGTGGAACAATTGGTTGTATCTAAGATTTATGCTACGAGTTTATAGTACGTGGGATAGTGTCCGTGAGAGAAAGAGAGAGAGAACTGGAGATCCATGAGGCCATGCTCATCTTTAACATTCCTTACATCCCGATTAGGACTCAGTTTATACAAACTTTTACGCTAAAACAACTTGGGTTATACAAAGTTACAAAGTTTTACACGAAAAAACAAAAACGAAATACATCTCTTTCCTTCTGGATTCTTTTCTTCCCTCTTCTTCAGGTGCTGTAGTGTCACGGGGAAGGAGATTCCTGATAGGGTTCGGTAAACAGCAATTACAACCTGAACACCCCATGCGATGCGCCCAAAGGTCAAAACCATTGCAAGGTACATGTCTAGCACTGATAACCGAAAGTAGATGATACAAACGTCAGAAATCAGCGCTTTTTACTTTTGCTTTTGCCGATCCTCAATTTGCTAGTTTCAGTAGGAGGTTTCCAGATGATATCCTCAAGATTGCTACAGAAGTTCTTGTAGAACTGTATAACAGAAGCCATTCAGACGCAACCAACATGCATGCACATGCAGGTGGTACAAGCTACCATGTCATCGATGTCAAACAAAAATAGTTAGAAGCAAACTGAAAACTAACCTTGAGGAATTCACTAGCATCTCCAGCGGCTTTCTGAATGTCTACCATGTAATAGGTCGGAGCAACTTCAAAAATCTGCGGGCAATAGAAAAAAATTAAAAATAATCAGTCTACTAAAATGGTAGGGGTGACTTTGGTTCAGTGTCGCATCAGAAGTAAAAGCTTACTTCAAGAATAATGGAGAAATGAGAAGTTTTATTTGCTGAAAGACCCTCCACTCTCATCTGGAAAAAAACAGAAATATACACGTTTAGGAGTGAGTTTTCAAGTACTTCTATCCAGGATCGTCCTGCCAGAATTATAAACAGGCATGTGCTTGCGCACGCATATTAAACAGCAAACAAAATAGAAGTAATGAAACTTGTATATATCATGATATTGGTAAACAAAATAAAGGGGAAGTAAAATGAAGCACCCAAAATAAAGATTAGTATAGATCTAGCCTGATTTACCTTATAGTTGCGAATGTGTGTCTTGAAACCCATTGATTGGGCAACAACTTCCATACTGGATAATACAACCTTTGCTGGCTTCTGTGAAACAAAGCGTGTCTGATATTTCATAGAATCCTACAATTGGGGAAGCAATTCGTGTATCAGATAAGTAGAAAACTGGCATAAATAAACTCTCTCGTGCAAACTTGTATTTATAAGCAAAGGCCATGATGCTCAAAGGGTGAGAGGGTAACACACGGTACTAAACACCAAATTGTAAAACTGGAAGTATGATTTACCAAATAGCTAAAGGATAAATATAAAGGAAGTTAACCAGTCAGATAGTATCTTACCTTTCCACGGTCAAACATTGTTGCGAGGTTTAAGCCTTGAGATAGAATTATTAAGTCAAATGCATTAAGAACTAAAGGACCCATGTCTTCATTTCCATGGTGCTCGATAACCCTTTGTTCCTGCTATAAACCATATGTAACAAGAGAGTTACTTGTGTTGTCAATCTCAACAAAATAAAATGCAGCTTCTCTCAGTCTTTGACAACCTCAGAGTCGGCTTCGTCAAAAACAGCATTTACATCATCCAGATTTACATCTTCATATTCAAGTAGTCGGGCAGGAATGTAATTCTTCTGAAACCACTCATCATTTCTTATCCTGTTCAATTGTAATACGCTGCATTGACACAATCACACACACAAACTTTTCAGAAACAACCACCAAAATAACTCAGTGAAGTAGAGAACCAAGAACTGTAAATCCAAGAACACTTGTTACATAATTACATAGAGTTCATTCCACTTCCTTCAAAAGTACTTGATGTTTGTTCACACTCTTGAATTAAACCACTCAGGGGGATGAATAATGTAATGGAGTGGGAAATAAACTTTCAAAAATAGCAAAAACATAACCAAGAATGCAAATGTATGCCATGAGTGGGTCCTGAATCCTAACAACGTTAAAAAGAAAAAATGAGAGGCTATGTCGGTTAAAAATAATTAGGGGGCATATCCCACTGTAAATGGCAAAGCCAGCACTCATAATTCTCAGTAAAGGAAAAGTTAATTATTGTTGGTAACAACTAGGCTTCTACTTTTAATATGAACTATTCCAACTTAGGATCTTAACTGCTGTCAAAGAAAATTTCCACAGTGTACTTTTATTGTTAATTTATTAAATAGAAACTTAAAAGTACCAACTTTATTACAGTCATATTCCAGCTAATCCATAATTAGATTTCTCTTGCATTACAAGTGCAGATATGACACACGTAAAAGTAAAGACTTTATATCAGTCATATTCCACTTCCAGTAAAGAATGTATTTATTTGGACCAATTTATGATACCTTTAACAGTCACACCCGTACTGGGATTGGTTACTGAAAGAAGAGCCGGAGGAAAGTGTTCAGAAAGCACATAAAACATTAGTTCTTTAGCAATCATTAGCACACCAAGTTCTGAAAAACTTAGTTTTACTTGACAGTTTAACATGCATTGGAAATAAATCATTTAATGATGAAAGAAATCTGAGGACATAGTAACGTTGGTGCTCGAGGAAAACTATAAAGCTAGATAGCAGTGGAATATCTTATAATCTTTAGTAAAGCAATACCAACTTTTTCTTAATTGCTGAAGGCTAAAAATTTTTAAAATGAACATAGAACAAAGGTGATTTGTATCTGAAATTTCAAATATGACAGTCCCCCCTGTATATATCCCTTGGCATGAAGAAAACACCAAACAAGGGAAGGAAAACAACAATACAGAGATAAAAAAAAAAAAAGGTGACAAACTCAAGAAAAGTCAAAATTCACAGCAAAGGCTTAATGTTGGGTCAAATGCTAAACAGACACATTCCGGTTTTCCTATTAAATGAAGCATAGGCCTTGATACTGCTAATCAAATACTTCTCTTCTACCATTTGTTTTATTAAACACCTCACCCTTACTTGGTTAGTTACATGCATTATCTCATTCCAACACTTTAAGATGTCCATTATAAAGCAATATGAATTAACGTAAAAGACTGACACCAACATTTTGTGATCGTGTCTTGTTAGATATTGAAATAGTAATGAAACCTTAAAATGTGCACTTTATGCATACAAAAACTGAACAATGTCTTATAACTTAGCCAATACTTACCTTTTCTGGGTTTGTCTCTAAAATTCTGTGAATCAAGGATTTTGCTCCCACTGGAAACCAAGATGGGCACGTGAAGTCTGCTTTCTCAATCTGCAGAAATTAAACGATAATGACTTAATATTAACAATGGTATTAACATCCTACTTTAACATCCTTGTAGAAAACTAGACAACAGAGAAGGAAAAGTATTGAGTTGAGTTGCAACAGAAATTAGATGATTAAAGAATCAAACCTAGCATCCACTAGAAACTGCACCTAAAAATAATGTCAAAGTAGATCTAGCATGTGCAAGAACAGAGACATCATTTCTACTTTCCTTCACAACCAAATACACTTGATCACCCCTTCAATGTTATCAGTTTAGCTGAGGTAATCATAATATCTCTCATAGTTTTCAAATATTGATCCAAAATATCATTTATCTTATTGATCAATGGCAAAATAAGCAGAGAATAGTAAACATGAAGGAGGTTCATGCCTTGCTATATAGTGTGGTTAGGTCAAGCTCATCAAATGGAAGATAACCTGCCAACAGGACATAAAGGATAACCCCACAGGACCAAACATCTGCCACGGCACCATCATAACCCTTGTGACTGAGTACCTAGAGCACAGAATAGTGTATAAGAAAAGAAAATTAGCACATTACATGACAATGACTGAAACTAAGAGAATCAGCAATTGAGATATAGTCAACATTTAACGCAGAAGCTAGAATTTGTCGTTACCTCAGGTGCTACATAGTTAGGGGTGCCACAGGTTGTCCGAAGGAGGCTGACTCCCTATGTGCAGACATCAAAAGAATGAGTCCCGACAATATTAAATCCCACAACCAATATAACGTCAACAATACTGACAATATCACATTTCTCAAAAAATGTCAAAACAATGAGACATCACGAAAATGAGCCTTGACAGATATTAAATCTCACAACCAATATAATGTCAGCAATCCTAAAAAATATCAAATCTCTCAACCGCTAAAATGTCAAACAATGAAACAAGAATGATTCGGATAGAATCTTACTTGTTCGGGCAAAGCACTAAGACCAAAATCGGAAATTTTTAAATTTCTTAGAGAATCAAGCAACAGGTTCTCCGGCTGCAAAAGAACAACAATAAGAATTCATGATAGAAAATGAAGCGATCATAAAAGCAAGCTAAACGCTATAAAATGAACACCTTTAAGTCTCTATGATAAACTCCCTTGCTATGGCAATAATCCACCCCATCAATAAGCTGTTGGAAGTATCTCCTTGCTTCGCCTTCACTAAGTCGCCCATGATGAACCTAAAAACAGGCGGCTTCCATGTTAGCATCACCACTTTCTCAAAGAACTAATGATCCAAAATTACAAATTGGGTTGTGGTATTTGAAAAGTTAGACTACTCACGATTTTATCAAACAATTCGCCACCAGTAATGAACTCCAAGATTATATAAATCTTAGTGCGGCTAGCTAGAACCTACGGAAAACAACATTCATCCTCATTGACTGACTGCACAAATCAAACAATTTCTTAAATGAAAGATATGACATGCCTCATGCAGACGAACAACGTAGGGATGCCTGACAAGCTTCATTATCGATATTTCCCTCTTGATCTGCACCACACATAACCAATTTCTTTCAAGGAAAAAAAAAAAATCTCAAACTGGAAACTGGGTCACGCTTTAATCTTAAATACTAGATAATTTAGGCAGTAAAAATAAAAAACCAAGCTAAATCAGAAAGTGGGTAAATTGGAACCTATTGAAATTCAAAATTAAAACATGGAAAAGAGGTAAATTGGATAAGTTTTTGGGGAAATTAGATAAGACCTGGTCGACCATCTTGTGCTTAATGATGGTAGTGCGATCCAGCACTTTCATGGCGACACTCTCACCCGTCTCAGTGTTCTGGGCAAACTTCACCTTGGCGAAGGTCCCTTCGCCGATCGTCCTCCCAACCTCATACTTTCCCACTTTCCTCACCACCATCTCTCTCTCTGAGCTCAAAATCTCAGCTTCAGAACATTGCTCTCTCTCTCTCTCTCTCTCTAGAAAAATAAAAGAACAGAAGCAAAAGCAAAAGCAGCAGCTGACGGTTTCAAAATTTGAACAACGCAAGCAAGCAGAAGCCAACAACTTTCTGCCGAATATTTGAATGGGTTCTAATCGGCTTTGGATTCTGATTGGACAGCACAAAACAGCAGATTAATATTAAATCCCCGTGAAAACGATGAGGGTTTCAGAAATTGAGCAGCTTTATTCAAATTAGTGATTTGGGGTTTTGAGATTGACTTGGTTTTAGAAGATGATAAACAAAGTCAAGAAGAATTCTATGAAACGAAATAAGAGGCGGGTTTTTGCTGCTGACGATCACTGTCACTCTCTCTCTCTCTCTCTCTCTCTCTCGTTGACGCCTTTGTCCTCCTCAAGACATCGATCATTATTCTCCGGCCTGGATTTCGGGCTTTTTTGTTCTTCCTTCTGCTTTTTGGCCTCAATAAATAAAGAGGCTTTAGATTTAGTTGCCTCAAATCTTTCTTTCTTACATTAACATTTACGGTGTCTTGAAATTTTGAATAAAATTATACACATACTAAAATCCAGTTTTAATGCGCTGTTCATTAACAATGAAAGGACGGAAAATAGGAACGGGTAGGATGTTTTGTATTAAATTTTTTTTCAAATCAATTTGGGGTTTTGTTTGGGTTTGATGATTATGGACTATTGACCCAAACAATTTGGCTAAACATTAAACAGGAGGCAACCAAATTGATTTGTTGTTTTTTTGTTTAAAATTGAAGAGTCTTGGTTAGTTTTGGTAACAAAGACTGTGTCTTTTGTACCAATTTGTTCCCTGTTTCTACGATTTTTGTTTATGAGCCTTTTTGAGATTTATGATTTGGTTTTTTTGGTTGACAGTTTGTTTTGCAAGTTTCATTTATACAGAGGCGAGGACAACTTGGCTACTGTACCGTTTCTTGCCGCTTGAGGCTAAAATTTAGCTGGTCAGGTAGTGAATTGCAAAGTTGTGATGAGATCTTAGGTTATTTTTAATCAATGAATTTGAGAGCATCTTTGACACGCCTCCGACCCTGATATTGCCCTAATAGCAGGATAGACACGTGCTGGCCGACACCGAAGGTGACGAAAGCCATTAATTGATACAAAAGCTAAGAATAAGAAATAAATAAGGGTTATGAATTGAAATACAATGAATTAACAATTTAGGAACGTGTTCAGAGCATACAGCTAATTAGAACACTAAAAGAAATAATATAAAATTGAATGAATAAAGGAGGGGGTCCTACACTGAGACGGCTCGAAGATGCCGATGTTGAAGTGCCTTGACGTCGGGATTGTATGCCTCGATTCTAAGATCTGAATGGAGGCGCAAAACAAAGGTGAGTGGACCAAGTTTGCATATACAATAATAATAAAACAGTTATCAAGATACTAACCCTCACAGTTTATATAAAGAAAACTACTAGCATAATAAGTGATAGGTTTACTGAAAACCCTAGCATGCCAAAAACATCTCAAAAGACATATCACGGAAAACCATCGTGGAAATCAAAATGTCAATCGTCTCACAGATAGTCTCGTAAGCGCAATGTGCTGCTAGTACGATCACTGAATAAATATAACTCTTGGCCCTATGCCAGCACTGTGGTCTCTGCGCCCGTAGCCAGAGATTACCAACTCCTAGCCCAATGCCTGCTTCGTGTCCCTCAGCCCATAGCTAGGGATTATTTCTCCCAGCCTAACTGCCAACACCAGATCGTCGCCCCAGGCGGCATAGTGTCCTCTAGGTACGCACAAATAGTTACACCTCTCATAAATAACCACTTCATAGTATAAAGTCATCCATCATCTATTCTATAAAGAGGGGTTTCTAAAACGTGTTCTAGCATCCTATCGTCATCCATCAGATAGTCTACCAATTCATGGTTTTTATAGAAAATACAATATATCAAACTATAGCTCAATATAGGCCAACAATTAATTCCTCACAAAATAACGAGACGATAATCAACATTTCAATAAATATGTTTAACATAAAATCAATCCATAAACTCGTAAGGCATGCTTTTCATTTATGCAATTAAACTATGAAATCATGTAATTTTAGAAGGGGTTCACTCATAAATACTCCGTAGCAGCAGAGTTGTGCGGAAAAGGATTAAGGAAATCCCCACTAGCAAATTCACCTAAGCACAAAAATGTACAATTTATCAAACTATGCTCAACGGTACAATTCCAGGAAAGGGACGCCAAAAACAGATTCGCAACATCGAAATTGGCCTAAGAGAGATTTTGGGTTTTCGGGTCCTAAGGTTTTTGGTTAAAAAGGGTTAGGGTGAAAGGGGGTAGTTTGGGCCTTAAACCCAAACCCACACAAACATACACGCACACGGCACAACACACACACACACGTGCACACACGCGCACACACTCACACACTCACACGGACACACTTACACACGCTACACAAACACACACACACACGCACGGCATGCACACGCATGCACGCACAGTCCACATACACACGCACACAATCACGCACTGCACAGCCCAACAGGCCTCACACACGGGGCCGGGCTTTAAACCCTTTCTAAATAAAAACGGCCCAAGGCCCTTTGGGTCAGTAAAATAAATAACAGAAAATAAATTAAAAGAAATAGAATGGGGGTTTGGTCTACGGGCCCAAAGCCCGTGGGTGTCCAGAATGGCCTGAAGGGCCTGCGCATGCAGATCGGAGAAGAACACCAGAAAATGGTGATCGGAATTCGTCCCGATTCCGATTTGAACCTAAAACTAGGTAAAAATAGGAATTTAAATCATAAAAATGATGCTGAAAAAGAAGGGAAACAGAATTTTACCACAAATA
Organism: Pyrus x bretschneideri; assembly: GCF_019419815.1. Lineage (NCBI taxonomy): Eukaryota > Viridiplantae > Streptophyta > Magnoliopsida > Rosales > Rosaceae > Pyrus > Pyrus x bretschneideri. The sequence goes on from NW_025999501.1 coordinate 5,940,904, forward strand.
GGATCAAATGGGGTCGAGATTGGCCGAGTTCGTGTACGAGCTTCGACGGATTTTCTCGTCGGGTTCTGGAAGAACGAAAATAGAGTGCATGCACAGATTAGAACCTTCCATTTGGACTGAAAACAACTCAACAAAAACAGAATAGGGCAGTGAGCCTTACCTGTGTTGGAGTTTCGGAGATTTGAAGCTCTCGGCTTCAATGGTAGAACACACAGAGGTGTTCTAATGATGCATGCAGGATTACAGTTGAGTTCCTCAAGCCCTAAGGATTCTAGATATGTGGTTATTTTGTTGGATTTGTTTAGATTTCGAAAAGGGAGGGGGGACGAGAGCTCTCGGAGCTCAGGGGAAAGTGGAAACTTCCGAGAGTTAGAGAGAGAAAGAGAGAAAGCTTAGTTTTTCAGAAAATAAGGAAGGAAGAGGATAGGGCTCACGGGTTGGGTCATTGGACCTAACCTTGGGCCTTAAGTTAACACAAAGGGGGCTGGGCTTGGCCCAATAAAATTTTAGATTATTTGGATAAGGGTTATTACAATCTTTATCTGTTTATTTTGTCATGTTCTGTTTGGATTGGATTTTAGGCGCCAAAAATTATGAGCTAGATTTTATTTTGAAATGGGAAGGCTAATTTATATGATCTTTGCTTGATATTATTGAATTTCGCATTTTTTTTTTCCTCATATGAAATATTTTGCATTGTCTTTGCTGCAAAATTGGGTTTTGTGTCGTACTATAGCAATGATAACTAAAAGTAGTCGTCGAATGTTGATTTCATAATTGTTAGCCTTTCCATGGTTTTTTTTTTTATTTTAATACATTTTGTTTGTCGCTGAAATGTATCATTATTTATTTCTGGTGTGATTAACTAAATATTTAAAATTTATAATACATTTTATATGATGTGTGTTACAGCTTTGATCAATGCTTGGGATTGTGTTGAATTTGGACAATTCATAAGGTAGAAGTAAATGATTCTTTGTTTTGAGCAAATTGGATATCAAGAAAAGATATTATTTTTTAAACATATAAAGATCCATAAGGTCCTCCAAGTGCAAGATGTAAATATTATAAACATATATTTGTACGCACTCAAAGACAATAGAGGGATACAACAAAATTTCCTGCGGTCAAAACTTAGCCATGTTCACCACAAACCCTAAACACATGCTAGTGCATTCTCGAACTGTTCGAACTGGACAATTCAAAAATCAATTAAATCGCAGCGCCGCATACTGATTGAAATTTTAACATATTTCACACCACGGTTTTCTAGCCTAATGCTGCACAAATTAAATTCACCTAAGCTCCATATATTTCAATAATACACAAACTCCAAAATTTCACATAACTTACAGTTTCCACACACACACACACACACATATATATATATATATATATATATCACAATATATCACAATTAAATAAATTAAAACATACTAACTTATAATTAAGAGACAAATACATACCTTTTCTTTTTACAATCCAATCACAAACTATAACAATCAATTAATTAATCACACAATTAAATAAAAAAATAAACTCATCAATTGGGAGTGGAAGAGATGGAGGACGGTGTGAGTGTGAGAGATGAACTGTTTTCCAAAAGCGGCAAGGGCGGCGGATGGGGGAAGAAGAAAAGAAAAAATAGGGGCGAAAGAAGAAGGTATAGACCATTTTAATGTATAAGAGTTTGCCCGACAGGTTTTTTTACAGGTTATTGTGAGCCTTTGACAAACTGCATGAAGACTTTGCCCGATGAAATGAGCCGTTGAGTCAGAGATGGAAATTCGACGAACCTATATTTCTTTGGGCAAACCCTTACAAATCACGCATAATTTTTCCCATGTGGGCGCCTAAAGTTTGTCTGACAATTTTGTCCTTACGCTATGAAAAACATCTCTTCGCGTAGACTTTGGGTAAACCTTAAATGTTGCCCATCTTTGGGCTACTAATTGAAAAATTCTTCGAGTAAAATCCTTTTACCTGACGATTTGATTCGTTGGGCCAAATTTCGTTTCGTAGGCCAAGTACAAATTTTTGGTAGTGTATGTAACAGAAATTTGATAACAACAATCATTTAACATGAATATTTCCTTGCAATGAAGGTATATACTTTAACAATAGTGTCTTTGGAACATCCATGTAGCATCCAAAATGTAACTAACCACCGCAGGTTGGCCCAGTAGTTGGGGACAAATTTGAAATTCCTTGCTTGTATTTCACACTGCACGTCTTGGGTTTGATTTCAGGTGTTAGTGAATTACTCGATGGTGGCCAAGAGAAAGTTGAAATGCCTCTGTGAATTTTTATGGTCTCCAAAAATGTGAATAACCGTGGTGAAGCCATCAGTTGATTTTTTTTTTTTTTTTTTTTTAACTAAAAAAATCCAAAGTGTAACCATGCGTAAGCCTTACTATACGCAGTAGGTGCGGTGACATATCATTTGAATTTTTAGGTTATAACAAATGGATTTGGGAACTGCGATGTTCCTTCGTTTGTTGACTTCCAAGTTTTTCCACAAAATATATGCAAGGAACGACTACTAATTTGTCAGGTTATGAGAACTACCATGTTCCTTCCTTTGTTGACTTCCAAGTCTTTGCGCCATCTCCTCTTCTCGAACTCGGAATGTTAACAAAAAATAGAAAGAATCCGGTCTGCCCGTAAGTTAGTGTTGATTCAGTATTTAATCAATGAAATTTTGACATTGAAGAATTTAAATTTGTGTTTTGTCGGTTGTTGGGATCTGAGATACGGGGAAAGTGAGGAGGAAAAGGAAATAGAGGTGCATCAACCTTGGTCTTGTTTCAAGTTTAGTTTTAAAAAGTAAATTTAATCCTGGTCGCACGATTTTGAACCAAAGGCCAAGATGATGTGGTCCTCCGGATCCCTAGAAAACAGATTCCGAGAGGATTCTGTCTCGAAAATATATTCATGAGACTGTGATATAAGCTTAGAATTTGGGGAATGATAAGTACACACTATTTTTCTCCTCGTACATAAATTTTTAGTTTTAGTTATCAAATTAAATAAATTAAACAGAAACAATAAATAAATTTAAACATATATCTCAGCGTGTAGGAAAATAATGTAACGATGTCTACAAGTTGGAATGATGTTTCCGGTTTCTATTTAAAATTTCACAATATGAAATTGAAAAATTAAAATCCAAATATTTTTCTGAAAAATTGAAACGTGAATTGGAATGCATTTTTCGAGAATTCTAAATTTTCGATCTGAATATTTTTTAAGGGTTCCGAACTTTTTCAAATAAAAAAACTTCCGAGATATTCCCTTCTTTTTAGTTATTTACTCAAATTATATATTATGTAATCAACGTTTGTATTTTATTGTTAGTTTTGGATACATTTTGGTCATTGTTTTTATAAGCATACACTTGTATATTAAAATGTGTAAGCAAACTAGTATATTTTAAAACTAATTGAATTTGTACATAAGCATATATATATATATAATTTTTTTTTTGAACAAACGATATTATCTACTAAGGGGAGGGGGTGAACTTAGCCTCAAAATGGGCTAATAAATAATATGGTTCAAATTCACCTTTAGCGAGAAGTGGGAATCCTATTAGCTTTATGTGTGCTTTCTGCTCCAAATTTTTGTTTTTTTCCTTAGAGCAAGCCCAGCGTGGGCAGTTGCTCGGGGGACGGGGGAGAGAAAAGAGGCTCGAGGCCCCATGGACCGGCTCCAGTGTGGGCAAGCCTGAGTGAAGGTGGAGGCCTGAGCTCTGGGCCCGTGGAGAATTGCCAACCCGAGAGCCTGAGGCCCTGTGACGCCAGCGCTGACGTCAGCCTGGCGTCAGGCCTTATTTAATTTTTTTTGTGTCAGGCGCGTGCACCCCACTCAAGCGTGGGGGCGCGTCGCCGACACAAAATCAGAAGAAAAAAAAATTTGCTTTTTCAGTTACCGTTGGAAAGCCACGTGGCTTCCCACGATCTGTTCGATCTCAACGGATATTTAATTTGGACCGTTCGATCTCAACGGTAAAAAAAAAAAGTCTTATTTAATATCCACCGTTCGATCTGAGATCAACGGTGAATATTAATATGCTTTATAAATAAAAATATAAAAGAAAAAATAGTTTTAAAATTAAGAAAAGTTACCGTTGTGACACGTGGCACAATCTGGAGTGTTGGAATTCAAATTTTTTTATATCCAACGGCAGAGATTAATTAATTGAATAAAAATTTAAAAAAAAATCTGAAATTTTTTTTAAAAAAATTGTTTTTACTTTTCTATAAATACTTTCTCATTATCATCTACCTTACACAACAATTTCATATTTTCCCAACTACTTTCAATCACATTCCTTTCTTTGTCTCAAAGTTTGAATCCATTTTTTTTCAACAAAATGACCACTGGTGCAGGTACGAATTGGTCGCTTCTTGAAGATGTTGCGAGAAACTATGAATAATGATAGAGATCTTGAGAAAATTGGTGTGAGATTTGTGAGGATGGATGGTAGATTATATGGAGGATTCAGAAAGGATTAGGTTGTACATAATGCCACGTGGCATGCCGTCATTCGTTAAAAATCTGATGGAAATCTATCCTCAAAGATTGTGAACAGATTATGACACGTGGCGCGACGTGATTGGTTAATAATCTTATCAGAAATCCATCACTAATAATTGTATTTTCGGATAATGACACGTGGCATAACGAGTACGATTAAAAAATTTATCGAAATCCATCCCCAATAATTTCTTTCGAATTTTATGAAAATGCTGCACGACAACGATTAAAAATCTTATCCGAAATTACAAATAAATTATTTGTATTATTTAATACTACTTCGGATAATAACACGTGTCACACGAGAACAATTAAAAATCTTATCCGATATTACAATAAAATTATTTTGTATTATTTTAATAAATAAAAAAATACTAATATTTTATTGCCTATTGCCAGGGCTATTGAAGTGTAACGGTGGAGATGCAAATGCTATTGCCAGGGCTATTACTGGTTATTAAGGACAGTTACTGTTCATTAGGTGGATTGAATAGTGTATAGCTTGGGGGAAGGCTCCAACACTGGAGTTGCTCTTACAGCCCTTATATTTGTTATTTGTACATGCAATACTTCCTAAATGCTCACCTTTAAATGGTTAGACTTCTAATTTTCTAATTATTGTTGCATCCTTACAATACCTTAAATAGTTAGACTTCTAATTTTCTGATTTTTGTTGCATCTTTACATTCGCATTACATGTTACCCTATTTAAAATTATGACCTAACATGGAAGTGAATTTTGACAAGGTTTATTTTCTATCATTTGTAGTGTCGTGGTGGCATTATTGCGTACGTATGAATGGAAGTGTATTTTACCTCTATCTAATGCCTTTTGATTTTAATATCCGCATTTTTTATGTTCACTATGCTTCTTATGTTTTACATCTAAGTGATGACACAACTCCCACTGCAAAAGCTCCATAGAAAAGCGTATTAGCTTCTGATTTAGATTTCGACAATGCTCCGATCATCTCTCTAAAAATCAAAGCAACCCCAAGCAATTCTGAAATCATTTTTACATATTCCAAAATACAGTACTGTATATCTTCATCTCAAATTTGTTCATCTCCCAAACATTTGCATCAAATTCATATGTCTTCATCTCAAATTTTGTGTTTGATTGGCTGATCGATGCTTACAGGTAAAGCTATATTTGGTTGTAAGAACTTGTTGGATATTCTTGGATATATCTTGAGAATAATGGGCTTAATTAGAAAAAAAATTAAGTTATATTTAGAAGGTATATTTATATTATAGCTAAGGTTCTAAAAGACGCTAGGCGCTAGTCGGGCAGCTGGCTGGGGCTTAGCGCCTAGGCGGCTAGGCTGGGCCAAGGCGGGCGTCTAGGCTGACTAGACGGATTTAAGTAAATCTATTATATTTCGTGTAAATAAGTGTCTGTTTATACTTGAAATATATATAATTTCATCATAAACTACAAAATAGAATGACATACTTATTATGAAGTATTGGAACATAATGAAAACATGGGGAGCAAAGATATAATGTGTGTTCATTTAAGTATGCAACAGGTCCCTTACAATTTATTAAAAAAATAAAATTCAAAATGAAAGTTATCCATTTTTTGTCTAAGTGAGCCATGACCTAGACGGGTCTAGACGGGCTAGGCAGGTGCCTCAGTAAATTTAGGTGTCTTTTCTTAATTTTTCAAATGACTTGGCATTAATCGGGTCGGTGGACAGCTGCCTAGCGCCTAAACAGGGCCTAGGCAGTGCTAGATGAGAATTTTTAGAACAGTGATTATAGCTCATATATTTATGTTTGTATAATTTGTAATTACTTACTACATTTTTTTTTTGTTTGAAAACTACTTACTAGAGTAATCATCATGACATTGGAATTCAAAATTTTGTTAGTGCATGCTATAATGCTATGCTAATCACCAAATTAAATTTTATTTGTTGAATTTTTGGGATAATGGTTTTTAAATTCCCAATTACTTAAATCACAATGAGAAATAGTTACACATAAAAACACTTTACACTCAACTCAGCCAGTAATTTTAGCAATTTTGCTAATTTTTACAATGATATTTTATGGATCTGCCAAGTGGCTTCTTTTACACTTCATTATTGTTATCTCATACCAGTTGTCAAATGCTTGAATCTTTTGTCTGCATAAATTTTAGGGCATTATGCAAATGGTGCCATGTGAGATGCACTGTTGATCTGATTTTCAATAAGTTTAGCTTCAGTGATTGGTAAAAGGGCTTATTTTAACGTCAAAGATTATTGCATATTGTGTCATCAATATTCTTAAGTAAAAGCAATACATATGTTTAACGTTTGGTAGATTGTTGTATACAAAAGACTTGATCAACACATGCACAATCTTGATTATACTCTTTCATGTAATTTTCAATCCCGTAACAACTCACGGGTATGTTTACTATTATTGTGTACCAAATAGATTTTACTAAACTTTTTTTTTTTTTTGGATATAAACTTCGTTTTAATCAATGTTTAAAATATCAGTATCAGTAGAAATATCGATATGCAAATTTATGGAAATATCCGCAGATATATTGAATATTGATATTGATATCGACTGATTTTGATGGAAATAATGGAAATTTATAACGAAGTTTTAGAAATTGTCAAGCATTGGTTTGGACGAAATATAAGAATTTCTCTGATATTTAACAGATGTGTCAGAAATACAAACGATATATGTCAATTTTAACCTAAATTTAGGGTTTTGTTGATATAAGATGAAGTTTAGACTTCACCTCCCATTTCCATATTTTTCTATACTTTTTTGGATATTTTTATGGAAATATAGACTGTGTCGAAGAAATGTTAAACTCTTGTTTTAATGCACCTATATTCGTCCAACCAGTGGCGAAGCTACGTGAGGGCGAGGAGTGGCAGGCGCCACTCCCCTCGCTGAAAACATGACTAGAGCTTTGGTTCAGCCCCTCGCCTCGCCCATCCTATCATCGGAAAGCCATGGTGTCAGTAGGCTGCCCATTGCAGAAGAAGCAGCTCATGTGCGAGGAAGAAGAAAAGAAAAGAAAAGGTGTGTTTTAAAAGAAAAACATTGGACCGAACGACATCGGATTCTCCATTCTTTTAAATGAAATGTTACGTTTTACTTTTTCTTCTTTCTTTTGTTGCTTTTCTCCATTTTTTCTTTCCTTTTTTTATTTTTTATTTTTTTCCTTCTATCTTTTCTTCTGCTTGACTTGGTCCCTTTGTTTTTTGTTAATGGTTTGTCTTGGTCCCTCGTTCTTTTGGTTGGATCTTTGATTGGTCCCTAATTAATTGTTTTGGATGTGATATTAAGACTTTCAATACTTAAAATTACCTTAATGTTGATTTTTCTTTTATCACAAACGATAATTTCTACAATAAGAAAGTGGGTGAGTGAATTAAGCCTCACATTCATACTCAAATTTGTATATCTTTTTCTAGTCATCACTACTTTTAACGAATTTTTAATGTGACATTGAGGACTTGTTTCATAATGTCTAAAAATTTTGTAAGGAAAATGATATTAATGTTCCTAACATAGAGGATTTGCATTTCACACCCAAAAAATCAAAGGCCAAAGCTCCAAGACTCACAAACATACATTACTATCGTGTGGATATCTATTTTCAAGTCCTTAATTGGTATGCAACTAAATGAATTGAATGGTTGCTTTAATAAGGTAAACACCGAGTTACCAGTTGCAACTGCTTGAGTAACGAGAGCGTTTTTTGCTATGAATATTTTGAAAACATCACTGCTTAACAAAATGAAAGATCAACGGTTTAGTGGTAGCAAAGTTGTTTACATTAAGAGAGATGTTTTTGCCATTGTTTACTATCTAAAAAGATTTGGTTATCTACATTTTTCTAGAACCTTACCTTTTTAAATTTTGCCCCTCCTCTCGACAATTTCTGGTTTTGCCGCTACATCCAACTACAATTAATTGGAAAAGGATCTTCTCCAGATCCCTTCCACCAAGTCCTCACATCTGGGCCATTGAAATTTGATACAACGGCTACAAACAGGAGGCTATTTTAAAAGTTATAATAACTTTAACCGTTGGATCTAATTTCAAAGGCCCAAATGGGTGGACTTGGTGAACTTGGTGGAAGCGATCCGGAGAGGATCCTTTTCCTAACTAATTGCCTATGATTTAGGAACTGTTGTGGCTTATTTTAATCTAGCAGGGAAGAGGGGGCATGTGGCAGAGAGAGAGAAAGTAAAGAGAGATGTTTGTAGGGTTGTGTAGAGGATGTGTTATTCCGCATATGCAGTAACTTTATTTATAGTAATAAGGGAGGGAAGAATCCTACTCCTCCAAGGAATACAAGTCCTAATAAGGAAGAATAACTAGTATCAAATCTAATCTAGGATTTACACAATCACGCTTAAATACAAAGTTTATAACACTCCCCCTTGAGTGTGTAAATACTCAAGTAGATTCGGCATCATGTAGAGTTAAAAGAAGTCAACTCATTGGCATTGATTCTGGGAACACACTAGTCTCAAAGTAAAGTAGAAACTTGCATATGGAACTAAGTCTCACAAAAAACCCAATGGCTGTGGTAAAACCCAAGTAAGGACAAAATCCATAATCTAAAGAAAAATGCGCGAGTAATGCAAAGTCAAAATGAAACGTTAATGGGATGTCATTAAGGATATAATCAACTCAAGGTGAGGTGCCTCATCAAAACCTTGTTAGGTAGCAAAAACTTAGTGGGAAAAATGCTCTTAATCGTAAGGAAAAATAGTACATTAAGATCAAGCAAGTATACTTTAGGATACTCCCCCTGAGTTTGACATAATTCCAAAGATAACTAACAATGTTACAACTCAGAAGGTTTACGCATACCTATTCCTTGAACAAGCTTCTAAAACGTCACCTTCAGTAGTGATTTAGTGAAGAGGTCAGCCAGATTATCTTGTGAATGGATTTGCGTGACTTCAATCTTTTGATGCTCTTGCTTTTGTTATAAGACGAAGAACTTTGCGCAATGTGCTTGGTGTTGTCTCTTTGATGTAACCATGAGATGTTTGATGCATGCTATGTTATCTTCATAGATCGTCATCGGGACGTCAACAACAGCGTAAAGATCGAATAAGCTTTGAATATGGCCCACAACTATTCTCAACCAGAAACATTCCCAAGTTACCTTGTGTAGGGCGAGAATTTCAGCATGGTTAGCCGAAGTGCCAACTAAGGTTTGTTTAGTTGACCTCCAAAAGATTGCAATGCCTCTAACGGTAAAGACATCACCCATTTGAGAATGCGCCTTGTGCAGATTAGATAAGTATCATGCGTCGGCATAACCAACAAGGCGAGAATTGACTCGAGATAAGGGGGTGCAACATCACTCAAGGATCTGTAAGGATATAACAAACCCAGATTCGTGCTACACTTATGGTAACAAAAGATGTCTTTAACACCAGTCCAGTGTCTGCATGTTGGTGCATTATTATACCTTGCCAAAAGATTAACAGCGAAGTACATGTTGGGTCTAGTGCATCGAGCTAAGTACAATAAAGCATCTATCGTACTTAGATAAGAAACTTTAGGCTCCAAAATCTCTTCATCATTCTTCTTCAGACAGACAGGATCTCGTTTTACATCTAACGATCAAACAACCAAAGGAGTACTTGAAGGCATCGCTTTATCTTCGTTAAAGTGGCACAACACCTTCTAGGTGTAGTTCGATTAATGCACTAAGATTCCATCCGAACGGTGCTCTATCTCAAGACCGAGATAGTATCAAGTTTTTCCTAGATCTTTCATCTCAAATTATGACTTCAGGTGTGTGGCAGTTTTCTCGAGTTCTTCAGAAGTTCTGATGAGGTTTATGTCGTCAACATAAACTACAACAATCACAAAATCAGTATGTGACTTTTTATTGAACACGCAAGGGCACAGTTCGTTGTTCGCATATCCCTGACTAGTCAAATACTCACTTAGACGATTATACCACATTCTTCTGAATTACTTCAAACCGTAGAGTGAACGCCTCAACCGAATTAAGAGCGTGTTCCGGGATTTAGAAATATTTGATCTAGTCAATGTAAGTCCTTCGGGAACTTTCATATAAATTTTTTGTATCAAGATCCCTATAGAAATACGTGGTTTCTATGTCCATCTGCTGCATACTCAATTTTTTGAAAACTACCAAACTGATAAGGTAGCAAAAAGTAATCACATCTAAACGGGTGAATAAGTTTCATCATCCCATGGTGTTGTGAGAAGCCTTGCACAACAAGACGAACTTTGTAATGCATAATTTTTTTCTTCCTTAAATGTATATTCTCATCCCTACCTAGCACGAGGCCTTTTGGGAGCTCACTGGCTTCGAGTTTCGTAGGAACTCCGAAGTTAAGCGAGAAGGGGGCTAGAGCACTCCTAAGATGGGTGACCCACTGGGAAGTTGCTCGTGAGTTCCCAAAAACAAAACCGTGAGGGAATGGTAAGTCCAAAGCGGACAATATCGTGCTATGGTGGTGGAGCGGGCTCGGGAAGTGATCTGCCTCGGGCCGGGATGTGATACATTTGTAGCCAACGGGCTTCCTATGTGGAGGATTAGGAGTTATAGGTTCAAACACCTTATGTTTCGTAAACGAATCGAGTTCGACTTGGATTGCTTGTTTCTAGTTTGACCAATCAGTTCAACGTCGACATTCATCAATGGAACGGGGTTCAATGTGATCGCTCAACATGATCTCAGTGGCTACTACATATGTTAATGCATCGTCGATGATCATCTCATTTCTACACCAAACATCATCCAAGCTAGCATAATGGATTGAAATCTCTCGATTATCGGGAGGTGGATTCTTCTCTTCAAGGATGCTTCCGTAATTTAGAATTTCCTTATAAGTTGGATAAAATGAGTAGGCGACAGTCGGATTCATGGTAGGCTTTATAGGGGCATATGTCATGGGTTTCCTCTTCCAGGGGTGTAAATCCTTTTAACCAAGTGGTCTGCCACGCTTATATGTAGGGGGTGCGGGGATCTAAATGAGACAAAGTGGCAGTCGTCCACGATAATTCGGGTCGTTCTTCACTAACGACAGGAAGATTGTTTCATAGAAGTGACAATCCACGAAAAGAGAGGTAATCAAATTGCCTGTCAAAGATTCTAAGTAACGAATAATTGAAGGAGAATCATATCCGATATAGATTCTCATCCTTCATTGAGGTCCCATTTTTGTATGTAAGGGGGGCCAAAATCAACACATATACCGCATAACCAAAAATGCACAGATGCGATATGTCGGGTTTGTATCCAGTAACTAACTGAAGGGCATTATATGGTTGTGTCACAACAAGCCTCATGCGGACTAATATGGTTGTGTGCAATATTGCATGGCCCTAAGCAATGATTGGGAGCTTCGTACGTATGACCAATGATCGAGCAATCATTTATAAGCCTTAATGAATGCCTCTGCTGAGCAATCAAAAGTTTTAGATGTGAATTCTCCAGCATTGATTAGGATGTTCAACTTTAACCCCAACCGACATGCAATAGTCATCAAAAGTTTTAGATGTGAATTCTCCAGCATTATCAAAGTGGTGAACCCTGAGCTTGATAACCTTAGCCAACAGTTTAGAGAATGCAGGGTTCCTTATGGACAACAAGCACACGTGTAACCAACGTGTGGAGGCATCAACCAAACCCATAAAATATCTAAATGGTCTGTTGGGAGGGTGAATTAGTCCACAAATGTCCTCCTGAATCCTTTGTAAAAAAATAGAAGGATTCGAGCGAATCTTGTCAGAACGCTTAATAATGAGTTTTTCCATAGAGCAGGTTTGACATGCGATTCCTTGAATCAAACCTAAACTTTGGGTTAATGGATGTCATGTGATGATCTGAGGATACGGCGCATCGCTATTCTTCCAAGGTGTCCCAAACGATCATACCAAAGTGTAATTTCGTGCGCGGTCCCAGAGGTAGGCCGGCCACATAGTGACTTTCCATATGGTGTATGGTTGTAATATACAAACCATTTGAGATCTGCTTCATCTTCTCTAGAATACACTTTTGGCCATATTAATAAAAGTTATGCACAAAAATTTAACTCCATTTTCTACATAGGTTTTAGCGTGGTAATTATTATCTCTAATATCCTTGAAACTCAACAATGTTTTTCCGGAACGTGGAGAATAAAGTGCCTCATCAATGGTCAAGATTGTACCATTGGACAATATTATAAGTGCCTTACAGTATCCTTCAATTGGGTTAGATGGGCCTGAGAGGGTTATCAGAGGTGCAATCTTAGATATGAAGTTAGTGAAATAGATGCGTTCACGTAAAACAGTGTGCGTGGTTGCACTATCTACCAGACAATTAACTTTTCCACCAGTCATACCTAGAAACAAAAATTAATTTGAATTGGTCACTTGCATAAAAGTTCTAAAAACAAATATCCATTCAAAATAATTTAAGTATTCAAGGATGGTAATTAATTAAAACTTAATATCTAAAAACAAATCACAAACAAATAATCCAAACATAAAGGAAAATTGTTCAAACTTAAATCAAAAACAAAGAGGGTGTTTGGCCACTAGGTGGAATTCGGCCCCATTGTTCCAAAAAACAACTAAAATTAGTTCATGTCTAAGATTCTAATCTTCCATAGGGGCGATAAGCTTCTGAAAGTCATAAACCTCCATCTTGGTACTCTCCGGTTCATCCACTTGCACAAAGTTTATTCAAACTTCTTACAACGAGAATGATATTCAGCTACAACCTTTTAGGGAGCATGACAAACACGAGACCAATGGTCCTTTGAACCACAGCAGTAGCACATGTCCACATTCATGGTTTCAGGTGCTTTGCCCTTATTCTTGAAGTTTGGGGCCTTAGGAGCAAGGTTAGGGTGCTTCTGGTCTCAGTTTCTTCCCATAGATGGGCCTTGGCCCTGTTGACCTTAACTGGGTGGCTTCTGGACGCCCTACCATGCCTATGTTGGCGTTTTGGGTGTTGGTTTGTGCTATAATGTCCTTTAGGCACAACAGTCGCCCTAGTATATCAAGCTTGGTGATTTTTCATCAACAGTTGATTTTGCTTTTTAGCGAGAAGTAAAACAAAGATCAAATTCGAAAACTTAGTGAACTTCTAAGCCTATATTGTTGTCCCAAGACAATATTGGTAGTAGAGAAGATCAAATAGGTTTTCTCCAAGAGATCCTGTTTGGTCAAGTTCTCGTTATAGAACTTGAGAAGTGATCGGATTCAACAAACTTCAGAATTATATTCATTCACAAACTTTAAGTCTTGGAAGCGCAGATACTGCCAATCATGTCTTGCTTTAGGCAAGAAGATGTCATTTTGGTGATCTAAGTGATCAACCAAAGCAACCTAAAATGCTCGTGGATCTTCCTCAGAAAGGTACTTAGTTTGCAGTGCATCATGAATGTGTCTTCGGATGAAGATCATGGCAGTGGCTTTCTCAGCTTTGCCAACCCGGGTTGTCCGTCTCATCTTCAGTGGCGGGACGCAAATTCTTTACAGTGAGTGGAGCTTCACATCTTGGACCTACTTGAGGTAGTTTCTTCCAAAGACCTTTAAAGTGGTGAAGTCCAGTTTGTTCAAATTCGACATGTCCCTATCACAAAATAAATGGACAAAAATGTGGTTAGTGTGATGGAGAAAAAAATCAATCCATTCACATAGGGGGAGAACATTCAGGTTCTAATAGACATGTATTTGTTTAAATTTACATGAAACAAACTTTGGGTTTTCATGGGTGATGTTTTTAAGGAAAACTTCAGGTTTTCAAACAAGGTATGTTTCTAGAAGCTTTAGGTTTCGAAAGAATTATGAACTTCAAGTTCATGTGTTCCTGCAGACAACGACAAATATATATACGGAAATATGCAACAAGAAAATATGCAAATAGATCTTTAGTTCTAGAATTATAATTGAATTAATTATTTGGACTTCGAACCAAGATGAAAGTGTGGGTGAAAAATTATAAAACCCAAATTGTCTAAAAAAAAATAAACAATAAACAATTAAGCTCAGGACCCAAAAAACAAGGACCAAAGCCCACGGGTGGGTTGAGCAGATTTGGATCGTGCAGCCCATGCCCAAAAATTGGGTTGGGTATAAGATGGGTCTAAGCATAAAAAAGTTGCAGGCTTTATGGACTTCAGGAGGTAGGCTCAATATTAGGCAGGAGTCTTCTACTTCGCATCGTGTGTGTACCTAGAGATGCGTTCTGGTGCATCACGGTACATGAAAGCACCACACCCATTTAGAGTTGTGATCAGGTGCATCGCAGACAGGTAGGACACCATAGCCCTCGGGCTGGCTGGTATCACGTTTGGGCCAAGCCAATGGCTTGGACAGTTGCAGGCAAGCCTTAAAAAGAAAAAAAAAATCTCAGGTTGAGAAAACCAAAGCCCAATTAGGCTCGGGTTTGAACCAAAAAACACCCAAGCTTCGCTAGGTGTGGTCACTGGGACAAAGGCAGGCGCCGCCGCTTCAGGCGACCGTGTTTTGGAAAAAAAATTCTCAGGTAAAGTTCGTGAATCAACATGGATCACGAATATGTAGGAGATAGAAAAAATCTCAACGTTTCAACAAAAAAAAACCCAAGAAATTCAAATCAGAATTTTGAAAAAATTCGACGAGATTCAAAGACGCCGGTGGACGAGCTTCAGGCCGTTGGACGCCAACCCAAGGTCAAGGTTGGCCTTCAGGCTTACCTGTGATGGTGGAGACACCATGGAAGGCGTCAGGTTTTTTCTAGGTTTCAAACTAAGAGCCCATAGGCTCCGGGCTTCATGGTCTTGCAGCTCAACTCAGCCACACAAGCTGCAAGCCTGGTGCTGGTGGCTCGACGTGGCGCGACTTGGAAACCAATGGCTCATGGTGTGGGATGGTGATGGGATAGGTTTTGATAAACCCTAATTTAAATTTTTTTTCTTAATCTCCAGATTATAAATTAATTCAATTGCATGCATATTCAACATATAATTCAATGCATGAGCAGATATTTGTTGTAATTTATGGCAATATCAATTCACATAATTCAACAATTATGGATATAATGCATACACGATTTATGTAAAATCTAAAATTCGAAAAACATAAAGTTTGGTCATGCATTATGGTGAATGTTAATGCTATCAAAGTTGCAAAAATATCGAGATAAAAAATGTTGTTTAGGGGAAGCCTAATTGCGTGATGATATTGATGAACTGGCTTGATGCAGAAAACTTCCACGTCAGATAAAAAATGGCGCACTGTAGATAGAGAGAGAGTAAAGAGAGGGATGTGTTTGTAGGATTGTGTAGAAGATGTGTTATTCCCCCATTGTTTTTTTATATAACATGTACCTATTTTTTATTAAAAAAAAAGTATCACTTTTTTTGGATAAAATGTGACATCCCACATCGCCCAGGGGAGTGATCCTTATATGTATATTCCCATCCCTACCTAGCACGAGGCTTTTTGGGAGCTCACTGGTTTCGGGTTCCATGGGAACTCCGAAGTTAAGCGAGAAGGGGGCTAGAGCAATCCCATGATGGGTGACCCACTGGGAAGTTGCTTGTGAGTTCTCAAAAACAAAACCGTGAGGGAATCGTAAACCCAAAGAGGACAATATCGTGCTACGGTGGTAGAGCGGGCCTGGGATGTGGTGGACCCTGGGCCAGGACGTGACAATTTGGTATCAAAGCCTAACCCTGGCCGTGGTGTGCCGACGAGGACGTCGGGCCCCTAAGGGGGGTGGATTGTGACATCCCATATCGCCCAGGAGAGTGATCTTTATATGTATATTCCCATCCCTACCTAGCACGAGGCCTTTTGGGAGCTCACTGGCTTCGGGTTTTATGGGAACTCCGAAGTTAAGCGAGAAGGGGGCTAGAGCAATCCCATAATGGGTGACCCACTGGGAAGTTGCTCGTGGGTTCTCAAAAACAAAGCCGTGAAGGAATGGTAAGCCCAAAGCGGACAATATTGTGCTATGTGGTGGAGCAGGCCTAGGATGTGGTGGACCTCGGGGCGGGATGTGACATAAAATGTACCAACTTTTTTTATGTAAAATGTCAATATTATAATTAATGACAAATCATGGGTTGTTTTTAAGTATAATTTA
Organism: Pyrus x bretschneideri; assembly: GCF_019419815.1. NCBI lineage: Eukaryota > Viridiplantae > Streptophyta > Magnoliopsida > Rosales > Rosaceae > Pyrus > Pyrus x bretschneideri. The sequence goes on from NW_025999501.1 coordinate 5,957,531, forward strand.
TTTTTTAATATTTTCAACCAATTATGGAATTTATTTAAAATCTCATTAATATAAATAAGTACAAATATTAAATTTTAATTTAAAAATTATAATAACCTACATAGAAATGCATTATTGCATTAAGGGGTGTGCTATCCACACATCCCATTTTACTTCTCACACACCCCTTGATAATTTATGTTTGTTGAACTTCTTTAATTCATCCAATCTGACGGTCGAAAATTAAAAGGGTGTGTGAGAAGGGGTGTGGGGATATCACACCCCTTGCATTAATTTTAGGGTCTTCAATAAAAACTAAAAACCAACAAGATTTTAATCAAGAACATTATAAATAGGAACCGTATCTAAAGTCACCCAAAAATTTAATAGATAAGTTTCAATTAAAGGCAATTTTATTTTCATTCTGGTTTGGTCAAAAAATTTTAAATTCCTTCAAACAAGATTACACAATTAAAAGCCGCGCAAAAACTAAAGAAAAATTCTTTGATGTCAGCCCCTGCTTTGGCTATGGGGTTGGTGGTAATTTTCTTGAACATCATTCTTGGTCTCTTCCCTCCCCCTTTTTGTTTACTTTGCTTGGTGGAGAATTGTTGCCATGAAATGTTGTAGTGGTCGTGATAGTCATTGTGTTTTGGTTCACACACAGAGTAAATACAAGGTTTGGATCTAGTTATCACCCTAAAGCTGGCATGGAAGATGTCAAGATTGGGTTTAGCTTGAACGACACTATGGGTTTAGACGGTGCAGTGATATGGCTCTCGGATGTACGGAGGATGTGGAGTAGCGACATTATTTTATCCTTTTATTTTGTTTCTATCTAATCATTTCTAGGAATTGTCTTGGAGTTTGATTTTTAGGATTTCCTTAAGAATTGGTGTTTCAATATCTTTTAAGAAATTATATCTAATTAAGGAATTAACGTGGCTCTTCAATGGTTGAGGAAGAGTTCCTCATCAATTCACTACGTGGCCGATTCACAAAATTTCATGTTTTAATTGGAACCTGCTCATATTATAAATGACTATGGAAAGATCATTTTTGTAAAAAATAATGAAATATGAGAACGTTTAGTTATTGAACTATGTAAAACTAGATGGATGGATTCGGTAAAAAATATTAGGGTAAAGTACAAAAAACTACCTCAACTATTGGTGTCACGACACTTTCATACCTCATCTTTTAAAATTGACAATGTCATACCTCATCTTACGAATTTGTGCCAATGTCAAACCTCCGTCAGTTTTTTTGTTAATTTCTCTGTTAAATGCTGACATGGCCCAGCACGTGTCCCACTCACTAATCCAATTGGATTAAGAAATAATTAAATATATTTTTAATAATTAAATATTCAAAAATTAAATATATATATATATATATATATATTAAATCTCTCTCACTCTCTCCTCTCTCTCTCCCTCCTTTCTCGCCTCTCTTTCTTCTCTGCAACCCAAAACCCCTTCCCACCCGTCCTCCACCACCATCTCTCTCCCCTCTCTCTCTCTCCCCCTTTCTCACCTCTCTCTCTTCTCTGCATCCTAAAAGACCCAGACCCTGGAGGAACAAAACCCACCTTCCTATTGCAGAAATTGTTGCCGTAATTCGAAAACCCCAAAACGAAGAACCCAATATTGCTCGACTACTCTACCTCCCTCACTCCGCCACCCTCGATCTGGAGATCGCAACTACGGCGTTCCACGACTACTTCGCCTCCCTCACTTTGCCATCCTCGATCTGCACCTGGACGCCCAAAACGACAGTGTCGACCTGAACTCGGACTAGGAACCGGTCTGATTTGCGACGAAGTCCGAGTCTATGGGGTAGTGGGGGGGGGGGACACGGGTCAATGGGCAAGAGTTTGGGGGGACGGGTCAATGGGCAAGAGTTCGGCGGATGAAAAAACCCAGGTGGATTTGGGCGGTTCTGGGCACGGCGAGAGAGAGAAGTGGGGAGGAAGGAGACTACGGTGGAGAGGAGAGGGAGAGGCGAGAGAGAGGGGAGAGAAAGAGTGGTGGAAGACGGGTGGGAAGGGGTCCCGGGGGGGGGGGGGTCGGGTGGGAAGGGGTTTTGGGTTTTCTGGGATGCAGAGAAGAGAGAAAGGCAAGAAAGGGTGGGCGAGAGAGGAGAGAGAGATTTAATAAATATTTTTTTAATTTTTGAATATTTAATTATTTTTTAATCCATTTGGATTAGTGAGTGGGACACGTGTTATGCCATGTCAGCATTTAACAGAGAAATTAACAGAACAACTGACGGAGGTCTGACATTGGCACAAATTCGTAAGATGAGGTATGACATTGTCAATTTTAAAAGATAAGGTATGAAAGTGTCGTGACATCAATAGTTGAGGTAATTGTGATCTTTAAAAGATGAGGGAGGTGGAGTAGTCGGGCAATATTGGGTTCTTCATTTTTATTCTGCCACCCTCCATTTTTTTCCTACCACTTGAACCATTGATCTATTTACTACAATTGATTGACTACACAATATTACTTTAATTGATTTTTTACCAAGCTAATCTTTATAGAGTAAATTATAATACAAACAATTCTGATCAGACAAGCTGGGCGCATACGGTTTATAAAACAGAGTGGAAATGACCAAGTGGTAGGAAAAAAAATGGAGTTCCTAAAAATAAAATAAAATAGGAGTTAGAGGGTAAAATGGTAATTACCAAAAAATAAAACAGACCCCTTCGCGCTCCCGCAACGTCAAAAGCTATGGAAGCATTCCTTCCGAAGCTCTCATTCTTCTAGTACCATATCCATAAGCTGAAACTGATTGTACAAGGAATCGAAGGCTCACACACATCCACGTTTTCCGGCGGTTTTTCATGATTCCGGCCAATTCCGACCACCCCCGACATCAAGAGCGATGTAGATTCGTCAAGCTTGGGTAGTAGGATTGAAGGTGGAGTTCTATATGGAGTTGAAGATGTGAGTATTTGTCGTTGCCTTTTGCTTTTTTGTTTCTTGTTTCATGGCATAACAGATACATTCCGCTTGATTCTCTTCTAGCTGGCCATGCAATGTAAAACAGTAAGAGTAGCAATGGTTTTGCATGAACTGGCCCAAAAGCCCCCTCACAGACTCCTTGCCGAAAAATTCATCGCACTCTTGCAGTCCTGTAAGGCCATGAAGCAACTTCACCAAATTCAGACCCAGATAATCTCCCACGGTTTCTCACACAACGAGTACATTGCACCGAAAATTGTCTCAGCATGCGCCGAACTGAAGCAAATGGCGTATGCCCACAAGGTGTTTGATGAAATACCTGACCCAAATGTTGCTCTATGGAACGCAATGTTCAGAGGGTATGGGAAGAATGAGAATCATGGAGAAGTTATAGTATTGTTTTGCAGAATGAAGAGCATGGATATATTGCCCAATTGCTTCACATTCCCTGTCGTGATTAAATCTTGCGGAAAAATGAAACGGCCGATAGAAGGTGAGATGGTGCATTGTGTAGTGATAAAATGTGGGTTTGGAGCAAACTCATATGTGGGAACGACACTGATTGAAATGTATGCGGCTGGGGGACTGATTGGAGCTGCTTACAAGGTGTTTGGTGAAATGTTTGAGAGGAATGTGGTTGCGTGGACTTCCATGATTAATGGGTACATTTTGTGTGGTGATATGGTTTCTGCTCAGCGCCTTTTTGATTTGGCTCCGGAACGTGATATTGTGTTGTGGAACACTATGATTTCAGGTTACATTGAGCTGGGTGATATGGTGGCGGCTAGAAAACTTTTTGATGAAATGCCGAGACAAGATGTTATGTGTTGGAATACGGTTTTGAATGGTTATGCAAGTAATGGGGACATTGAGGCTTGTGAGAGGTTGTTTGAAGAGATGCCTGAGAGGAATGTTTTCTCTTGGAATGGGTTGATTGGAGGGTATGCGCGTAATGGACAGTTCTTTGAAACTCTGGGATCTTTCAAGCGGATGCTAAGTGAGAGTGATTTGCTTCCTAATGATGCCACCTTAGTGACTGTTTTGTCAGCCTGTGCAAGACTAGGAGCTCTTGATTTGGGTAAGTGGCTACATGTATACGCAAAGAGCATCGGGTACAAACGAAATGTCTATGTTGGGAATGCTTTAATTGACATGTATGCAAAATGTGGGATTATTGATAATGCACTAGATGTGTTCACGAGCATGGATAAGAAAGATTTAATCAGTTGGAACACAATCATTTGTGGCTTGGCAATGCACGGTCGTGGAGCTGATGCCTTAAATTTGTTTAGCCTGATGAAGAATTGTGGAGGAAAGCCAGATGCCATCACCTTCGTAGGCATTTTGTGCTCTTGTACGCATCTTGGATTAGTCGAAGATGGCCTTTTGTATTTCCAGTCAATGGTTGATGACTATTCCATTGTGCCTCAGATTGAGCATTATGGCTGTATGGTTGATCTGCTTGGACGCTCTGGTCTTTTGGACCAGGCTATGAACTTTGTGAGGAAGATGCCAATGGAAGCAGATGCTGTTATTTGGGCTGCCTTACTTGGTGCATGTCGGATTTACAAGAAAATTGACTTGGCAGAGTTGGCACTTGAAAGGCTCATCGAACTCGAACCAAAAAACCCTGCAAATTATGTCATGCTTTCAAATATATATGGTGATCTTGGGAGGTGGAAAGATGTTGCAAGATTAAAAGTTTCAATGAGGGATACAGGACATAAAAAATTCCCTGGTGTTAGCCTTATAGAGGTGAATGATGGTGTGGTTGAGTTTTATTCCTTGGATAAGAGACATCCTGAGACTGAGGAAATATATGGTGCCTTGATGGGCTTGACGAAACTGCTAAGATCATCTGGATATGTACCAAACATTCTGGAGCTTGGGCAGGGAGCCTACCACAACTGAGGTATTATGTCTTAATTTATGTGGAGGAACTACTTTTTGTCATTGGCAGTTGTTAGCTTAGAAGAAATTAAATCATCGAAAATTACTTGAAGTGGCACAATGCTGACAGCAATTTGTAATTTTGTAGAGAGGGTCAATCAGCCTGCTAACTAGCTATGCGGAGGACCCAGAGGTGACTGTCCGTGGTGACCTTTTTAGAGTATGGTCACCATGCAAGGAAGTTAGAGGCAATAACAGGTCTGGGGTGCAATTTTTCTTTTGCTTGCATTGCTCACCATGTCTTGGAGACAGGCTAAAGCCGTAAATTGGCCAACCTACTGGATAGGCTTGAACTAAAATGTGGGGCGAGTTTGACCCTAAATATAAGCGGGTTAAACTGGACCAGACTCATTTACGAAGTCGGGCATTCGGTAGCTGATTGGGCTACAATCTACCGGTCAAGCCAAACCCCAATGGGTAATAACGAGTAACAAAATATTTTTAGGTACTTGGACACCCTTTTTCTGCCAGTTTATAGATGTATAGATTTGTGATTGAACAGTTAATTGGTGTCTAGAAATAGAGGCACTCTTAAATTGAAAAGCCTTTTTTCCATTTGACACTTGTAGGTTCCATTTCAACGGCACTTCAAATGAAAACCTAGGTTGTTGCCAAATATGTCAATATAAACGTTAAACCAAACTCATCTTCTGAACTCCATAAACCAACATTTACATGCTTTGTACGTATTGTGTTCACCTCTAAACAATGACTTAATGATCTAGTCATCTCTAAATAAAACAAAGGAGAATGTTTAGTCATGGTAAGTACAGCGGTTATTAGTCTTAGATGTCTAGATGACCAATAAATGCAATGTTATCAAGTGATTAAGCCAAGCGGAGGATATACTCTAAGAAAGTTTGTGTAATAAAAAAGGCCTAATCCACATCGTTCACGGAATAAAATTAGTATAACTGGGTCACGAATTTGCATTTGCATTTCTTGTTTCATAATCTGGTTTATCTGCTCTTTTGTCATGCATGTGGATTTATTAGTGAAGTAATTTGATGGGTGTGATTTGGACTTAATGACTAGTTGGCTTTTAGTTCTGGTCAAGTTGTGCCTGCCTCGCAGTAGTAGTCTACTGTCGTTTAATGATGTGCTATGGCACATATTGTTTTTGGCACAGATCATATCTTGACACTTCATTTATGCAGTAGGAATACATGTTTTTCATTTTTTCAAATGTGAACACAGATCTCTGATCTTCAATGTTTAGGAAGTAGACACATCATCTTATATACCAAACTGGACAGATGCAATTTTTTGAGTAGATCAGATCACAGAATGTGTAGAATGACCTTCTACAATGTGTGAGGAAGGAGGAAAGTCTTTGGTTGCACACCACTATGCAAGTTTTTCTCGTGAGGAAGCAAGTAATACGACTTTGCATGCACATAAAGACTAGCATTTAATTATTTTACAAGAGAAATAGAAGTGTTGATACATATTTTTGGCCAGATCTTTCTTAAAAAATGCTGTACATTCTTAGACTTATGTTTTGGGTTTTAGTCAAATTAGGGGTCAGTGAGCTCATATTTTCTCAGTAGCCGTTCACTCAGCTATTCCAGAGGTTTGTGCAGTTTGGGTTTGATATCTTAGCCAGGGTGAGTTTGTCCATCTTTTGGAATTATTCTTGGTCCAAACATATGGTTGGCTTGGAAAAACTTGGTCTAATATTGGATTCATGGATAAATATTGAAAATCCAGCAGTGACTTGATACGAGTTGTATCATCCTATATCTTTTTTACTCTCTTTCATCTAGTCTTGTGTTCATCTCTCTGTAGTCAACACTCAACGTTTAGTCCTAAATTCCGACTTAGAAAATTACTGATTGAAACGTTTGAATCTTGTTTCTTGATTAGCCTACCAGCCATGATCAGCAAGTAAATTGCAACCTTGTTGCTCATTGTTCAGACAAGTAAACGGTATCAGTTCATTGTTCTTATATGTATATTACTAGAGCCATTGTCTCTTTGGTAATGGATGTCTCTTTTAGCTTTTACCATTTAGGTGGGTGATAGTGTTTTATTGAGTATATTTGAAATCATGCTTCAACCTGCATTAATCACACATTTATTGCAGCATTTGAGTAGATTCTTATGCTTAAGGGCAAAATGAGAAGTTCCGGAATACCTTTTCCTGGCAATGAAGGTGGAGTCGTGCTTGACAAGCAATAAAGAAGGTATCAATGTCAATCTTATGCTTTGTGCTGGTCTATCGGTTTTGATCTTTTTAAAGTAGTAAGTTGTAATGTGTGGATCTAGGAAGTCGCAAGCCTGTATATTGTTCTACTCAACCATTAATATTTAAGGAAAACTAATGAAAATGGCTTGAAAACTTTGAGTTTTAACGACAAGGACAAAAGGTGTTGTAAGTGAATAGTACCAGGATTGACTTTTTAGAATACAAATGTGGTTTTTCAGTAAAGTGAACAATACCAGGAGTTTTTCGTTAAAGTTTCCTAATATTTAAGCAGGACGCACCAACTTTATCAATTTTCTTCTGACCTTCCGATTTTTCATTTTATATGCGAAACTGTTAGTATTTGCACTGGGAAACTTCACATTACCACTCTCCCCAAATTACAGGTTTTGAAGGGTACAAAGAAGGCAGGTTTCGATTAGGTCTTGCTCTGAAACAATGGACAAGGTTTTTATATTGGAGGGGAGCACATGACCATACAACGCGTCTTTGACAGTTTTGGACAAAGCCGTTTGTGTCGATTGGAATTTTTCTTTCCTCATGTTTCAGGTACTTAAAAACTGACATCGTTTCCCAATTTTGCATGCACACAAGTTGTTTATAAATGCATGTTAACGTGAATAATGAACTGTTTCCATACTACATTTATCGTCCTTCAATCGGAGATTTTTTTTGTCTCCCTGTCTCTTTCATCTCCTAAACAAGCGTGAACGCAGCAACTTTCAAGTTTCCTCCTAAATCAAGGTTTTTGAATCATTAATACTCGAACAAAGACATTAACACTCGGGTGTGTTTTGCCGTTATCTATGTATGGGGTTTTCCTCCTTTGCAATTCAGATTACGAAATTCGCTCCGAATATTGTTTTGCAATTGTACTTTCACGCAACTGGTTTAATTTTTTTCAAAAATGGAAAACTCGATTGGTAACTACTTTTAGTTTTTAGTTTAAAACCGAAATAAAAAATAAAAATAAAACTAAAAGTAGTAAACCAAAATTTCTTTTAAAGTTTTTTGTTGTTGTTGTTGTTGTTGTTGTTTTGTATTGTTTTTTTTTTTTTTTTTTTGAAAACTTGAAGTTTTTGAACAAACAAGTATGAAGTTTTTCAAATGTTCAGAAAAGTAGAAACTAAAAATTGGAAACGAAGTAGTTATCAAAAAAGTTCTTAAAGACATAAATACTCGTATTCGTCTACTAATCATGATACATAATTAGTCCTGTCAATTCGAAGCCAATAGCCTTATGAGCCTAGTCTAGGTTGAACACACTGGTCAGAGCGTCTTCTTCCAGCACTAGGTTTCATAGACTCCATCTTCAACGGTCTCCTCTATTTTCTCTCTCATTTTCCTGTCTAAGCTTGGAAGGGAATTGTCCTGCCTCGCTCCCGAGATATGCTAGGGATTGCACATGGTAGCTGAAAGTAGCGATACCATAATACATAAAAGTTAATTGGGGCTCATACATAATACATCAGATAATCATTGAAAATGAAATCACAAAGAAAAGGGAAACAAACCCTAGTCACTAGTGCACTGCACACACCTACACCCATGAGAACTTCTCTAACAACTTTGCAAAACAACCCTGCACCGAGGAATAGCGCATTCGACAAAGCAAAATCCGGATAAGATGTGAAACTCGTGTGAATGACTATAATACAACATATGTGATTTAAACCATATTTCACAAGCCTTTAAATATATAAAATAATAATCATCACTCATAAATCTCGATTGCATCCGCATATGCATCCAATCATCAATTTCATATATATATATATATATATATATAATGAAGTAACAGGTCTAGATCACATAGTTCCGCGTTCCAGAACCTTTTAGGGAATTCGACAAGATGTAGGGTTCCAAAACCTCTCATGGAACCAAACAAATGTAGCGTGATTGGCACTATTTATTTATAACGTAAATGTCGTAATATGGCTTGGCATAATGAATATTAATGAATTGCATTGACTCGGCATGATTATACAGACGTCCAACTTATTAAATTACTATTTTATTAGCCTTGTTTTGCACTTTCGTATGAATTTAAACTCGGCCTATGAAGCATTTGCAATAATTGAGCTTTGAGATACAATTGGACTTGTAGGTGAGAATTTTGGCCTCTTAACACATACTAAAGAAAAAGTATAGGACCACGTGTGAGATTAGCAACGCTCTTAACAAAACAACCATAACATCACATGCCACACAAATAAGTTATGTCCCTCTCTGAAATAAATAAAAAACTTAGTCCCTCTCCAGAATAGTCTTATAATTTGAATAAATGTGTAATTTATCCTATCAGAAGAAGAAGAAGAAGAAGTCATGTTGATCTTTACCGAACTCGGTTTGATAATTATAGTCCTGTCAATTCAGAGAAGAAGAAGAAGAATAGTCTCCTCCTTTTAGGGGGCCTGGAAAAGTCTATGGTAGACTTTGTATATGATATTGTTGGGTCGCAATGTCACGCGGTATGCAATTTACTCTCCTCCTTTAGGGACGACTACAAACGAAACGACTTGACTTGGCGGGTCATCTGTATTATAAAGCAACTAACAAGAGGGAAACTTCATACTGCAACCACAACTTTCTCAAGTCATGTTGATCACATCCTACTCAATGCCTTTTACGGTAGGCTTTGTCCTTGCCATGGCATTTGTTGTTGCTCAAGCACAACAAATGCAGTCGAATATCAGCCGCGGATCTTCCTTAACGCCGACTACCAACTCCTCGTGGTTGTCACGTTCTGGTGTATACGCCTTTGGATTTTACAAGCAAGGAAATGGCTATGCTGTGGGGATATTTCTTGCTGGAATCCCCCAAACAACTATAGTGTGGACTGCGAAGCGAGACGACTCTCCACTTCCCACCAATGTTACTTTGGACTTCACAAGTGATGGGTTTTCCTTGAAACCAACACCAGGCCAAAGTTTCATCATAGAGTATACCTCCGGTTCTTCGGCTTCCATGCTTGATTCGGGCAATTTTGTGATATACAATGCTCGTCAAGACATAGTATGGCAAAGTTTTGAGCACCCGACTGACACCCTTTTGCCGGGTCAGATCCTGTTTGCTGAGGACGAGCTGTTCTCTGCTAAATCAGAATCTGATCACTCAACTGGCATTTTCCGCCTCAAAATGCAAGCCGATGGAAACCTTGTCCAATACCCTGTAAATACTCCAGACACACGTGCATATGCCTACTATTCATCTAGAACGTCTTGGGGAGGAAAGAACGTGACACTTAATTTTGGTGCTGATGGCCATCTCTACTTGCTAAATGATACCCGTTCGAACATCAGGAATATAACGGATGGAGGTCTTCCTGCTGATCAAGCAACAATTTATCTTATGAGAATTGATGCAGATGGAATATTTCGATTGTATTCGCATGATTTGAATCACAACGGGAGCAAGTCAGTGGTATGGGAATCTTCCAACGACAAGTGTGACCCTAAAGGTGTATGCGGATTAAATCGTTATTGTGTCTTACAAGATCTTGAAGCTGAATGTATATGTCTTCCAGGATTTGTACCTGCCAATCAGAGAAATAAGACTTCAGACTGTAGGAGGATAGTTGCAGATGTTTGCGAATACAAAAACGAAACTTTCCCGAACACCATGGAAGAACTGCAACGCACAATATGGGAAGACAGTTCGTATGTGGATTTGCCATTATCAGGCAGAGAAGCTTGCAAACGAGCCTGTTTGGAGGACTGTAATTGTGAAGCCGCGATTTTCAATGGTACAAGCTGCAGAAAGCAGAGGCTTCCTTTGAGATATGGAAGAAGAGATGTTGATACTTCAAACGTAGCTCTCATCAAGGTAGCTACATCTACAACTACTCCAGATACAAATAGAATTGTGGACAAAGGAAGCAAGAGAAAAGGAAGAACGGACATCCTGATTATTAGTCTCTTGCTTGCTGCTTTCGGATCTATTTTGTTTGCAATTTCTGTAGTTGTGCTTTGCAAACATAATGTGTGGGGGTATAAAAGAGTGAATACTCCCATTCGTGACTCTGAATTCAACGAGGACATCACTCTGCGACCATATACTTATGAAGAGTTAGAGAAGATTACCAACAATTTTACAGAAGAGGTTGGAAGAGGCGCGTCGGGAACAGTTTATAAAGGAGTGATCTTGGCTAGCCAAAAGCCAGTTGCTGTCAAACGACTGGAGAAAGTTGCAGCTGAAGGCGAAAAAGAATTTCAGAATGAGCTGAAAGTCATTGGGAAAACCCATCACAAGAATTTAGTCCGTCTGCTGGGATACTGTCTTGATGGACCAAAAAGACTTTTGGTATACGAGTACATGAGCAATGGCTCACTTGCAGATGTACTCTTCGCACCTGACAGACAGCCTTGTTGGGAAGAAAGAATGAGAATTGCTTGCAACATAGCACGAGGATTTCTTTACCTCCATGAAGAGTGTGATACACAGATTATTCATTGTGACATAAAGCCCCAAAACATTCTGATGGATGAGTACATGTGCCCCAAAATATCAGATTTTGGATTGGCAAAGCTGCTTAAGGCAGACCAAACAAGAACCACAACTGGCATCAGAGGAACCAAGGGATATGTTGCACCAGAGTGGCATAGGAAAATGCCAATAACAGTTAAAGCTGATGTTTACAGCTTCGGAATTGTTTTGTTGGAGATCATATGTTGTCGAAGGAATGTGGATTGGAGTCTTCCAGAGGAGGAGGCTGTTTTGGATGAATTAGCCTACACCTGTTTTGAGAGTGGTGAGCTTGGAAAACTAGTGGGTGAACAAGAGGTCGACACAAGGCAATTTAAACGGATGATTAAAGTGGCACTTTGGTGCGTCCAGGATGAACCGTCGTTGCGTCCTTCTATGAAGAAGGTTTTACTCATGCTTGAAGGAACTGTAGAAATCCCAATCCCTCCCAGTCGTAACTCTATTCTCAGCACCATCTAAAGTCAAGTGAGTGATATGTACTTTAGTGATCAGAAAACTGATCAAACCTTACATTTAGTTTATGTAATAAAATTAATAAGCAACGTGGTGAGTTTCACCGCAAGCTTCGCTGTCTGTAAGTGTCTGTGTCGTCATGAATGATATGCTCTTAAAAACTATGAATTCGCATTACTGAATCTCAGAAGAATCGAGACTCTGTATATGTAGGGGTTCGTTTTTTGAAATCGTGTTTTTCTTCCGTGATAGGGGACAAATTCTTGATTTATTCATGCTGATTATTTTGAAGGATTTGTTCAATCCATAACTAAATCATTATAAGTATATCATGTTTTTCATCAATCCTTATTCAGGGAAATTGTAGAATGAATATGATTGAGATTGTCGCGTGACAACACAAACAGAGAAAATTGAATGAATCGAACTGAAAATCAGAAAGAAGATCACAACTTGAGACAATAAAACGTTCATTTCATTTCATTCCTTTGAAGAGATAGTACAACAATTTGACAATTCTCAATCAACTAGATATATTGATTATGAAACTGGTTTCCGAAACAAGAAACCCAAAGAATCTGCGTAAAAGAGTGCACTAACAAAGTCACCAATAAACAAAAACATTCATCATCAAACGATGGTCCTCCTCAGTGCTCCGGCAATCCATCGGAGAAGTTATCCCCTGGTAGTTCATCAAAGAAATTATCCCCCAACATTCCATTAACCAAATTAAGCCAAAGATGATTATTACCGGCCATGTCGCATAACAACTGGTCAAGGTCGGGAATTGGACCCAGCTCCTTGGGATGATCCTCCTCCTGCTTTTCAGGAACCACCTTCTTCGACTTGCGCTTCTTTTGACATCCTTGCTATTGTGGGGCTGCTTCATGTTTCCTCTTTTGACCGCGGCCGGGAGTTTGTGTTTTGGAGACGGTGATGCGCATAGGCTTTAGAGAAGGGGCATTGGGAGAACAGAGAGTAAGGACAACTGAACTGTAACTGTAAGTGTAAGTACCAACCCTGCTTCATGATCACACTTAAAGACTTAAAAGTGGGTCATTTTTGTTGCTGATTAATCAGTGTGTGTAACAATTAAAATCCTAAATAACATGATCACACTTCATTTATGCAGTAGGAATACATGTTTTTCATTTTTTCAAATGTGAACACAGATCTCTGATCTTCAATGTTTAGGAAGTAGACACATCATCTTATATACCAAACTGGACAGATGCAATTTTTTGAGTAGATCAAATCACAGAACCTTCTACAATGTGTGAGGAAGGAGGAAAGTCTTTGGTTGCACACCACTATGCAAGTTTTTCTCGTGAGGAAGCAAGTAATACGACTTTGCATGCACATAAAGCCTAGCATTTAATTATTTTACAAGAGAAATAGAAGTGTTGATATATATTTTTGGCCAGATCTTTCTTAAAAAATGCTGTAAATTCTTAGACTTATGTTTTGGGTTTTAGTCAAATTAGGGGTCAGTGAGCTCATATTTTCTCAGTAGCCGTTCACTCAGCTATTCCAGAGGTTTGTGCAGTTTGGGTTTGATATCTTAGCCAGGGTGAATTTGTCCGTCTTTTGGAATTATTCGTGGTCCAAACATATGGTTGGCTTGGAAAAACTTGGTCTAATATTGGATTCATGGATAAATATTGAAAATCCAGCAGTGACTTGATACGAGTTGTATCATCCTATATCTTTTTTATTCTCTTTCATCTAGTCTTGTGTTTTCATCTCTCTGTAATCATCACTCAACGTTTAGTCCTAAATTCCGACTTAGAAAATTACTGATTGAAACGTTTGAATCTTGTTTCTCAAGTAAATTGCAACCTCTTTGCTCATTGTTCAGACAAGTAAACGGTATCAGTTCATTGTTCTTATATGTATATTACTAGAGCCATTGTCTCTTTGGTAATGGATGTCTCTTTTAGCTTTTACCATTTAGGTGGGTGATAGTGTTTTATTGAGTATATTTGAAATCATGCATCAACCTGCATTAATCACACATTTATTGCAGCCTTTGAGTAGATTCTTATGCTTAAGGGCAAAATGAGAAGTTCCGGAATACCTTTTCCTGGCAATGAAGGTGGAGTCGTGCTTGACAAGCAATAAAGAAGGTATCAATGTCAATCTTATGCTTTGTGCTGGTCTATCGGTTTTGATCTTTTTAAAGTAGTAAATTGTAATGTGTGGATCTAGGAAGTCGCAAGCCTGTATATTGTTCTACTCAACCATTAATATTTAAGGAAAACTAATGAAAAGGGCTTGAAAACTTTGAGTTTTAACGACAAGGACAAAAGGTGTTGTAAGTGAATAGTACCAGGATTGAGTTTTTAGAGTACAAATGTGGTTTTTCGGTAAAGTGAACAATACTAGGAGTTTTTCGTTAAAGTTTCCTAATATTTAAGCGGGACGCACCAACTTTATCAATTTTCTTCTGACCTTCCGATTCCTCATTTTATATGCGAAACTGTTAGTATTTGCACTGGGAAACTTCACATTACCACTCTCCCCAAATTACAGGTTTTGAAGGGTACAAAGAAGGCAGGTTTCGATTAGGTACTTAAAAACTGACATCGTTTCCCAATTTTGCATGCACACAAGTTGTTTATAAATGCATGTTAACGTGAATAATGAACTGTTTCCATACTACATTTATCGTCCTTCAATCGGAGATTTGTTTTTTTCTCTCCCAGTCTCGTTCATCTCCTAAACAAGCGTGAACGCAGCAACTTTCAAGTTTCCTCCTAAATCAAGGTTATTGAATCATTAATACTCGAACAAAGACATTAACACTCGGGTGTGTTTTGCCGTTATCTATGTATGGGGTTTTCCCCCTTTGCAATTCAGATTACGAAATTCGCTCCGAATATTGTTTTGTGATTGTACTTTCACGCAACTGGTTTAATTTTTTTCGAAAATGGAAAACTCGATTGGTAACTACTTTCAGTTTTTAGTTTAAAACCGAAATAAAAAATAAAAAAAAAATTGAAAGTAGTAACCAAAATTTCCTTTAAAGGTTTTTTTTGTTTTTTTTTTTTTATTTGTTTGAAAACTTAAAGTTTTTGAACAAACAAGTATGAAGTTTTTCAAATTTTCAGAAAAGTAGAAACTAAAAATTGGAAACGAAGTAGTAATCAAAAGTTCTTAAAGTCATAAATACTCGTATTCATTTACTAATCTTGATACATAATTAGTCCTGTCAATTCGAAGAAGAAGAAGAAGAAGAAGAATAGTCTTTGCTATCTCTTTCTCCGACTTAGAAGTTAGAACGGTTGTATTTCTATAACGTAGCAAGAAGCCAATAGCCTCTTGAGTCTAGTCTAGGTTGAACACACTGGTCAAAGCGTCTTCTTCCAGCACTAGGTTTCATAGACTCCATCTTCAACGGTCTCCTCTATTTTCTCTCTCATTTTCCTGTCTAAGCTTGGAAGGGAATTTTCCTGCCTCGATCCCGAGATATGCTAGGGATTGCACATGGTAGCTGAAAGTAGCGATACCATAATATATAAAAGTTAATTGAGGCTCATACATAATACATCAGATAATCATTGAAAATGAAATCACAAAGAAAAGGGAAACAAACCCTTGTCTCTAGTGCACTGCACACACCTACACCCATGAGAACTTCTCTAACAACTTTGCAAAACAACCCTGCACCGAGGAATAGCGCATTGGACAAAGTAAAACCCGGATAAGCTGTGAAACTCGTGTGAATGACAATAATACGACATATGTGATTTAAACCATATTTCACAATCCTTTATATATATAAAATAATAATCATCACTCATAAATCTCGATTGCATCCGCATATGCATCCAACCATCAGTTTCATGCATCCAATCATCAGTTTTATGAGTCCAATCATCAATTTCATACATATATATAATAAAGTAACAGGTCTAGATCACATAGTTCCGCGTTCCAAAACCTTTCAGGGAATTCGACAAGATGTAGGGTTCCAGAATCTCTCATGGAACCGAACAAATGTAGCGTGGTTGGCACTATTTATTTATAACGTTAATGTCGTAATATGGCTTGGCATAATGAATATTCATGAATTGCATTGACTTGGCATGATTATACAGACGTCCAACTTATTAAATTACTATTTTATTAGCCTTGTTTTGCACTTTCGTATGAATTTAAACTCGGCTTATGAAGCATTTGCAATAATTGAGCTTTGAGATACAATTGGACTTGTAGGTGAGAATTTTGGCCTCTTAACACATATTAAAGAAAAAGTACATCAAGGTAGTTTAGGAATCATGTGGGGAGAAAAGATCAATTTTATTTTTCAAGTTTTATTAGTGAGATTAGCAACGCTCTTAACAAAACAACCATAACATCACATGCTACATAAATAAGTTATGTCCCTCTCTGAAATAAATAAAAAACTTAGTCTCTCTCCAGAATAGTCTTATAATTTGAATAAATGTGTAATTTATCCTATCAGAAGAAGAAGAAGAAGAAGTCATGTTGATCTTTACCGAACTCGGTTTGATAATTATAATTTAAGTTTTTCTTTACCGAACTCGGTTTGATAATTATAGTCAATTCAGAGAAGAAGAAGAAGAATGGTCTCCTCCTTTTAGGGGGCCTGCAATGTCGCGCGGTGTGCAATTTACTCTCCTCCTTTAGGGACGACTACAAACGAACCGACTTCACTTGGCGGGTCATCTGTATTATAAAGCAACTAACAAGCGGGAAACTTCATACTGCAACCACAACTTTCTCAAGTCATGTTGATCACATCCTACTCAATGCCTTTTACGGTAGGCTTTGTCCTTGCCATGGCATTTGTTGTTGCTCAAGCACAACAAATGAATATCAGCCGCGGATCTTCCTTAACGCCGACTACCAACTCCTCGTGGTTGTCACGTTCTGGTGTATACGCCTTTGGATTTTACAAGCAAGGAAATGGCTATGCTGTGGGGATATTTCTTGCTGGAATCCCCCAAACAACTATAGTGTGGACTGCGAAGCGAGACGACTCTCCACTCCCCACCAATGTTACTTTGGACTTCACAAGTGATGGGTTTTCCTTGAAACCAACACCAGGCCAAAGTTTCGTCATAGAGTATACCTCTGGTTCTTCGGCTTCCATGCTTGATTCGGGCAATTTTGTGATATACAATGCTCGTCAAGACATAGTATGGCAAAGTTTTGAGCACCCGACTGACACCCTTTTGCCGGGTCAGATCCTGTTTGCTGAGGACGAGCTGTTCTCTGCTAAATCAGAATCTGATCACTCAACTGGCATTTTCCGCCTCAAAATGCAAGCCGATGGAAACCTTGTCCAATACCCTGTAAATACTCCAGACATAGCTCAATATGCCTACTATTCATCTGGAACGGATGGCAGAGGAATGAACGTGACACTTAATTTTGGTGCTGATGGCCATCTCTACTTGCTAAATGATACCAGATCGAATATCAGGAATATAACAAATGGAGGTCTTCCTGCTGATCAAGCAACAATTTATCTTATGAGAATTGATGCAGATGGAATATTTCGATTGTATTCACATGATTTGAATCACAAAGGGAGCAGGTCAATGGTATGGGAATCTTCCAACGACAAGTGTGACCCTAAAGGTGTATGCGGATTAAATAGTTATTGTGTCTTACTAGATCTTGAAGCTGAGTGTAGATGTCTTCCAGGATTTGTATCTGCCAATCCGAGAAATAAGACTTCAGGCTGTTCAAGGAATTTAGTTGCAGATGGTTGCGAACACAAAAATGAAACTTTAACACACACCATGGAGGAACTGGAAAGCACATGGGAAGACATTTCATATGTGGATTTGACATTATCAGACAAAGAAGCTTGCAAACGAGCCTGTTTGGAGGACTGTAATTGTGAAGCTGCGCTTTTTGATGATACAAGCTGCAGAAAGCAGAGGCTTCCTTTGAGATATGGAAGAAGACAGGTTAATACTTCAAACATAGCTCTCATCAAGGTAGCTAAATCTACAACTACTCCAGACACAAACAGAATTGTGGACAAAGGAAGCAAGAGAAAAGGAAGAACCGACATCCTGATTATTTTGTTTGCAATTTCTGTAGTTGTGCTTTGCACTTGCTGCTTTCGGATCTATTTTGTTTGCAATTTCTGTAGTTCTGCTTTGCAAACATAATGTGTGGGCGTATAAAAGAGTGAATACTCCCATTCGTGACTCTGAATTGAATGAGGACATCGCTCTGCAACCATATACTTATGAAGAGTTAGAGAAGATTACCAACAATTTTACAGAAGAGGTTGGAAGAGGTGCGTCGGGAACAGTTTATAAAGGAGTGATCTTGGCTAGCCAAAAGCCAGTTGCTGTCATGCTTGAAGGAACTGTAGAAATCCCAATCCCTCCCAGTCCTAACTCTATTCTCAGCACCATCTAAAGTCAAGTGAGTGATACATACTTTAGTGATCAGAAAACTGATCAAACCTTACATTTAGTTTATGTAATAAAATTAATAAGCAACATGGCGAGTTTCACCGCAAGCTTCGCTGTCTGTAAGTGTCTGTGTCGTCATGAATGATATGCGTATGGTTTTCAGCTCTATGTAGCCTGCTGCGTTACTAATTGTGCGTTTATTGGATGCAAATAATCTACTTTTGGCGTCCATGCTTTAAAAAAGATGCTATCAGGATGCAGCATCTGGTTCACTTTCTCTTCCATTAAATTCCCAATTATTTTCCTTCTCAATGAATCATCAAATGCTTAAAACAAAACAACTATGAATTCGCATTACTGTCAAAAGAGGTTTATTTGAAAAGAGGCGAAATAACATTTCAAACTTGTACTTTAAACAAACTCTTAAAAACATCCGGTGAGTTAAAGACATATCGCCAAAACTACAAATTAGGATAGTTATAAGTTTAGAAACTTTCACGACCCTGTTAATCCCTTCCACCAGCTGAATCTCAAAAGAATCGAGACTCTGTATATGTAGGGATTCGTTTTTTGAAATCGTGTTTTTCTTCCGTGAAAGGGGACAAATTCTTGATTTATTCATGCTGATTATTTTGAAGGATTTGTTCAATCCATAACTAAATCATTATAAGTATATCATGTTTTTCATCAATCCTTATTCAGGGAAATTGTAGAACGAATGTGATTTGAGATTGTCGCGTGACAACACAAACGGA
Organism: Pyrus x bretschneideri; assembly: GCF_019419815.1. Classification (NCBI taxonomy): domain Eukaryota; kingdom Viridiplantae; phylum Streptophyta; class Magnoliopsida; order Rosales; family Rosaceae; genus Pyrus; species Pyrus x bretschneideri. The sequence continues at coordinate 5,976,735 of NW_025999501.1, forward strand.
GAAAATTGAATGAATCGAACTGAAAATCAGAAAGAAGATCACAACTTGAGACAATAAAACGTTCATTTCATTTCATTCCTTTGAAGAGAGAGTACAACAATTTTACAATTCTCAATCAACTAGATATATTGATTATGAAACTGGTTTCCGAAACAAGAAACCCAAAGAATCTGCGTAAAAGAGTGCACTAACAAAGTCACCAATAAACAAAAACATTCATCATCAAACGATGGTCCTCCTCAGTGCTCCGGCAATCCATCGGAGAAGTTATCCCCTGGTAGTTCATCAAAGAAATTATCCCCCAACATTCCATTAACCAAATTAAGCCAAAGATGATTATTACCGGCCATGTCGCATAACAACTGGTCAAGGTCGGGAATTGGACCCAGCTCCTTGGGATGATCCTCCTCCTGCTTTTCAGGAACCACCTTCTTCGACTTGCGCTTCTTTTGACATCCTTGCTATTGTGGGGCTGCTTCATGTTTCCTCTTTTGACCGCGGCCGGGAGTTTGTGTTTTGGAGACGGTGATGCGCATAGGCTTTAGAGAAGGGGCATTGGGAGAACAGAGAGTAAGGACAACTGAACTGTAACTGTAACTGTAAGTACCAACCCTGCTTCATGATCACACTTAAAGACTAAAAAGTGGGTCATTTTTGTTGCTGATTAATCAGTGTGTGTAACAATTAAAATCCTAAATAACAAAAGCAAAGATGAAACTTCCTGCAAATTGAAATTAATCAGCGATTCAGACTTCAGAGAGTTAGTACGATCCAACTCAAGGAACCCAAACAAACAAACAAACAAAGAAAACTGGATGTAATATGAAAGATTGCAAAGTTACCGACGGGCCACCGCAAACCCTAGAAATCAGATCACCAAACTCAGAAACCCTAGAATTCGCCACTGGGAATGATCCTTCCTTTTCCCGCACATCATAGAGCGGTTAAGAGTGCACATTAAACAGAGAGATACAAAAATTACTTGGAAAAAAATGGGTATTCTTCGAGCAATTGGAGAGAGAGAGAGAGAGAGAGAGAGAGAGAGAGAGAAGAGATAGAGATCCGAATTGCAAATAACGATCAGATTTCAGATGAGAAACAGAGAGCAATCCGAATTGCAAACAGCGATCACAGATTTTTCGACCGTTAGGAGTCGTGGGCTTGTGAAATGGGTTAGGTTTTCTAGAGAGAGAGAGAGCGCGCCAAATAGGTTTCCGAAATTTCAACCGTCGGCGCTCTAAGGCGGTCAATTAATTGCTAAAAAAGGAACCCAGCGATTCAAATTTTAGGACAATTATCTAATTCTCGATTTCCCTGAACTTTTTAATTAGAATAATAAGAACTTAAACTAACTTTTTTTGGCTGATTTGCACTGATGTTAATTTTTCATTTATTTCATTCAAATTTCTATTAAATGGAACTATGTGTACAATATGTGAGAGTAGTTCGGTCACTTTATTCTTTAAAATAATTGAAAACTTTAGATTTATAAAATATAAACCTATGCAAATATGTGTAATCATATAGCTTTTGTGTCTCAATGTCTAACGAAGTGATGCTTTTGTCCACAAAGAAGAGTTACTTGGTGTGCACGTGATAAGAGCTAATGTTAATTTGGATAAAATATATGAAAAACTAACGGTAGTGGCGAAATTGGCCAAAAAATTTAGTTGAAGTCCTTAATTTTCCAATTAAAAAGTTCAAGAAGAAATTCGAAAGTTAAGTAATAATTCAGGAGACAAATTAACAATTTAGCCAACCAAAATATGTTAGACCATCATCGATTGAGATGTCAAATTAAAAAACAGTTGGTGTAGGAAATATAATATTTTCAAAGTTTCGCACGAAATGTAAAATTAAAATATTTTCTACATATTTATAAATTAAGCGGGTCATAATTTAATAATAAAATAATTAATAAGCGAACAAAAATGAAGAAATATGTGGACTTAGCTTGATTCTCGATTGTTCCGGATGGGGTCTACGAGTATGTGCCTGACTGGAGCAATTATATGCGCTAATTACGCTTTTATAATTCACATGAAGAAGCACAACGTAGCTTATAATCAACTTGATGGTTGCTCACATTTTCTATGGTATTACTTCTAATTTTTCATTTTTCGTTTTGAGTCACTGACTAATAGAGAAATAACATAAATTTTGAGTTTAGGTTTTATTCTAATTTGACTTTATCACAAGAGTTTAAATCTGAATTTTTTAACACATGTGTTATCTTGCGACTACATTATCACCATGATGGTCATTTATTCGATTAGGCCTTCTGAAGATTTGTTAACTACCAACATGTCGAAGATGCTTAACAATGTATTAGTAATTTTTCTCTAGAGCGAAGACGAATGAAACTCGAGTATAAGAATAGCCATATGATTGAAAAACACACGCATTTGAAGTTCACAAGGTGGTGGACTCCTTTAGGAGAAAGACTTGTATGCAACATTGTTCATTGTCATGCATCTTGATACAATACTGTCATTCCGTGCAATTTACTCTCTTCCATTAGGGGCCCCAATTGTAGATCCCTTCAAAGACAGGAACCTTGAAAAGTCTGGGAGTACTCCAAACGAAACGACTTGACTTGGCGGGTATAATTCCATAGGAAAAACCTGAACTTGTACAGATCAATCGTTTGAAGCATTGATCATTCTAATATTAAAGCAACTCAAAAATGGGAAACTTCATACTGCAACCATAATTTTCTCATCCCAGCTTGACCAGATCTTACTCAATGCATTTTATGGTTTGCTTTGTTCTTGCCATGACACTTCTTGTTGCTTAAGCACAACAAATGCCGTCGAATATCAGTCTCGGATCTTCTTTAACGCCGACTACCAACTCTTGGTGGTTATTGGTCTCTCACTGCTTTTGGATCTATTTTGTCGGCGATTTCTGTAGATGTGTTTTGCGAACATAATGCACGGTCTTGTAGTTTATGCAATAAAACTAATAAGTAAGATGGTGAATTTTAGTGATCAGAAAAATGATTGTGGATGCAAATTTCTTCCTCCTTACTCGTGGACAAAATTGTACCTACAAAACAAATAACCCTCATGCGCCCACGATGATTTTTTTTTTTGGGGGGGGGGGGTGTTGCTTTGGCAGAAGAACCTCTGATGCCAAAGTTAGAATTTTGAGGGAAAAGTGTTTGGAAAATTTAGAGAATTTAGCAAGAGAATTGGAATTGAGTTTTGGAGAGAATGAAGGTGTTTAAAGAGGGGTGTGGCAGGCCCCTTTGGGTGGAGTTGGCCAGCCACTGGGATCACTTTGTGGGCGAAGTTCATGATTTGTGGTTATTTAGCAAATTCATTGGATAATAAATCAATTAATTAGCTAATTAATAGAATAAAAAAGGAATGATTTGGGGGTTACCTTGTGGAAAAGATTTGATGAGGATGGATGAAATAGGTTATAAATAAATACCTATTTTGGGGACTTTTTGACTTGATTAAGGGATGATTGCCTGCTGCTCGCGCATAGAAATCCTAGTGTGCCTCGAGGGTAATTTTGTCTTTTTTACCCAAAAATCCATGTATCGCCTCTTGATTATTTCTTGCTCCACAAATGCCCCCACACTTATTGGGTTGCTCGCAGGAAAGGGCAGCAGGTGTAGAGATCTTCTTGCTTTAGAAAACATAGGATTGTTTCCTATTTTGATGTAGATTCCCTCTTTAATTGGAATCCTTCTAGGAAAGGGCAATAAATCACTTCTAAAGTCTATTAAAGTCTACCTTAAGTAGATGATTAAATCAACTTTAGAGAGCAATTTATTCTACCCTACAAGAAAGAGAAAGCTAGAGGATATTTGTTCCCCTTCGCCTATCAATCTTCTACAATTGCCCACCATCTTTTTTTGCTTTCTCGTTTTCTCTGTGCCGCACCGAGGTAGGAAAAAAATTAATTTTTCTTGTCTTCTTCTTGGATGGTGCTACCGCGTGGCAGTCGTTGGGGTAGTGTGGCATGTAGACTGGCAGGGCTAGGAGTTGGCTCGGCATGGGCCGATGAGGTGTTGTGGCAGGGACCACTGCTTGGGTTGCTCAGTTTGGCTAAAGCCAAGGGCAGCTGTGATGCTGGAGCCACAGATTATGGCGCTGGGGCTGTGGATTGTGGCACTGGGGCGTAGTGCTAGGCAAGTCGCATGGCTCATGTCCTTTTTGGGCTCTTGGACCTGACGCAGGCTAGGCTGGTGATTGAGAAAAATGAGAAGGTCGTAGGCCTCATGGGTTGCTGGAATACTGGGCATGCAGACCTTCTGCCTACTGGTCTGAGAGAAAAAATAAGGGAAAAGCCATCATGGGTTGAGCTTCCCTGCTGAGTACCGTGAATGACATTGGCTACGTAGTCATTTTGCTGGGAGAAATGTGGGATACTCCCAAGAAAAGAGATAAAAATGATTAAGGTAGATGCATTGGCTTGTCTGATCGTTGTCGTGAAGCTTATTATGAATCGAGGTTCTAAAAAACGCTAGGCGCTACTCGGGCGGCCTAAGCGGATTTAGGTAAATTTCTTGTTTATCTTGTAAATAAATGCAAATTAACACTTACAAAAAATTATACTCGTATGAAATTCATGGATAAGATAATAAAAGAATGTTAAAATGCAAAAAAAGTATCCAATAAGTCCAAAATTTAAAAACACATTAAGCATATATGTCATATAACCATAGTGAGGAGTATTGTAGGATGACACATGTACAACAAGTTCACAATTTACAACATAAAGTGGAAAATATGAGGAAAATAAGTAAATTTCGTAATGTAAGATACCCCGATTTTTCCAGCCGTTTTGCACAAAATCGCCTCGATTCCAAGGCACCTAGCACCTAGGCTGCCGCCTAGGGTATTTTTTAGAACACTGTTATGAATGAAGGTGGAAAGAAGAGATCTTCCTCACCTGCTCAAGGGATGCTGGTTGAGAAAAAACTAAAGACTTCCTCCGCTGCTTGTAGGGGTCCACCAGCTGCCGAGAGGCCTGTGATTGACATGACTTCTTCCAATGGGAAGAAAAATGAGGCTACTAGATCTGAGCCTGTGGCACCTGCCATGTCGAGAATGGCTAGTATGATTGCTGATAGGATTGCTCAACGTAGAAGTTCTGTCATGCCCCCAGTGCCGAAGTCTGTACTAAGATGTCCGTTAGGAGCTAAGTTTGGTTCAGCTTTGGAAAGGCTTTCTATTATGAAGAGTGATAAGGTGGACACTGCTGCTAAAATGGCTCCAAGGCCCACTCCCCCAGCTGCTGAGACTGATTCGCCTGCTGGGCAGGAGGAGATTGCTCACGTGGGCAGCTGTGAAAAATTCACTAAGTCTGCTTCTAGGGACGTTGCTGAGATCTATGCGCTTTTGAAACCAAATTTGTTTAAAGACATGGATGCTTGTGCCAAGTTTGTCAATGACGTTAAAGGGGTTGTTTGCCCAAGTTCCTTTATGAAGCATACGATCAAGTATAGGAAGATTGCCCAACTTGCCATGGTGCAGAAGATGACTAGGGCAGGGTTCGGTTCTTAATGGTTTAGTTTTTTGCCAAAACTAAAATCGAACCGAAATTTTAGTTCGGTTTGGTTTGGTTCATTTTTTTCAGTTTTTTTTTTCAGTTCGGTTTATCTGGTTTAGTTTCGGCCTGGTTTCGGTTTTATTTTTTTATTTTTACTCCAGAAAATGAAAAACAACAATCATAACATAAGATAGAAAATATGACTCAGGATTTTGTCATTTAGATACATATGTCAGTGTGTCTATGCATGCTTCGCTATCTCTAATGAAAAGATACATGATCTTTTTCTGTTTGGGGGACCAAAGATTAGATTACATGTTTCCATCTCTCCAGGGATGGGCTCACAGTTTTTCAATATTCATTAGGGAAGTTACTAACTAATCTAAAAACATAAAGTCTCATAAAAGTCTAAAAAAATGAAAAATTTTGAGTCTTCAAAAAGTCGAAATTTAAACATCACACAAGTCAAATAAACCTTCAAGGTTTCATCACTTCATGTCTTGCACAAATAAAATCTTCCAAGTCCCCAAGCTCAAGCTTAACGCCTAGGTGGCCTAGGAGGCAACATAGCACCTTTCTTTGAGCTTCTACTCGCCATTTCTACAAAAAAAAAAAAAAAAAAAAAAAAAAAATGAACATGATGTAAAGCAAGCATGCAACATAGCATCTAATTAAAATAGTCTAACAAAACCAAATGCAATAAGTAAAATTACCTTTCTTAGCTTCTTCACAAAACTCAATCTCCTCAATGGTTGGCTCATGATGTAATGCTACATGAATTGACCTAAGCCAATTTTGTGTACATATCAAAGCTTCCACCATTTTTGGACTCAAAGAACTACGATATGGATCAGTTATTCGTCCACTTGTGCTAAATGAGGATTCCGAAGCAATGGTTGATACGGGAATAGCTAAAATCTTTTTTATAACTCGTGCCAAAATAGGATACTTAGAAAGCCCATTCACCCTCCACCAATTCAAGATATCAAAGTTTGGCTCTTCTTCCCCTTCATTAGGATCCGAAAGAAACCTATCCAAATCATAGTGCACAATACGACTCTCTTTGCTTTTCTCATTTCACTTTTCTCTTTCAACTTTCTTTCAATCTTTGTCATGCTTGATAAAGGATCTCCACTTGTAGTTGTCGATTGAGAACTACCACCACTACTTGTGCTTTGTTGTGTATCAAAAGATAACTCTTCATGAATCATGTAAAGATCAAACAACAAATCTTTCACCGTATTGGTTGCAATTTCAACTTTTTCCTCGTCCTCGCCATATAGCATCTCATAATAACCAACCACCTTCTCCAATTTATGGCGAGGATCAAGCACAAGTGCAACAAAAGCATATTGATTCATATCCTCAATTGAACCCCAATATTTGGCATATTTTTCTTGCGTCAACATGGAGATCATAGACAAGAATTCATTATCTTTGTTTTCAAGGAGGAGACTTTTGATCTTAAACAAATCACCAAAAGTAGTATGAATTGTTGGAATATTAGAAGAACACACTTTTAAAATGACTTTGTAGAAAGGTCTCAAAAAGGACGCAAATATTCCCGCCTCACTCCAATCATAAGTCGAAGGTGGCCCTTCCCTTATATTATCATGATTTTCTTTAGTAAAGTAAGGAAGGTAATGACCATCATTTACTTTCAACCAATCAAAAGCCATCTTGAACTTCAAAACCAATTCCAACATTAAAAATGTAGAATTCCACCTAGTAGGGACATCTAAAATCACAAGCCCTTTGTTTTCTATTCTCACTTTCTCAACACACCTTTTAAAGCTCTCCAACCTTTGAGGGGAAGATCTTACATACCTAACCGCATTACGAATGCCTTGTATGACGGTATTCAACATCTTTATCCCATCATTCACTACCAAATTAAGAATATAAGCAACACACCTCATGTGCAAATATTTTCTATCATGCAAAAGTGCATTAGGAATCCCCCACCCACTTATTCGGTCCACCAAATCCCTTAAGCCGGAATCATTTGCCGAAGCGTTATCAACCGTAATAGTTAACACCTTCTCTATGCCCCACTCCACCAAACACTCCTCCAAAAGTTGAGCAATGGATTCTCCCTTATGATTTGGAATGACACAAAAGTTCAAAATCTTTTTATGTAACATCCAATCATCATCAATAAAATGAGCGGTGAGAACCATGTAATTTGTTTGTTGAATAGAAGTCCATGTATCCGTTGTTAGACACACCCTAAATGTCTTCAACTGACTTTTCAATTTCTCATTTTCGAAGTAAAACAAGCCAAGTACATCTTTAGCTATTGTCTTACGACTAGGTACTCTCCACAAAGGACACACATGCATGCAAAAATGACGAAAACCCTCTCCCTCGACGAATGAAAAAGGTAACTCGTCTATAATTATCATCTCAATGCAAGCCTTAGTAACTTCCACTTGAGAAAAACCTATGGCTTCCAACTTATCTTTTGTGCCGGCAAAGGTTAAGGTCTTTTGCCCATTTGTAGCAAATATTTCCTTATTAGGATCATAGCTCCTACATCTAGCTAAGTGATTTCTTATACTAGTTGTACCATTTTTATCTGTGTTGGCCATAAACGATTTGCTACAATATTTGCATACCCCTTTAACTCTACCTCCCTCAATTGTCCTATCAAAGTGCTCCCAAATTGTAGACCTTTCATGACTTTTTAGTGAATCCAAGAGAGTGTCATCTTTACTTACTTAATCACTTGAGCAACCTTCATTTGGAGTTGCATCGGAGGATTTTTTGGATCCACCATGAGTAAGAGGAGTTTGTTGAGTTGCCACCATGGGGAGTTGAGGTGGAGTTGATTCACCAACAATGTCCTTCAAAAATAGTAGAAAGCATCATTACAATTAATAATTAAATAAATTGAGACTTAAGAACCATAGAGAAAGTATAGAGATGACAACTTACTTGCAATGGAGTAGACGTAGATGAGTTTATTTTTTCACGGGAGCTATTTGATGATCTCATTGAGTTTGAGCTTGAGCTCGAGGCCTTTGATGGACTTGACTTCATCTAATTAAGATACAAAACATATAATAAGCAAAGGTAAGATGCACATGGAAAAGCTACGGATGCAAATAATAAGCAAGGTTTATGACTATAATCATCAAAAGATACAAAACATACAAGATGGATTAAACTAGTTATTTACACTCTCAGACATAATAAACTTTAATCTTTCTGCTGTTAAGGGACAAATAGTTAAAAATCAAAATCAAACATATTTTGGTTCTCTTTGAAGTTTAGCCATTGAGCTCGTATTCCTCGTCATATTACTCGAAAGTATTGACACCTAAATACTAATTAATTTGACATTTGGAAAGTAATCTGCAACTCATAAGTCATAAAGATGCAATCTGCAATCATCCTCTGGTAAAACTTGATTATTTATAATTATTATTATTTTTTTTTTAAACAAACAGATACAAATGAAGACTGAAGTGGAGGCCAAGAGCAAGAACATGCAAATTCCATAACTTATTATTTACTGGTTAATTACAGGTTGCTTAACTGAGAACGAGGAGAACCCTAATATAATTGAGGAAGCTAACCCTGAAGCTACTCTAATAACCCACATCGACACTCCCCCCCCTAAATTCTCTCCATGGACTCGAAAAGGCTCACATTATCTCGAGAAAACCCTAGAGTTAAAGTTGCATAACCAAATATAGCAGCATACCCAAAAGAAATTAATCAAACCTTATGTACTATCACAAATTAATCAAACCTCAACTAATAGTCTAATAGTGTTCAGAAATGAAGTTACCTAACCAAATCCAGCATACCCAAAACAAATTGCAAAACTATGAAATTGAAAAGAAAAAAATCTGCAAAACGCATCAGAGGGTGAGAGACTAACCTTGCAAATGAAGGAATTTGTGGGTCAAGACTCGAGACTTGAAATGGCAACAGGAAGTCATGCCTCGTGGGTCGTGGGTCACCGGTTACGGGGGTGATAGACTAAGAGTGAGACAGTGACGACGAGATGTAAGACAAGTTGCAGGTCGTTGGGAAGGAAGAAGATGAAGTGGAAGAGTGGCGGAGCTAGGAATGAGATGGTCCAGAGTGAGAGTATGTACAGAGTAGAGGGATAAGAGAAATGGAATGGGTTCGGTTCTATTTAGGGTTTCAGACTGAAGAAGGCAGAAGCTACAAATTGGACTGAACGACGTCGCTCAAGGGAAAAAAATAATATTTATTTATAATTAAATATGAAACCACGTCGTTTTGCCTATACTTCGGTTCGGTCCAGTTTTTGAACCCCAAAAACCGAACCGAATTGAATCAGATTTAGTTTGGTCTGGTTTTACACTTTCAGTTTGATTTTTTTCGTTTTTCGATTTTTCGAACCCATCCCTAAAGACGACTATTCTGGCAGCTGAGTCTATGCTCCTTGACCAAAAGGATACCAAGGCTGCCAATGAGGTGGCAAAAGCTGCGGCAGCTAAAGCTTATTCTTCAACCAAGAAGATTAATAGGTTGGAATCTGAGCTCGTTGTTTTGAAAGGGTTTAATATCTCTGCCCCCACTTCTCTGCAGCTTGAGACCGCTCGCTAAGAGATCGTTGACTTGAAGAATAGGCTTGATGCTATCCAACTTAAGTATGAAAGTGTCGAGAAGGATATCAAATGTCATATACCTCAGATTCAAGATCTTGAATGTGCCGTTTCTGAGCTTCGTTACGCTGCTTATGCAAAGGATAAAGAGTTAATTGCTACTTATAACCAAATGATCCACTCTAAAAAGGTCATTGATAGGCTTGAACCCCAAGTGTTGGAACTCCAAGGTGCACTAAAGATCAACAAAAGTTTAAAGAAAGAAGTGGATGAGTTGCAGTACGTCCGTGTTGGTTTGATCGAGGAGATCGGATAGCTAAAAGGTGAAAAGGCTAGGCTCGAGACTCCGCTTGTTTAGAGTCAAGCCGATTTTTACAAGTTGAGATATGTAGATCATCTCATTGGTAGGCCGTCTGACTTCTAGTTTGCTGTGGGAGACTTCAAAACCTTCTCTATTTCTTCGAAATACTTGATTGCCTTTACTTTTGCGACCTCTATTGGTGAAGTGGTCGGAGATGTTGGTGCTAAGGTTGGAGCAGCTAGGGGTGAAGCGCCAGATGGTGCCGCTGCTGAGAATGTCTTGATCGTTGAAGGTGTGGCGACCGAGTAGTCGTGAAGTGCCCAAGCTGCTGAAGAGTAGTATTCTTTGTAATCTTTAGGATTTTCTTTGTTTCCCTCGTTACTTTTTATTTGCTTGAACTCTGTCGGTCTTTGCTAGTTGTTTATCAATTTTGCTAGAAAAATTAATAAACTTTATTCCTTCGCTTTTCTCCATCTTCGCTTCTTTTGTTCATGCCCTAACTTTTAGACTTTATAAATCAATAGTAGGTGTGCTACTTTTTTATAAGCAGATAGGTTTGTGTAGCTGATGCAGCCGTAAGTGTTGGTGTAGAACTTTGCAAAGTTGTTAGCCATAGGGTCAGCAGCCGGACGCCTTACTTACAGAAACAGACAAGTTCGTGTGACCACTAGGCTATTAACCTTGGCTTTCTCTAATTTCATAGGTTGCATAGCAAGTATCACAACACTTTAGGACTTGGTGCAGGCCGTTTCGCGCTTGGCAGAGGTGAAGCTTATCGACTACGTAGCATGTCGGCAGTGAATAAAGCTTCGTATATACACGCTAGCTTGTTTAACCTTTCACAAGAATGCGTGTTTGTATAAGTCTAGCATGGCTTTACTGCTTGAAAGGCAAGCCGTAGGCAGTCTTCTGGAAACCGTAGGCTACCTTAGTGCACTCGGTAGCAACTTTAGGGTTCCAGGATAGTTGTCAGTAGGACGTACTACGTTATGTGCCCCCTTTGTCTCTGGGGCCCGGTTTCTTGCAGATTAGGCCAAGGGACCCAAAATCCTTCACCTAGCTAAGCCTTGAAAAAGGCCATTGTGGCTACTTCTAGGAATCTCAACGCAAGCCATCATGCACCTAGTTATACTAGGGCAGCCCGACTTATCCACGTCTGGATATTCGGAGTGTAAAGTTTATCATCTCGCCTTGGAGAGCAAACCCATGTGGGTGTCGGGGAATTGGTTTACCCTCTCGCATTAAAGAGCAACTAGTTTATCCCCTCGCACTGGAGAGCAGACCCAGTTAGGTGTTGGGGAATTGGTTTATCATCCCGCACTAGAGAGTATGGTTAGTCCCTCGAGGAGGGCACAATTCCTATGATGAGTCCCTAAGAAGGGCGCAGTCTTCTTTTAAAATGGAGGAATGATCAGTTGCTGTAAGCATGAAGTCGAGCCAAGTTATAGATTACTTATGAATTCCTTATTGAAAAACAAGTGGAACGAACGAGAACTTAAATGTAAGGTAGGAACTGCATAATAACTGGATAATCCTCGGCTTGAGAGGTGGTACCTGTCGAGTTGCTTGAGTCTTCGGGCTTTGATGTAGCGGAAGGTCACACATGGTACTTCCTCAAATTGTAGGTGTTCCACTGCTTTTCGATCTCTTTGTAATTCATGGTGGCGATGGTGTAATTACTTTTGCCGTTTACTTTACTGATCTTGTACGGATTTTCCCAAATGAGATCCATCTTTTTGGAGCCTTCTCTAAGGACAGTGATGAAGGCTTTTCTTAGGACTAGATCTCCGGGCTGGAATTCCTGGATCTTGCCACTTTTGTTGTAGTTAGAGAAGAGCTGCTGCTGGTAGGCTGCGATGCGGGTGATAGTCTGCTCGCACTTCTCCTCTGCCAGATATATGTTTGTAGTCATCTGCTTACTTTTTTGCTCAATACTTGGCAGTAGAGTGCTAATAGGAATAATGTTTGCTTCTGAACCAAATGCCAAAGAAAAATGAGTCTCACCAGTTGCTCGTCTTTTGGTGGTGCGATATGCCTATAGACATTTGGCGAGTTCATCTGGCCATTTTCCCTTCTTGTCAGAGAGGGATTTCTTAAGGTAGTCGAGGATCGTCTTGAGGTGGTCGAGGATAGTCTTGTTGAAGATATCTCGACGTGGAGATGTGTTGCTTGATGCCATACTTTTGGAAAAACTTCACTAGACCTTTGCCCACGAACTGTGGGCCGTTGTCGGTGATGATGGATTAAAGGATGCTAAATTAATAAATGACGTTCCTTCATATGAAGCGCTCTATTTCTGTCTGAGTCATGGTGGTCATGGGTTCTGTTTTTACCTATTTGTTGAAGTAATCAGTTTCCACGATCATCATGCCTCTGCTCCCAGTAGCAGGCGGCGTTGGCCCTACTAAGTCGATTGCCCACAGCATGAACGGGCAAGGACTCGTCTGTAAGTGTAACTCGCTGGTAGGCAGTCCTCGTACCTGATTGTAGTGTTGGTAGCAATAGCATTTTTGCACTAACTCCTTAGCTTCTTGATGCATGGTAGGCTATTAGTAGCCTGTGTTAAGAGCCTTCTGTGCTAAGGATCGGCCTCTGGAGTGATTTCCACAAATGCCTTCATGGATTGAGCTTAGAACCTTTAGGTCGTCGGGAGGCGCTAGGCAGCGAGATGTGGTCCAGTGTAGGATCTTCGGGCGAGAATGCCGTTCCATATGCAGTAGCGTGCTGCCTTTATTTGGAGCTTTCTAGACTCCAACCTTTCCCTGAGGAGCGTGCCATTGACCAGGTAGTCTGTTGGAAATGTGCCCTAAAACCAATCATATGATGATACTTTACGGACATTTCAAACTAATGTAGTTTAAATGTAAAGGGCAAACATTATTGTTTGAGCCGTCTCATATAAATGTTATATGCTTAAACGATAAGTCCAAGGAATATGTGATTGGAAGAATGCGATCTAAAGAAGTTAGATTCATGAGACCATTCTTTCGTTGACACATCCTAAACGTTCCTGATCATAGGATTGTCAATTGGGCATTAACAGTCCGTTAAGATCAGTACGTGCTATGTCTTCTCTCAGGGAGAGTGACTAGTCTCGAGTCATTGGTGTGTGTGACATCAAGACAAGTACGTAGGTGCTCAATAGAGAATGAGTTCACTGAACACGATCAACGAAGAGTTCTCATATTCATGTCACATGAGAACTCATGGTTGGGATAATGCAAATTAGTCTTTTGACCTGAGGCATCACAGTTGTCTTGTGGTTAGGTCCTTAATCTTTGATTATGTCAAAGTCACTCTATCAGGGTGTCCACGGCATCGTCGGGGTTAAGCCACTTAGCCATGGAGGCAAGTGAATGCGCAACAAGGGATCTCTAACCTTCAAACTGTTTGAGGGAGAATACTCTATGATATGATTTAGAATCTCTGGCCAGAGTATGAATGAGATGTTGGAATGCGTTCCAGATCACATTCAAGGTAATCATATAAGTACAAGATTCACATTGGATAGTAGACATGAATAAACTATCAAACCAAACAGTGTGGTCAAGAGTATTGTATTAGAGAAAGACCGTATTGCATTTGTAATCCTAAAACTGAATAGGTTCTCCACCTCTTCTGATTAGCTTGGGTAACCATGACATGCTGCTAGGCGTCAACCATGGTTTGTGGAAGCCCTAAAAGTGTATTATCACTAACGGGAGAATTGAAAGTAAGTTTCAATTCACAATCGATTTGAAAGAGTTTGAATCGCCCACTGCCTCGCTAAAAGGAACCTAATGGATCGTACACCGTGTAAGGTAGAGTTTGAAGATTCAACGGAGATGAGTAAGAATAATTAAATGGTTTAATTATTTATGGCAAGGATTAATTAATATGATTATTAATCAAACGAATAAGTTCGTTAAAGACCTCGTGATAGTTTTGGACCTTAAGGCCCAATGGGCTTCGAACGTCAAGTCCATTGACTTAAGTTGTATGACAACTTAATGAATAATGATTCACAAAGGCCCAAATAGCCCAATAAATCCCTAAGGCCGGCCATGTTAGAGAAAGAGTGGGTTTTGACTTATTTACAAGTTTGCCACTCAAATGAATTAAGGTATAAGTGTGACTTAATAGCCAAAATTCATTAAGTGTTGTTTTTGGGGAAATTGGAGAAACACAAACTCTCCTTTCTCTCTAGAAATGGCCGGCCACCTTGAGGATAACATCTAGCAATCTTACTTCCTCAAGGTCACTCATTTCTTCTACAATATACCTTGGTGTGGAGACTTAGAGGTTCTCAATTTTGGGAACTTGGAGAAACCTTTTCATCCATCCAAATCCATGGATCTAAGATGCAAGGAATGAAGGCCCTCTCTTTGGGTGATTAGCCTTTGCTTATGCAAAGAGGAATCTACAAAGGTATTGATTTCTCAACTCACTTTGTTTTGAGTTGAGTCTTGGTTCACCTATCTACTAGGCTTTGAATTTCATGGGTAAATGTTTTGTTTTAAGTGCATACAAGCATGATTCCGCCTTTAATTGTTAATTGCATGCTATTGATGTTGCTTAAATGAACATGTTTTTCACAAATTTTCCTTCATAGTCTATAATAGAACTTTGCCAATTTGGAGTTGTATTAAACTGTGACATTTCGGTTGCTGGCTCCGTTTTTTATGCTTGGCTTATATAGATACTCCACCAGGATAGAGCATTTGAGTTGGTGGTCGAGGGCGGAGCCTAGGCCGCCTAGTGCGTCCACCTGGGTGTTGTCTGCCTGCGGAACTAAAGTGAGGGTGTAAGTCTGAAATGCTTCAAGTTGCTTGCATACTTTCTCTAAGCATTGCGCCATCCTTGGATGTTTTTCCGTGTACTCTCTAATAGTCTGGTCAGTGATTATTTGGGAATCGAAATGAATTGCAAGCTTTTTCACCGCTAAGTCTTTTGCCATCCGGAGGCTTACTAATAGGGCTTCGTACTCTGCTTCGTTGTTGGATGCCTTAAAGCCTAGAGTAATTGCCAACTCGAGCATCGAACCATCTGTGGTGACAAGGACCATGCCTGTTTCTAAGCCTTTGTAGTTGGATGCGCCGTTGACGTGCGAATGCCAGAAGTCTCCATCGGGTTAAGCAGACGCGGTTAAGGCGTGCTCAGCTACCTTCAGGGCATTGTTCAGCTACTCTGTTGCATCACCTAGGCTAGGCGTGAAGGTGTAACAGGGAGCCGTGAAGCAGTCATTGGGTCACCTTATTGCGAGGCTATGTTACACGCAGCAGGAGATGCTCAATTGCCAGTATTGGGCCACTCTAGAGTTGAATTATGGAGCAAGGGTAGGCTAGGTCCGTGTGACAGGTAGTAGGATGTGGTGTTTAATTGCCGGTACATGTTGCGCGTATGTAGAATCTTTTGGGGCGACGAGGAGAAAACTTGCTTCCGAATGTGTCCTTCTAGTGTTTGTTTACCCTTGGCGTGCCTTTTGGGCTAAGTTGTTGCAGTTGTCAAAAAACTTTGCATTCACCAGTGTCTACGCCTTTATCTTCGCGCGTCTGGATTAGGCGACATAGTGCTTCATGAGGATGACTACGTGCGTCTAAAGGTAAAACTTTGAGCTTCTGAGTTGTAACAACTATCTCTAAAGTTAGCTTTTGAATTTCTGGTAGCATTGATGAGAGCTTTTGAACTATGGAATACAAGTAGTCAGGCCCCCAGCTCTTCTTGTATGATGGTATAGCTTATTGCTGCTTCATATATTGTCAAACATGCGAATAGGTTATCCGTCACTTTCAGCTTGGATATTAAGGAGGTGACGTCAGGTTCTCTTTTAAATCCTTGCATCTGGATTGGCAAGCCTTGTCCCAAATGCATGTTTCTCTGTCAGAGCAAAAGAGTCTGCCAGAGTTAGATGTTCTTTCATGATTAATTTTCTGAACAGCAGGTGATCTGCTGAAAGTTCTTTTTGGAAGGCTGCTCTAGCTATTGAGTCGTTGCATCCGACTATCTTTGCCTTCTCTGCTTTAAACCTCTTCACGTAGCCGTGAAGCGACTCTTTTGTGTTCCTTTTGACGTTGAACAAGTGGTCAGACTTTTTCTTGATCGAGTGATATGATGAATATTCTTTGGTAAAAACTAAAGAAAATTCGTTGAAACTCCTGATGGATTGTGGGGGCAAGGTGTAGAACCAATCTTGCGCCTCACCTTGTAGAATGGTGGTGAATATCTTACACATGAGATCATCGTTGTTTCGATATGGGCCTAATTGAGAGTGCACGCTCCTCTGCATGCTAAGATAGAAGTATAAGCTATCTCGGGGGCCCAAGGTATGTAAATTACCTGAACGCGTGGTTCGTGCCTTGGTCGAGTGGTTGCTTGGCGGGACGCTGCTGAAGAGGTTCTTCGTCTGCCCTTGTTCTACTTCAGGACACCTCTTCTGGGGCACATTGCATCTCAGTGAGCTGCAAAAGGTGATTCACCAAGGTCGTCTGCTGTGCGAGGGCGCTTGTCAATTCTATGACTTGTCGAGATAAGTGTTGCCATTTGGGTTGGAAAAGATTGGAAGGAATGCGTCTCCTTGAGCAGTGGAAGTGTGGTAGACTCTGGGAGCGAGATTTAAGTTGCGAAATGTCAAATCCGTGAAGAAATGTGGTGAAAATGCCCTCGATTTGATTGTAGGCTCAGAAATTTGAAGCTGAGACGGTTAAACTAATCTTGGACCGATTTGGGCTACTTGGAAGGCCACGGAAGCAGGCTAGGCTGCGGGAGCAAGTTAGGCCACGAGAGCAGGCTGGGCCACGGGAGTGGGATGCTCGGCATGTGGCGCACATGGGTGCGAGGCTTGGCCTCAGCTTGGCAATGCATTGGGCTTGTATTAGGTTTGGGTGGCACGAGTTGGCTCAGCTAGGGCTCGGCCCTTTGAAGGTTGAAGTGGCATGCCTTAGGTTATGGGTTTTTCCAAAGGTGGCTGCCGTGGTGGCCACTGTGGTGGTTGCCAAGGTGGTGCCTCGTGGGGGTGCCGCTCCACTTATCGCTATGTTGAACGTTGGAATTTTCGTTCATCAAGGTTTCCGAATCTCTTACCATTGTACTTTTCTTTTACAATTATCAAAGAATTTTTAGAAATAAAAATTCCAAAAATGAGAACGCACGAAAAATCTACAAATAGGCAAGGAAACAAAAAACCTTATATGCGAGAGTCTTCAACGAGTGTGTGACTCAACTCTCAATGAAAGCACCAATATGTGGATGCAAATTTCTTCCTCCTTGCTCTTGGACAAAATTGTACCTACAAAACAAATAACACCTTAGGTCAAGGCCAAGAGCCTCACGCGCCCACGATAAATGGGGAGGGCTTTGGCCGAAGAACCTCTGATGCCAAAGTTATAATTTTAAGGGAAAAGTGTTAGGAGAATTTAGAGAATTAAGCAAGAGAATTTATATAGGGGTGTGGCCGGCCCCTTTGGGTGGAGATGGATCTGCCACTTGGATGGCTTTGTGGGTGAGGTTCATGATTTGTGGTTAATTAGTACATTAATTGGATATTAAATCAATTAATTAGCTAATTAATATAATAAAAATGAATGATTTGGGGGTTACCTTGTGGAAAAGACTTGATGAGGACGAATGAAATATGTTATAAATAAATACCTATTTTGGGGACGTTTTGGCTTGATTGAGGGATGATTGCCCGCTACTCATGCGTAGAAATCTCGGTGTACCTCGAGGGTAATTTTGTCATTTTCACCCAAAAATCCACATGTCACCTCTTAATTATATTTGGCTTCACATTGATCAACCCCTACATTTAGTTTTTGTAATAAAACTAATAAGTAAGATGGTGAATTTCACCGCAAGCTTCAACGTCTGTAAGTGCCTGTGTCATCATGAATGATATGCATGAGGATTTCAGTTCAATGTAATCTGCTGCTTTATTATACGTTTGTAAGCTGCTTCTAAAAGAAAATGAACCGCTAAAAATAGAGGGGAGGCCAAGACTAAAAAATTTGAACATGTTAGGTGCATTAGTTATATCTCGTAAATATATGATGATACAAAATCAATAACAACTTAGTTCTATCATGCATACCATCCCTTTGCTTAGTGCGCAACTCTACATAAATGAGAAAACAGGATGAATCTTTGCAGAAAACAGACTCATAGAGTACCCGGGAGTCATTTTTCATTTCGAAAACCATAACTAGCGATAACCCTTACATTTTCATTCCTTAGAGTAGTCAGACAGCTTCAGTAAACCATAACTAGCGATAACCCTTATGTTTTGATCTACTTACCCAAGCACCCATAAGGCATGAAAAGACAATGTTGCAACTGGAAAATCAACACGTAATGAACCATATAAACTTGAGATTTATGACGTTTATGCTAACCTTTGGACCTCTGAATGTTGTAAGATGTTAACCTGTGGAGCACACTTTAAAGTCCAGCGTTATCGTAAAACTTTGCTTGCATTGCCCTCTTAACCTGGTCAGTTCAGGAGAAAAAAAAAAAAAAAAAAAAAAAAGACAATGCACTTAACCATACAATCTTGTATTCACCTCTGATTAATCCAAATGACAATAATCTAATTTAGGCATCAATGCTTTCAAAAAGATGCTATCAGGATGCAACATCTAATTCACTTTCTCTTCCATACAATTCCAAATTACTTTTCCTTTTCAATATATCATCAAATGCTTAAAACAAAACCACTACGAATTCACATTACTATCAAAAGAGGTTTATATAACATTTCAACCTACTACTTTAAATAACAACAACAACAACAACAAAGCCTTATCCTACTAAGTGGGGTTCGGCTATATGAATTCTAGAACGTTATTGAGCTCAGTTTTGTGCCATTTCTTCTGTTAGATCCAAGTAGTCCAAGCCTTTTCTTTGAGTCTCTTTCCAAGTCTTCCTAGGTGTTCCCCTACCCTTTTTCCCTTGAGTCTCTATCTCGTAATTGTATCTTTTAACCGGAGTGCCTGTAGGTCTTCGTTTCACATGTCCAAACCACCTTAACCGATTCTCTCTCATCTCATCTTCAATTTTGGCTACTCTTAATTTACCTTATATATCCTAGTTCCTAATCTTGTTCTTTCTCGTATGCCCCACATATCCAACCAAACATTCTCAACTCCGCTACACTCATTTTGTGTACATGTTGCTGCTTCAGCACCCAATATTCTGTGACATAAAGCATTGCTGGTGTGAAACCCCGTCCCAGATTTAGTGTATTTTCATATTGCCGAACTTATGAAATTACCTTTTTACCCAAGAGTTGACTTTGTTTGACCATCTCGTCCAAATGCGTAGTTTTAATTCTATTAATTTATTCTTATCGTACTTATCACCATGAATGCGTAGGCGTGAACGGATTTGAAATCGGATTTATAAAGAAGATTCTACGTTCGAACACGAACGTTTGCGGATATTTTGTGTTTTGTCTTATACATGCTTAAACTACGAACCAAGGGGACCCACTTGAGGATTTTTGTCTCCCTTATCCCTGCCTAATCTGGATCCCCCTTCTTTTTGGATTCTTTCCTTATCTCTCTCACTCACTCTCTATCTCTCTCTCTCATTCATTTTCTCTATTTTCTCAAACTCTCTCCCTTTTCCCCCAAATGCTCTTTGCAAGTTCTCCTTCCTCTCTCTGAAAATCACACACAGAGCAACAAACCACCACCACCTAGACTTGCAACCTTGAAAACCCCAGGCCAAGTAGGTACTTCACCATGACACTCATGGTGCACACTCCCCTAACGAACTCTGATGCGTTTCGTAATTTTTCCAATGCTGAAAATAGCTCGGAGTAGTTTTTCTCGGTTTTCCGATGAGCATCGCCAGTTTCGAGGCATTTTCCGGCCAAACCACGGCGAGTTAGCCGTAGTGCAAGGTGCGTTTGTTAGTGGCATTTCCCTTATTCCTAGTTCGCACAGCTCTTCGACGACGAAGTATCTATAAGTAGACCCCTTCTAAAATGCATGATTTTACTATTAGAAATGCATACATGAAAAGCATGATTTAATGGCTACATTTTATGAAACGTTATTGAGTAAATTGGTTTTACACTTTATGAAATATCATGCTTTATCGAATTTACGTTCTTTGTAGTATATATGATCTATGATTATATACTACGAACATGAATTGTGATATGATGTTTGAGCTATTGAGCTCCGATGAGATATATTTTGGAAAGATTATATTCAATGATTTTTTGTGCTTATCTAGTGGTCACTATGTGCCTACGGGCGGAAGATACTTATATATGGCTTTGGCCATAAGGTATTTATTTGGCTTCGGTCGGGCGTTGGTAGATGGCTTTGGCCGGAAGATACTTATATATGATACCACTATTAAGCACACTATATGATATATGTTTTATGAAGGATTTATGGCATGCTACGGTTTTCGAAAAACCTATTACATATTATACTATTAAGTTTTCATAAACTTTGGGATTAGTACGTTGATGAATAATTATTTTAGTATTACATATATCAACTTGATCCACTCATGTTTTGTTTTGCGCCCTCATCGGGACATAGGAACGAGGCAAACAATCCAAGCTATGAGGCATTCTCCTACCAGTGATATCGTGTCATCCTCTCTACTTTTGACATCACTTGTAATAGCACTTTCTGTTACACTGTCCGCTTGTATTTTGAATTAGATGTATACTCTGAACATGTCATGCATTATCACTATCATTTTATTAAAGCCTGAATATTATTATAGTATCTTGGTAAGGTTTGTGTATAAATATTACCTTGTGTAGTTCGTGGGAAATTTATATGCATGTTTCACATGTTCTCAACATATCCATTCATTAAATGGCTTGCGTCACCCTTGGTGTCGGCCATCATATGGCCATCTCGCTGTCTTCCGAACATCGAGATTGGGGCGTGTCAGATTGGTATCAGAGTTTGCTTAGGACTTCATTCTTCCATTTGGTAATCATAAGCTTTCTTGTGGCCATAATCTTTCATCCCTCTAAATCTTGTTTGCCTTTTATCAGAATTATGGATCATTCTGGTGGGAATGTACCTCGACAACCTCGTTCTGGTTTAATGGGTGGGATTCAGTAGTTGACCTCTGCTCTGCGAAATGTTTTTCCTAGGAGTAGCAGGTCGTGTCGTACCTGTATGGAGATTGCTCATAGCCATGGCGTTACGGAACCTAATGTAGTTGAAGCCTGTAAGGAGGCTGAGGATTGGCTAGAAAAGTTGGAGGACACCTTAGAGGGTATGAAATGCCCAGCATCTGAATGGGCGAATACTGCTGGTTATTTCCTTCAGGGTAACACAAGATATTGGTGGAAGTCAGTGACGAGCTCTCGCCCCACGTAACTCTATGATGACTTGGGCTAAGTTCAGGAGACTTTTCAGCGAGCACTTTTTGAGCCCCGGTTATCAGTTGAGGAAGAGACAGGAATTCCTAAATTTTTGCCAGGGCAATCTGAGTATTACAGAGTTTGATAGCACATTTTGGTGCTTATTGAAACATCACTGCAGGACCTATGGAAACCTTCATGAGATGATGGTACATCTGTAAATTGTTATGAATGAGGACATCTGCTAGCTTTTGGCACTATATAGGTGTGCATCCTATGAGGAGATGATTGAGGTAGCTTTGAGGGTTGAACAGACGAGGTGGAGTAGTCTTAACCAGAACCAACATCAAAACCAAAATCAGCCGCAGAACAAGAATCAGCCTTGAAACCAGAATAAGCGGGGTCGTGGTTTTTGATCCCGGAGCATAAGGAAGCCTTCTACTTCTTCAAATCCCTTCAACCCTAGACACTCTTAATCGTTTAAACGACATAGTGAGGGTTCGAGATCATCCAGTGAGGGTTCAGGTAATGAGTCGGCAAGGTAATTTTTCAACCACTTTAGCCCAGCATTGGTGACTTATTTGTGTTGTGGTATGTGCTATCGGGGTGATTGCGTTGTGAATACATTCACGTGTTATAGGTATGGTGGCACTGGGCATTATGTCTGTGATTACCCTTCGATGAACCGATCAGAGAGTTATGATTCTGGTTCAGGTTACCGTAGAGGACGTAACCTAAGTACTCAGAGTTATGGTGAGAGTAGCAAACCGAGTACTCAGTTTTCTACTCAGCGTCAGCCGTAGCATTCTAGAGCAGCTTCAGGTAGTCGTGCTTAAAGAAACCGAGCAGGCTGCAATAGCCAAAGTGCTAGAACTCGAGGCGGCCGCAACAGTGGTTCAAGATGTTAGGCCCATGGGCATATCAACACTATGACTCAGCGGGAAGCAGAGCAGGATCCTAGAGTTATTACTGGTATGTTACTTGTTTTTGGTAATTAGGATCATGTTCTGATTGATCTGGGTGCTACTTATTCTTTCATATCTCCACAATTTGCACGGCTTGTTAACCCGCAACCTACATTGCTCGGTTTTGATATATTCATACAATTGCCACCTAGAAATCTATTCTGTGCATAACGGGAGTTTAAGGATTGCCCAGTTATTATTGAATGGGAACTTATGAAGGCCAATTTTATCCCCTTCAAACTTGTGGAGTTCAATGTCATTTTGAGAATGGATAGGCTATCTAAGCATAATGCTTATGTTGGATGTAGAGAAAAACTGGTGACATTTGATCAGCCTAGACAACTAGCGATCACATTTCAGGGTGAGCGACAGATCCTCCAGAATAGTATTATTTTCGCCAACCGTACGACGAAGTTACTACATAAGGGTTGTGTGTAATTCTTAGCTCACATGGTCACGCATAATGAACCTTTTCTGTGTGCTGGAGATGTGCCAGTAGTGGATGAATTCATCGACATATTTCCTGAGGATTTTTCAGGGTTACCACCTACGAGGGAAATCGAATTCACCATTGATTTACTTCTAGGTACCAACCTCATTTCCTTAGCACCATATCGAATGACACCAGCTAAGTTGAGGGAATTGAAGATTCAACTTTAGGAGCTCGTGGATAAAGGCTACATCCAACCCATCATGTCTCATTGGGCGTTCCTGTATTATTTGTGAGAAAGAAGGATGAGTCGATGAGACTCTGCATCGACTATAGGTAGCTTAATCGGGTAATAGTGATAAAACGTTATCCCTTGCCTCAAATTGCTGACTTGTTTAATCAATTGAAGGGTGCTTAGGTGTTCTCTAAGATTAACCTTTGTTCGGGTTACCATCAGCTACTGATCCGGAATGAAGATGTACTGAATACTGCTTTTGGTACGAGGTATGGACACTATGAACTCTATGTCATGCCTTTTAGGTTAACGAATGCACCTGCAACTTTCAAGGATTTGATGAATAGAGTTTTCAAACCGTATCTTGATCAGTTCATGATTGTATTCATTGATGACATCTTGATCTACTCCAAGAGTAATGATGAGCACAAGAAACATTTGAAGTTAGTGTTGGAGAAATTGAGGAAGAATCAGCTATATGCGAAGTTTAGTAAATGTCAGTTTTGGCTAAACCAGATCAGTTTCCTCGGGTATGTAGTTTCCGCTGAGGGAATTTATGTGGACCCTCAGAAGATTTCTACAGTGTCTATGTAGGAGCAACCGAAGAACGTTACTGAAGTGATGATTTTTCTGGGATTGGCTAGCTATTACCGACGTTTTGTGCCAAACTTCTTGGTGATTGCCCTGGCTCTCACTAAATTGACCCGGAATGGGGTCAAATTCAACTGGGATGAGAATTGTGAATTGAGTTTTCAGGAGCTTAAACAACGTCTTACTTATGCTCTCCTCCTTGCTCTTCCGGACGATGGCGGTGAGTTTGAGATCTACAGTAATGCATCCTTGTTGGGATTAGATTGTGTTCTGATGCAGCATGGGAAAGTCATTGCCTATGCTTCCAGGCAACTCAAAACTCACGAGAGAAACTACCCCACTCATGATCTGGAACTCTAAGCAGTGGTATTTGCTCAAAAAATCTGGCAACATTACTTGTACGGCGAGAAGTGCTGCATCTTTACTGATCATAAGAGTCTGAAATATGTCTTCACCTAGAAGGAGTTGAATTTGGAAACTCATTAGTGACTACGATTGCACTATTTAGTTGCCTCATATCTTTCTATCTTAGATTAAACATTTATGGTGTCTTAGAATTTTGATTAAAATGTTTACTATTATTGTGTACCAAATAGATTTTACTAAACTTTTTTTTTGGTTTGACCAAAAAAAAAAAAAAAAACACTTTTTTTTTGGATATAAACTTACACCTAATACCATTAGTTTTAATACGCCCATATTCATCCAACTACAACTAATTGCCTATAATTTAGGAAATGAATTGTGTGAAATTCATAGTTGATATCTTTCAACGACAAACGGCAGGTCAAGAAAAAAGTTTTAATAGATAAGTTTCAAATTAAAGGCAATTTTATTTTTATTCTGGTTTAGTCTAAAAAATTAAATTTCTTCAAACAAGATTAGACAAATAGAAGTCGCCTAGAGCAAAAACTAAAGAAAAATTCTCTGTTGTTAGACTCTGCTTTGGCTTTAGTGTCAGGGACAATTTTCTGTCTTTTCCCTCTCTCTTTCTATTTATTTTGTTTGGTGTAGAATTGTTGCCATAAAACGTTGTAGTGGTCGTGATAATCATTGTGTTTTAGCCCACACACAGATTAAATACAAGGTTTGGATCCAGTTATCACCTTAAAGCTGAAAGCCATGGAAAATGTTAGATTGCATTGGGATTGGGTAGCCTAAATGACACTATGGGTTTAGTCGGTATAATGATATGACTCTCAGATGTTCGAAGTATGTGGAGCTGCGACATTATTTTATCCTTTTATTTTGTTTCTATAGAATAAATTCCAAGAATTGTCTCAGAGTTTTATTTATTTATTTATTTTTTATTTTTTTGGAAACTAGAATTGTCTTGGAGTTTGGTTTTTAGGATTCCCTTAAGAATAGTAGTTTTGATTTCATTTAAGAAATTATATCTAAATAAGGAATTAACTTGGCTCCTCAATGGTTGAGGAAGAGTTCCTCATCAATTCACTACGTGGCCGATTTACAAAATTCTATGTTTTAAACAGAACCATTCATATTATAAATGACTATGGAAAGATCATCTTGGTAAAAAACAATGAAATATGATAACGTTTAGTTGTTGAATTGTGTAAAACAAGAAGAATGGATTTGGGATAAGTATTATGAATTGTCTATCTATTTATTACAATTGATTGACCAGCCGATCTTAGTTTTAATTAATTATAGAATATGTTATAATACAAACAGTTTCGATCATCGCTCAAGTTCACGAGCTGGGTGCAAATGCTTTATAAAACAGAGTGGAAATGACTAAGTGATAGTAAAAAGGAGTTCCTAAAAATAAAATAAAAAGAATTGAAGGGTAAAATGGTAAGTGTCATAAAAAAATGTGTTGATATACTTATCTCATTACAAATTTTCACATAAGGCAATCGATATTGATATTGACATATCCATTAATTTGCATATGAATATTTCCATTTGTATCCATCTTTTAAAATTCACGAGCTGGGCGCAGACGGTTTATAAAACGTGGTTGAAATGATCCAAGTTATAGGACAAAGGAGTAGGGGGGTAAAATGGTACTTGTGGAAAGGACATTGTGTAACAAAAGCTATGGAAGGATTCCTTTCAAAACCCCCTTTGTTCCAGTACCAAATCCACAAGCTGAAATTAATTGTACAAGGAAACGAAGGCCCACACACATCCACGTTTTCCGGCGGTTTTCATGATTCCGGCCAACTCCGACCACCCCCGACATTAAGAGCGATGAAGCTTCGTCAAGCTTAGGTAGTAGGATTGAGGTGGAGTTTTATATAAAGTTGAAGATAGTGAGTATTTTTCGTCGCCTTTTGCTTTTTTGTTGTTTCTTGTTTCATGGCAGAACAGATACATTCCGCTTGATTTGCTTCTAGCTGGCCATGCAATGTAAAACAGTAAGAGTAGCAGTGGTTTTGCATGAACTGGCCCAAAAGCCCCTTCACAGACTCCTTGCAGAAAAATTCATCACACTATTGCAGTCCTGTAAGGCCATGAAGCAACTTCACCAAATTCAGACACAGATAATCGCCCACGGTTTCTCACACAACGAATACTTTGCCCCGAGAATAGTCACAGCGTGTGCCGAACTGAAGCAAATGGCGTATGCCCACAAGGTGTTTGATGAAATACCTGACCCAAATGTTGCTCTATGGAACGCAACGTTCAGAGGGTATGGGAAGAATGAGAGTCATAGAGAAGTTATGGTTTTGTTTAGTAGGATGAAGAGCTGGATATATTGCCCAATTGCTTCACATTCCCTGTCCTGATTAAATCTTGCAGAAAAAATGAAAAGGCTGGTAGAAGGTGAGACGGTGCATTGTGTAGAGATAAAATGTGGGTTTAGAGCAACCCATATGTGGGAACGACACTGATTGAAATTTATGCGGCCGTGGGACTTATTGGAGCTGCTTAGAAGGTGTTTGGTGAGATGCTGTTATTTCGGCTGCCTTACTTGGTGCATGTCGGATTTAAAAGAAAATTGACTTGGCAGAGTTGGCACTTGAAAGGCTCATCGAACTCGAACCAAAAAACCCTGCAAATTATGTCATGCTTTCAAATATATAGGGTGATCTTGGGAGGTGGAAAGATGTTGCACGTTAAAAGTTTCAATGAGGGGATACAGGACATAAAAAATTCCCTGGTGTTAGCCTTATAGAGGTGAATGATGGTGTGGCAGAGTTCTAGTCCTTGGATATGAGACATCCTGAGACAGAGGAAATATATGGTGCCTTGATGGGGTTAACGAAACTACTAAGATCATCTGGATATGTACCAAACATTCTGGAGCTAGGGCAGAGAGCCTACCATGACTGAGGTATTATCTCTTAATTTATGTGGAGGAACTACTTTTTGTCATTGGCAGTTGTTGGCTTAGAAGAAATTAAATCATCGAAAATTACTTGAAGTGGCATAATGCTGACCACAATTTGTAATTTGTAGAGAGGGTCAATCCGCCTACTAACTAGCTATGCAGAGGACCAGAGGTGACCATCCGCAGTGAACTTCTTAGAGTATGGTCACCATGCAAAGAAGTTAAAGGCAATAACAGGTCTGAGGTGCAATTTTTCTTTTGCTTGCATTGCTCACCATTTCTTGGAGACAGGCTGAAGCCGTAAATTGGCCAACCTACTGGATAGGCTTGAACTAAAATGTGGGCCGAGTTCGACCCTAAATATAAGCGGGTTAAACTGGACCATACTCATTTACGAACTTGGGCATTCGGTAGCTGATTGGGCTACAATCTACCGGTCAAGCCAAATCCCAATGGGTAATAACGAGTAACAAAATATTTTTAGGTACTTGGACACCCTTTTTCTGCCAGTTTATAGATGGATAGATTTGTGATTGAACAGTTAATTGGTGTCTAGAAATAGAGGCACTCTTAAATTGAAAAGCCATTTTCCATTTGATGCTTGTAGGTTCCATTTCAACAGCTCTTCAAATGAAAACCTAGGTTGTTGCCAAATATGTCAATATAAACGTTAAACCAAACTCATCTTCTGAACTCCATAAACCAACATTTACATGCTTTGTACATGTTGTGTTCACCTCTAAACAATGACTTAATGATCTAGTCATCTGTAAATAAAACGAAGGAGAACGCTTAGTCATGGTAAGTACGGCGGTTATTAATCTTAGATGTCTAGATGACCAATAAATGCAATGTCATCAAGTGATTAAGCCAAGTGGAGGATATACTTTAAGAAAGTTTTTGTGTAATAAAAAAAACCTAATCTGCATCGTTCACGGAATAAAATTAGTATAACTGGGTCACTAATTTGCATTTTAGCATTTCTTGTTTCATAATCTGGTTTATCTGCTCTTTTGTCATGCATGTGGATTTATTAGTGAAGTAATTTGATGGGTGTGATTTGGACTTAATGACTAGTTGGCTTTTAGTTCTGGTCAAGTTGCGCCTGCCTCGCAGTAGTAGTCTGCTGTTCTCTAATGACGCGCTATAGCATATATTGTTTCTGGCACAGAGCACATCTTAACACTTCGCTTATGCAGTAGGAATACATGTTTTTCATTTTTTTGAATGTGCACAGATCTCTGATCTTCAATGTTTAGGAAGTAGACACAGCATCTTATATACCAAACTGGACAGATGCAATTTTTTGAGTAGATCAGATCACACAATGTGCAGAATGACCTCCTACAATGTGTGAGGAAGGAGAAAGTCTTTGGTTGCACACCACTGTGCAAGTTTTTTCTCGTGAGGAAGCAAGTAATACGACCTCTCATATTTGCACATAAAGCCTAGCATTTAATTTTTGACAGGTTTGGACAAAGCTGTTTGTGTCGATTGGAATTTTTCTTGCTCATGTTTCAGGTACTTAAAAACTGACATCGTTTCCCAATTTTGCATGTACACAAGTTGTTTATAAATGCATGTTTTTACATGTTAACATGAATAATGAACTGTTTCCATACTACATTTATCGTCCTTCTCTTTCATCTCCTAAACAAGCGTGAACGCAGCAACTTTCAAGTTACCTCCTAAATTGAGGTTTTTGAATCATTATTACTCGAACAAAGACATTAACACTCGGGTGTGTTTTGCCGTTATTCAGATTTAAGAAATTCGCGCCAAATATTGTTTTGCGATTGTACTTTCGCGCAACTGGTTTAATTTTTTTCAAAAATGGAAAACTCTTTGGTAACTACTATTAGTATTAGTTTTTAGTTGAAAACTGAAATAAAAAATAAAAATAAAACTGAAAGTTGTAACCAAAATTTCGCACTAATTATTAAGGATTATCCTAAACCTAAACTAGATTGATAATTTTAGTCCTGTCAATTCAGAGAAGAAGAAGAAGAAGAAGAATAGTCCTTGCTATCTCTTTCTCCGACGAAACCGCGTGCAGTGCACAATCCCTTTCGATTTCACTGGCATTCTCAGGAATTCTATTGTAGACTTGTCTTTTATTAGACAAGTTATTCATGGGAACTTTAACGAAAATGTCCCGATACTATTCACTTTAACTAAAAACCACATTTTTACACTAAAAAGTTAATCCTGTTACTTTTCACTTTACCCTTTATTTTGTCTTTATCATTAAAACTCAAAATTTTCAAATCCCTTTCATTAGTTTTTTATTTATTCATTCCCATCGAAATTCATTGGAAATACTTCAATCCACTTCTATCTTCTCCCACATCAATTACGGTATTTGGTATTTACCATTACACACGACTTAGATATTTCTATAACGTTGCTCGAAGCTAATAGCCTCGTGAGTCTAGTCTAGGTTGAACACTCTGGCCAGAGTGTTTTCTTCCAGCACTAAGTTCCGTAGACTCCATCTTTGGCCACGGTCTCCTCTATTTTCTCTCTTATTTTCCTGTCTAAGCTTGGAAGGGAATTGTCCTGCCCCGATCCCGAGATATGCCAGGGATCGCACATGGTAGCTGAAAGTAGTGATACCATAATACATAAAGTCAATTGGGGCTCATACATAATACATTAGATAATCAACGAAAATGAAATTACAAAGAAAAGGAAAACAAACCCTAGTCGCTAGTGCATTGCACACACCTACACCCATGAGAACTTCTCTAACTTCTACCTGTAACTTTGCAAAACAACCCTGCATCGAGGGAATAAAGCACCGGGCAAAGCAAAACCCGGATAAGCTACGAAGCTCGTATGAGTGACAATAATACAACATATGTGATTTAAACCATATTTCACAATCCTTTATATATATAAAATAACAACCATCACTCATAAATCTCGATTGCATCCGCATATGCATCCAATCATCAATTTCACACATATATATAATAAAATAACAGGGCTAGAGGGACAAAGATCACACAGTTCTGCATTCCAGAACCTCTCAGGGAATCCAACAAGATGTAGGGTTCCAGAACCTCTCATGGAACCGAACAAATGTAGCGTGAATGGCACTATTTATTTATAACGTTAATGTTGTAATATGGCTTGGCATAATGAATATTCATGAATTGCATTGACTCGGCATAATTATACAGACGTCCAACTTATTAAATTACTATTTTATTGGTGTGGCATGATTGTAAAATATACCCCTTGTTTTGCACTTTCGTATGAATTTAAACTCAGCTTATGATGCATTTGCAATAATTGAGCTTTGAGATAAAATTGGACTTGTAGGTGAGAATTTTGGCCTCTTAACACATATTAAAGAAAAAGTACATCAAGGTAGTTTAGGAATCAAGTGGGTGAGAAAAGATCATTTTTATTTTTCAACTTTTATTAGTGGGTGAGAATATGAGGTGGAGTGGAGAAATAAGATCGTGTGTGCGATTAGTAACACTCTTAACAAAACAACCATGATATCACATGTCACATAAATAAGTTATATCCTTCTCTGAAATAAATAAAAATCTTAGTCTCTTTCCATAATAGTCTTATAATTTGAATAAATGTGTGATTTCTCCTATCAAAAGCAAGTTTTTCTTTTCCAAACTCGGTTTGATAATTTTAGTCCTGTCAATTCAGAGAAGAGGAAGAAGAATAGTCCTTGCTATCTCCATCTCTGAAGAAAACGCGTGCAGTCAGTTTCACTGCTCATTTCAGGAATTCTATCCTAGACTTGACTTGTATATGATATTGTTGGATTGGAATATCCCGTGACGTGCAATTTACTCTATGCATTTGAAGTTCACAAGGTGGTGGGCTCCTTTAGGAGAAAGATTTGTATGCTACATTGTTCATCGCCAACATGGCATCCCGATACAATAAGGTCATCTCCAATCGAAGGGTCCAGAGGGCCAGAGGGTCGAAAATAACCCGAAAACCATCTCCAACCGAGGGCTAGGCCAGAGGGCTCTGGAATTTGTGAGGACCCCATGGAATCAGAGAGGGCTAGAGGGCTGGCCAGAAAATTCAATTTTCCTGTCAGTTATAACCAACATGAATTTTTTTTTTTATAGTTTTATTATTATTTTTTATTTACAAAATTTTTCCTATAACTTCTATTTTTAATATTTTTTTAAAATTCTATTTTTTCCTATAACTGTTATTTTACAAAATTTGTTTCATTTTTTTTTTTAAATTCCATTTTTTCCTATAACTTCTATTTCACATAGTTGCTTTATTTTATTTTAAATTCTATTTTTATCCTATAACTTCTATTTCACATAGTTGCTTTATTTTATTTTAAATTCTATTTTTATCCTATAACTTCTATTTCACATAATTGCTTTATTTTATTTTAAATTCTATTTTTATCCTATAACTTCTATTTCACAAAATTTGTTTCATATTTTTTTTTCAATTATATTTTTTTCCTATAACTTCCTAAGCCATTATACAACATTAAATTAAATTAAGTAACATGAAACAACATTAAACAATATGAAATAACATTAAATAACATTAACCAACATACAAATTATACAACATTAAAAAAAAAAACATTTAACAACATGAAACTTAAACAACATTTTAAAAAAACATTTAATAACATAAAACTTAAACGCCTACTCCATTCTTCTTTTGGCCCAAAGATGTGCAACAAGATCATGTTGTAGGCTGACACCCCATTGAGGTTGTTCCTCAGTTGGCTGACACACCATGGCCGCAGCCACGTTTTGTTTGTTGCGCCTTACTTGAACTTCTTCATCACACTCCTCATCTTCTTGTCTCATTTGCGCCCATTTTGCTTCCAATTTGGAATTGGATGAGAACCCCCAGTTGGAATCCGAAGAGGATCCAAAGTTGGAATTCATTGCAAACTTGAATTGAAAAAGATTGAATTGAAAGAGATTGAATTCAAAGTTGTGTGAATTATAGCCCAATATCCACCCTATTTATAGCAAAAGAAAATTTCAAATCCAACGGCTAGCTGACGTCACTTAGCCGTTGGATTTGAATTTAAGTTGTAGTTTTTAAATAATAAATTATGTTTAGCCCTATGGCCCTCGGTTGGAGACGGTTTTTTGTGGCAGAGCTAAAATGAGCCCTCTGGCCCTTTGGCCCTCTGTTGGAGTCGAAGACAAATATGGCCCTGTACTGTTCATTAAAATACTAATATCTTGGAGAATCTTGGAGGGCCAGAGGGCTAAAACGAGCCCTCTGGCCAGCCATCTGTTGGAGATGACCTAATGTCATGTCGTATCTATGTTTTTCTTCACATGGTATGATATTATTTGATTGATATGTTTTTCTATGCAATTTACTCTCCTCCATTAGGGGCCCCAGTTGGAGATCCCTTCAAAGATAGGAGCCTGGAAAGTCTGGGAGTACTCCAAACGAAACGACTTGACTTGGCGAGTATAATTCCATTAGGAAAAACTGACTTCTACAGATCAATTATTTCAAGCATTGATCTTTCTAATATTAAAGCAACTCAAAAATGGGAAACTTCATACTGCAACCACAATTTTCTCAACTCACGTTGATCAGATCTTATTCAATGCCTTTTATGGTTGGCTTTGTTCTTGCCATGGCATTTGTTGTTGCTCAAGCACAACAAATGCAGTCGAATATCAGCCGCGGATCTTCCTTAACGCCAACTACCAACTCCACGTGGTTGTCAGGTTTGAAGGAAGATTTGTGACAAACAAGTTCATTTGAGCAACATCAACAACATGCAATTAACAATTAAAAGGCGGAATCATGTTTATATGCACTCAAAAACAAAACTTAACCCATGAACTTCAAAGCCTAGTAGATAGGTGAACCAAGACTCAACTCAAAACAAAGTAAGTTGAGAAATCAATACCTTTGTAGATTCCTCTTTGCATAAGCAAAGGCTAATCACCCAAAGAGAGGGCCTTCATTCCTTGCATCTTAGATCCATGGATTTGGATGGATGAAAAGGTTTCTCCAAGTTCCCAAAATTGAGAACCTCTAAGTCTCCACACCAAGGCATATTGTAGAAGAAATGAGTGACCTTGAGGAAGTAAGATTGCTAGATGTTTTCCTCAAGGGTGGCCGGCCATTTCTAGAGAGAAAGGAGACTTTTTGTTTCTCCAATTTCCCAAAAAAAAAAAACCCTTAATGAATTTTGGCTATTAAGTCACACTTATACCTTAATTCATTTGAGTGGCAAACTTGTAAATAAGTCCAAAACCCACTCTTTCTCTAAATGGCCGGCCTTAGGGTATTCATTGGGCTATTTGGGCCTTTGTGAATCATTATTCATTAAGTTGTCATACAACTTAAGTCAATGGACTTGACGTTCGAAGCCCATTGGGCCTTAAGGTCCAAAACTATCCCGAGGTCTTCAACGAATTTATTCGTTTGATTAATAATCATATTAATTAATCCTTGCCATAAATAATTAAACCATTTAATTATTCTTACTCATCTCCGTTGAATCTTCAATCTCTACCTTACACGGTGTACGATCCATTAGGTTCCTTTTAGCGAGGCAGTGGGCGATTCAAACTCTTTCAAATCGATTGTGAATTGAAACTTACTTTCAATTCTCCCGTTAGTGATAATACACTTTTAGGGCTTCCATAAACCATGGTTGACGCCTAGCAGCATGTCATGGTTACCCAAGCTAATCAGAAGAGGTGGAGAACCTATTCAGTTTTAGGATTACAAATGCAATACGGTCTTTCTCTAATACAATACTCTTGACCACATTGTTTGGTTTGATAGTTTATTCATGTCTACTATCCAATGTGAGTCTTGTGCTTATATGATTACCTTGAATGTGATTTGGAACACATTCCTAAATCTCATTCATACTTTGGCCAAAGATTCTTAATCATATCATAGAGTATTCTCCCTCAAACAGTTTGAAGGTTAGAGATCCTTTGTTGCGCATTCACTTGCCTCCATGGCTAAGTGGCTTAACCCTAACGATGCCGTGGACACCCTCCTGATGGAGTGACTTTGACATAATCAAAGATTAAGGACCTAACCACAAGACAACTGTGATGCCTCAGGTCAAAAGACTAATTTGCATTATCCCAACCATGAGTTCTCATGTGACATGAATATGAGAACTCTTCGTTGATCGTGTTCAGTGAACTCATTCTCTATTGAGCACCTACGTACTTGTCTTGATGTCACACACACCAATGACTCGAGACTAGTCACTCTCCCTGAGAGAAGACATAGCACGTACTAATCTTAACGGACTGTCAATGCCCAATTGACAATCCTATGATCAGGAACGTTTAGGATGTGTCAACGAAAGAATGGTCTCATGAATCTAACTTCTTTAGATCACATTCTTCCAATCACATATTCCTTAGACTTATCGTTTAAGCATATAACATTTATATGAGACGGCTCAAACAATAATCTTTGCCCTTTACATTTAAACTACATTAGTTTGAAATGTCCGTAAAGTATCATCATATGATTGGTTTTAGGGCACATTTCCAACAATCTCCCACTTGCACTAGAGCCAATCAGCTTAGTCATCATTGATGATACCTCTTCTGTAATTCATTTCATAAATGGCTGAGTAGTAGGCCTAAACAATGGATATCTATATGTTATCCATAGAAGCAACCTTGAGAATAACGACGTCACCATTATACATGATTCTCAATCATGTGGTTCAGTCTCTCATTTGAGTTCGGACCTTGATGAGACCTTGATTCCATGGCTTGAGCTATCGCCCCATTAGTGTCATACACTTTCTGGTTGGAACCGAATGGAGAGTTCATGAATGAACTTTCCCATCCAAACAACAATGTTGTAAGCTTCTATATGGCAATATATTTTGCATACATGATGGAACACATTAAAGTCATTTACTTTTAACGTTTCCACCCAAATATCTCTTTAGTCATAATAAAGAGATATCTCATTATCACTTCATTCATAATGAAGAGATATTCTATGATGGATTAGATTCATAATCTAATACATTTACGCTTCCATTACGTTACTCTAATATTTCCTCATTCTTGAGGAATCCATCCTTAGTATTTCTTAAATACCTAAGGATTCACTTGACAGTTGCCATGGTTCTGATCCTGGGCTTGCACTGATATCATCTTGTACCGTTCTAGGTACAACTTATATCAATGTTTTCATACAATATGAAATACATAAATCACCTTTCTGCGTATGCATAAAGGATTCTATTTACGCATTATTTCTTTGGGAGTCAAAGGGTACATTCCCTTTGAGAAGAACAACTTCCTAGTCTTACTAGAATTGTCATTCTTATTGAAGTTTATCATCATATGAGAAACTTCCTAGCATCTCTTGTCTATTTTAGGGATTGATATAATCCAATTATATCTTGAAATCTATCATTATAGATTTCCATCCCATGTATATAGACTATGTCTCCCATATACATTCTATCATTATAGAATGTTTAAAGTCATAACTTTAACGATGAAGAATTCCTTTCATTTTCAAAATTAATATATATCATGTATATATATTCAAATTTAGGAATATGATCAACTCCCACTAATCTTTTGTAAACCTAGTAAACAAAAGATTCATTTACATCTTTATGAGAAATCAAACAATTGATCTTTTCTCATAAGACGCTTATAGCTCCCACTAGCTTGCTAAGATCCATGATGGATGGATCTCTACAACTAACATGTCTTAGAAGTATATATCATATATATATATGGGTAATTGATAATGTCCTACGAACTAAATCTTATTTATGTTCATTCTTCTCCTAATGGAGAAATTCATTATCTTACGATGCTACTTTCCTTGATATTTTTCAAGGAAATTAATCTAAAGTGTTACTTTTTCCTTGGATCAAATCTAAGGAGGTAAATACTTTAGATGTCTTACTCATCTACTTACATTTCTTGAATTCTTTGAAACCTTTTGCAAAGTATTCGGACTTGTGTTTATTCAAAATAAACTATAGTCCAACCGAGAGTGATCTTCGGTGAATGTCATACGACATGAGTAGTATTATGTTGTGGACAAGTGCCATTAACATCTAAGTGAATTAACCTCAACAACTTTGTGATTCTTTCTTCTTTCCAAAAGAATAAAGATTCGAACATTTCGCCTCTATACAATTTTAACAAGAAGGTATTGGATCCGGATCTAACGATCCAAAGCATCCATCTATGACCAACTCGTAACTTATGTTTTAGAGGTATCACAACTCAGTTGGGATTAGTCACTACCTTGCAACCTTTTGAGTTTTAAGCATCGTTATATTCTTAAACAGTTAACACTACCACATCATCTCTACTACAGAGACAATTAATTAGATTACCATAATCTAATCATTCATTAATAAAGAACAATGTTTTGTCAAACAAAACATTCATCCATCTCTACAACTGTGACGGAATTATGTTCCTTTAAAATTGGGACGTAAAGACAATCTTTGGTTTTTCCAATTTCTTTGGTAGTTCATATGAGGAAGTAAGTACAATCCGCTTTCGCAGAGATCTATATTCGATTCACGTTTGGAATGTGAAGTACTTTCTCTTCTCTCATTAATCTTCTACTTCTTATTAGCACACTTTTACAACAATTGTAAAACATAGTTACTAATACAGAATCATGCATTCAAGTAGAAGAACCAACTGTTATGAACTTTTCAAGAACATTTTACAACACCTTCAAAAGGTGTGTTCTTGACACTTGCAAGACATTTCTTGCAAATACCCCTTCCAATGTTCATCCTTTCATAAAGAAAGTTTGTTCCCTTGGAGTTATTTTGCCTTCTTCATTTGACTTCCCTTTTGACTACAATAGTCATGGTCCCTAAACTCCCACTATCTCTCTTGAAACTTATTTCAAATGTGTTATACACATCAAACGATTTGGAGAGCGTGCGGTTATTGTTCACTATATAGTTTACAATAAACTTAGTGAACCATTAGGATAGGGACACAAAGGTGAAGTCCTTGCCTAGTTTCCATCTCGTTAAGTGGTTTAACACTTCAACACTCAATGATTCAAAATCATCATAAGTCCATATAAATGGACTATTTTTGTCAACCAACCATTATGTTCTAAATATAATAACAAACTTTCAAGAGTTGTTCAAGGCAACTCTCATTTCTTCATACAACAATTTGTAAGTGAAGAATCATGGCACATAAAGTGTCCATGCCCTTGTGCTTACTTCTCAAGTTCCTTGTTTATGTAACAAAGAAACAAGCACTAAAGTTTGTGTTGATTAAGGGTTGTTCAAAGCAACTCTTATTTCTTCATACAACAATTTGTATTTGAAGAATTATGACATTAAAAGTGTTGTCCTTCTCATGTTAGACTTATCTAACATATTCTTCCAATGATACATTATCAATAGGAAGATTGTGAGGATGAGACTACTTAGTTACATCTACAAGCCATTAAAGACAATCTATGGGATTCTAGAATTAAGTCCGGAAATTAAAGCATTCGGCTTTTCTTTGTCAAGTTTTGGATAGCGTTTGCAAATATATTGGTAAACAAATACATAACGAATATAAATTGATTGATTTTAAGCCATTTGATTCGGGTCTTTAAATCAAATAGCACCACCCACTATTTTTGGCAAATTCCATATCCCTCATCGGAATTCGAGAGTTTTGTTGAACTCTTAGCAGGGTATGGGAGACTCACCATTACCAAGCCCACCTCAGAATTATATCATTTTGGTTAGCAAAAATAATGATGAGAGAATAACACTTTAGTCATTTACAACTCTTGTAATTACCCATCTAGTTTGGCCTCTAGAGAATGAATGCCTCAGAATTATATCATGTTGGCACCATTGCACTTAGTTAAGTTATTCCCACCATGCTTAGTTTATGTAGAGGTTCAAGCACAACCTCAGAATTATATCATGTTGGTCATACTCGTTGTCTACACTCACCTCATCATATGTTTATGGACTCCTCCTGGATGTAAGCACATACTTTGTACTTCCCCATTATAGGGTGAAGCCGGTGCATGAGTCACAAACGATTGGAGCCCACCACGGTGGAAGGCCTACGAAGAGATATTCAAAGCATCTCTCGCTTATCAACTTAATAATGGTTTGTTGAGGGTTTTAGGTCTCATCACATATAAACATACATTTTAATCCAATTAAAACATTTTGGTCCTATTACAACTATTGGTCCATATGATTGATTTAGTAGTATATAATACTCCCACTATGCTTTTAAAACGGTTTTTAAAGCAAGACTATATGGTACTACTAACATAAGATTTGCATTCATTGATGGACTATATAGTTGCCTTAGGGCCTTAGGATGACTATGAACCTTTGATTCGATTCAACACGAGCCTAGTGTTGAATCTCGGTCTAGGGATGGTGATTGATTTTAGTTACGCGTTTAATCACATTAAGGCGTGTTGTCTTATTGGGCGTTGGACCCAACTACTCCAATTTCATGCATATCGAATAAAACAAGAAAGGAGTACTTCAAAGTAAATAAGAGCTTATGCTCTTTTACAACAATTGATCAAATCAAATTACTTTAAAGTAAAGAAGAGCTTACGCTCTTTTACAACAATTGATCATATCAAATTACAACCAAAATTTAATCTACACATTCCCATGGTTCAGACAAATTTGAAACGGCCTTTCACATAGCTCAATTATCGTAGGCTAAGGTTCATAATCACCCTTTCTTTAATTAATTAACGCTTTAACTAATTAAACTTGAATGCAACATTTTCATTTGGTTTTTGTATCCATAGAATTGATTTAAATGGAGCTAAATGAAATGAAAATCCAATTCTCATTTAAAGAGACAAAACAATTTTGTTCTCTACCTAATTTTGGGCCAAAATGCTATGACCTCAACTTGTTTGGGCCATAGTGCAATTAACCTCAACTTTTGGGCTATTTTGCAAAAACTTAAACTTTTGGGGTCACTTTGTAAAAACACAAAAGTCCACTACTTCATGTAATTACAACTAGAACCCAAAAATCTCCACAAAAGCTAAAACTTCATTAAAGGAGCAAAACAATTTGTCCTTTTAGTGATTTTGGACCTTTACGTAAAAACGTAAACTTTTGGGTCAAAATGCAAATACACAAAAGTATCAAAACTTTATGTAATTGCATAAAAGCCCCACAAGGACCCTAATTGAGTAGGGTGGCCGGTTTTGAAGCAAAGTAATAAAAAAAATTTCAAAGTTTTTATAAGTGGGGTGTGTGTAATGGAATAAATCATTACACACCTACCCACTAAAATTTCTTTAATTTTTCAAAACAAATATCTAAGATATTTAAACATAAGAAATATTTCAAAACAAAAACTTTATGAAATAAATCAAAACTTTGAATCAAAACACCAAACCTTTTGTTCTTGGCAAGAACATATCAAGAACAATGAAGAACATTCATGAAAACCCATAAGAGCTCCATGAACATTCTTCACCCAAAAACATACCAAAACCACTCAAACTTAAGGGAAATAACATACAACCATACTAGGGTACATAGGGGTTCCAAAAGTCACTTTAAAACACTTTTAACAAGTCAAACAAGAACCCAAAAATCCACCCTTTGGATTTGGCCGAATTTCCCCAAAAACATGGCACCAAATTTTAGCTCCAAAATTCATGCTCATATGAACTACATCTACAACATTTGAGATGGAAAATTTTCTAACAAAATTTACATTCAAAGAAGCAAGAATAAAGCTTGTAACAATTACAACATTCAAATCACAAACTATGAACTACAAAACCCAAAAGGATTCACCAACTACTAGACTTAGGCTCTTGATACCACTTGAAGGAAGATTTGTGAAAAAACAAGTTCATTTGAGCAACATCAACAACATGCAATTAACAATTAAAAGGCGGAATCATGTTTATATGCACTCAAAAACAAAACTTAACCCATGAACTTCAAAGCCTAGTAGATAGGTGAACCAAGACTCAACTCAAAACAAAGTGAGTTGAGAAATCAATACCTTTGTAGATTCCTCTTTGCATAAGCAAAGGCTAATCACCCAAAGAGAGGGCCTTCATTCCTTGCATCTTAGATCCATGGATTTGGATGGATGAAAAGGTTTCTCCAAGTTCCCAAAATTGAGAACCTCTAAGTCTCCACACCAAGGCATATTGTAGAAGAAATGAGTGACCTTGAGGAAGTAAGATTGCTAGATGTTTTCCTCAAGGGTGGCCGGCCATTTCTAGAGAGAAAGGAGAGTTTTTGTTTCTCCAATTTCCCAAAAAAAAAAAAACCCTTAATGAATTTTGGCTATTAAGTCACACTTATACCTTAATTCATTTGAGTGGCAAACTTGTAAATAAGTCCAAAACCCACTCTTTCTCTAAATGGCCGGCCTTAGGGTATTCATTGGGCTATTTGGGCCTTTGTGAATTATTATTCATTAAGTTGTCATACAACTTAAGTCAATGGACTTGACGTTCGAAGCCCATTGGGCCTTAAGGTCCAAAACTATCCCGAGGTCTTCAACGAACTTATTCGTTTGATTAATAATCATATTAATTAATCCTCGCCATAAATAATTAAACCATTTAATTATTCTTACTCATCTCCGTTGAATCTTCAATCTCTACCTTACACGGTGTACAATCCATTAGGTTCCTTTTAGCGAGGCAGTAGGCGATTCAAACTCTTTCAAATCGATTGTGAATTGAAACTTACTTTCAATTCTCCCGTTAGTGATAATACACTTTTAGGGCTTCCACAAACCATGGTTGACGCCTAACAGCATGTCATGGTTACCCAAGCTAATCAGAAGAGGTGGAGAACCTATTCAGTTTTAGGATTACAAATGCAATACGGTCTTTCTCTAATACAATACTCTTGACCACATTGTTTGGTTCGATAGTTTATTCATGTCTACTATCCAATGTGAGTCTTGTGCTTATATGATTACCTTGAATGTGATTTGGAACACATTCCTAAATCTCATTCATACTTTGGCCAAAGATTCTTAATCATATCATAGAGTATTCTCCCTCAAACAGTTTGAAGGTTAGAGATCCCTTGTTGCGCATTCACTTGCCTCCATGGCTAAGTGGCTTAACCCTAACGATGCCGTGGACACCCTCCTGATGAAGTGACTTTGACATAATCAAAGATTAAGGACCTAACCACAAGACAACTGTGATACCTCAGGTCAAAAGACTAATTTGCATTATCCCAACCATGAGTTCTCATGTGACATGAATATGAGAACTCTTCGTTGATCGTGTTCAGTGAACTCATTCTCTATTGAGCACCTACGTACTTGTCTTGATGTCACACACACCAATGACTCGAGACTAGTCACTCTCCCTAAGAGAAGACATAGCACGTACTGATCTTAACGGACTGTCAATGCCCAATTGACAATCCTATGATCAGGAACGTTTAGGATGTGTCAACGAAAGAATGGTCTCATGAATCTAACTTCTTTAGATCGCATTCTTCCAATCACATATTCTTTGGACTTATCGTTTAAGCATATAACATTTATATGAGACGGCTCAAACAATAATCTTTGCCCTTTACATTTAAACTACATTAGTTTGAAATGTCCGTAAAGTATCATCATATGATTGGTTTTAGGGCACATTTCCAACAAGGTTCTGGTGTATACGCCTTTGGATTTTACAAGCAAGGAAATGGCTATGCTGTGGGGACATTTCTTGCTGGAATCCCCCAAACAACTATAGTGTGGACTGCAAACTGAGACGACCCTCCACTCTCCAGCAATGTTACTTTGGACTTCACAAGTGATGGGTTTTCCTTGAAATCAACACAAGGCAAAAGTTTCGTGATAGGAGTATACCTCTGGGTCTTCGGCTTCCATGCTTGATTCGGGCAATTTTGTGATATACAATGCTCGTCAAGACATAGTATGGCAAAGTTTCAAGCACCTGACTGACACCCTTTTGCCGGGTCAGATCCTGTTTGCTGAGGACGAGCTGTTCTCAGCTAAATCAGAGTCTGATCACTCAACTGGCATTTACCGTCTCAAAATGCAAGCCGATGGAAACCTTGTCCAATACCCTGTAAATACTCCAGACACAGCTCCATATTCCTACTATTCATCTGGAACGAATGGCAGAGGAAAGAACGTGACACTTAATTTTGCTGCTGATGGCCATCTCTACTTGCTAGATGATGCCCGTTCGAATATCAGGAATATAACAGATGGAGGTCTTCCCGCTGATCAAGCAACAATTTATCTTATGAGAATTGATGCAGATGGAATATTTCGATTGTATTCGCATGATCTGAATCACAACGGGAGCAAGTTAAGGTTATGGGAATCTTCCAAGGACAAGTGTGACCCTAAAGGCGTATGCAAATTAAATAGCTATTGTGTCTCATCACATGTTGAAGCTGTGTGTAAATGTCTTCCTGGATTCATATTTGCCAACCAGGGAAATTAGACTTCAGGCTGTTCGAGGAATTTTGTTGCAAATGGTTGCGAATACAAAAACAAAACTTTCGCATACATCATGGAAGAACTGGAAAGCACAACATGGGAAGACATGTCGTATGTGGATTTAACATTATCAGACAAAGAAGCTTGCAAACGAGCCTATTTAGAGGACTGTAATTGTGAAGCCGCACTTTTTTATGAGACAAGCTGCAGAAAGCAGAGGCTTCCTTTGAGATATGGAAGAACACAGGTTGGTACTTCAAACGTAGCTCTCATCAAGGTAGCTACATCTACAACTACTCCAGACACAAACAGAATTCCGGAAAAAGAAGCAACAGAAAATGAAGAACCAACATCCTGATTATTAGTCTCTCCCTTGCTGCTTTTGGATCTATTTTGTTTGCGATTTCTGTAGTTGTGCTTTACAAACATAATGTGTGGGCTTATAAAAGAGTGAATACTCCCATTCGTGACTCTGAATGGAATGAGGACATCGCTCTGCGACCATATACTTATGAAGAGTTAGAGAAGATTACCAACAATTTTAGAGAAGAGGTTGGTAGAGGATCGTCAGGAACAGTTTATAAGGAGTGATCTTGGCTTGCCAAAAGCCAGTTGCTGTCAAACAACTAGAGAAAGTTGCAGCTGAAGGTGAAAAAGAATTTCAGACTGAGCTGAAAGCCATTGGGAAAACCCATCACAAGAATTTAGTCCGTCTGCTTGGATACTGTCTTGATGGACCAAAAAGGCTTTTGGTATACGAGTACATGAGCAATGGCTCACTTGCAGATGTACTCTTCGCACCTGACAGACAGCCTTGTTGGGAAGAAAGAATGAGAATTGCTCGCAACATCGCACGAGGATTTCTTTACCTCCATGAAGAGTGTGATACACAGATTATTCATTGTGACATAAAGCCCCAAAACATTTTGATGGATGAGTACATGTGCCCCAAAATATCCGACTTTGGATTGGCAAAGCTACTTAAGGCAGATCAAACA
Source organism: Pyrus x bretschneideri (assembly GCF_019419815.1). Classification (NCBI taxonomy): domain Eukaryota; kingdom Viridiplantae; phylum Streptophyta; class Magnoliopsida; order Rosales; family Rosaceae; genus Pyrus; species Pyrus x bretschneideri. Next base: position 6,020,413 of record NW_025999501.1, read on the forward strand.
AGAACCACAACTGGCATCAGAGGAACCAAGGGATATGTTGCACCAGAGTGGCATAGGAAAATGCCAATAACAGTTAAAGCTGATGTTTACAGCTTCGGAGTTGTTTTGTTGGAGATCATATGTTGTCGAAGGAATGTGGATTGGAGTCTTCCAGAGGAGGAGGCTGTTTTGGATGAATTAGCCTACCCTTGTTTTGAGAGTGGTGAGCATGGAAAACTAGTGGGTGAACAAGAGGTCGACACAAGGCAATTTGAACGGATGATTAAAGTGGCACTTTGGTGCATCCAGGATGAACCGTTGTTGCGCCCATCTATGAAGAAGATTTTGCTAATGCTTGAAGGAACTGTAGAAATCCCAGTCCCTCCCAGTCCTGACTCTATTCTCAGCACCATCTAAAGTCAAGTGAGTGATACGTACTTTAGTGATCAGAAAACTGATGAAACCATACATTTAGTTTATGTAATAAAACTAATAAGCAACATGGTGAATTTCACCGCAAGCTTCACTGTCTGTAAGTGTCTATGTCATCATGAATGATACGCATATGGTTTTCAGTTCTATGTAGCCTACTGCGTTATTAATTGTACGTTTATAGGATGCAAATAATCAAATTTTGGCATCCATGCTTTAATAAATATGCTATCAGGATGCAGCATCTGATTCACTTTCTCTTTCATTCAATTCCCAATTCTTTTCCTTCTCACTAAATCATCAAATGCTTAAAAAAAAAAAAAAAAACAACTACGAATTCACATTACTGTCAAAAGAGGTTTGTTTCAAAAGCAGCGATATAATATTTCAAGCTTGTACTTTAAACCAGCTCTTAAAAACATTTGGTGAGTGAAAACATAATATCGCCAAAACTACAAATTAGGAGAGTTTTAAGTTTAGCTCAAAGTTTCTATCACGACCATGTTAATCCCTTCCACCAGCTGATTCTAAGAAGAATCGAGAGTCTGTGAAGGGTTTAAACTTTTGAAATCGTGTTTTTTCTTCTACGAAAGGAGACAAATTCTAGTTTTCTTTATGCTAACTATTTGAAAGATTTCTTCAAATTCGTAATAACTAAGGACTTCTTTGGTACTCTACTTGAATCTAATTTTTTGAATTCAAAAACAATTATTAAGTTTTAGACCTTAAAAACTTGTTTGGTATGATTATTTTCAATAACTGAACTCAAGATTAACTAAAAAATATAATCTATTCTATAAAAATATAAAAAGTGAGATTTTAGAATTTTTAAACTTAAATTCATTCATTTCTTTTCTCTCCCTCCTCCCCTCTCACTCCAAATCTATCTCTCTTTTCTTCTTTCTCTCTCCTTTTTTTTTTTTTGACCTTTTTCGTTTCTCCTCCAATCTTCTCTTCATTCTCTTGGTTCTTTCTCTTACTCCTCTTCCTCTCTATCTCGTCTGATGCTCTCGCTTCTTTCTCTTTCCTTCAACCATCTCTTACTTTTTTTTTCCTCCTTTCTCTTTCTCCCTCTTATGCGACCTCCTCTTTTTAGATCTCTTTTTCGAGTTTACATTGTAAGATTTAAAATTTTTAAATTGCAAACCAATCAAGTTTTTTAGTCTTAAAGAGAATTGTTTTCAAAAAATATTTTGAGAAACGATAAAAATTTTCAAATAGCATACCAAACCGACCCTAAATAATTACAAGTATTTCATACTTTTTCATCAATCTTTATTCAAGGAAATTGTAGAAAGAATATGGTTTGAGAAGGTCACGTGACTACACACTCGGATAATTTTGCGACAACACAAAAACCCAGAAATATATATATGAGTCTGACTACACAAACGGAGAAAATTGAATGAATTGAACAGAAAATCGGAAAGAGGAACACAACTTGAGACGATAAAATGTTCATTTCATTTCATTCCTTTGAAAAGAGAGTACAACAATTTTACAATTCTCAATCAACTAGATGTCTTTGATTCTAGTTGGAACTAGAGATTTAGCCAGTGTGTTGCCGCAGGAAAGCCAAATGGATTATAAGCATTGTATATGTGTTAGAATGGGGAATTAAATGTGTTGTAACCATTGTGCGTAATTACGTAAAAATTATGGGCAAATTATACTTTCATACCTCAGGTTTAAGGTCTATTTCAATTCCTTACAACATCTTCAAAACATTTCACTTTCATACCTTAAGTACTATTTTATTTCAAAATAATACATCCGTTACATTTTCCATTCATTGATCTGTTAAGTGCTAACGTGGTTGCCACATATATGACACGTAACTGCCAAATGTTTGCCACGTGGCCAAAAAAATAAAATTAATTTCTTTTTAAAAAGCCTGAATTTTCTTTAAAAAAAAAATTATTTGAAACCCATCACTAAACTTGCACCCCTTACATCCCTAAACTTGCAAGAAGAAGAAGGGAGGGAAAAAAGAAAAAAAAAAATGAAACCCATCCCATCCCATCTCCCCACAACCACCCCCACATCCCTGAACCTGCAGCAGCAACAACAAGACGAAGAAGAAGAAGAAGAAGAAGAAGAAAAGGAGAGAAAAAAAAAGGTCAAACCCAGTTCGTCCCCCTCCTCCCCCGTCCCCACCCCCAAAAACCTACAACCTAGAAGAAGAAGAAAAGAAAAAGAAGAAGATGAGGGAAAACTTAAAAAAAAAAAAAAAAAAAAAACCCAAAAATCGTCTTCCCCGACCCACCCCCTTCTCCCATCCATCATCACCCACCCCAAAATCCCACCTAAGCCACCCCTTTCTTCCATCCCCCTTCACCCCTCCCAAAAAGTCCCTCATCACCCACCCCCAAAAATCCCACCCAATATTAGGTGGATCTACCACAAAATCAGTCCAACAATCATCTCAAACTCAAACTCTCCATCTCAAAGTATTTTCGAAACTTACCCACACTGAAAATCTCAAAAATATGGAGGTCATGGTTTGGGTGGATTCACGTTGTTGGGGGGGGGGGGGTGGGTTGGGGTGGAGGCAGGTTCAAGCACTATTTTTTTTCCCCTCCTTCTTCCTCTTCCTCTTCCTCTTCTTGCAGGTTTAGGGATGGGTTTCAAATTTTTGCTTTTTTTTTTTTTTTTGAGAAAATTCAGGTTTTTTAAAAAGAAACTAAAAAATCATTTTTTTTTTGCCACGTGGCAGACATTTGGCAACCACTTGGCATATATGTGGCGGCAACGTCAGCACTTAACGGATCAATGGATGGAAAATGTAACGGATGTATTATTTTGAAATAAAATAATACTTAAGGTATGAAAGTGAAATGTTTTGAAGATGTTGTAAGGAATTGAAATAGACCCCAAACCTGAGGTATGAAAGTGTAATTTACCCAAAAATTATTTATAAAAAACATGTACAAAGTTTTTATATAAAGTATATAATAGTTGTTGACAACTCTACATACATATAAGGAGTTGCTCAAAATCTAGCTACTCCTATTTCATTGATGTACAAATTGATGTTAACTCGAAACTTGTAAGAAAAAAATGGGAAAGAGGGAAAGAGGAAGAGGGAGCCTTACATGTGTGCAAGCCCATTATAAGCTGGTGTGGCTTGTTGGAGTCGTGCAGATAGCTGCAAGCCTGCAATACTATAGCAAATAAATTGATAATGCTTGTGCTCTCCTTTGTTCTTTCCCAAGTTGATCCTATAAACAAAAGCACAAACAAATCTTTAAACGATGCCAATCAATGAAAGTTAAATAATCCCCATCCTGAATCTTTTATAAAACAAAGCACCAACAAAATTTCAACAATAAATATTTCATACGAAAAACAAAACAGTGAAATAAATTTCAACATAGGCTTGTTTCAGACATTAACATCTTACTTTGAAATTTCTCCCACGGAATGAGACTACAATATCCGTTGACAGCCATTGTAGAGTAAACTATTAGGTGGACAACTCTTTGACCATGTCATTAGACAACTACAAATGCTTACTTTCCCAAAGCTTGTAACTTACAAATTCCAAACTACACATATCCTTTGTGTACGTAACGACCGCCCTCAATTATTATGGTTTTTATAATTTTAAAATGTGAAATTAGCCCTTCGAGGCTAATGTGTTGACTTTTGTTGACCATCTTGTCATGTCACCTAAGATCCATTTCCTTGGCATATTCTTATAGTACTCAGCATTACGGATGTGTGGGTGCAAGCGGAACGTAATTTGGAGTTATAACGAAGAAGTTAGGCGAACAAAGTTATGGGCAAAATGGTCATTTGACCATAAATCTGGAAGGCTCCAGATTTTGCTAGAGCAAGGAGATGGAGCCATGTATGTGGTTGTGATGGAAAGATGAGGAGAGAAGGAAGGGAGTGCTGCCCAATCGGGAAATAGGAGAAGAAAGACTGACCAATCAGATGAAAGAGCAAGGAGGGGAAATAAAGGGATGAGAGAATGAGGGAATTCGAACCTCTCTTTGACCCGCTAACCCGACTTGACCTTATCTCCCTATTTCGGCCACCGTTGACGACGGGACTGGTACCATGAACCCAGTCGAACCATTACCTTTAATTCCACCTTTTGATCACTATTTATGAAGATTTAAGCACGAGAAACTCGGTGCTCCTCGCGAACCCTAAAATGGAGATCAATCTTTCCAGCATCAATCAATGTGGCGCACCACCTAGGGTTGGCAGCCTTCCCTTTAAGGAGTAAAACTTGACCGGAATCACAATCATCGGACCTCTGACAAAGGATCGACGAGGTTCTCAATTTCCAGCCACCCAGCCTTTTTGAGGCATTTTCAAGCCACTTCTTGGCCGAATTGGACTTCGGCCCCTGTATGAAAGTTGTTCCTCTCATTGAGATCTTCATTCTTGTAAAATTTGGGAATGTTTGGAGTTGTTGAATTTTCCGGCGAGTCGGGGCTGTCAGCCGCCATGTGCAGCGGTGCGTGGCCTTCTAGGCCACCACCTCGTGGCAGCGCATGGGGGGAAACCTGAGGTCCCACCTTAGGTTTTTCAACGTGCCGAATCCAAATCCGCCGTTTGTTTTCCCAAATTCTAACGTTTGTGTAGAGTTTTACTAAATGGTCCCTAATTGTGGTTAGGTGTATCTGTGGAAAATGACTCAATCCTCGCTAGCTCGAGCGATTCATGGGCAACAAAATATATGTGAGTGAACCCCTTCTAAACTTACATATTTTTATAAAATATTAGCCTAGCATGCATTTCACACTTCATGATTTGAATATGTTTTATATATTATTTTCCAGATTTCTATATTTACAGTTTATGAGATATTTATGATTTATCACACTTGAGTTTTACGAAAGGTTATGAATTATTAGATTTTAATATATGAAACTCTATGGATTATGAATATGATTTATATTACGATTTCCGAATATGAGTTATGAATTATGGGATTTTCATCTATGGAATTCTATGAATTTACAAATGTGAATTATCATGGATTTATGTGTTGAGGCTTTGAGCTTTTGAGCTCTGGATTTGATGAGAGCTTTTGAGATATGTTTTCAGTGCTATCTATCAGGCTATCATACAACACATCCACACAACATGAGTATTATGACGTCTAAGGCCATAGGACACAGTTGATGAGGAGTAAGATATGATATATGATATACCCCCAGCTTCACTGGCAAAAGTAGTGTCGGATAGCTTCACTAGCCACGGCTAGTCTTGGTGTGTGGTGCTATATATTTCTTTTCCGACGTAACCGGAGTTGTACAACTTCACCTTCAGGTGATGGGGCCTCCCATGTTTCTTCACTGGCTTAACTCAGTGTCGTACAGCTTCACCTTTGGTGAGGGACAGGTACTACCTTTGGACGACTATGATACTCTTAGAGAGTACAATATTGATGAGATTTATGGATTTGCCTTTGGGCGATGATTGCACCGTTATTAAGCATGATTTTACTCATATTTATTTTATGAATGATTTCATGGCATGCTAGGGTTTTCAAAAAAACCTATTATATAGTATTATATATGTTTTCAAAACAAAAGGTTAGTATGTTCATAAAGAAAATGGTTTTCTTATTATTATTATTATAAACTTTGGTCCACTCACCTTTTCTGTTTTTGCACCCCCATAGGAGTTAGATTCGAGGCACTCAATCCCAAAATCAGGGCATTTTCGCTTAGGCATCTTCGAGACTCCTCTATGTAGGTTCCATTCCTTGGTTCGTACCCTTTTTATTATAATTCCTTCATATTATTCTTCACTAATTGTATGCTCTGAACACGATTCTACGCTAGTGTATCTCCTTCTAATTACATATTTTATCTGTATGCATGTTTTTAATGACTTCGTCACCATTAGGTGTCGGCTAACACGTGCCTATCTTGATATTTAGGGATATCGGGGTTGGGGCGTGTCAGTGTATCCTCAGCTTTCATTCCGTAATCACCTTTACGATTGAAACATTAACCAAATCCAAAAAAACAAATATGTGACGCTCTCTCTCTCTCTCTCTCTGGCTTTCTTATAACCCAAAAGTATCCCTAATTAGAGCATGCCACACACCAACACATTGCTATTATATGAAGTAATTTTCTTAGTGGCAAGAATTATAATCTCATTCGGCCAAGAGGATATGAAATTGGTTGAGTATACTGTTCTAGCCACTTGGATCAATAAGCTCAAGTTTGTATTGTACAAAACCATAAGTACTGAGGCATATGAAATCCAATCTTTCACTATACAAATAACATATGGGTAAAATAATAGCTCTGAAGAAACAGAAAGAAATAGAAGGCTTTAGAACACAAATATACCTGAGGTGCTGAAATATGGAGCTGAGGAAGTTTTTTCTTCTTATTTTGAAGGAAGAAAATGCAGCTTTGAATTTGGACCCATTTTCCTAACCCGTGGTTCCTATAACCCATAAATAATTTTAGTGTTGTTCAAAATCACAAATACCCCAGATGAATTGAAGAACTGCAGAGATTAGTTTCATGAACACATAATGAAGCAGAAAGCCATAGTTAATCTAAAAAGAGGGTTTGGTTAATCTAAATAGAGGCATACACATACATACCAATCCTACCAATGTTCTCTGCACTATGTTCTGCTTTAAAACCAAGGTCGCAATTCAAGCCATGCCTGACATTGTCCCCATCAAGAATGTACGACAGCTTCCCCTGCGGTACAAACTCCCACCCAAAGCACACGCCACCGTGCTCTTCCCTGAACAAACAAAATAAATTAAACGCAAGTAATGAGCAACTTTCTTTCGGCACATAGTCTAAGTTCATAATTAACCTTTAGCGTCGTTCAATTATATACTACCAGTATGTTGACCCAGGTATGATTCTAATTTGCATTTGTTCTTATAAAAAAGTTTATATACATAAATTTCAATATGTCTGCTTACAATTTTTAAAGGGATTAGTGGGGATAAGATTAGGGATACACTTTAGACATCAACCCCTTCTTAATCCTTCAAGTGTAATCTAATCCTTCATATTAAGCATGGCCTAAATGCTTAACAATCCGGGATGACTTGTATGGAAATGAACTGACAATGAAGGTGGGTTTTTGTCTTTTGGGTGATCCCATGATATATACTGGAGGATAGGTAGCCAAAGCTATTTATGCTTCATTCACCTTTTAGTATCTATTTGTACAGTGTGAAGTTCTTACGTCAAAGTTTGCCTTATATGTGACAGCTTTCTCCATGTACGCACCATTGAAAGTTGAACCACTGAAATCAGATTCCCTCATATCCGCTGATGTTAAATTGGCTAGCTCTTCTGCATCAGTCAGTTTACATTGATGTGAAAATGCAGATACTAATGACAAAATTAGTCTTGTTCTTTTCAAACCAAATACATTAGCTTTAGCAGGTCGTTCATTGTGGAGGGTAGCAGACAAATGCAAGAAAGAAAAACTACAATTTGTGGAAAGAAAAAAAATTAACAAAAACAAAAATTTTAAGGAAAAAAAATTTGGAAGTTTTTTTCTCATGTGAGGGACCATACCAGTATTTGATTCAACCAAGGGTTTTCCTCTGAGCTAAAAGTTCGGACTTCCACTTTTCAACTGAGGATGAAGTAACAGAGAAAACGCACAAAATAAAAGGCCTAATTCCAAATTATTTAAAGGAAAATAAAAAAAATTAATTTGAATCAAACTGAAGAAAAAAGTTCAAATTAAAAAAATCCTAGTAAGTGGAAAAGGATATGGTGAGTGATTATGTACCTTGAAAACTCACATAGTTTGGTATGGATCATCAACAATCTCTGGAGACTCCACTGGATCCACTATGATATCATCCTCCATGGTTCTGATTCATTTTCATTTCAGAAGCAAATCATCAAACACTTGGTGTGCATAAACAAATATTTCATTTCAGAAGCAAATCATCAAATACTTAGTGTTCATAAATAAAATGACACGGTAATCTGAACAACCACTACAAACAGCAATGCCATTACGAAATATCGCAACTTTCTTCGGATCAAGAACTTAAAACACAAAGCAATTTCATATTGTTCAACAAAAATCAGAAACCAATAATTCATACAGTCACAAATCTTCATAACAATTGAACAACTACAAATTAAACTAAGCAAATAAAAAATTTCTTGGAATTCAATCAAAATCAGTAGAAGATCAAAATTACGGAAAAGAAATGCAGAGTCTTGGCATTGAAATTGAAGTACCTGTTGTGGCGTAACTGGCCCAGCGTCCAGCATTTCAAAATCCCCAAATCGGCTTTGAACTGCAAAATCCAAATCAAATAAAAACTAAGCGGAATGAGTAGGGTTAAAAAATTCAATGTTGAAAGCACCAAATGAAAGAAGGTGGACCAGTAGCTCTACTTTATTACCCTCAACATTCGACATTGGAATGCAATGCAACATTACAAATTACAAACAACAAACATGAAAAACATAAAACCCCGAAAAGGATACGGCAATCCATCGGTGGCATGATCCAGATTTACCACAACAACTTTTTTGCATACCAAAACAACAAATTGCCATTGTAAATATTTCAGGCAGATTCAAAAACCAAAATTGAAGCCATGGAAAAACTTGAAAACCTAGAATTCAGAGTGAAATTTTCTACTTTCTGATGAGCTGGAGGAACTCAGACATGCCATTGTAGTAAGTGGTCTTTCCTAACCCAGGCGGGCCGATCACCACTTGCCCAAAAACAATTGTCAGGTTTTAACATTGAGCAGTAATAAACCCAACAAAGAAATCAGTAAGGTAAAACTAACATCTCATTTCAATTTTCCAATTGACTATTTAATTATGTAAATCTCACATTCAATTGTTTTAAAACACAGAAGCTGTTAACTATGTCATCTGACAATCAATAAATTTAAGAAAATTTGAAATGAATTCGATTCACTCGAAATGCTGATATTATATGTTCACATATATATTCACACAACAAAAAATTCAGTTTTGAGCAAGTGGGATAAAAAAAATAAAAAAAATAAAACTAATTCAGTTTTGAGGAAGAAGAAGAAGAGGAGAAAGAGAGATGGGGTTTTAAATGGGGAGAAGAAGAGAAGCAAGCTTCTCTCCATAGTTGAGGTTCAGGCCTGTGGGAGAAGAGTTGCAGAGAGTAACTCCTGTTCAGCTAGTACTAATTCAATTTACTAAAAAGGGGATTAGGGTTTGTTATGTGCGGAAATAACCAACCCTAAACCCGCACCTCAACCTACACCTCTCTCTTTATCGCCCGTTGTCCTATCTCTCACTCTGCAAATCCCTAAAATCACTTGCAGAAATCCTCCTATATTATCTCTCTGTTAGCACCCAAAATTTGGGTTCGACCTTGACCTGAGTAATGGAGGATTACAGAGAAAGATAGAGGGCGTGAGGGAGAGAGGGAGTATTCAATTCTTTTTCATTTATAACCGTTGCCTCCACATTCGAGGGCTTATAACAAGCTCATAAAGCATGTGAGTGGACTCAGCAATACAAACAAGCATACTAAAACTATCCCCTCAACTTACTAAAATACTACTAAACCCCAACCTATTATATTTCCACACTAAAACGACTTTGTCCCATTGCATTTTTCATCCTTACAGAATTGGATCATAACAATGCCCTCTCCTTCAAGAACCTTGTCCACAAGGTCTCAAAGTGAAAATCTGGAAATTTTGAATGAAACTCATCAAAGTCCTCCCAAGTAGCCTTAGTTGTTTTCCTACCAAGCCATTGTTAACAATTGGACTCCAACTGCCTTGCCTTTCTTATAAACTCTTCGAGCTAGAATTCCTTCAGGTACATGTTGTGCTAATCCATCTTCCAAGGGGTAAGGTAATGTTGGCTGCACTACAATGTCAGTTCCCACTTGCTTCTTAAGATAACTCACATGAAACACCGGGTGAATTTTGCTGCCCTTAGGTAGTTTGAGTTTATAATCCATTTCTCTGATTTTCTCCATCACTTCATAGGGACCATAGTATTTAGGTTGCAGTTTATGATAGCTATGTGGCACCAATGATTGTAGCTAATAAGGGACCAACTTCTAATAGACCAATTCCCCAACTCCAAACTGCATTTCGCACCTCTTTTTGTCCACTTGAACCTTTATACGATTCTGAGCTAACTCCAGATTGGATTTAAGGACATTTAGCATTTTATCCCTTTCAAGTAGGCTTTGTTCAACTAAGTCAACTCGAGTAGTGCCCAACTCATAAGCTGCCAAATGGGGAGGTGGATAGCCATAAACCAATTCAAAAGGGTAGTCTTAGTAGTTATGTGGTAAGAGGTGTTGAAACACCTCTCTACCCAAGCAAGCCACTTCACCCAATTTTGAGGTTGTCCCCCTTACAAAGCACCTGAGATAGGTCTCCAAGCACCTATTGAGCACTTTAGTTTGGGCATCACTTTGGGGGTGATACCCCGAACTTATACACAGTTTAGAATTCTGCAGTTGAAAAAAAATCTTTCCAGAAAGCACTCAAAAAGATAGGATCCCTGTCACTCATAATAGTTTGTGGCATACTATACAGCTTGAAAATATGGTCCACAAACAACTATGCAACACCAGCAGCACTATAGCGATAAGAGAGGGCTACAAAGTGTGCATACTTAGATAATCGATCAACAACCACCATAATCACTGATTTACCCTTGCAAGGAGGTAATCCACTTATGAAGTCCATACTTATATCGGTCCAGACTTTAGTGGGAATGGGTAGAGGCTGCAATAAACCAGCTGGATAAGTGGTTTCATACTTTTATTGTTGGCAAATGTGACAATTAGAGATAAAATGCTTTACGTCTTTCTTCATACCCTGCCAATAAAATTTCTTCTTCAACCTTTGATAGCATTTTAAAACCCCTTGATGACCACCAGCAGGAGTGGAGTGGAACTCAGCCATGATCTTACTCTTCCATTCATAATCTGGACTCAACATTATTCTCCCTTTATAGCACAGGAAACCATTCACAAAAGAGAACTTAGTAAGTGGTGAATTACCATTGGTAGAAGTTCAACTATCCAACACTTATCTAGTCCTCTGTATAACCTACTCATCCTTCTCATTGTACCTCCGAATGTCATCTAACCAGCCTCCATAAGGATAAGAAATATAGAAACACTCCAATAAGGAAATGGCACCCAAGTCTTCTCCAATAAGGAAATGGCACCCAAGTCTTTTCTTGTGGACATTCCTTGCATTTTGGACAATGCATCAACTACCACATACTCATGTCGAGCCTTATAGTGTATCTCATAATCGAACCCAAAGAGCTTAGAGACCCATTTTTGTTGGAAGGGAGTGCTAGCTTTTTGACTTAAGAAATATTTGAGACTATGGTGGTCAGTTCTAATCACAAAGTACCTACCTTAAAGATAATTCTGCCACTTTTTAACTGCATAAACAATTGCAATTAATTCCTTCTCATAAGCAGACAAGGCTTGGTTCCTTGGTTCTAATGTCTGGCTAGCAAATGCAATTGGCCTCTTATCCTGTTGTAGCATAACACTTATTCCTTCCCCTGAGGCATTACACTCATTCTCAAAAGTTTTAGTGAAGTCTGGTAAAGTTAACACTTGTGGAGAGGCTATGGTAAACTTAAGCTTTTCAAAAGTTGCAGTGGCTTCACTATTCCATTGAAATCCATCATTCTTTGTGAGATTATACAAAGGTTGACATATACTACTATAGCCAGGTATGAACTTCCTGTAGTAACCTGTCAATCCAAGGATCCCCCTCAATTACTTGATTGTCTATGGTATAGGTCATTCCTTGATTGTTGTAATTTAGCTGGATCAACTTCCACTCCATCACTAGAGACTATATGCCCCAAGTACTCTGCCCTTCTTTGGCCCAGAGAACATTTAGATTTCTTGAGGAATAGTTGGTTGAGTTGCAGAATTTGGAAAACAGTCTTAAGATGTTGCATATGTTCCTCCCAACTTTTACTATAGATCAGCAAATCGTCAAAGAACACCAAGACAAATTTTCTCACGTGAGGCTTGAACAAGCTTAGAATCTAGTGTATTAGAATCTGGTGGTATCCCGACCTAAGATCAAGCTTAGAGAAATGGGTAGCACCATAAAGCTCATCAAGTAAGTCATCAATCAAAGGAATAAGATATTTATCCTTGAGGGTCAGTGTATTGAGTTCTCTATAATCAATGCACATGCGCCAAGTTCCTTCATTCTTCTTCACCAAAAGGACAGGAAATGAAAAACGGTTGTGACTTGGTCGAATAAACCCTCTAGTAAGCAATTCTTGGACAGCCTTCTCAATTTCATTCTTTTGCAAGGAACCATAATGATAAGGCCATATGTTTGGAGGTTTAGCACCATACACCAATGGAATATGGTGATCATGCAGCCTTGAATGAGGTAGCTGAAAGAGTATTCCAAACAAGTCTTCAAAGTTTGCAATGAGAAGTTGCAAATCATGTAGTTGAGATGGTGCTAAATTATGTAGGACTTACAGAGAAATGGAGGATTATAGAGAAAGAGAGAGAGGGAGGGAGAGAGGGAGAATTCAATTCTTTTTCATTTCTAACCGTTACCTCCAAGTTTGAGGGCTTATAACAAACTCACAAAGCATGTGAGTGCTGACTCAGCAATACAAACAAGCATATTAAAATTATCCCCTCAACTTACTAAAATGCTATTAAACCCCAACTTATTATATTTCCATACTAAAACTACTTTGTCCCATTGCATTTCCATCTTTACAGAATTGGACCATAACTCTCTCTCTTCAACAGACCTCAATCTTTCTCTCTGTAAATCGCACAAATCCTTCCTCTATCGCGATCTTTCTGTCTGTCTGTCTATCTCTACCTCAGAGATTCGGGGGGATGTCATGACCGTGTTCATTCATCGTACATCATATAGTCAGTTTTCGTTAAGTATTATTTATATTTAATAATTTTGAATTTCAAATGATTTTTGATTGCACGATGTACGATGAACGGACACGATCATGGGATTCCCATGAAAAAGATCTGGCGAGGATCCTTTTCCACCTCGAAATCCTCGTCGAATGACAATGAAACCAAACCTACCCCCAATTCACTCAAAACGCAGAGGACAAAATTGCCATTCCCAACACATCACCCCTAGCTTCAGATTTTAACCTTTGATGGGCAAAAATGTCATTGACCAACTGAGCACTGGGCTTTTACCTGAAATCAACGAAGCCTATGAAAAAAATAGGAGCAGCCCAAACCCCAACCTAGCCACAAATTTGGTGGCAGTAGTGTATATAAGACAAAATCAAGTGACAATACACCTCGATTCTAAGTCCCGAGAGGGTGCAAAGTAAAACATGAGTGGACCAAGTTGGTATATAATTAACATAGTTATTCAACAATGTACTAACCTCCAAAGTTTATGAAAACTCATATAGCATATTAAGTAATAGGTTTTCCAAAAACCCTAGCATGCCATAAAACTTCATAAAACATATATCATATATGGTGTGCTAAATAATGGTATCATCTCCCGCCTGAAGGCATATAAAACTCTTCCGACCGAAGCCATATAAATATCTTCCACCCGTAGGCACTACAACCCCCAGCCGAAGCCAATATAAGTATCATCGCCTGTAAGCAAAACAGTGACCACTAGATAAGCACAAAACTCATTGAACAAAATATTTCCAAACATAAGTACATATATCTCAATGAAGCTCAGTAGCTCAAACATCATATCTTAAAACATCTTCATAGTATATAGCCATTAATCATATATGCTACAAAGAACGTAAAAATCGATAAAGTATGGTATTCCAAAATATTCTCAGTAAAGCATGATATATCAATAACCGTAAATCTAATTTACTCATAAATCTTTTACAAAATGTAACCATTAAATCATACCTTTCATGTATGCATTTCTAATAGTAAAATCATGCATTTTAGAAGGGGTCCACTCATAAATACTTCGTCATCGAAGAGCCGTGCAACTAACGAATACAGAAACACCACAATAAATGCACCTAAGCACATAAAGGGTCCAATTAATAAAACACCACTAAAATGATTGAATTTGGGAAAACGGACTTTGAAAACGAATTCAGGACGTCAAACTTAGTCTAGGAGGGTTCCCAACCGAAACCCGGAAAAGGCAACCCAAAGTCAAAAGGTCGGGTCAAAGTCAATAGGTCTGGGTCTTGGGTTTGGGCTTGGGTTTGGGTTTAGGCTTGGGTTTGGGTTTAGGCTTAGTAGGTTTAGGCTTGGGCAATTGGGCTTGGGCTAGGGTTTGGGCTTGGCAGCTTAGCCCAAGGGATCTGGGTTAGGCTTCAAGGTTGGGTCAGGTTCCAACCTAGGTTTGGATCTAGGTTGGGAGGATTTGGTCGACTAGGTTTCAGGCCAAAGTTTGGCCGATTTATGGGCACAACTTCAAACATTTATAACTTCTTTGATACTTAACCAAATTGAGTGATTCAAAAACCAAAGTTGTAGTACTCAATGAGATGAAGAGAAATGTACCTTGCACGGCGGCTAACTTGCCATGGTTTGGTCGAAAATCGCTTCGAAAGTGGTAGAGGTCGTCAGAAACTAGGTAAATTTTGAAAGGTTATAACTTCCTCATTTCTTAGCCAAATCGGACCCATAATATGTCAAGATGAAGCTTAAGACGAAAGAAATATTATTATTTGGAAGCTAAAAGGTGGTCGGAGATGGCCAGAAAATACCTGCAAACACACGAGTCTCGCGGGAAAACTGGGGATGAGTTCCCTCGCCGTTTCTGGGTTCGTGGGGTTCACATAGAGGGTGAGGGATGGTGGTGTGCAACAGCTGCTGTTGTTGTTGTGTTTGTGTGCTTTCCTAGAGAGAGAGAGAGGTTAGAGAGAGTGATGAGAGAAAAGAGAGAAGAGAAAAGAGAAGAGATTGATGTGGTCCACAGGAAGAAGGAGGAGGGAAAAGAGAAAAAGGAGAGAGTGGGCCCGGAGACAACCAAAAAGGGTGGGCCCCTTGGCACACCAATTAAGACCTAAAACATAACATTTCAAAATATCTAACCCAACTAGTGAAATTACGAAAATGCCCTTCTGTTTCGTAAATTCCGGGAGGGTTGTTACATAAATCCCTCCTTAGTTTTAGAATAGATAATGCTTATGTTATAATTGTGTTAGATATGTTAAAACTTCAACTTAATTTTTTTTTTCTTTCATTTTTTGGGAAAAAAACGGAAAGACAAACCCAGTGATTCAAATTTGGGAGCATTTTGTTCACATTTTGTTCACCACCTTCAAGTGGTGGTAATGCAAACCACCATATTTATCATCGTTAGATGAGTTTGAATTTCGAAATTCGTGTAGTGGACATGCACAAATCTTAAAATTCAAACAAATCTAACTGTGATAAATAGGGTGGCGAGCATTACCACCATTTGAAAGTGGTGAGCAGAAATGCCCTATTGAAATTTTAGGACAATTATTACATGGAAACCAATTGGAGAGAGAAGGAAAGATCCGAATACCTCTGATTAATCCAAATGCCAATAATATAATAATATTTTGTAAAGTTTCACAATCGAATAGAAATGTCAAATTAAAATATTTTCTAGTTATTTATAAATTAAGTGGGTCATAGTTTAATAATAAAATAATTAATAAGCGAATAAAAATAAAGAAATATGTGGACTCAACATTAAAAATAAAAGAAAAAGGTTTTGACGTTGGCTTCAAAATTGGGAGCAAAGTGGAGAATGACATTTCATGTAGAATTTTGGCATTTCATTTGGAATAAAAAAACCACATTTTTTTTGTCAAAACAGTCCACGTATGATTTTTGACATCTCTTTTGGAAAATACTGCAATTGGAGAAAATAATATATTTTTAGTATTGTTTTACTTATTTTATGGCACATGAAGTACCCACTTAATTATTGAACACCTGAAAAATTTCTTCAGTGGCACACTCTTGTTTAATTACGTCTGTTGTTTTTGTTTGATTAGGCTAAACCACATATTGTGACATTACTTTAGTCTAAAGAAAGGTTTGGAATTGGTACTGTAGAAATGAATAGTGTTTTGATATGAATTTTAGATTAATTACAACCATGCCATTGGTATTTCTGTTGGTTTTGGGTCATCAGCCCGATGCGTTGGCCTTAGAGCAGTTCCACCGTGGGCAATAGCCCGATGGACTGGCTCTCAAACAGGGCCAGATAGCTCGAGGGAGGTGGTCCAGCGTGTGCCGGCGAGGGAGCCCGAGCAGGCCCGAGGGAGAGGCCCGGCAGGAATTGCTCGCCCGAGAGCCTGAGGGCTGTGTGACGTATGGCTGATGTGCAGCATCAGTGCATGTGCTGAGCTTGACATCTCCCCATCCGAAACCCTCAATTCGAACGAAAAACATCAACTATGCATAATCAATTTCAAAAAATTAAATTAAACAAGAAATCAAACAAGAAAGAAAAAAAAAACCAGAGAATAACTCAAGCAATTGAAGTAGGGCAATAACCTCATTTGGGTTTGAGCAATGGAAGCTTGAAGCCCTCGGCTTCAATGGTGGATCACCCAAATGGTGCTCTGATGATGCATGCAAGGATATATTCGAGTTCCTCTCATCAAGGGGATTGAGATTTCAAAGTTTGTTAGTTTGATTTGCTTTGGTTTCGAAGAAGAGGAAGGAGAGAGCTCTCGGAGCTGTAGAGAGAAAGAGAGGTTTCAGAAATGAGAGAGAAAGGTTGCATCGGTTGAGAGGAAGAGAGAGAGAGAGAGAGGGAGAGAGAGAGAAAAAAAAAAGTGAGGATCAATGACATACCAGTTGATATCGTATCTTGACAGCCATCAACTATGGCTTGCTTCTTGCTAGAGAAAGAGAGAAGAGCTTCTAGGTTCCTTTCTCTCGTTTTCTGGTTGAGGGGCAGATGAGAGATCAAATTTTCCTTTTTTTTTTTTTTTTTTTTTTTTTTTAATTTTGCCACTTGTTGGCTTTTTGTGATGTTATTTGTTATGATTTCATGACAACCATTAAGATAGGGCATCAACATGTGAGATTGGAAATGAGACAGAGGGTAGGTGAAGAAACGGTCAAATGAAATGGTTAAGGAATAGGAAAAAAAAATGAAAATGAAAAGGATTAGGAATAGGGAAAAAAAAGGAAAAAAATTAAAAATTATTTTGTATTATTTTATAAATAAAAAAATACTAATATTTTATTGTCTATTGCCAAGGTTATTGAAGTGTAACTGTAGAGATGCAAAAGGCGATTACTGTTCATTAAAGGCAGTTACTGTTTATCAGGTGGATTGAATAGTGAATAGCCTGGGGAAGGGCTCTGAGTTGCTCTTAGCTGGGAAGCCCGACCCTCAGTAAGGTCCAAATTATTTAATTACGTTTTTGCCATCAAAGGTTACAATCCAATGGTGGAGATGGTCTATTGTGAAGGTCAATTTTGTCCTCTCGGTTTTGGGCGAGATAGGAGGTCAGCGGGCAGTTATCATTTGCTGCTGTTCAATTAGGGTTTCGGGGAGGGTCTGCGAGGGAAGGGGGAGAGAGAGAGAGAGATGGCGATGGAAGGAGAGCGAGGGGGAGGGGTAGGGGTCTCGGCACTGTTGATGCAGATGGGAGGGTGGGTATGGTCAGAGAAGACCACATGGGTCGTCGGGATTTCAGGGAGACGGGTAGGGGTCATCAACAAACCCTACTGAGAGTGGAGTGTGCCGGATCTTGCGCTGCATGCCTCAAATCCAAAGATAAGTTTCTTTTTTAAATTGTATTCTTTAATGTTGCCTTGGATTTTCTGATTGTTTAGTACGTTAGGTCCGGTTTTGGGGGATTTGTGATTTTATAGAGAGAGATGGATAGGGAGATAGAGATAGACAGAGAGGAGAAAGCATGGCTGTGTGCATTTTTTGGGATTAATTAATGGGTTAGTGCGCAGGGTCAGTCAGGAGAGAGTCAGAGGGGTATATGGCAGGGTATGGGTTTTCGGTTTTTCCCTCTGATTCAATAGGTTATGCACCGTTTCAAAATAATTGTTTATTGTTTTGTTTTCCTTTTGCTTTGTTAGAATCATCATTCGATTTTTGGGTTTCACCGTGCTCATTTCTGTGCTTCTTCAAAATTTTCTGGTGTTTGCTTCTCATTCCTCTGTTGGTTGATTTTTTTTCCCATTTCTGGGTTCCTTATGCATTCCTTGGTTCTGTCTAATTTTTGGTTGTGGGATGATGCTTGCAGGTGACCTATGTGCACGGTTTTTTTGGGATGAGTTAGGAAGATCCACATGAAAACAGCATACAAGATAGAGAACTGGTATGCTGCTTTGTCTTTCTGTAGGATTTTTATGTTTATGTTCTGCTGCTAAGAGGATTTTAAAATGTTATGAATATTAGCCATGTTGTTTAGATTGAATATGTGATTGAATATTGGAGAAGATACCATCTTGCTTGATTTCAATTAAAGACTACTAATTTTATCGGCTTATATTAAGTATCTTTATGTTGAAGATGTGTTTTGTTCGAATCTCTAAACTAAACAGTGCATCCATAACCTCTGGGTCTGTATCATGCCTAGTAGGTTATCTGAAAACATCATACTGATATATATATATATATATATATATATATATATATGGACTTATATAAGGAGTAGTTAGGTAATTAAGCTTCACACAGTAATTAGTGATGTTAACAATGAAAGGTTAGTTTGTGCTCATAATTTCTTTTAGGGTTGTTTTTCTGCTATGACAATGTTTGGTTGGTGACTGAGAAACCTAAATAAAACTGTAATTTTGTATTACTAAAGCATCTGCATTGTTTTTTCAGTCAAGCATGTTGGTTATTTGTTCTCAGAAATGCAACTTTTACTAAGTATTCTATGTTGCTGCACGGGGATCATATATGCTACCAAACTAAACTAAACTAATATAAACTGAGATAATGCATTTTCTGACTTTGATAAGTTGTCGCATCATCCTAGGACAGTGTTTGGTGCCGTTTTCATGGATTTGAGCCATATTTCTATATCAAGTATTCCCCCAGAATCGCCCTTGACAATATATCTAGGTTTCATCGAACTCTTGAGGTAATGTTTTGATTTTATTTCTTGAACAGCCCAGATGTCTTTGTTTTTGTTAAGTTGCATTACTTTAATTCGTTATGTCTTTCCAGTTTCATTAACATTTGATAACATGCAGGAGCATGAATTACCTTCTTGAATGAAATGCCTACATGCAGGGAAATGCATTCTATGGTTGATTATCACATAATTTCTTTGACGATAAATGTTCTCCCACTTCTTTCTTGTCTTTCTTTGTGTATCATTGTACCGGTCTAATTAACTCTTTGTAAGGACTATATTTGGAGAACAGTTCTCATGTGTCTTGCACCTTGCATATCAATGTGTACTGCAATGTTTCCATCATGTTGCTTATGCCTAATAATGTTTTATTCCTCTTCTATGCTTCCCCAATCTGTCAGGCATTCTTGAAAAAGGCATACAAATTGATGGCCTTTCAAATTATATTTTTGGTGTCCTGAAATTGAGCTCACCTAATGAAAGCCAATATCTTTTGTAAATGTGAATTACAGGCACTATTTATATGTCTCTTCTTACCGTTTTTGTCAAAATTATGGGGAATTCCATTTGGTTAACTGCCAAACTATCTTAAAGATGGTGTTGCTTGCTGTCTAAACATGGGTACCTTATCAACTGGTAAGATATTAGCTGCTGCCTTCTCTTCTCTTTGAAGCTTATTTAAATTTCATTTAATTTCTCATGGTAAATATCATATCAGCTCAGCCTACAAAAAATATATATATATATATATATATATATATGGCATAGTATGTGCATATGTCGTATTTTGCATAGGCTGATGTTGTTGTAGGAATGACTCTCTAGCTGAGTTGGTTGTAACATCTCCCTCAACAAGAAGGAACCAAACATAATTGATTCTTATCAAACAATGCAATTTTATAAGATTTCATGAGTGTTGAAGTTTGTCCTCAATGTCCTCATGTTGTCAAAACTATTATGCATGTTAGGAATGGTCTAATAGTATTCATATAGGGTTTAGGGTTCAGCGTTCACATTCTTGCTTCGTGCGTTTTTAATCTTTTCTCACCAACTACTATGTTCTGATTCATTATCCTGTTAGTTAACTCTCTATGTACTTTTGTGTAGTCATGAGTAATGAAAAGGGAAACAGTTATTAGGAAAAAGAATTGCCACCAAATTTTGACAGAAGTGGGACTGAGAAATTTATTCGTGCCAAGTAAGTTGTTTTCTAAAATTAATTATGAGCTTTATGTGCAACGTGGAGCATGTATGGGTTATTATTTCTTTCTGCTTTTAACTTTCTTGGGAACTTTCAGGTATGAGGGAAGACTGGGTTGCAAAAAATGCAAAACAATCAGCTCCTAAACCACTAGATATGAGCGTCGGTTCCAACAATTTGGTAAAGGATGGAGCGAGAGGAAGCGATGCTTTTTACAGTGGCAGAAGCTGCTCCACCAGTGGCAAGATCCCGTGGGGTAGATTTTAACTGTTGCAAAATAATGGTCAGTTGGTGAGACGATGTTGACTTCACCAAGGGAAAAAGGAGTCATGGTATAGTAAATATAAAGTACAACTTTTTTGTTACGTATTAGACCGAACTGGTTTGAGCATGATAGAGTTGATTGGTATGAGTATGAATGGTTTTAAATTTTTTGATAAAAAGGTATTGTTTAAGACGTATGATGGCTAGAAGATAAACAATGGCTTTTAATAGAAAACGGAGACAGTTCAAATTTCAGATTTATATTAGTGAATTTTGTTTGAAAATTGGATTTATATTTGCAATTTACATTTATATTATATTTTTCTTCGGAAGTGGTCTTCTTCAATTTTGAAACTACATTCTCCTACCCTCTATATCTACTAAATGAATGATATGCATACCCAGTATCTAACAATATTCATTAGCCTCCGCATCCATGAACATGCCTTAATATATTCTCCATCTTACAAATAAGTGGCCAACTTTTATTACATATTTGTTCTCAGCTGGACGGTGCTTGTAATTTTATAGTGGCTTGCTTCTTCTTTTCCCTCCGCTCTACCATGACTGTTCAATCCTTTTTTTAGGTTTTGAACAATACTATTAAATGGGTTTCAACATTGGATTTATTAAACCTCTAATACAGGTTTATAGTTTTGGTTTGGCTTTTATGTTTTCCACCATCACAGATTTTCCCTGATTCTTTCTATAATTTTTGAAACTTTGAAATGGTTCCCTGGATTGCAGTTACTTTTCAGCATCCGACAACACTGATATAGCATTTGGTGTACACTTCTCTTTTGAAACCCAATCAGAATTATGGCCCCATCAGTATTGAGGATCCGATATTTCCAGGTCTCTCTTTTCTCTCTTTTCTCTCTTCCCCCCTCCCTATATGTGGTTTAATATGTGTAGTTTAATATAATTGAACAGCTCTATTTAATTTAAGATTTAGTTGGAAGTGTTTGAGATTTAATTAAGTGATAGTTTGGTTTCATAGATCAATAGTAGAAAAGAAATGTAAGATTCAAATAGTGGAGAAAGAAAGGCCTTTTACGATTTTAGAAGATGGGGTCCATGAAGATGATTCACTGGATAGGAGCATTGTGATTTGTGGGTTTTCATATTTAAATTAGTTCTATTATGTTTGCAATGCGAGTTCTTGAAATGGTTTGGTTCTTCTTGGACCCTGCAAGAAGGTTATTGAAAATCTTTTAGTAAGTTTGGGGCGTTCGTAATTACTAAAATTTGTTGCAAGAAATTGGAGGATGAAGAATGTGAATTATCAAGCCATAGACGCAGCCACCCACGACTACAGTTTACCATCTTTATTACTTTCGGATTTGAATTGCATTTTAAAGACAAAATATACAATTTGTAGTGTATTTCATTCATATTTTTATTTTACTTGACAACTTAGCTGCTCGAACAAGAACGGAACACTTTTTCTGTTTTTTGTTGACTGCTAAAACAGGTGCCTAGCATGCAGGACATATATTTTGCTGTCTTAACTGCAGGGGTAAAATATGTGTGAACTGCATGTTGCTTCTGTTTCATATGGAAACAGGGCTTCTGCATATTTTGGGCTTTGAACATTTGTGCTTGGAAAATTAGCTACATGAACAAGTACTGAACACTTTCTATGTTTTTTATTAACTGCTGAAATAGGTGTCTGCCCTGTAGGACACATGTTTTGCCACCTTAACTACAAGGGCAAAATGTGTGTGAACTGCATGTTGCTTATATTTCTTTTGTTTCTTAAGGAAACAAAACTTTTTAGGAAACCATCTCTTTCTAATCAAAGACGTTCAGTTTCTTCCCACTCATTGTACAATGTGTTTATCTGCCAAACTCACTTGAATCTATATGAAAGCGAAATTGCTTATCTTATCGATTTCTTTCACTCATGTATCCCTTTGTTTGTTCATAATGTGTTGAATTTATTCGACTTAAATGTGTTTTATTTATGCCTGAAACAGCTGGTTTTTGAGGCAACGTGCGGGTCTAATTTCTAGTTAGTATAATAATTTGGTATCGAACTTGTTATGAACATAAATTAAACATGAAAACCTCTGACTAATAAATGTAGAGAAAACCGCTAGACTAACTTCCATGCATAGATGCTAAAGTCTAAATTTTGTCAACCAAAATTCAAAATTTAGACCTTTTTAAAAGGTTTTTTCCCAACAAAAACTTGGTACCTCAACTCGATTCTCGATTATGTGCGCTAATTACGCTTTGTAATTCACACGAAGAAGCACACCGTAGCTTAGAATCAACTTGATTGTTGCCCACATTTTCTACAGTATTACTACTAATTTTTCTTGCAACAGTTAAATTTACTCCGTGAAATTTACTCTCTAGGGCCCCAGTTGAAGATCCTTCTATAAGACGGGGAGCTTGGAAAAGTCTGGGAGTACTCCAAACGAAACGACTTGACTTGGCGGGTAAAATTCCATTAGTAAAAACTGACTTCTACAGATCAATCATTTCAAGCATTGATCTTTCTAATATTAAAGCAACTCAAAAATGGGAAACTTCATACCGCAACCACAATTTTCTCAACTCACGTTGATCAGATCTTATTCAATGCCTGTTATGGTTTTCTTTGTTCTTGCCATGGCATTTGTTGTTGCTCAAGCACAACAAATGCAGTCGAATATCGGCCGCGGATCTTCCTTAACACCAACTACCAACTCCTCGTGGTTGTCACGTTCTGGTGTATACGCCTTTGGATTTTACAAGCAAGGAAATGGCTATGCTGTGGGGATATTTCTTGCTGGAATCCCCCAAACAACTATAGTGTGGACTGCAAACCGAGACGACCCTCCACTCTCCGGCAATGTTACTTTGGACTTCACAAGTGATGGGTTTTCCTTGAAATCAACACAAGGAAAAAGTTTCGTGATAGAGTATACCTCTGGTTCTTCGGCTTCCATGCTTGATTCGGGCAATTTTGTGATATACAATGCCCGTCAAGACATAGTATGGCAAAGTTTTGAGCACCCAACTGACACCCTTTTGCCGGGCCAGCGCCTGTTTGCTGGGGGCGAGATGTTCTCTGCTAAATCAGAATCTGATCCTTCAACTGGCATTTTCCGCCTCAAAATGCAAGCCGATGGAAACCTTGTCCAATACCCTGTAAATACTCCAGACGCACCTGCATATGCCTATTATGCATCTGGTACGTATGGGAGAGGAAAGAACGTGACACTTAATTTTGGTGCTGATGGCCATCTCTACTTGCTAAATGATACCAGTTCGAATATCAAGAATATAACAGATGGAGGTCTTCCTGCTGATCAAGCAACAATTTATCTTATGAGAATTGATGCGGATGGAATATTTCGATTGTATTCGCATGATTTGAATGACAACGGGAGCAAGTCAATTGTGTGGGAATCTTCCAAGGATAAGTGTGACCCTAAAGGCATATGCGGATTAAATAGTTATTGTGTCTCAATGGATCTTGACGTGGAGTGTAAATGTCTTCCTGGATTCGTATCTGCCAACCTGGGAAATAAGACTTCAGGCTGTAGGAGGATAGTTGCAGATGTTTGCGAATACAAAAACGAAACTTTCCCGTACACCATGGAAGAAGTGCAAAGCACAATATGGGAAGACAGTTCGTATGTGGATTTGCCATTATCAGACAGAGAAGCTTGCAAACGAGCCTGTTTGGAGGACTGTAATTGTGAAGCCGCGATTTTCAATGGTACAAGCTGCAGAAAGCAGAAGCTTCCTTTGAGATATGGAAGAAGAGATGATGGTGCTTCAAACGTAGCTCTCATCAAGGTAGCTACATCTACAACTACTCCAGACACAGAAAAAAGAAGCAAAAGAAAAGGTAGAACTGACATCCTGATTATTGGTCTCTCACTTACTGTTTTCGGATCTATTTTGGTGGCGATTTCTGTAGTTGCGTTTTGCAAACATAATTCGTGGTCATATGGAAGAGTGGATATTCCCATTCTTGACTCTGAATTGAATGAGGACATCTCTCTACGACCATATACTTATGAAGAGTTAGAGAAGATTACCAACAATTTTACAGAAGAGGTTGGTAGAGGCGCGTCGGGAATAGTTTATAAAGGAGTGATCTTGGCTAGCCAAAAGCGAGTTGCTGTCAAACGACTAGAGAAAGTTGCAGCTGAAAGCGAAAAAGAATTTCAGACTGAACTGAAAGTCATTGGGAAAACCCATCACAAGAATTTAGTCCGTCTGCTTGGGTACTGTCTTGATGGACCAAAAAGGCTTTTGGTATACGAGTACATGAGCAATGGCTCACTTGCAGATGTACTCTTTACGCCTGATGGGAAGCCTTCTTGGGAAGAAAGAATGAGAATTGCTCGCAACATAGCGCGAGGATTTCTTTACCTCCACGAAGAGTGTGATACGCAGATTATTCATTGTGACATAAAGCCCCAAAATATTCTGATGGATGAGTACATGTGCCCGAAAATATCCGACTTTGGATTGGCAAAGCTGCTTAAGGCAGACCAAACTAGAACCACAACTGGATTCAGAGGAACCAGGGGATATGTTGCACCAGAGTGGCATAGGAAAATGCCAATAACAGTTAAAGCTGATGTTTACAGCTTCGGAGTTGTGTTGTTGGAGATCATATGTTGTCGAAGGAATGTGGATTGGAGTCTTCCCGACGAGGAGGCTATTTTGGATGAATTAGCCTACCATTGTTTCGAGACGGGCGAGCTTGGAAAACTAGTGGGTGAAGAAGAGGTCAACACAAGGCAATTTGAAAGGATGCTTAAAGTTGGACTTTGGTGCATCCAGGATGAACCGTCGTTGCGTCCTTCTACGAAGAAGGTTTTACTCATGCTTGAAGGAACTGTAGACATCCCAATCCCTCCCAATCCAATTTCCTTTTTGAGCACCATCTAAAGTCGAGTGAGTGATACGTACTTTAGTGATCAGAAAACTGATCAAACCTTACATTTAGTTTATGTAATAAAACTAATAAGCAGCATGGTGATTTTCACCGCAAGCTTCACTGTCTGTAAGTGTTTGTGTCATCATGAATGATATGCATGAGGTTTTCAGTTCTATGACTAATTGTACGTTTATAGGCTGCTTCTAAAGGAAAATGAACCGCTAAAACTAGAGAGGAGGCCAAGACTAAAATTTCAACACGTCAGGTGCATTAGTTATGTCTTGTAAATATAAAGATGATACAAAATCAATAACAACTTAGTTCTATCATGCATACCATCCATCTGCTTAGTGCATAACTCTACATAAATGAGAAAACAGGATGAAACTTTGCAGACAACAGACTCACAGAGTGCTCGGGAGTCATTTTTCATTTCGAAAAACAAAAATAGTCCTGAGAGTAGTCGGACAGCTTCAGTAAACCATAACTAGGGATAACCTTTATGCTTTGATCTATGTACCCGAGCACCCATAAGGCATGAAAAGACAATGTTGCAACTGGAAAGTCATTTATGCATAGCTTGAATTCACTGTAACACAGTAACTTTCAAGGATTAACCTCATTTGTCTGCGATTACCAACACGCAAGGAACCATATAAACTTGAGATTTTTTACGTTTTTGCTAACCTTTAGACCGCTGAATGTTGTAAGATGTTAACTTTTGAAGCACACTTTAAATTCAGCATCATCGTAAAACTAATTTGCTTGCATTCCCCTCTTAACCTGGTCATTTCAGGAAAAAAAAAATAAAATAAAATAAAACAATGCACTTAACTACATACTTTCGTGTATAATACCTCTGATTAATCCAAATACCAATAATATAATTTTGGCATCCATGCTTTCATAAACATGCTATCAGGATGCAACATCTGATTCACTTTCTCTTCCATTTCATTTTCAATAAATCATCAAAGCTTAAAACAAAACTGAAAGAATTTAAGCTAGGGTTGTAAATACTGATTGCATAAACTCAACTCAATTAATTATGAGTGAGGTATGGACTTCATTGTATAGAGATTACAAGATAAGGTTGGTTACAGTATAAACATATCATCTGATTACATTTGAAATTCAAAACTAAGTTACACAGGAGTTTTAGATAAGGAAGGATTGGGATCCCTTTCTATCTGTTGAAGAGTTTGAAGAGTATCCAACTTGTGTAGCTGACTTGGAGAGTCCTTTACCATGCATTGCTGACGTGGAGAAAGATCCTGAATATTTGGTTTATCACGCCTCCGCAAGCTGAGTGGGTGTTGATGAACAAGAAGCTTGGAAATGAGATAGCCCTTTGTTAAGAGATCTGCGATTTGGTCAGCGGATGAAACATATCCCACAACAAGTTCATTTCGAATGACTTTTTCTCTAACATAATGATAATCAACTTCCACATGACGCATACAAGCCTGATAAATTGGATTGGAAGCTACTGCCAGTGCACTGACATTATCATACCACAATCTTGGTGGATTGAGAGGAAGATGAAGTTCACGGAATATGTGTCTGAACCAAGATAAAGTGGCGAAGGTATAGGCCATTTGTCAATACTCAGCCTCTGTACTTGAGCGAGACACACCTCTTGGTTTTTTAGAACTCCAAGAGATTAAGTTATCCCCTAGAAAAATGCAATGACCACCAGTGGACCGACGATCATCTGGGTCACCAGCATAGTTAACATCTGCAAAGGTTGTTAAGGACAATGAACTGGGTTTATAAACTATACCGCGATCATGAGTGGCTTTCAAATAGCGAAGAATACGCTTGACTGCAGCCCAATGTGTAGTGGTGGGTGAATGCATATACTAACAAACTTGATTTACAGCTAAAGCAACGTCAGGCCGTCTGAATAAGAGGTATTGGAGAGCCCCAACAACGCTTCGAAAATTTGTTCCATCATCCAAGGGTTCACCCTCATACATACTAAGCTTGCGTCCAGGGAAGGCGGGAGTAGCCAATGGTTTGGCATTAGCCATCTGAGTACGTTTGAGTAGGTCCAGGATATATTTTGATTGTGTTAAATACATGGCCATCAGTGTTCTCGTAATTTCCATTCCCAAAAAATAACGTAAGACCCCAAGGTCCTTCATGGAAAATTTTTGTCCCAATTGTTGAATCAATGTGGAGACTTGAGATGGATTATTACCTGTGACAAGAATGTCATCAACATAGATGAGTAAATAAATGTCCATTGAAGAAAATGAACAGCGAAGAATCTGCCATTGATGCTTGAAAGCCGACTTCTTCCAAATGTTGAGAGAAGCACTGAAACTCAGACACGTGGGGCCTGTTTTAATTAACTGCAATAAGTCCACTACATTATTGTTTTGAATGTTTCATATAACCTACCGTTACAAAACTCTATTAACTTAATCAATACACTTATATCAAAATAATGATATGTCTACTCAAATTCTTACATTCTCCCACTTGAGTATACATAATCACATAGTATTGAACTATATAAAATTAAGTTAATAGTGATCACTGAGTTTATATAACAAGATTATCAACTTAAACATAAATGTAATCAACTAAATCAAACCCAGAACTATAGAAATGTTGATGCATATCAGCTGCATCATTACTCTATAATCACCGAAGCTTAACTCAACTAATCACAAAGCTATATGCGAAATAATGTAGTATTGGAAGTGTCATATCTTAATACTCCCACATAATTGGTCCAGACTTCAAGTTTACTTAAAAACAAACTTGTTTATTACAGTATCAACCAATATAGCTCTTTACAGAATAATCAAACATTGAATCACAACATGAAACATAATTGAGAGGATATCAACAAAGAAGTGGACAAGATAAGTTTATCAGATGTAAATAAAAAATAATAACTTACTCCCACTAATGAAGATCATTAAAAGATTCAACAACTCCCACATGATTCTTGAATACTCCCACAGGCAAAGGCTTTGTTAATGGATCGACCACCATTGAATGAGTGTCAATGTGCTCAACTTCAACAATCCCGTTCCTCACTTCATCTCTTAGCGACAAATACTTTGTATCCATCAACCTTGCAGCTGAGGTTTTCTTATTGTTCTTCGAAAAGAACACAGCTGCCTTGTTGTCACAATAAATCTTCAAAGGCTTTTGAATTGAATCAACAACCTTCCTAGCAGTCACAAGATTTCTTAGCCAAAATGCTTTTTTAGATGTTTCATGACAAGCAATGAACTCTACTTGCATTGTCGAAGTAGCAACACATCCTTGCTTAGCACTTTTCCAAGAAACTGCTCCTCCCCAAAAGAAAAGTAAAGCCATTGGTTGATTTTCTATCATCTGTATAGCCAGCAAGATCCGGATTCGAGTCCGAGTATGCAGCCATTTCAAGATTTTCCGCTTCACTATACACCAACATGTAGGCCTTTGTTCTTTTCAGATACTTGAGCACCTTTTTAGCAGCTATCCAATAAGGCTCTCCAGGATTTGATTGAAATCTGCCAAGTACGCTAACAGCAAATGCCAAGTCCGATAAGGTACAAACTTGAGCATACATTAGGCATCACACAAGTGACGCATACAATTTATCTTTCATCTTTTCCTTCTCCAGATCATTTGCAGGACATTGATCCTTGTTTAGTTTATCTCCTTTTTCTATGGGCAACTCACCATTTGAACATTTCTCCATGTTAAACCTCTTGAGAATTCTACCAATGTAATTCTTTTGTAATAATCCCAGGAGCCATCTTGTTCTGTCTCTGGTTATTTCGATTCCCAAGACAAAATGAGCTTCCCCTAAGTCCTTCATTTCGAAGCTACTAGACAACATCTTCTTGGTATTTATCAGTAATTGCAAATCTGAACTTGCCAATAAGATATCATCAACATAAAGTACAAGAAAGATGAATTTAGAACCACTGACTTTGAGATAAACACAATCATCTAGCTTGCTTTCCACAAAGCCAAAAGATGTAACGATCTGATCAAATTTGATAAACCATTGTTTGGAAGCTTGTTTCAGACCATAAATTGATTTGTTGAGCTTACAAACCATAGATTCTTCCCCCTTTCAACAAATCCTGGAGGTTGTTGCATGTAGATATTTTCATCTAAATCCCCATTAAAAAAAAGGGGTCTTGACGTCCATTTGGTGAAGTTCAAGATCAAAGTAGGCAGTAAGAACCATAATGACTCTCATAAAATCCTTGGAAGAAACTAGAGAAAAGGTATTAGTGTAGTCGATACCTTCTCTTTGAGTAAAACCCTTTGCCACGAGTCTTGCTTTGTGCCTTTCAACTCTTCCTTGAGAATCTCACTTGGTTTTAAAGACCCACTTACATCCAATGGGCTTGATGTCTAAAGTTCTTTCAACTAGTGTCTAAACTGAATTCTTTTGCATAGACTTAAGTTCTTCCTCCATAGCGAATTTCCACAATGCATACTGCTCACTGTTCATAGCTTGATTAAATGTAATTAGATCACTCACATCACCAAAATCATATTCTGTGGAAATCCGCTATGGAGGAAGAATCCAGCTTCAGTGTACCTACCAAAATACTCACTACCCCTATTGGATCGCACAACCTTAATATGTTTATCAAGCTGTTTTTCAACTTCATTTTGAAAA
Organism: Pyrus x bretschneideri; assembly: GCF_019419815.1. Taxonomy (NCBI): domain Eukaryota; kingdom Viridiplantae; phylum Streptophyta; class Magnoliopsida; order Rosales; family Rosaceae; genus Pyrus; species Pyrus x bretschneideri. The sequence goes on from NW_025999501.1 coordinate 6,050,850, forward strand.
TTTTTAAAACATTCTAACATAGCAGATTTTTCAGATGTTAAATAAACGTAAGAGTATCTAGAAAAGTCATCAATAATGGTGACAAAATAAGAATTTCCACATATTATTTTAGTCAGGAATGGACCACAAACGTCTGTATGGATTATTTCTAAGAGACTTTGACTCCTTGTAGAACCAGTTTTTTGAACATTTGTTAATTTTCCCTTAAAACAGTCCACACAATTAGAATAATCATTTAATTCTTTTTTTGGTAACATGTCCTGCTTTATCAATTTCGTAATTCTTTCTTTTGAGATATGCCCTAATCTTTTATGCCAAAGCATATAAGATTTTTCGTTAATGAGCATTCTCATTGAACCATTGCATTCAACATTAAAGCATTCATCCATATAACTGCAATCTAGTTGCCATAAATCATCTCTAAGAAAAGCAGTGCCAATCAAACACTCAAATTTATTTTTATGATAAAATTTGACACTTTCATCGTCTCCAACAAAAGAAAAACCTGACTTGATTAATTTTGAAGCAAAAACTAAATTCCTTCGCATGGAAGGTTCATAAAGGACATTATTGAGTTCTAAAACGAAACCTAAAGAAAACTTTAGTTTGACAATCCCCATAGACTTGACTGCTAGTTTTGATTCATTCCCAACGAAATTGTAGAAGTCCTTATTTCTTCCCTCCTGTTTTGTGAAGCCTTGCAAAGAATTTGTAATGTGTACAGAACAACTGGTGTCAAACCACCAAGAGTTTTGAGGGACTAAAATCAAATTTGACTCTAAGCAAATAAAAACATTTGTTGTACCTTTCTTAACAAGCTATTCTTTGAAACCCTCACAATTTTTCCTTAAGTGATCAGTCTTTTTGCATAAAAAAACATGGCTTTAGTTCTGTTTTCTTTACATTATGATTATGTCCTCCTCTAGGGGGGTTAACATTCTTAGAAGGCACATTTGAAGTGGTAGAAGAAGAACCTTTAATAGGCTTACCAGAGAAGGAAGATGCAACTTTTTTACCCTTTGTAGCATGGACCAAATTCACTTCTTCAGACTTCTCATTTTTCTGTCTTTCCTCCTCTTGAGCACAAATAGATATCAAATCATTAATGTCCCATTTCTCCTTTTGAGTATTGTAGGAGACCTTAAGCTATCCAAACTTGGCAGTAAAGAATTCAGTGCCATATGAACTAAAAATTGATTAGATATTAATGCCTCTAACTCTTTGAGTTTTCCAGAACTGTCCACCATCTTCAGAATATGCTCTCTAACACTAGTAATGTCATCAAACTTCATGGTGGTGAGTGAGGTCAGGAAGTTTCCAGTTTCAGCCTTCTCTGATTCTTTGAATTTTTCTCCAATGGCTTCAAGAAAGTCCTGGCCTTGTCACATGTTGGAATTCCTCCCCTTATAGTCTCAGTCATCACCTTTTTCATGATTAAAAGACCTATCATGTTGGACTTCTCCCATTTTTCAAACTTGGCCTTTTGCTCAGCAGTGCTTTCCTTGGTAAGAGCCGCGACCTCTTCCTCCCTAATTGCCAAATCATAATCCATGAAACCCAAGAGGATCTCAATGTCCTGTTTCCATTTCTTTAGGTACTCCTTTCTTCAAACAAAGCCATTTTCTCCCAGACACCCGCTCAGTTTTATCTCTAGATGTTCTTCATTTCTAACACTGAACCCAAGTTCCTTTGCATACTTAGAATAAAAATCATCAACTGCTTCTATTGATTTAAACTAACTCCTTCCCACTAGGTCCCTTCCATCCACGCATGACAGGTTTTGCCCTCGAGCAAGTATGGCTTAAAGAAATGCACGTCTCCATTGTCTGCCGAACCATCTTTTCCTAATGCATTTGACCTTGTAAGCAACCGAACTTCTGTCTGCAGTGCATTGGACGTTTCTTCACCTGAAGATTCTCTTCCCAGCAAATTCATCTTCCATACAATGTTGTAAATCTACATACACACATGCAATTGGATTCATTTCAACCATTTAGTTTATTTCATTCTTTCCTTGAAATCCAATTTCATGTCAAGCTTGTGATTCTCAATAACACGTATAACTGAGCTTTACAGCGCTTTATACACCAATGTTATTATTGGATACAACAGTTCTATAGAAGCTATACTATTTGCTCACCACCCTTAAGTGATGGTAATCATCACCACCCTCTTTATTACTATTGAATGAGTTTAAATTTTGGGCTTTTTAACCAATTAACACGTATAACTGGGCTTTACAAGGCTTTATACACCAATATTCCTATTGGATACCAGAGTCTCATAGAAGCTATACTCATTGTTCACCACCCTCAAGTAGTGGTAGTGCTCACTACCCTATTTACTACTATTGGATGAGTTTAAATTTTGCGCATTTTAGCAAAAATAGTCTTTGAGATTAGCATAACTCCTTACTTTGGTCTCTGAGATTTAAAATCGATAGAACTGGTCCCTAAATTTGTCCATCGTCAACCATTTTGATTATTTCGTGAAAAATCTTGATAGGAGCATATTTAGGCGACTTAACTGGCTTATTCTTGTGCATTTATGCTATTATTTCCTAGTTAATGTCGTATTACAACTCAATTTCGTGTGTTTGTAGGTCCTATGGGGTAAAGTATCAAGAAAGGGCATTTTGGTGCATTTTGGAGCAATTTTGGACACTATGGGGATAGCTTACATATGGGCCAACATGGATGGACGAATTTGGACTTCAAGAGGCTAGAAATGTGATAAGAAGAGGAAGGAATAAGCTTGGGACAAAGTGGATAAGGTAGGAGCTCAAAAGAGGAAACATTATCCAAAACCTTATCTAACCTTATCCAACATTATCCAAAACATTATCCAAACCTTATCTCATCTTATCCTATCCAAACCTTATCATGTCTTAATCCTAATTGCATGGGGACCGAAATGGATAATTCTAGAACCTATTTCTAGAAGCATCCTATTCTAGAAGGCCCAAATCTGCCACAAAACCTATTCTTTCTAGAAGCCCTAGAAAAGTGGCGCCCCAAACCTTTCTAGAAGGCTTGGCCTTGCCTTGCAAGCCAAGCAACCCTCTCCCCTAAACCTGCCGCACCTCCATAGGCCCAATCCCTTTGGGATTCTGATTTCCAAGGCCTAATCCTTGTGGATTTGGGTATACAATTCCTTTTATAAAACTATGTGGGCCAAAAACCTCTTCCTAAGTGGATTTGACAACCCATGGCCGAATTCTAGGGCCCTAATCCACCAAATCTGTTAAGCCTAACCCTAATCTACTTAACCCTAGGACTATATAAGCATACTTTCAGCCAAAAATTCGTACACCCTTTATACAATTCAGAAACCTTGTGCCGCAACCCCTATCATCCATTCTTCAACCTCGATACACCTCTAAACACATCTGCCGCAACCCTACCACCATAATCAACCATCCTCCATCCATCTAAACAAGAAAACACCATCCAAAACCCCCAATTCCACCACACACACCTTGTGCCGCAGCAAGGAGGAGGAAGAGGAGCCAAGCCGTGCATCAAATCCATCTTGGAATTGCTGAACGTCTAGGTGTAATCTTTCCTATGATTTCAATGTTTAAATTCAATACTTTTTGTTTTGCAAGCATGAGGAACTAATCCCCTTTTGGCTAGGGGGGAATTTCGAAACCATGGTTATATTTGCATGATGATTTGATTACTTTCAGTTGTGATTTCATGAATGATGAATTCAATTTACTTATCTGTTTTAATTAAAACTTGTTTATGTATATGAATTGAGAGTGCACACTTAATTTGCATGCATAAATATGATGCTAGGGTATAAGGAAACTTCACCTAATCGTTGGGAATTTATATTCATGAGTAGTTAAGATTGTTGGTCACAATTATGTTAAGTAAATTCTTGGCATAAGTATCATGCACTTTCATAGTTACGAATGCCTCGTCAACACCTATGATTTCCATAGAACCTAATGATCTTTGATTGTTTTTCTATTATGCACTTTCATATAGAGAACTTTTAAGGAATAATTTGATTGCAATGCGCTAATTCCATTCAATTCAATGACCTAAGGGAAATCTGAGAGTTAATTTAAGCGTACCTAATTAACTTGGGGTGTTGAGGTTCAAAATTCATTGAATGAGCAACTGAAGATTGTGTTGTATGCAAGTATGCCATGTGTGGAGAAAAACCTCCTAGCCATCTCACCATCCACCTAATTCTATCAATTTCGCCTAAATCTGCCTAGTTTACATATTTGTTTTGTTTTGTTTATTTTCGTCCAAAACCAAATCCCCAATTGTCTTAGAGTGTCTAATTGGTCCAAATATGTTTTAGATTGTGTTTTTAAGAGTTTTGAGTCAAGTTAGAACCAATTTTCGTCCAAGTTTGTGTTTAGGCTCAAAACTGCCCAGATTGTGTTTTTAAGGCAGTTTTGAGTGTTTTCAGCCTATTTTGAGTCTTGTGAGCGTAGTTGAGTCTTTTTACGTGAGTTTAAGTGTTTGAAAGGTTAATTTTAGTTATTTGAGTCAGTTTAGAGTGTTTAGCAAGCCCTCCTAATCCCCGGTGTAAGAACGATCCCTACTTATTTATATGCTACAATTGTCAAAAGAGGGTTAATTTGTGTGTGAAGTTAATTTTCGCATCAAATCTCAATTAAATAAAATAACAAAAAAAATCCTCAAATTTTGTCGTATCATTTTTGCTCATTGTTTATTAAATTGAGGGTAATTTTTATCATTTTGGTACTTAATTAACAGAGATTTTTTACGGAACCAAAAATAATTGACGGTGGACAAATTTAGGGACTAGTTCTATCGATTTCAAATCTCAATGATCAATTGAGGAGTTATGCCAATCTCATAGTCTATTTGGCTAAAAAGCCTGAATTTTGAGATTTGTATCTATTCACTATACAGATCTCGAAATTTAAACTCATATAGCGGTAATCATTAGGGTGATGAGCAAAAATATTTCCTAAATTCAAATAACAAATGTAATAATATGAAACGTGGCATATGCCAACGTGTACTCCAACTAGACTTCATTACTTAAGTGGACTGTGCTTGCGTGTTATCCTAAGGACAAGTATAATTACTTTATTCTGGGCCCACATGTACTTTAATTCTTCCCCGCTTGCAACTGAAGGACATACCCCTTTTTCCCTCAACCTAATCCCAATTTATTTCGGTCATTTGATTAGGTGCAATCAATTAGGGCCATTCTAAGATGCATAGCATGACATCCTACGTATTATACTAAAACATCTCTAAATTCATACTCTATAATAGAATAACGTCTTTAAAGTCATAAAAAAAACATGGTCCCAAGAGTAATATATTAGAATAAACTCTATATTGTAATAAGATATAATTTTTCTTGATCTCATCTCAAAGAAACATGTATCCACATAGTTATTGAAGTAAAAATTGATAAACTAAGTTCATGGAGCAAAATATATACATGCATTTAACAATTAAATGGCGGAGATATGCTTATATGCACTAAAAAAAATAAAACCTACTCCATGAAATTCAAAGCCTAGTAGTGTGGTGAACCAAAGACTCAACTCAAATTCAACAAAGATAGTTAGATTTGTTATACCTATGTATATTCCTCTTTGCATACGTAAAGGCTAATCACCCAAGAGCCCTTCATTCCTTTGCTTTTTGGCTCCTTGGATATGTGTTGGAATAGGAATCTCCATGAGTCACCAAAGTAGGTGGCCTCCAAATCTCTTCACCGAGCTTGATTTGGAAGAAGATGAGATAACCATGAAGGGAGAGGTTTGCTAGCAATCTCTCACCATGATGGCCAAGTTTTCTAGAGCGAAGAAGAAGAATGGTGGCTCTCCATCATTCTCTTTGCTCTCCAAAACCTCTAAGTTGGATGGAGTTATAAAGTAGCTTATATAGGGGAGTGACAAGTGTGAAACCCAAGCCATTCAACCCTCCAAAACTGGCCATATAGGCTCCTTGGACCTTTTGGGCTTTCCCACTTAAGTTCTCATGCAAAACTTGAGTTATAAGCCCAATGCCTCAAGGCCCAATGGGCCTTGGGTACTAAAACCCACTTTTAAGGCCCAATATGACATTGTAAGTGCGTATAATTGATTAACTAATTTAAACAATTTAACCTAGTCAATTAACTAATTTAATTGATCTCAACATCTTTACAAGTTTCCCAAAACTTAAGCTTATCGGTATACGATCTATTAGTTCTAATTAGCGAGCTAGTGGGTGACTAGAACTCATACTCATTGATTGTAAATTGAATTACTTTACGATTCTCTCTTTAATGAAGATTAGTTAATATTAATCTTCAGGACTTCCACAAACTATGAGTGACATCTAACAATATGTCACGGCTACCTAAGCTAAGTGGAAGAGGTGGAGAACTTATTAAGTTTGGGATTACAATGCAAGACTATCCTTCTCTATATCAATACTCTTGAACATATTGTTTGGTTGATAATTTATTCATGTCTACTATCCAATGTCATTCTCTTGTCTATATTATTACTTTGAAATTAAGTGATTTGGAACATATTTCCAAAATCTTATTCATGCACTCCAGTAAGAGATTCTTAATCACATCATAGAGTATTATCCCTCAAAGGTTTGAAGGTTAGAGATCCCTTATTGTACACTCACATGTCTCTATGAATAAATCAATGACTCAATAATGCTATGAATAGGCCCATGATGAGGCATGGTCTATGTTACATTGTCAAATGATCAAAGACGTGCCCATAAGGCAACTGTGGTGTCTCAGTTCTAAAGACTACTTTGCATTATCCCAGCTAGTGAGTTTTCATATGATATGAGTTGAGAATTCTTGGTTGATCACGATCAGTGGACCCACAGTCTTTTGAGCACCTATATACTTGTCTTGGTGTCTATCACACCAATTACTTGAGACCAATCACTCTCCAGGGAGAAGACATATATAGTATGTACTGATCTATCCGCATTGTTAATGCCCAATTGACAATCCTATGATTAGGATGTTTAGCATATATGAATGAAAGAGAAATGTCTCATGAATCTAACAGCTTTAGATCATGCATTCTCTTTATTACATATTTCTTGAACTTATTGTTTAAACGTATAACAATTTAATGAGACACCTTTAAACAATAATCCTTGTCTTTGTTTAAAATAGATTAGTTTAATATGTGAAATGTCTATAAATATCATCTCATAACTGCCTTTAGGGTACAATTCCAACTGTTATAATTGTCAATAAGTATAAAAATATGCAAGATGACGCTCAATGAATCCTATTTAAGATATACAACATGTATTAAGGATAAATAAGTCAGCAAATAATATTCAGTTACGTATTGCAAAAAATTCCATACTATAATAACAGTATAACTCTAAGACACAAAACACCATGTCCTTATTGGTAGGAAAAAATGTAGCCTTTTGCACTAAAACCACTTTATTTCTTGAAACCTGTGGAGCGGTACTTTAAAAATGGATACAAACCCTATACCATGTTTAGATTGCTGGCACCGAGTTGTATCAAGTTGTGCGGTTATCTCTTTACCAAAAGAAAAAAAAGGAAAAAAAATAAATAAATAATAATATTGTGCTGTTATCTTGGAATGCACGCAATATCGTGTACGAAATTAGAAAGAAGATGAATTCAAGCTAGAGATTACCCCATTTGAAAACCCTAGCCTCCACTATGCTGACAAGAACTTGATAATTAACTATAAATCGCGCACGAGTCAGATTAGCCGATGGACATCTGTTTTAGCTTGTATTATATCGAATACTAATCAACTCTTCATTATTCTGACAAAAACATTACGGCAAGATTGTCTGATATTAGATGTGTTAAGTGATGCTTTGCAATAATATAATTCAAATTATATTGCTCCTAGCTAAAGTAGTTCTAAACATGGTATATGCTTTGGGTTTGGTAAAAACAACTGCTTTGCAGCTTTAATTTAGTTGAAGTGTTCTTTTTAATTTTATCATATTATTCTCAATAATGTATTGTTCGAGACCAACTATGTTAAATAACTTGCACGCATTTAAAGTATTTATTTTGAATTATTGTTCACGTAAAATGGACGATCGATACATTTTTTTTTTCTTTTCATATCTGCTATATATACAATTAAACATAAGGTGCAAACTTATACGGATCTAGCAACTATTTTTTATATTACATGTATTAGTGCACCATGGATTGAAAAACTAATCCACATTAATCTCTTCCCTATGAATATGCATATGCTAATTTCTTAGTTAATGTGACAAATTAGAAGACCACAGTATTCCATTGCTTTTTAATTCCATTGTCCTTCATTTTTCTTTCTTTATCAAAAGATAGCTCATAATGTTTCTCACTTACAGGATGATGTGATCTGGCCTTGTGGTTCCAGCGATTATGTGATGTGGCCTCACTATTTTAACTGTGTGTGCATTTGATGCCTGATGCCTTCTTCATGACAAATTTAAACTATTTGCTCATACTTTTTTTGTGGTAGCCGTATAGGGATTTTATCTCATTTATTCTTTGTGTGAATTTCTCTTTAAATCAAGAAATTGATCATGAAAAATGTACCCTTTTGGCACATTTTGTATCTGTTTAATTCTTGTTAATGAAATCCCTATAAACTATCGTTGCTCGTCAAAAAAAATATCAACATATATCAGTCCAAAAAAGAGAACTAAAATTATATGCTGCTGCACCTAAACATATATCCTAATTATAGTTGCACTGATGTTTTTGTTATAAACAGCATAGCCACAATGGTAGGAATGAAGAGTCACACGTTGCTACACAGTGGTTAAATTATGAAAACCACAAGGTTCAAATTTGCATATCCAAAAGTGTGAGCATATTTATTCTCCACGTACGACTTTGTAACCAAAGTTGTGGCAAACAGAGGCCTGAAATCTCAGAAAGCAATCTCTTTCACATATCTTCACACCCCACCTCCTCCAACCTTATCCCTCAGTTTCATATCTTTTTTAGGGTTATATTATTTACATGCACGCTGCAGCCTCTGGCCCTAGCTTCTTCCTGGTCATTGGATTCCGCTGTGCTGATGAGTGTACCATGCAATTCAATGGATGACATGGACCCAAGCATGATCAATATCAGTGTTCAAATTATGGAGTAGGATTCTCATCCCTCTTTTTTTCCCTTTCCTTTCCTCCCCTCTTATTTGAACGGTCACGGTTAAGCTACGTCAATATCTTATATTACTTTTTTATAAAAAGAGAAAGACAAATTAGAAAATGTGAGAAAAGAGAATGTAAGGGGATGGAAAGAGAAAAGCAGAGAATCCTACTCCTCAAATTATTTCCGCATAATGTTTTCGGAAAAAAACATCAGAGTCAGTTCGAAAGAATTATCATAACAATTTCAGTTTGATAATTGATACCCAGTTTTGATTTTCGCAGAAGTTATCTGTCAGTAGTGAACTTGGCTCCATTGATAGTATTTGGACAATTGTTAGACCATTATACAAATCAAACTCAAGGTGTTTGATTTAAAATGTTTTTGGAATCCAAAATCAATTTTATTAAATATGCATTTAATCATTATAAAAGCACTTCCAAACGAACCCTATAGTTAGTTTCAAGTGCAGACGCATGTAAGAATATAGGAATTAGACTCATCTAGTGTAAGACCATAGCTTATCCTTTATCTTTTGTCAAATGTTTATCTTCTTATTTACAGCCAAATAAGTTTGGTCAAATGCTAATAGGAAATCTTATCTTTTATCCGAACAAGGTTGATATACTAGCTATTGGTTAGATTATTAACCTCTAATTTTGTGGAATTAGAATGATTAGAATTATTAACCTTGCCATTTTATTTTCAAAAGAAAAGTAAGTAAAGGGAAGACATAATATTTGGAAAATTCAATTTAAATTAAATCTCAAAATTAACTAATTTATTATCCATAAGTATGTGTAGTTCTAATTTTGACTTTACTTAATTTCTGTTATTTCACTGAAAATATATATAATATATTTATTAAGACTTCATTTTTCATCTTTTCATCCTTCTTTGTTCCCTCTCTTTCCTCTCGCTTCTCACCGAACTTCAACTCACAAAAGGTAATTAAAATGTTGACTAATTTGAAGAAAATTGCTATTGACATTCTAAAAAAAACTCATTTTGTACTCTACATTTTATAATTAGAAAAAAAATCACTTATAAAAAATGTAAAATATGATTTTTAAAGTCCTAATAGCGGTTCCTATTAAATAGCAGTTCCCCATCTAATTCTCAATATTTTTATTCTTTTAACAAAAATAAAGAAGAGTTAGAAGAAAGAAAGAAAACAAGTGTAGTTATCAATTCCGTTAAATGATTTGCATAATCCCAAGGCGGGGGTCCCCAAACGGTGAAGAGGAGTGTGGATAAAACGTGTGTTCCATCCGCCAATCAGAACGCAGAGAAATCAGAAATCCCAAACACCCCAACCCCCTCCCGAATTCCCAATTGGCAAGGGACTCCCACACAGAGAGGGAGAGAGGGTCAATTCTTTTGTACGCCCACCAAACCCACACCCTCCCCCCTTCTCTCTCAAATCCCAAATTAGAACCCAAAAATCCAAATCAATCGCCCAGCATTACTTCCTTCGGCTGCTCCAATCCCAATACCACACTCCTCCAATCTCTTCTCTTCTCAAAATTTTGAGGATTTTTGGAAGCGCCTTCTCGTTTCGGTCAATGGCGGTGTCGACCAGTTTCGCCGGAGCAAAGTTGGAGGCTCTGCTGTCGAGATCTTCATCGTCGGCTGCAACCACGTCGTCCACGGCCTCTAGCGGTTCCTGTTTGGTGGGTTCTGTGAGGCCCATTAGGAGTCGAAGGCTCCAAATTCAGAGAGGAGTGAGGTGCGAGGTGGCTGCTTCTTCTGATGCTTCTGCTGCCGCGGTTCAGTCCATCGCTTCCAATATCTCCGCTCTTGAGCAGCTCAAGACCTCTGCCGCTGACAGTACGTTTCTCTTTTCCCATTAATATCCTTCTGCTTTGTTTTTTTTCCTATTGAATTTATTAATTTTTTTGTGTGTTCTCTAATGGGTTTGTGTTGGAGTTGATTTTTCTTCTTGCAGTTGTGGGTTTTGTGAATGTATTTGTTCCAAATAATGTTAATGCATGATGGGTTTTGTGTAATGTTGATGGTTTTTTATCCAATATATATGTACTCAAATTTTTGGAGATTGTCTGGGTTTAGAATTGCTACATAGAAAGTCCAGTTTGGGATTTTTCTCATTTTCCCAAGCATCGTTTCGGTATGAATTTTGAATGCAAGAGAAATCACAGCCATACAACGTGTCTGTAATTCGGGGTTGGTATCGTATCTCATATGTACTTCTGAATGTATTATCTTTTACCCCCACCTCTTTTACCTGCGGTTCTATGATTCAGATGCTTTTGATGACCGTAGGATAATGTTTGGTTTGGTTGTGTTCATGATTCAAGGTTGTTTTCATACTTTATATAAGAATCTGTTTGGCGTACTTTTTTTGTGTATTTGTAATGTTGTCTAACTAAAGTTCCACTATTTTTCTTCTCAGGATACACAAAGGAAAGAAGCAGCATTGTGGTCATCGGACTTAGTATTCACACAACACCCGTTGAAATGCGTGAAAAACTCGCCATTCCAGAAGCAGAATGGCCTCGAGCCATAGAGGAGCTGTGTGGTTTAAATCACATAGAAGAAGCAGCTGTTCTTAGCACTTGCAACCGAATGGAGATATATGTTGTAGCTCTATCTCAGCATCGTGGTGTCAAAGAAGTTACCGAGTGGATGTCAAAGGTACTTTCCGTTTCTTTATGTGTTGTTTGTGGTATAAATGACAATAACCGACTCTTTTGCATGTGTATTGTGACATGGATAAGTCAATCATCTTATTTGACATTGGAGAAAATGTTTTTTTATTTTTTATTTTTGATTCCTTTCTTTGAAACGAAAAATTACACTCAATTTCTTTGTGGGTTACAGTTTGAGCCTGTACGGTTTTTCCTTTCTCCGGCTTATGAAAAGAGTATCCTGAATTGATCATGATCATTTCTTGCTCCAAAACATTACCTGACACTCTTTGCTTTGTTTGCAGACAAGTGGAGTCCCTGTTTCTGAGCTATGCCAACACCGGTTTTTACTCTATAATAAAGATGCCACTCAGCACCTCTTTGAAGTATCAGCAGGTCTTGACTCTCTTGTCCTCGGAGAAGGTCAAATTCTTGCCCAGGTGAAACAAGTTGTTAAAGTCGGCCAAGGAGTTGTTGGCTTTGGTAGAAACATCAGTGGGCTGTTCAAGCACGCAATCACTGTGGGAAAGCGGGTTAGAACTGAAACAAACATTGCTGCTGGGGCAGTTTCTGTAAGCTCTGCTTCTGTTGAACTTGCCTTGATGAAGCTTCCTGCACCATCACATGCTACTGCAAGAATGTTGGTGATTGGTGCGGGCAAAATGGGAAAGCTTGTGATCAAACACTTGGTAGCAAAAGGTTGCACAAAGATGGTTGTTGTGAATAGAACCGAGGAGAGAGTGGCATCCATCCGTGAGGAGCTGAAGGGTGTTGAGATCATTTACAAGCCTCTTACAGAAATGCTTACCTGTGCAGCAGAGGCAGATGTGGTTTTTACCAGCACCGCATCAGAAACCCCATTATTTTTCAAGGACGATGTGAAGGACCTTCCTGCTGTAGGTCCAGAGACTGGTGGTTTGAGGCTTTTTGTTGATATTTCCGTCCCTCGGAATGTGGGTTCATGTGTTGCTGATGTCGATGGTGCTCGAATTTACAATGTTGATGACCTTAAGGAGGTTGTGGCTGCTAACAAAGAGGATCGCCTTCGGAAAGCAATGGAAGCTCAGGAAATTATTACTGAAGAATCGAAACAATTTGAAGCTTGGAGGGATTCTTTGGAGACAGTACCTACCATCAAGAAATTAAGAGCTTATGCTGAAAGAATCAGAGCTGCAGAGCTTGACAAATGTTTATCAAAAATGGGTGATGACATATCAAAGAAAACAAGAAGAGCTGTAGATGATCTTAGCCGAGGTATTGTGAACAAGCTCCTTCATGGTCCGATGCAGCACTTAAGATGCGATGGGAGTGATAGTCGAACTCTGAGTGAGACACTTGAGAATATGCATGCTCTTAACAGAATGTTCAGCCTTGAGACAGAAATATCCGTATTGGAGCAAAAAATTCGAGCAAAGGTGGAACAATCCCAGAAGTAAAGCTACAACATCCAATTTCTTTCGCGACACATCTACTTCCTCAAACTCGAATAAGGGGAAAACATTCTCACATTGTCATTTTAGCGTTCCCTCTGGTGAAATCTTCAATTCCATAGACAAATTGTGTTGGTCCCAGCTGGTCTGGGCGACCTTCCAATTCATTCATTGGTGTAAGACACTAACCTGATTCTTATCTTCGTAAGTGGCTGTTCGGCTTCGTATCGAAATTCTGAGGTTATCTGTACTAGTGTTAATTCTTGTAATTAAAAGTAATTTGAGATGAATATAGATTGCAATTCATAATTTTGTCGAGATTATTGTCCAATTGTGTCTCATTAGTTGGTGAAACACCGAAACCCGTACCATTGGTATATTGGGCAAAATATGAAACTATTGCTGTTTCCGGTCACTGTCATCACTATCAATTTGGTTCCTTCCGGTGAGGAGCCTTACGTGATCACCTGGATGGCCGATTCTCTTGTGCGTACCAATTTTTGTGGACCAATGGTGTGAACCAAGTTTAGCCGTTGGATTTGATGTGAACGGCTCACAACAAAACTGAGCTCATTAGTGGGTCCAGGTCCTAAATGACCTGTGAATTATACGGGTCTATAGGGCCCGGTTCTACTGAAAGACTCAGCTGATCATAGTCGTTCGATCTTCGTCCGCACAGTTGGTCCACAGGAGAGAAACGCTCTCACTTGGATGGCCTCGTCAAATGTTTATGGCTGTGTCTCCGTTAGGAAGGCTATAAATAAAGGTCCATAAGACCATCTTCAATCGAAAGGGCTATGCTTAACCTCAATCCAGATTATAATCATGCAAAAAATTATTTTTTAATAAACATTGCCATGACATGTTTATATACCATTTCTAACCGAAGGGGAGCTAAAAATAACCCCCTCAATAATTTATTATTTTAAGTTTGTTCTTTAATTTTATTGATTAATTAAATTAAACTACCATATTAAAATAAAATTTTCAGACATATTAAAATAAGATTTCCGGACATATTTTGAGTGTCACTTGAAGATGTGGCCGTTTGAAAATTATTGAAAAAATTAAAGGAAAAATTATTGGAAGCGATAAGAGAGGGGTATGTATGAAAAAAGTGTTTGAGATGAATATAATGTGAACAATTGAAATAAAATAAGGTAAGATAGTATGAAGTGGTGAAAAGAATATGAGAAATGGTGTAGAAATGTCTTAGGTATTTATAGGAAAAAAGATTAGAAATTTTAATTTTTTTTTTAGGGCAAATCTCAGTTTACTACCCTCATATTTTGTGGTTTTCAACATTTAGTACATCAAGTTTTTTTTCGTCCTAGCGTCATACCTAAAGTGTTAATTTTGGGATAGTCTCATACATCCGTTAGTCAAATTGTCAAATTTGCTGTTAACTGATGACGTGACGCCTATGTGGGGCACCACGTGTCATTAAGGGGTCCACGTGGAATTTTTTTTTTTTTGGAGAAGGGGTTCAAAAATAAAAAAATAAAAAATAAAAAAAAAACCCTGTCTTCTACCTTCCCTAATCCCCTGCACCCTTTACCTCTCTTCGCTCTTCTGCAACCTGCACCCTTTCCCTCCCTTCTCTCTTCTACAACCTGCACCACCCTCCCGTCTCTCCTCCTTCCTCCCTTATCCCTCCATTCTCTCCTCTGCACCAACCCACCAAACCCTCATCTCCTCTACACCACCCTCCCTTCTCTCCACTGAATCAAAACCCTAATTTAAAACCAAAAAAAAAAAAAAAATCCTCAACATTTGCAACTACCAAACAAACAAAAAATGCACAATTCGAAGCAAGATTCATAATTGACACCAAATTTTACCCTAAATCACAAAACAATAAATTTAAAAATTAAAAAGACTGAGAATCGAATGAAAGAATGCATGCGACGAAATTGACTAGCAGAGCACGGAGGTGTGAGAACTCAACGGTTCATAGAGAGAGAAAGATAGGAGAGAGAGAGAGAAGAGAGATATTGCGTTTGGGTGGAAGATGAGAAACCTTAAAAGGCTATATAGAGAGAGCTAAAAGACGAAGCCGTTATAATTTCGATGGTATTTTACATGAAAATTATAATCTAGATAAGTGTGTAGGAGAGTTCGCTGTGGGGATGAAGAAGACGATGGTGGCGTGGCGAGAGGAGCGCCGTTTGATTTCGCGAGGAGGAAGATGGGAGGGGCAAAATGACGAAAAGGGGCACTGAAGCGGGAAAGAGGAAAAAGAGGGCTTATGCTTGTGGCAGCGTAGAGGTAGAAAAGAAAGCAATAGCAGAGAACAGTCGAACACAGAGAGGAGATGAAGGTTTGGTGGGTTGGTGTAGAGGAGAGAATGGAGGGATAAGGGAGGAAGGAGGAGAGAAATGAGGATGGTGCAGGTTGTAGAAGAGAGAATGGAGGGATAAGGTAGGAAGGATGAGAGGAGGGAGGGTGGTGCAAGTTGTAGAAGAGAGAAGGGAGGGAAGGGGTGCGGAAGAGAGAAGGGAGGGAGAGGGTGCGGGGGGATGAGGGAGAGAGAGGGTGCCCCGGGGGGGGGGGAGGTAGAAGACAGTTTTTTTTTTTTTTTTTTTTTTTTTGAACCCCTTCTCAAAAAAAAAAAAAAAATCCAAGTGGATGCCTTAATGACACATGGTGCCCAGTCATTGTCTACATAGGCGCCACATCATCAGTTAACAACAGGCTTAACAGTTTGACTAATGGATGTACGAGACTGTCCCAAAATTAACACTTTAGGTATGACTCTAGGATAAAAAAAACTTGATGTACTAAATGTTGAAAACCACGAAACATGAGAGTTGTAAACTGTGATTTACCCTTTTTTTTAATTTCGTCTAAAAAAAAAAAATAATAATAAGCCAACTGGGCCCAATTGAATGGGCTGGCTGGCTAAGGATTTGGATTTTGGCCTGTTGGGTTCCAAGGTTTTTTGATCCAGACCTCCATTGGAGATTGGTTTTGGGTTGAAAATGTTATCCTTTGGCCTATAATGGCCGGTCCGGTTGGAGATAACCTAATCTTCAAACTGTAGATTTCAAAGTCACTATTTTATATGTTTTAGGATTTTATTAAAAAAAATGAAAGAATATCAGAAAAAATACATTGTTACTTGAAAATGAGCAAACGTAAGTGGATATAGTAGAATTTTCTATAATTATTATAAATCCAATGCAATGAGATAATAGGTCTGGCCGAATGAGTGAATAATCCTAGCTTCCTGCCAGTTACCTCCTTTTTTTTTTTTTTTTTTTGTTAAAAGATAAAAAGAACAAGAAATAATAGGCATATAATTGGTTAAGTGGTAGATCACGGGATCGTTCTCTAGTCTCTATCCTACTGTAGGTACCTCGGAGACTCTGCCATTTCCATCACTGAAAACGTATACACGATTGCAACAAAAATTCTCCAATCTAATGAATCCAGACTTCAAGATGAGAACCGTAACCGCTGGGTTGCTCTTCTTGATTATCTCTGCAGCCTCCGACGCAGGCTTTCCAATTAGTTCAGGCCAAACATATTTGAAATCTGGAAATAGTGAAAATTAACGGCATTCAAAATTCTAAGTGCGTATTTGATATATAGTAAAACAAATAATAAAAAAAAATGAAAGTAGTGGAAAAGAGAAAGAAGAAACCTTGACCACAACATGCAGCATTTGTACAATCTTCGCTGACACAAGGTGGGTAATGAGGCCAAGATGCTCCAACCATTTTCTTTTGATTTGTTGTGGTTTGATGCATATGACCTTCTTAAATTGTGTGTGTGTGTGTGTATATATATATGCATTGGTTTTCTTAGAAAGGGGTACTGTATTCTCCGGTAGCTAAATGAATTTGTTAATTTTATAATTTGGATAGATAAATATGATTTTTTTTATTTTTTTTAACAAAGGACTGGGCCAAGCCTCACACTTGACTAGCCATAATATTGTGGTTCAAATTCATTTTTACGAAAATTAAATTTAAAATTTCTCACTTACCTAGTAAAGTAAAATACCACGAGACTGTAGTATTAAGTGACATAAATATGATTAATTAGCTTACCGTTTTAAGAAACACAACACATGCTTGCATTTGTTGGATTTTTTAGTCAAAGGAAATGAGATTTCGAAGGAAAATTACACAGGTGAGGTCACGGGTCTACAATCCCCAAATTAGTGTCTCGTATGTATATAATTTTCAACTTTTTTACATCTGTCTTCAACTTAACGCCAAACTTAAGTGGTAATCTTTCCAAAGATTAATTAAAAAAAATCAAAACTGATAATTAAAGAAAAACAAAAACCAACAGCTGCGAAATCTAGGTGTGGGCACGGTGCGGTTTCATTCTCAAAGGGGAACTGGAATTGAAAAATATCAACGGTTAAGTGCGATTCCGCTTAAATTTAGGGAAATTGTATTTGAACCCAGATAACCTCTTTCTACACCTAGCTTACTCTCCACACCCATATTATTTTTTACTAAACTGTAAATATCTTTTTAAACCAAAATTTATTACCTAAACTACCCTCACAAACCCAATTTTATATATAAATTTATATTTATACCCATTCAAAAATTAAAAACCACATAAATTCATTAAACTTTTAAACTTTCTGGGCTGAAATATTTTCTTATGCAATAACGTACCTGGGAAGGATTTCTCATGCATCGAGTGATATTATCAATCAAAATAGCCTTTTGGATTATTTGTCTCAATGTAGTAGATCCCTAGGAACATGTATATGCCGTAGAGTTCAACAATTTTTTATTTGAAAATGATGGTTCAACCTATAATCGTCTAGTAACAACTGTTTGGTTCTGTTGAAACCTCTGAAATTGTGTCTCCAATAATAAAGAATCCAAGGGAGGTAGGAACTTCACTTGTCGAATACCAGCTAGAGGTGCATGATGAAATGACTGTCAGTGAATGTTGTTCTTGCAAAGGCGAAGGATATCTGGCCAATTGTACAATCGGGATTTATGAATGAAGTGTCGAGGACTTTAAGGTAACACATTATTTTCTATCGTTAATCCATTGACAATTTGTTTTCCCTAAAACAGGAGAGAATAGACAAAATAAAAAGAAAACTAATGAAAATAGTTTGAAAACTTTAAGTTTTAACGATAAGGACAACAAATGAATAGTTACATGATTGATTTTTTAGTGTAAAAAAAGTAATTTTTCATTAAAGTAAATAATACCGGAAGCGTTTCGTTAAAATTTCCCAAAATAAAACAGGATTTTCCCTTCAGGCACCAGAAATATATGCATGCTTTGAGATTATGCATTTATAGCATCTAGTTGGGAGACTGAGCTGGTTTAACAAGATCATCCTACCAAAGGAATGTCTAATATATAATTCGAATATGCTGTTAAAGGGATCATCAAGCTTGCTTTGCATGTGTAGATGGAAAACTAGGTAATGCGGTTGAGTTGTTTGAGAGGGTTTCACAGAAAATAAAGGTGAATCATTATACTGAGGCACTTAATGATCTTCAGCTTCTATAAAGGCACACCCAACACTATTAGAAGCATATTATTGATCATCTGTTCTTGTTAGATTGATATGCAGATACTTTTTAAATAATTACCATCCTAACAGGATAAATTTGGTTTCGTTGAAAACTATTTCATCATATGTAATATTCTATTTGAAGTTTTGGAGAAAATTAGAATGTTACAAGTAATTATTGATTGTACCAAATTTACGAAAACAAACTTATAGAAATCGGTTTATAACTTAGTTGGATGATTCAAAACTTCAGAATCATCATCCATTGGTCAACAAAAGCTTGGTTTTCTCTATAAGAGCGTCTTAGGGTTTTAGGTTAGAAAAGCTTGTACGAGGGTAGAATTTGATTATTGGGTGGGTTTATTGATAAATTTTAGTTTTATTGTTAATTTCATTTTGTACTTGATGATAATTATGCAATAGGTTAAATAAGACAATTCACATTTAAAATTTCAGTCGGGGGGTAAAGAGAGGTTATATGGGTTTAAATAAAATTTCCCTTAAATATATTACTAAAACTGTATGGTTTGGTTCACACCAGTTCCAATTCGGTTCATGCCGGTTTACGGTTCCGAATACTAAATCATTT
Source organism: Pyrus x bretschneideri (assembly GCF_019419815.1). NCBI lineage: Eukaryota > Viridiplantae > Streptophyta > Magnoliopsida > Rosales > Rosaceae > Pyrus > Pyrus x bretschneideri. The sequence goes on from NW_025999501.1 coordinate 6,070,149, forward strand.
GAATACCAAATCAAAATACCCATTTAAAGTTTACTTGCTTCCTTTTTCTTGTTTTTTTGCATCCTTGTATTCAATTTCGACTTCTAAAAAATAGTTAAACAAAGTTACAAACAAAACATATCATTTCCAAATACTAAATAAAAATGTAAATGCCTTTGACACCAACCAAACAAAAACAAAACACAATTCAGATGTACATATACATTCATTATACACATATATATATCCAACATACAAATATATCCACTATGTAGTAAGAATGTTAGTGCGAATACAATAATTTAAGTCCAAAAGGGACTTATCCAGAGATTAAAAAAAAGGCTCAGGAAAAAGGGAAAGAAAACAATAGGATGTAACTTAACACTTTTAGATCATTCTATCCAAGAAAAATATGAAATCGAAACCTGATTGTCAAATTTGGAGATTTAGGAGAGAAAATGACCTCTTTTTATTTATTTATTTTTAAATGTGCCTTATCTCAATAGGTGAACTGTGCAAGTGAAATATCTAATTGAGAAATGCTTCCATGCAATCGCATGAGGCGCAACCAGTTTTGATTTTCACCACTCATTTAGTGTACAACTATTAAATTTAGTTAATTATTTACATTCACAATTTGGTTCGATTTTAAGTGGTTCTACCAGCACAAGAATTGGAACCAAAAAGAACGGTTTGGTTCGGTTCTTGAACCTACGTTCATTTTTTTTGGTCAACATGGTTTTTAACAGTTTATTTTGTTGCGATTCGATTCGGTTTCACAATTTTATGGTTTTTATGCCCACCCCTTGTGAAACCTAGCCCGATAGTTACTCACCAAACCACACCACCTTGTTGTCGTTGGCAACGTTTCTCCTCACCTCTGGCAAAGCCTCTTTTACTCTTCTTCTTTCTCCCTGGTGAACCCATTCACTGATTATTATATTTCGTTTTTGACAAGTCCCGCCCGGTCAAGTCATGCTGACCGTCACCTGAAGATGACGTAACCAAAAGTGTGAGTGATGTGATTGACTCGACCCTATGCCTGCTATCGGCCTCCTCAACCCCTGTTTCCCTGGTTACCTCAACCTTGGTTTGTTGGATTAGGTTGCCTGGTCGATACGATGCTACTAGAAGCTACCTCAAGATTCTGAGATTGTCCCTCGGCATACCACGGTGATCCGCCGCCCTAATACAGCGTATAGCCCCTCTGGTACTGTGGATAATCGCCCTGGTAATAAGGATCAGGTGGGTACTGATATGCTTCTCCTGGATACTGAGCTATATGTCACCCTGGTAGTGGTAAGCACCACCATAACCTATCTGTAGGTAGGTACAATATCCTTGAATCTGCTGGAGAGGAACTGCAGGTGGTAGTGTAGGAGATTGATTTTGTTGACTCTGCGGACACTAATTAACTCTGTGCCCCATCTGACCGCAAGTATAACACCCATTACCTCCCCTTCTACAGTTACCGAAATGACGGTTATTGCATCTATGACAGAGCGGAGCACCAGAATTGCTAGGGTTCCTCTGATTCTGAAAGCGGGAATTGCTTGTGGACTTGCCGCCCCTTCATGGCGTATTGGAATTTGATCCACCGCTCGACGATCCAGAACTATTACCACTTATCTTAAAGTTAATAAAAAAATGTAACATTAGGGATGGGTTGTCACAGTTTTGGGTTTCCTTTACCCCTTAAGTGGGTTTACTTTCTTAAGAGTCAAACTTGACCCACGATATACACAACCCACCACCATAGTTAATTGAAAGGAAATGAGGAATAAAGTTATTGATGGATAGGGTGGAAGAAAAAAGGGGGAGAGGACAAGGGACAAAAAACAAAAAGAAAAAAAAAAACCACACAAGAGGTGGTAAAAAAGCCACACTTGAGATGGCAGAAAAGCCATAAAAGAGGTGGCAATGAAGCCACCCAAAAGGGTAGCAAAAGTATCCAAAAGTATATCACTAGACATTAATGTACTATTTTTCCTTAGATCAAGAACATTTTTCCGCTAAATTTTTCCTACCTAATGAGGTTCGGCATTAGGCTACTTGCGTCGTGAAGGCCGTTTTAGTTTTGACTTAATGAAACTTCTCAATTTTCTCCATAGATGGGTTTTATGATACATTGAGTTTTTACCATAACGAGGTTTTGTATGTTTTACACCTTATGCATTCTTCCGTTTGTTCTGAGACTCGCATTCGCTCATTGTGCCTACGAGACGACTTCACCAACTACTTTCACATTTGCTTGAAGGTCTGATGTGTCTATTACTTGAGTGTTGAGTATTTACATACTCAAGAGGGAGTGTTGTAATTAATATTTCACATTATATGATTGTGCAAGTCATAAGTAGATATAAGTTAGGAATCATTCGGAATCTATTAGATATTTCCTATTAGACTTTGTATTACTTAGAGAGCAAGTTATTCTCTCCGTCTTATTACTATAAATAAAAGTACTATGCATGAGAAATCACATCCCAGAATATTCTCATCTCTCTGCTGCACCTCTTCCCTTTTCTCCCTCTAAATTTTAGGTCACAACACAATGTCACAAGTAAGAGCAACTCCAGCGTTGGAGCCCTCCCCCCTGGCAATACACTATTCAATCCACCTAATGAACAGTAATTGCCCTTAATGAACAGTAAGTAGCCCTGGCAATAGATTTTGCATCTCCACCGTTACACTTCTATAGCCCTGGCAATAGGCAATAAAATATTATTATTTTTTTTATTTATAAAATTAATACAAAATAATTTTAAATGTAATATCGGATAAGATTTTTAATCGTTGTCGGTGCGCCACGTGTCATTATCCTAAGTATTATTAAATAATACAAAATAAATAATTATAATATGGATTTCTGATAAGATTATTAACCAATCACGTCGCGCCACGTGTCATAATCGGTTCACAATCTTTGAGGATAGATTTCCATCAGATTTTAAACGAATGACGGCATGCCACGTGTCATAATCTGTTAACAATCTTGGATGATAGATTTCCATCAGATTTTTAACGAATGACGGCATGCCACGTGACATTATGCAGAACCTAATCCATTCTGAATCCTCTATATAATCCACCATCCATCTTCACAAATCTCACACCAAAATTCTCAAGATCTCTATCATTATTCATAATTTCTGCTTCCTTATTCACAAAAATCAGTTTCAATATTCATAGTTTCTGTTTCTTTCTTTCAATGTCTTCTTCTTCTTCCTCAAGGATGATGTGGGAATTGAATCAGGAAGAGGAAGACTTGTTTAACCAATCAGAATCAATGTTCAATCACCAGGGGGTAAGAAATGAGAGGGAAGAAGATGAGGAGCGTCAAATGAGAGATGACGACGTAAGAAGGGGCAGAGCCTCACATTCCCGTCGAGTCATCCAAGCTGCGGCTCAGATCTGCAGGCCCAGGCGTTCCGGAAACCTTGATAGAAGCAGGCAACGACGAGGTATGGAACTCTTGGATGATTATTTTGTTCCTAATAGTGCATTCCCTGATACGTATTTTAGACGTCGTTTTAGAATGGAACGACATTTGTTCAACAAAATCATGATTGCTGTTTGCAACCATGATTCTTATTTTGTGCAAAAAAAAGATGCTTTTGGTGCTATGGGTCTACTGCCGGAGCAAAAAATTACTGCTGCCTTGCGGATGCTTGCATATGGAGCATCTGCAGACCAAATGGATGAGATAACGAGGATGGGGCAATCAACCATTCTTGAGTCCCTGATGAGGTTTTGCGGAGCAATCGAATATATCTACACCGCTGAGTACCTCCGCAAACCCACACACATGGACTTGGAGCGGCTGTTGAAGAAGGCGGAGATGCGTGGCTTTCCTGGGATGATTGGAAGCATTGATTGTATGCACTGGACGTGGAAAAACTGTCCAAGTGCATGGCAAGGCGCTTACGGGGACAGAAAAGGGGCAAAAAGTATCATTCTGGAGGCCGTGGCATCTTTTGATACATGGATTTGGCACGCCTTTTTCGGGGTCCCGGGAGCTCAAAATGACATCAACGTCCTTGCCCAATCCCCAGTGTTCAACGATGTCCTGCAAGGAAAGGCACCAAAAGTTACATATGAGGTCAACGGACGTATGTACGACGGGCCATATTACCTAGCTGACGGCATCTACCCGCGCTGGTCAACATTTGTCAAAACAGTGCCACGTCCGCGGAGTGCGAAGGAAAAACACTTTGCAAGCTGTCAAGAGGGGTGCAGGAAGGATGTGAAGCGTTGTTTTGGTATCCTCCAAGCTCGCTGGGCGATCGTCAGGGGTGCTGCCAGATTGTTTGATGTAGAGTCGCTTCGATCCATCATGATGACGTGCATCATTCTTCACAACATGATTGTGGAAGATGAGTACGATTATGAAGCTGTTGATGAATATGAGCCAGACCCGATGAACAATTCAAGAACACGTATATATTGTGCTCATGACGCCACCGATGAGCCCGTGCAACATGAGCCATTACAAAGGGATGGACGTTACAATGAAAGGCTCATTCAACGATATACTGCATTTCAAATGCCAGACATGCACAATGCCCGACAAATTGACTTGATAGAGCACCAGTGGGCATTGAAACAAGCTGAAGATAATTAAGTTCATTTTAGTGTGTTATTTTGAATTTAGTATGTTTATGTTATTTTATTTGGTGTGTTTTATTATTTGGTATGTTTATGTAATTTTTTTATGTTTATGTTTATGTAATTCTTAGTATATGTAATCTATGTTTTTTTAATGGACTTTTAACAACATAAATAACTTACCAAATTAAATAACTTACCAAATTAATTCTTAATATAAATAACTTACCAAATTAAATAACTTACCAAATTAATTCTTAATATAAATAACTTACCAAATTAAATAACTTACCAAGTTAATTCTTAATATAAATAACTTACCAAATTAATTTGAATAAATATTCATGAACATGGAAACAACATAAATAATACAAACAATAAATAATAAATTACAACCCAAAGTGATTGGAAAATTATGGGCTCCGATTACAAAAAGTACTCTATTCATCATCACTTAACCAATTTGTGCTGCTAGGATGATCTTCTCTTGCGGTGCTAGAACCACCTTGGCTTGCTATTGTTTCTCTTGCACGCCTCCTTCGCACCACGTCCGCTTTCTCTGACTTCCAAAAAAATTTAGAATTTGGAGACTTCCCTTCTAAAGACATGTTCATAATCTCACGATCTTGTTGAGCTCGTCTTTCTTCTCTAACATGTTCCCTTTCTTGCCTAAGTAGCTCTCTTTCTCTCTCATTAGCATAAAATTCTCTCTCAACAGCTGCTGCTTTTGATGCCTTATCAGCCTTATCAGCCTCATCTTTCGCCAGTTCCCTCGCCAAAGTCAATTCACCTTGGCGAGTAAGTTCTTCCATGAACTTTGCATAATCGTTCTTGGAAGCACTCCCTTTTCTCTTTGTAGCCTTCTTACCTTGAGGCCTAATTGGAAAACGGGTCGAACCCGACGCTTGTTCAGGGAGGGGCGTTTCGGGCACTTCTTCTGCATCATCTTCATGAACATGATCGGGTGTAGAGTGTAGAGGGGTGCTGTTCATGTGCACTTCTGGACCAACTGGCACAACTCTAAATTTAGGACAATCTTTGACAATATTCCAACATTCCCACCGGTTGAATGATTTATTTTTGCTTTTGGTTTTGGCAGCATACCAAGCTTGTGCTTGAAGTTCCTACACAATAAAAATAAGTAACAAATAAATAATACAAATAAATAATTATAATGAAAATAAGTAACTAGCAAATATATACATATATATATATATATAAGTAACAAAGATAATGAAAATAAGTAACAAAGCAAATAAGAAGGCTTCAAGTTTAGTAAATAATGAAAATAATTAACAAATATATATATATATACACACATTAATTTTAATGAAAATAAGTAACAAATAAATAATACAAACAACATAATTATAATGTAACAAATAAATGTAACAAATAAGTAACAATAACATAATTATAATGTAACAAACAACATAATTATAATGTAACAAATAAGTAACAATAAATAATAAATTTTGTACGTAACAAATAAAGAATACAAACAATAAATAATAATATCTTGTTACCATATCCGAGTAATTTTCCCCACTTCGAATATTATTACTAGCTTGTGCCAAAGCGTCTCTCCACGTACTAAACGATTGGCTAAGTAATTTCCAACGACTGGACATCGATTCTTTGGTTCTTTTCCCACCAATTTTCTCAAGATAATTGGTATGAATAAGACTCCACATTTCTCGCAACTGCATCTCATTACCCGTAAGCGAACTATGAGTAACTTCAACCTAGCTAGTACACAACGCAACATCTTCAATAAGCGACCAATTCGTACCTGCACCAGTGGTCATTTTGTTGAAAAAAAAATGGATTCAAACTTTGAGACAAAGAAAGGAATGTGATTGAAAGTAGTTGAGAAAATATGAAATTGTTGTGAAGGTAGATGATAATGAGAAGGTATTTATAGAAAAGTAAAAACAATTTTTTTTACAATTTTTTTCAGATTTTTCAGATATTTTTTTGAATTTTTTTGAATTTTTTACACTTTTTTTTGAATTTTTTTTCAATTAATTAATCTCTGCCGTTGGATATAAAAAAATTTGAATTCCAACGCTCCAGATTGTGCCACGTGTCACAACGGTAACTTTTCAGATTTTTTAAACTATTTTTTCATTTATTTTTTAATTTATAAAGCATTTTAATATCCACCGTTGATCTCAGATCGAACGGTGGATATTAAATCTGACAGTTTTAAAATTTTTTACCGTTGAGATCTAACGGTCCACATTAAGTGACCGTTAGGATCTAACGTACCGTGGGAAGCCACGTGGCTTCCCAACGGTAACAGACAAAACTTTTTTTTTTTCTGATTAAACTGTCAGGACGCGCCCCCACGCGCGGGTGGGGTGCACGCGCCTGACACAAAAAAAATAAAATAATACGCTGACGCCACCCTGGCGTCAGCATGGCGTCACTCCCACCCCGGGCTCAAGGCCTGTCAATTCCTCACGGGCCTGGCCCTCGGGCCTCCCCCCTCCCCCGGCCTGCGTCACGCTGGACGCCTTCCACCGGCCCTCGGGCCTTTGTTCTGGAGCCGGTCCCCCGAGCAAAATGCAACGGTGGGAGTGCTCTAAAAGTTGTGAACTATTGAATTGATATTATTTAGATTTCCTTGTCAAATTTGCAACTCTTTATCACAAACTCTTTAAATAAATTTACATTAGATTAGCTTAGGATACTTGATATTGAAGTCTGACATATATTAAAGATCAAAGTGCAAATGGCTGTGATTAAACACAACCCAAGTTTGTTCATAAATATGTATTTCACTTTTAAGTCTGACAAGTGAAATTTTCAGATCACTTTATGCATGCGTTTTGCACGTGAATCTGACACATATTTTAAGAAAACCCATATATATGGGCTTGTCTGACTCCACTCTTGAGTGAGTTTCTCACCCTTGATCTTTTCTGATTGAATTGGCATTTAACAAGTTTCTTTGTGGGTTGTACCTGGCTAATCAAAACAAAAATATATTTAGGTTCGTTAGGATTATGTTAAGTTCATTTGCTCTTTGGTTAGAAAGCTTATAACTTTCAAGGCCTTGCTTTAGCCCTTTCGAGCCTCCTCTCCGTGTTCTTCAAAACTCCTAGCTGGAAACACTTTTTTTATGCATAAAATCTTTGTGAAAAAAACTACCATTGTTCATGGTCTAAAGCTTACTTTAAAATATTCATATAGACCTTAGTGTTACATTTTCAGTTAATTTCTTCATTCCAAATCTTTGTACGAAGAAACTGACTTGTTGAATCCAAAATTGCAGATCGTCTTTTCATCTCTTCATATCATTAGCAGTTATATGCCTCATTTTGGTGCCACAATGTGATGAGTTGAAGAAGTGAAGCTCTTTCGTTGTGAAGATTGAAGACATATCCAACTAGTGCAATATAGGCTTGCACAAAGATATAAGTTGCTCCATAAAATAGGCCTAGGATTTGAGCTTCTTGTGGTTATGAACCTTCTTTTACACTAGTGACCCGAACTCCTTAGATCCCCAATTTTTTAACCTAGTTAGGAGTTTTTTTCGGGCACATAACGATTCTTTCAATGTAATTTTTTTAATTTCATTTTCTCTTTTTATTTTATATGTAAAGGGTTTTTATTTTTTTATCTCATAACTAGAAGTGTAAATTTATAACTAGAAGTATTGTAGTCCTTTTACCCTATCCATGATGCTTTGATAAATAACATGTGCGTACTCGTTTATGAAAATTTTAACTTTATTCAAGATGTTGATCATGCTAGAATAAAGTGTGTGAAACTTTTAATCATTTGCTTCCTAAACATGGAATAATATTTAAATCTGAAATTTTTCCAAAAGTAATCTAACTTTGGTGTAACGAGTAACAAAGTGAAACATGAACAAGCTTGTACGCTCGGGACAGAGCTCGAAGCCCCCTAGGTAATAATGATTCGAAAAATATTACCTCCCAAACTTGGTGTTTGTAAAGATTTTCACTGTGATAATCGGAATACCTCCTTACTCCGAAACTGTATCTAAGCCCATGAAAAATTATTTTATTCCACACTTGCCATTGTATTGGTTGGACTAAGGATAAGAAAGTGAGAGAACTTCGTCCAGAATGCCCTCGACACTTCGATTTTGATGGTCATAACATGTCACCAACAAGGGGCTTCATTCCCAGTTCAAATTGCATGTCCATCCCTAGTGAATCTAAGTTAAAAGTTGGTTAGGGACTTTGTTGCTTGCGTGTGGGTTGGAAGCACTTTTAGAATCCTTTTGTTAGATCCAACGTGTTGGACCTAAGAGTTTCCGATCGGACTACACTTAGGTGACTTGGCTAAGTTATTTTGTGTATCAAACTCCTTTGGAATAAAATTCCTCTTGAGGATTTCCAAGTCTGGATGCCTTCTTCAGACTTGCTTACCCACATGGTGTTGTAAAATATACTTGACTTAGTACGCTAGTCTGTGATGAAGTAATCGTACGATTTCCAGATCGTCTCTTTTATTATTCCCTCGAATAGCGTAGAGCCTGAGTTTGAATGTTATAAACCACAACCCTTAGGTTGCATAAACTTTCCAGAGGCCGGATGGTGCATTGGACTTTCAGGCAGGAGGCCATGTTACCGTGTCCGTAGCTCGCCTGTCATAACCGCGCTTAATACGGAGCCTCCCAAGATGGTAACCGAATAATACGAAGCAGGCTAAAGGAGATCCCTCTAACACAATCACCTTGAATTTTTAGAATATTTACACTAAGAAGTGAAGTATTTGGACTAACGTGCAATGCGGCCCAATAATTTGGTGGCAAACTTTTCTTTCACAAGAGTTGAACCTACGAGCTCTCATTATACTGTATTATTAGTATTTTACATATAAAATGAAGATTTTATTCGTAGGGAAAAGTACATCATGAGCTAGGAAGTCATCCTAAATCCATGCTTTATTACAACTGTTATGCCTGTGATGAGATGATAGACTTAAGGACTAGACCACGGGACCATTCTCTTGTCTCTACCCGATTCTAGGTATCAGAAAGACTTTTCCATTTTCATCAGTGTAAACATACACACGATTGCCACAAAAATCGTGCAGTCCAACGAAGCCAGGTTTTAGGACAACCGTAACCGATGGGTTGTCCTTCTTGATTATTGTTGCAGCCTCCCAAGCAAGCTTTCCAATTAGTTCTGGCCAAACGTATTTCAATCCTGGAAATAGTGCATACGACATTCAAATTTGAAGGAATATCTGATCTACAAACATTCTAAGTCAAATATATGTGTAGTTGTATTTTTGTTATATTAAAAACAAATAAACAAAACATAACTTGAGAATGATAAACAAACCATGACCACAGCATTCGGCATCGGAACAGAAGCTAAAACAAGGTGGGTAAGGAGGCAATGAAGGTCTAGACATTTTCTTTATTATTTGTTGCGGTTAGATGTTAGATGCATGACCTGAGATCTGAGCCCTTGTATATATATACATCTATATGTATGTATGTTTGTACGTATGAATGTATATGGTAGCTTAATGAATTTGTTTAAATCCTGAATCTATCACTAAAATGATTAGTAGCTTACCATTTTATGGAACAGTAACAGATGCAAGCGTTTGTAGTTTAGGTCAATTTAGTAATTAACTAATGCGGTCTTTGTACTTAAATTTGAATTCTCTTCAATTTACGTAGACATAGTTGATAGGTTCAACAGGCTTAGCAAAGCCTAAATGCATCCAACAAATCCACAAGGCCCTGCCACTCCACATAGTTGTTTTATAGGTACAAATTTGTCAAGACAAAAGACGGTGGATTTTCATTGAGAGCTTGGTTCAAATATCAAAGATGCTCTGACAATTCCTTTTGAATTTCTACCCTCTTCGAATTTCTAACATACCCAATCTCCGAATTTTTAATTCCTTGATTTGTGTGCTCTAAAGAACGAAAAACTTGGTTGAAAAGTTTTGAAACCACGACGAATGACACTCGCTATGTGCTTGAAATTAGAATGGAGAAAGGAAACCATGGCGTGGTCGCACGCCACTGCTCCTTGTGACTGACTGCGGTGGCATGGTCGCACGCCACCGCTCCTTGTGACTGACTGCGGTGGCTGGACAACCTGCTGCCATCGCAACACCACCAGTAATAGCCACTGCAGCAGCGTTTGCAGCTTTCTCAATTATGTTGACTCGGTATGAAGGCCAATGTGGTTGAATCCACTTAATTGTTGTAAGAAAAAGGCTTAGTCACCTCAACTTTCAATGTTTAAAAAAATTACAGAAACAAAAGATGGTGTATGGATTTCCTGAAATTTAAGATTCGAGTGAAGTATGAGAGGGATGTGCAATCAAAAAGCAACACAGGGAAGTGTTTCCTATAGTATAAACTTGGAGAGCTTCAAACTGATGTGTGTGATCTAATGAAAACAACTGCACTTGGTGGAAATGAATATTTCTTAAATTGTTTATGCTCTACAGTTCGGTCCCAAATTCAAAATGTAACGATTAATTTGTTATTCATAAGTAGTAGCCTACTTTAAATATTTAGATTAACTGGACATGTAACGCTAATATTAATGCTATGTTGAAAGGCTAAGATTACTTTGCTTAGTTTTTTATCTTATTTTTTTCCCTGGATAACTTGGTAGAATGTATGAAGGTCAATTTTCAATGAATGAAATGTATGGTCCGAGCATTGTTAGAGCCAAATTCATGCACCGCAGTGAATAGATAGATACATAAATTTGTTTATCTGTAATACAAACCACAACTGTGAGTCGCCAAAGACACCAGGGGGCATGACGGACAAAGGCTCTCTAATACTCAAGTTAGTAAGCAATATAACACTCAAGTAGTGGGCAACTATAATATGCAATAATTGTGTTACTAGAGATGAACCCTAGAATGGTGTAGGGGTGTGATTACTTTCAGTGCACGCCAATCATTAAATTGTAAGGACTTCAATATTATAGGAAACCTGATGATTCCTTGCTGGATTAGGTTTTTATATCTTGTGAAACAAGCACAGTCAATCTCAGTGAAGTCATCAGACTTCGCCCACTGAATCTGGTACAAGATGATAGTGGTATCTCTATTCCATTTATTTAGCTCCGCATTGCTTCTAAAGTATTCGTATTCTAATCTGCTTGACTCTGGCCCTAGAAAATTATAATCCCACAATTGCCCCAAACTATGTATCTAGAAGGACTTGTCCCCTTGAGGATGAATATTATCAAAAGACCATGCCCTTTGGAGTAAGTCAGAATACGTACCATTTTACTTCTTTTGACGCTTGGTGTCTTGACTTCGTAACCCGCAAACTTTTTACGTTCTTGATTCAGCTGCACGAGAATCATAGTCTATAAGTGGCAATGATGAAGGATGTCATGATTGCAACACCAAATTACCTCGACTTTTGGACACACAAATCTCTAGATGAGATCCTCGAATTTGAAGGTTAGATTTCTCATAAACTCCTTTTTAACTACCTCAGAAAATTTTTCATGCTAGGGGTGAGGGTATGTCTCCCACAATATTGTAGTCCTTTTGCCCTATTCATGATACCTTGATAAATAACATGTGCTTACTCGTTTATAAGAACTTTAACTTTTTTCAAGTTGTTTATCATGTTAGAATAAAGTGTGAGAAACTTGCATATAGCACAAACTGTGGGTGCTCCTTATGAGGATCCAAACCAATCCAAATTAAAATCAAGTAAATAAAAAGATATATATATATACACACACACACACACACACAAAAATAATTAACTAAGAATTGATAAACACAAATTATTTAAAAACAATCCCCGACCGTAGCGCCAATTTCTTGAGAAGATTTTTACCACCTACAAAAGTAGGGATAAAAACACTATAATACTTGCAAGAGTACAAGGTAATCCTAGTATAGCAGCTCTAGCAAGGTAGTTCGCCTCAAGGATTGAATGAATAATTTATGTCAAACCAAATCTTAATTAATTACTTAAAACAAAGTTTGAGAAAAGCTGATTTTGTGATTTAAAATAATAAAAAATGAATTTAATATAAATAATTAAATAAATCGGCAAAATAAAATAAACTAAAAGAAAAAGATTATGAAAGCACTAGGGTTCTTCTGTCACCTTAACAATCCTATGTAGTTCTTCCCATTACTTATGAATTACACATGCATATTTGAATGTTAGGTTTTCCTAATATATGCCTACTTGGACCCCCAACATAGAGCGTATATCAAACATGCAATATGTATGCAGTATTCAGATCAAATCTAAACATGCATGACTCATTAAGTTTTGTGAAACCTTTTGAAAAACCATACAACCCTTAAGATGTGGTATTCATCTTAAGTGAACTTGCACATATTAACAACAAGAAGCCTTCATCAATTTCAGGGACCGACCTCCGACCAAATTTGCATCAAATTACTTTTTCAAACATCATAATGGTAACTAAGCATTAAGACATTTAGACAGTATAAACCGGTGATTAATAATTCAAAACCTGCATGCATAATATCACAAGTAAATTGAAAAGAAACTACATATTTTAGCTAAGGCTCGTGGCCTCGTCCTAGCCAAAGGAAATTAGTTACGAATAATCATAAAACAAAATATTATTAAAAACAAGGATAAGTTCCAAATAGATGCGTTCTTCTCCCCTCCAAAACCCTAATGGCTAAAAAGCCTTATTTATACTGCTACACAATTAAAATCCTTACTAAAAAAGGTATTCTAAAAACTAGAAAACATAATAATTTCTGAGAAACTATAGGAAACATAATCCTAATCAAATATGGCAAATCTGTCCAACCACAAATCAGCCACGTTTTGGACTCATATTTGCTCCAAAACCAGCCCATAATAACTAGATCTAAAGCTCGGAATATTCTAAACACTTCTCTAGAAGACCACGAACCCATCAGGGGTCATCTTGAACTCCAAAACTCGCAATTAAGCCCAAAAATGTCACTTTCTAAGACCTTGCACTTCACCTTTATTTGATCGCCATAAATAAACCACTTGCTAGAAAAATATGAAACTTTGACACGAGCAAGTTGAGATACACACGAATGTCCTCCAATTGGAATTACTCCAAAATTCATCCACTTGATCATGTTTTGCTCCAGATGAAGTCAAAAATCCTATATTGAAAATACAATTTAAAGTATCAAAATTCTTCCAAAATAATAACCAAAATAAACTAAGATTAGGGTAATATATATAATATAATATTGACTCATCAAAACTTTTTATCCTTTACTTCCTAATCACGGAATAATATTTAAATTTGAAAAATCTTCAAAAGTAATCTAACTTTGGTGTAATGAGTAACGGAGTGAACCATGAACAAGCTTGTAGGGTTGTGACAGAGCTCGAAGACCCCTAGCTAACAATGATTCGAAAAATATTACCTCCCAAACTTGGTGTTTGTAAAGATTTTCACTGCGATATTTAGAGTACCACCTTACTCCAGAACTGGGTCCCATGAAAAATATTTTATTTCGCACTTGCCACATTGTATTGGTCAGGCTGAAGATGAGAAAGTGAGAGAACTTCGTTTGGAATGCCCTCCGACACTTTGATTTTGATGCGCTCTTCTCTCTTCAAGTAAAGTTTCATTTGTCTGTTCGTTCACCTGGCATTATTTTGGGTATGAGGATTTTGATGGTCATAACGTGTCACCAACAAGGGGCTTCCTTCCCAATTCAAATTGCATGTCCGTCCCTAGTGAAACTAAGTTGAAAGTTGGCTAGGGACTTTGTTGCTTGTGTGTGGGTTGGAAGCACTTTTAAATCCTTTTGTTAGATCCAATACGTCGGACCTAAGAGTTTCCGATCGGACTACACTTAGGTGACTTGGCTAAGGTATTTCTTGTATTAGAGCTCCTTTGGAATAAATTTTCTCTTGAGGATTTCCAAGTCTGGATGCCTCCTTCAGACCTACTTACCCACATGGTGTTGTAGAACGTACTTGACTTACTACTTTAGTTTGTGATGAAGTAATCGTACTCAAAGTTAGAACTAGGAGCCACTGTCAAATAATTTTCGGATTGTCATTTTGATTATTCCCTCGAATGGTGTAGAGCCTAAGTTTGTATGTTAGAACCCACAACCCTTAGGTTGCATAAACTTTCTAGAAGCCGGATGGTGCATTGGACTTTCAGGCAGGAGGGCATGTCGCAGTGTCCGTAACTCGCCTATCATAACAGCGCTTAATACAAAGCCTCCTAAGATGGTAACTGAATAATACGGAGTAGGCTAAAGGAGATCCCTCTAACACTATCACTTTTAATTTTTAGAATATTTACACTAAGAAGTTAAGTATTTGGACTAACACGTGATGCGGGCTGATAATTTAGTATCAAACTTGTCTTTTACAAGAGTTGAACCAAAGGGCTCTTATTAGACTGTATTATTATTATTTTATATATAAAATGAAGATTTTATTCATAGGAAAAATTACATCATGAACTAGGATGGTCATTCCAAATCCAAGTTTATTACAACTGTTATGCCTGTGATGAGATGATAGACAAATTGTTACTCAAGGACTAGACCACGGGATCATTCTCTAATCTCTACCCGATTCTAGGTATCAGAAAGACTTTTCCATTTTCATCAGTGTAAACAACATATATACACAAGACTGCAACAAAAATCGTTTGCAGTCCAATGAAGCCAGGTCTTAGGACAACACCGTAACCGATGGGTTGTCCTTCTTGATTATTGTTGCAGCCTCCCAAGCAGGCTTCCCAACTAGTTCTGGCCAAACATATTTCAATCCTGGAAATAGTGAACAAGGAATATCTGATCTACAAACATTCTACAACAAATAAATGTGTTGTTGTGCTTTTGTTATATTAAAAACAAATAAACGTAACTTGAGAATGAGAAACATACCTTGACCACAGCATTCGGCATCGGAACAGAAGCTAAAACAAGGTGGGTAAGGAGGCAATGAAGCTCTAGACGTTTTCGTATTATTTGTTGCGGTTAGATGTTAGATGCATATGGCCTTGAGACCTGAGACCTTGTGTGTGTGTGAGTGTATATATATATATATATATATATATATATATATATATATATATATCATAAATGTGTGTATGTATATGTTTGTATATATGTGCACAATCAAAACGTACGGTAAGCAAAGTATCCTCTATTATATGGTAGCTTAATGAAATTGTTTAAATCCTGAATCTACTAATATGGTTAGTAAGAAGTTTAATTAGATGCAATGGTTTTTTTGTTAAAAAAAAATAAAAAAAATAAAAAATAAAAAATAAAAAAAATAAAAAAAAAAAAAAAAAAAAAAAAATACACAAATATGGTTAGTAGCTTACCATTTTTTATGGAACAGTCAACAGATGCATGCGTACTGTAGTTTAGGCCAAGTTTAGCAATCAACTAATGCAGTCTTTGTACTTAATTTGATTTCTCTTCAATTTTAACCTGACATATGGGCTCAACGGGCTTAGCAAAGCCTAAAATAGAACCAACAAATCTAGAAGGACCCATTGATGGATTTAGCCTGGAATGACTCAACACGGAAATCCATCAGAATATATCAAAATATATATGAGATAACAATTCCTATAAGCATTGATAAAAAATTGGCTGACTTTCAATGTTGTTAAGACTCTTCCCTGAATGAGACTTCTAATGGGTGGCCATATGCAGTTCACATTGAGGGTAGGTTTCTTGGTAAGTCGATTGTCTTTTCTTCATCAGTAAGTACATAAGCCTGGAGAGAAAAATAATTCAGAAAAATCTAAACTTGACGTGTGGACTTTTATTCAGAGTTGATGAGAACTACCCTTCATAAAATTAGCGTGGTTTTGGTCTTTAATATTAGGTGTTTAATTTATTTTGTAAGTATAAATTCGTCAAGATTAAAGACGGTAAATTTTCATTGAGATTTTGGTTTAAATATCAAAGATGCTCTAACAATTCCTTTTGAATTTTTCTAATGCACCCAATCTTGGAATTTTTAATTCCTTGATTTGTGTGCTCCAGAGAAAGAAAAAACTTGGTTGAAAAGTTTTGAAACCATGACTAATGACACTCGATATATGCCTGAAACTAGAATGGAGAATGGAAACCATGGTGTGGTCCCACGCCACCGCTCCTTGCAGCTGACTACGGCAGCTGGACAACCTGCTGCAATCGCAACACCACCAGTAACAACCACTGCTGCAGCGTCTGCAGGCCAGCTTTCTCAATTATGTTGACTTGGTATTTGGTATGAAGTAGGGATGGCAACGGGGATGATTGGGTTACCCATAACCGAACCCGTTTGTTTTCTCTGTACCCGAAACCGTAAAAAAACCCGAACGGGTATTCCCCGTAAGGGAATTCATCGGGTAACGGTTTTCCCGTAACCGTAAAATTTAACCGATTAAACAATTAGAGGGACGAGGAAGCCGGTGGTGTTTCGGGGGACTATGAGGTGATGGTGCGAGAGGGATGAGGAGAGAGAGTGAGAGGTTGCAGAGATAGTGAGGGTCTGGAGGTGTGGTTCGAGGGCTCGCCATGGTGGGGTGGTGTGGGTGGTGGTGCCGTGTGTGTGTAGCTCGGGATAGGTGAGGAGAGTGTAATGAGGAGAAGGAGAGAAAGAGAGAGAGAGAGAGAGAGAGAGAGAGAGAGAGAGACTTGCAGAGAAGTGAGGTGAGGGAGAGAACACGGGAAGAAGAGAAAGGTGAGGGATGAGGGAGAGAAGATGGTGGTGTGGTGTGTAATGAGGAGAAGGAGAGAAAGATAGAGAGAGAGAGACTTGCAGGAAGTGAGGTGAGGAAGAGAGCATGGGAAGAAGAGAAAGGTGCTTGGGGAAGGGAGAAGCACAGAACACAAAAATGGGACTTTTGTAGTCTCAAGACTTTTGCATGTGTGGGTACGTGTGTAGTGTGTGTTGCTCAAGACTTTTGTAGGACGTAGTCGTCGACCTCTCGCTAAACTTGACCATTCATGAGTTAAACAAAGTATTTCAAACTCGAATGCTTCTTTATTCTTCCACGTAAGAAGGCATTTATAGAGAACAAGACACGAGCGTAATTGAATAAGTAAACCTAATTCCTTGAGAACAAGAAAACCTACATCTTAATAAAATAACATAAAATAAAACAACTACGTAATAAAATAACCCTATAATAAGATCCTCTACCAAGGGAATATCCTTACACCCGATAAGGGAGACAGCTACGGAGTAGGATTCTCTCCTCTCATTTTTTTTCCTTCTCTTCTCTTCTCTCCTATTTGAACAGTCATGGTTAAGCCATATCAACATTTTATATTAATTTTTTTTTATAGAAATTGAAAGACAAAATAAAGAATGTGAGAGAAGATGATGGAAAGAGAAGGGGAGAGAATCCTGGTCTGACTATTACACCAGTTGGCCTGCTGAGCACCTAACCTGCTACAGATGACCAAATGACTTTCTTCCTTATAAATAGCCAACTCACCCAACTCACAAAAGGCAACTGGTAAGGGTCTAACTGGCCTTTTACTACAGTGGTGGAAAGGAGTTAAATCTTTTCATGACGGCGTAGATTCGAACTCCGTCAGTAGCTAATCTAACAAAAATCTATCATTTGACAAAAAAAAAAAAAAAAAAAAAAAAGATCCAACTAAACTCACAACCCTCTTCTACTATTCAATTTCTCTCGAACACTTTATTAGGAGAGGCCATTGGGCAAACATCAGGGGGATTTTGTCAATTGATCATACGGGTTTTTTCTTTTATTTTATTTTTTTATTTGCAAGTTCTCCAGTCAATTCCTACTTTGCCAACTTTAATAGACTATATAATTGTCGTTATAATAGATTTTGAATGTGGATTCATTTTTGTTATCATTTGCACCTAGTTAAGATACTATTTAAGCATGTTGCTTCTGCTATAGCGGTCTATACTATACAAACTACTAGCATTCCTATCAATTTTTATGATTCTCTTGGTAAAATCAATAGAAACTTTCTTTGGGGTAATATGGATGATAGAGCCAAACCGCACCTAGTGAGTTAGAATAAAGTTTGTTGTCCCATGATTAAAAGGAGTCATGGCATTAAAAAACCAAATCAAATGAATAGGGCCCTTCTTGCTAAATCAGGTTGGAGGTTATTGAATAAGGACAATGGCCTATGGGCTAATATGTGCAGGAAAAAGTATCTCAAACATGGTGAGGCTGATATTTTTAACATTACAGTTTGGAAGGGTGTTTCTTTCTTGGAGTAGTATTACTCATGGTGTTGAGACAAATGATACCTTAATTAATTGTGCTCTGCTTTCAGTTCATGGTTTTGATCCAAATTTAAAAGTTGTAGATTCATTGAGAATGGGTCTTGGAATGTTGATAAGTATTATGATTCCTCCCCACGTTATACAGAAAATTCTTTGTATTCCGCCAGCTTTGTCATGAGGTGGCAATGATTCTATGATTTGGAGTGGCACCAATAATGGAGAGTATAGTGTGAAAAGTTGCTATCTTATGAATTTTCCTAACCAAGAATTTGCTGACAATTCTTGGGCTTTCATTTGGAAAATCAAGTTGCCTTCTAAATTCACATACTTTCTTTGGATTTTGACTTATGGTAAGCTGCTGACTAATGAGAAACGTTGTAAAAGACACATGTCTAGCAACACTTTTTGTCAAATTTGTAATTCTGCAGTGGAGAATATTTCGCATGTTTTCTCAAGTTGTCATGTTGCTATATAGCTTTGGAGCAATATTCCTTTTCCACATCATCCTCATGGGAACCAATTCGATTCCTTTCTTGGTTGTTGTAGAAAAAGGTATGTAGGCTAAAAAATATATTTGTTATTGATACGTGAATGTGGAAAAATGGAAGAGAATGCTTTTTTTCTCATTATTTTTCTCTACAAGATTACAAGGATATATATACATGATACAAGTGTGTAGGTAGGACAAGGTAGCCGTCCTAGTGTGTAGGTAGGACAAGGTAGGACGGTTGTAGGACGACTTGACGGCTGTAAGACGGCTAGTGTGTAGGTAGGACGGCTGTAGGACGACTTGACGGCTGTAGGACGGCTAGTGTTTAGGTAGGACAAGGTAGGACGGCTGTAGGACGGCTTGACGGCTGTAGGACGGCTAGTGAATAATATTATATACAATTACACAAGGACTCCAACCATATTCCTTATTTGTCTAACACTCCCCCTCAAGTTGGAGAGTGGATGTCAAGAACTCCCAACTTGCGTAACATACCCGAAAACTTTTCTTTCCCAAGAGGTTTGGTAAACAAGTCTGCCAACTGTTGTGCCGTACCCACATGCTTGGTCTCTATTGTGCCATCTACAATCTTATCTCGTATAAAGTGACAATCCATCTCAATGTGACGAGTTCGTTCATGAAAAACAGGATTGGCAGCTATATGTAACGCTGCTTGATTATCACAAAATAAAATGGAAGGACCATCCAAAGGAATGTTCAAATCCTTCAACAAAAAACGAAGCCAAACTATCTCGCAACAAGCACCTGCCATGGCCCTATATTCCGCCTCTGCTGAAAAGAGCGAAACGGTTTTCTGTCGTTTCGTCCGCCAAGAAATCAAAGAACCGCCCAAGAATACACAATACCCAGTAGTCGAACGGCGAGTGATAGGGCAACCTGCCCAATCAGAATCACAAAACGCAGTTAACTTGGTCTGGTTGTCAGAACGAAATAATAAACCTTGACCTGGAGTAGCCTTCAAATAACGAACAATACGAAGCGCAGCATCCATATGAGATATCCTTGGCTCGTGCATAAAACGGCTTAGAACATGCACAGAATAGGTGATGTCCGGCCGAGTGATAGTGAGATATATTAACCGACCTACTAATCGTCGATACTTTTCAGGATCCTTGAGAAGTTCTCCTTTATCAGATAATTTTGTGTCATCCATAGGAAAAGCAATGGGTCGTGCTCCCAAAAAACCATAGTCCTTGAGAATCTCTAATGCATACTTGCATTGAGAAATATAAATCCCTTGTTTGGAATGAGAAACCTCAATACCCAAAAAATATTTTAAATCACCAAGGTCTTTTATCCGAAAATGATCACGGAGAAAAGACTTCAGAGAATTAATGGCACTAGCATCATTGCCTGTAATCACAATATCATCCACATAAATGAGCAAAGCTGTGAAAGAAATACCAGACTTTTTAGTGAACAATGAATAGTCAGCTTTGGATTGTTGAAAACCGGCAGAAATGATGGCACTAGTGAATTTGGCAAACCATTGGCGAGAAGCCTGCTTAAGACCATAAAGTGACTTGTGAAGGCGACACACAAGATTCTCCCCCTGTCGCCGAAGACCAGGAGGAAGAGACATATAGATTTCTTCATGTAAGTCACCATGTAAGAAAGCATTATTAACATCAAGCTGATGAAGAGACCAAGACTGACTAGCAGCAAGAGCAAGAAGACAACGCACCGTAATCATCTTAGCAGTAGGAGAAAAAGTGTCATGATAATCAATACCTTCAGCCTGAGTGAAGCCTTTAGCAACCAAACGAGCTTTGTAGCGGTCAATAGAGCCGTCGGAATTGTGCTTGAGTTTGTACACCCACTTACAACCAATGGGAATTTTGCCAGGGGGCAAGGAAGTTAAAGTCCAAGTACCATTAGCATGTAAAGCTTGAAGCTCCTCAGTCATAGCACGTTGCCAATTGGGGTCAGTGGCAGCCTCGGCAAAGGAGAAAGGCTCCACAGTCCGACTGACAGAGTTAATGTAAGAAAAATGCCTGGGAGAGTAACGGTGATAAGAGAGAAAATTACAAAGTGGATATCGCGTACCTTGTGTAGAACCGGGTTGCGAAGTCGAAGATGGGTGGGATGGCAGAATCACCTGCGAGCAAACGTAGTCTTTTAAATAGGATGGAGGTTTATGGGCACGGGAAGAGGTGCAGGGAAGGGGAGGATTGGTAGGTAGTGGGGGGGGTAGGGATGTCCGTGGGTAAAGGGGCATGGGGAGGAACGGGTAATGGGGCAGCAAGGGAATCTGTGGGAGGTGTGGAAGGGGAGGAAGGTGAAGGAGGGTGAGGCGTTGGGGCAGGAAGGGGTGGGTTATATGTAAAGTCCAGAGGGGGTGGGATGGGTAGGGTAGGCGAAGAGGATGGGATAGGAGGGTGAGAAACGGCATAAGGGAAAGTAGTTTCGTGAAAGATGACGTCTCGACTAGTGAAAATGCAGTGATTGTCGAGATCGTAAAGGGTATAGGCCTTTTGTCCATGAGGATAACCGAGAAAAATGCAACGATGAGCCCGAGGGGAAAATTTGGTGGTGGGAGTGACAGAGGTGGCATATGCCAGACAACCAAAGACGCGGAAGTGGTCATAAGATGGGGTTTTCGAAAAGAGAACCTCAAATGGGGATTTATGATGGAGAAGACGGGTAGGGAGACGATTGATGAGATAAGTAGCGGTAAGAACACATTCCCCCCAAAACTTGATAGGAAGATGGGATTGAAAACGAAGGGCGCGAGCGGTTTCAAGAAGATGACGATGTTTTCTTTCAACAACGCCATTTTGTTGGGGGGGTATAAACACAAGAAGTTTGTAAAAGCACCCCATGATCAGAGAAAAAACTACGAAGAGATAAAAATTCACCACCATTGTCAGTACGAATGCATTGGATGGTAGTGCGGAATTGGGTAGTGACATAAGCAAAAAAATCCTTAATTAATTGTTGAGTGTCGGATTTATGTTTCATGAGGAAGACCCACGTAAAGCGAGAAAAATCATCCACAATGGTTAAGAAATAATGAGCACCAGAAAGAGAAGATTGACGATTCGGGCCCCAAATATCACAATGAATTAAAGCAAAAGGGAAAGTTGATGAAATTGAACTCAAAAGAAAAGGTTGACGAGTTTGTTTTGCCAACGGACAAACATCACAAATATGACTAGAATCAAAAGTACAATTAAGAGAGCTAGATGCTAAAGCTTGCAAACGAGTGGAGGAGGGGTGACCTAGACGCCTATGCCAGAGGGAGGATGGGATGGTAATGATGTTGCAGAGAGGTTGACGGGTGGGGAGAGAAGAGGTAAGGGCCACAAGGTAATACAGATCGCCACGTCGCTTACCCACACCAATCATCGCCTTCGAAACCAAGTCTTGCAAAACACACCAAGAAGGAAAGAAGGTTATGGAACACGATAATCTATCTGTAAGTTTACCAACCGATAAAAGGTCCACTCGAAAATTAGGGACACATAAAACATCCTTCAAAGTAGCTAATGAATTTAAAGGAAGAGTGCCGGTAAAAGTAATGGGAGCGGAAGCACCACTAGGCAAAGAAACAGGCAGCAAATGTGAAGGAGAACGATTAACCAAACATGAGGCGGAAGAAGTAATATGATCCGTAGCACCACTGTCAAGAATCCATTGACCATGACGAGAGGTGACAGGTAACAAACCTTGGGCAAAATCAGTAGTGAGCACGGCATTGGCCTGAGGAGGGGTGGTGGTGTCACGTAGAGCAGCTAGAACACAGGAGTGCTGCTCGGCAGAGAGGTCAAGCATGGCAAGCTGCAAGTCATGCAAAGTGGGCTGGGCCCCGTGCACTTGGTGGGTCGCTGGAATAGAAGAGGAGGCGGGGGCCTGGGTGCCTTGCACGTGATGGGCCTGGGTGAAATTATGGGGCCGGGAAGCAGAAACCCGTGGCTGCCGGGGAGGACTGGAAGGTGCATGGCTGCGGGAAGAACTGGAAGCAGTGGCACGGCGCGGTGGTCGCCACGGTTGGCCATGGAGGGGATGGCCAACGGGATAGCCATGAAGTTTATGGCAGGTGTCTCGGGTATAATAATCAAAATTGCAGTAGGTGCAGTGGAGGGGAAGACGAGCAGAGGAGGGACGGGACGGGCCACGAACAGCCATGGCAGCAGGTTGATCGACAGAGCGGAGGACGCCCAGGGAGCGTTGTTTTTCAGCTTGAGACACCGAGGAACAGGCCTGACGAACAGTGGGAAGGGGATTCATTAAAAGAATCTGGTCACGAACAGCAGCAAAGGATTCGTTGAGGCCCATTAAAAATTGCATAAGTTGTTGACGGTCATGCTTGGCGTTGCAAGAGTACGTGTAACCATCATTATAAGAAGCAAGCTCATCCCAGAGAGCTTTCAGGCGAGTAAAATAGGCGGAGATAGAAGAAGAACCTTGAGAAATTGTAGCAAGTTCCCGGTTGAGTTGGAAGATGCGTGGAGCATTATTCTGAGAGAAGCGTTCGCGAAGATCATCCCATACAGCTTGGACAGAGGTGGAAAAAAGCACAGATTCTTGAAGGTCAGGTTCCAAGGAATGCAGAAGCCAAGAGAGAATCATGTCATTGCAACGACGCCAAGCCGCGTGAGCATCAGGGTCGTCGGAGGAAGAAGGTTCTTGGATATCGCCAGTGATGAAACCAAGTTTATTCTTGGCACTCAAGGAAAGCTGCATGCCACGGGCCCAGGATGTGTAGTTATCACCATTCAACTTCTTAGATACAAGGACAAGATTCGGGTGGTCGGAATGATGAAGGGAAAAAACACCATCGGAAGAAGAAGAGTCAGCCATGGGAACGGCAGAGAAAGCTGCCGAAAAAAAAAATTAGGGCTAGGGTTATAACCTGCTCTGTATACCATGTAGAAAAAGGTATGTAGACTAAAAAATATATTTGTTATTGATACGTGAATGTGGAAAAATGGAAGAGAATGCTTTTTTTCTCATTATTTTTCTCTACAAGATTACAAGGATATATATACATGATACAAGTGTGTAGGTAGGACAAGGTAGCCGTCCTAGTGTGTAGGTAGGACAAGGTAGGACGGCTGTAGGACGACTTGACGGCTGTAGGACGGCTAGTGTGTAGGTAGGACAAAGTAGGACGTGTAGGTAGGACAAGGTAGGACGGCTGTAGGACGACTTGACGGCTGTAGGACGGCTAGTGTGTAGGTAGGACAAGGTAGGACGGCTGTAGGACGGCTTGACGGCTGTAGGACGGCTAGTGAATAATATTATATACAATTACACAAGGACTCCAACCATATTCCTTATTTGTCTAACAGTGTGGAGGTAAATTTAAAATGCAAAGATCCGCATGAGCTTGGATTATCTTGGAATCTTGTTTTTGTTGTAGCCTTATGTCTCATATGGAAGTGGAGGTGTTGTGCTATATTTTGTCCTAATTTTACTAAACCTCCTAATCCAAAGAAATGCATCTTTGAGTATTCTATTGAATGGCTCAAAGCTAATGTTAGCATCTCTAGTAAACACAACCATATGCAGGTTCTCTTGGCTTGGGTTCCTCCTTTGTCTGGGACCTTTAAGTTAAATATGGATGGTGCTAGGCTTGGTTCTAATGGGGTGATTGGAAATGAAGGACTAAATAGAGACTGGTAATGGTAACTAGATCACTAGTTTTATTGCTAAATAAAAGAGTTCGGGAAGTTCTCCATGATGAGCTTTGGGTTTTGTTTTATGGGTTGAAAATAGTTCAAGCTAGAAATTTCTCTCATCTTATTGTGGAGGCTGATTCTGCTTTGGTGGTCTCTCTCATTCATGGTTTGTCAAGCCTTAATAATCATCCTCTCTATGATCTTATCTCGGAGTGCAGAAGTTTGATCATTGAGAACTGGAGTTGTGATGTGCAACATGTTCATAGAGAATGCCATTTTTCAGCTGACAGGTTAGCCCAATTGAGTTTAAATAGCGAGATGGAGTTTCAAGAGATTGCGGAGCCTCCTCCTTGTTTAGTTTAAACTCTTTTAAATGACTGATCTGGAGTCACTACAGCTAGATTAGTTGTTCCTTAGTGTTTCTCTTTTTTTCTTCCATTTTACCAAAAAAAAGAAAAAAAAAACTATTTAACCCTATCTAATAACATCGTTTATTATGATTGTAATCCGGTTTGAGGCTCGAGATTTAAATAAGTCTCGTTTATTGAAAAAAAAAAAAAAACAATGGTAGACTTTGTTAATTAATATTTTCTAATATAATTTATTGAATAGGAAGAATATCCGAGAAAAGTACATCATATGTCAGGATCATCCATTCTCCCTCCAAACTAGAAAATTAAAAAACATAAGCGCATCTGGTAGACTTTATTATCATGCGCACACTCTCGTCTCTACCGAACAAACGGTACCCGCGAGACATTCCCAGATTCATCAATGAAAACATACACACGGTTGCAACAAACTTCCACCCCTATAATTCCACTTTTTTTTACCACAATCGTAACCCCTGGGTTGGTCTTCTGGATTATTGCTTTAGCCTTACCCAAAGGCTTTCCAAGCAGTTCAGGCCAATCAGTTTGATGTCCTGCAAAAACGTGGACACCAAATTTAAATTTCCCCGAAAATCTGCAACCCTTCTACACCAAACCATGTATACATAGTTGTGTATTATTATATAGTTGTGTATTATTATATTAAAAACAAATAAACATAACATAAAACTTGGCAAAGAAAAACAACCTCGACCACAACATGCAGGATTGGTGCAGCCATCGTTGGCACAAGGTGGGTAACGAGGCCAGGTAGACATCTTCTTCTGATTCTGATTAGCTGAGGTGTGATGCGTATGACCTTCAGACGTTGTACCTATATATATGCACTATAGTCATCCTGAATGGGAAGGCTATTAACAATATTTTCCATCTAAATTCACATTGATTCAGATGAATCACATTGGCTTTTTTAGTTGAGAAATCCTCTATAATTTAGTATATTCATGAATTTGTTTAATTCCTAAATCCAAATCGAAAAATATTAGTGATTAGTTTACCATTTTAAACGAACAAATGCATGCATTTGTGGGTTAGGTCGATATGGAGGCCCCTAGCACCTAAGTTTTAATTTTCCTGTCTGTAAATTAATGTAGCTGACAATATCGTATTGTAAAGAGACAAGAAGAACAAATTCATATATAAGAAGCCAATGAGCTAGTCGAGAATATACACAATTTTATTGTACGAAAGCTAATCATTGTTTCTATAATTTATTGTTTACTTCTTGGGAATTATTATTAGCACTCCAAAAATCTTATTCTACACTCCAAACTTTCTATATTAAGAAAGAAAAATACACTTATGAGGAGTGTAGAATGAGATTTTTGGAGTGTCAATAACACTTCCCTACTTCTTTTCATTAAAACTCTTTTTGGATGTGACATTTACATAGATTTAGCTAGGGTGCACTTTTGTTCACCCACATTAACCTTGGTGTATGCTCACCATACATCTCAAATCTTGAAAAGTGCTCTCTTACTTGACCATGATTTAACTATTTATTGTTAATATTTTATTTTAGGAATTGTATTGCCACTCTACAATTCTCATTTTACCCTCCAAACTTTTTTGGAGTGCTAATAACAGTTCTCTTATTTTAATGCATTATCATCATTTTAGCATTTATCTTTTAACTTTTTAAAGAGGGTAAATTACATATTACTACCTCAACTTTGGGTCAAATCACAAACTCATACTTTATCTTTTAAACATTGCAATGTCATACATCAACTTAGAAAATAATTGCAATGTCAGACCTTCAATAAAAAATCATCAATTTATTTGTTAACTGCTGATGTGACAGGTGTAGGTGCTGCATGATTGATGACAAATCATCCAATTCATGCCACGTGGCAAATAGATATTTTTTAATTTTTTTTAATGATTTAACACCAATAAAAAAGAATATTAATTTAAATATAATTACATTAGTTAATTTAAAAAAAATTGCAATAATGAAAAGATTAAACACCATCAATCTCTATACCACAACACCACAACCACTTCTTCTCAAACCCTTCGCCTCTTCCGGATAACCACGTCCTGACTTGTCGTTTTCAACTCCATCCACTTTCCCAACGACGTCGGCCCTAGTCTCATCGACTAGCAGAACTCGCACGCCATTCTTGACAACACCATCGTCTCCCAACAACATCACCCTCTCTGACAAACTCCCTCGAGGAGGAAGACGGATCTTGGCAACTTGATGAACCTCGTGGTCTTCTGACTCACCGATTACAGCTTAGTCGGTGTAGATTCTAACTTGCTAGGTCGACTCATAAACCTCAAGGAAATTGTCAAAATTGCCCTCTTTGAACACCTTAGTGAGGTTGTTAACATTCCCAAGGTCGTTGGCCTTAGCGAGGGTGAAATTGTCAAAATTATCCTCGAGCTCTTGTTAGGACTCTTGGACGTCAATACTCGGGATAGAGTGCAATGACTCATCCCCAAATATTTCGGTTTTTATAATTTTAAAGCGTGAATTTACAAAAATGCCCTTCGAGGAAAAAAACGTTGACTTTTGTTGATCGTCGTGTCGTGTTGCGTAAGACTCTTTTTCTTGGCATATCCTTGTAGGACTCGTCAGTTTGAACGCGTGTGTACAAGCGTGGAGCTCAAACGAAGATTTTACGGATTCGGAACAATAAGGGCATTTTGATAATTTTTCAATTGGAGATATTTCTCCATCATAGACCATTAGGGTAGGGGTGGGTTCAAAAAACCGAAAACCGAAAAAAACCGACAACCGAACCGGACCGAGACCGAAAAAAACCGAACCGCAAAAAAACCGAACCGAAATTGTCAAACCGAACCGAACCGAATCTGACCAGTTCGGTTTCGGTTTTTGAGGCTCGGAAACCGAACCGAACCAAACCGAACCGATATATATATAATTTTTTTGAATATTTATAAATAGTTTAGTCATACAATCATAACAAAACAGAACTTGTTGCCAAGTTGGTTTCAGTGAAAGTTTACAAGCATGGAGGCATGGGTTCGAACCCTCATGCCTCCAGGATTTGTGAGATGATTTTAAATTTTTTAATCTTTTTATTGTAACCCTAACCCTCCTCCTTATTTTTCATTCCCCTTCCCTGCCTCTCTTCCCTCCCTCTCCTCTCTAGACTCCAACCCATCTCTCTCTCCCTCCCTCTCTCTCGCTCTCCGTCGGTGAGAAGCAGCTGCAGCCATGGTGCAGTACAGCAAGGTGGCCCCGACCCCTCTGCTTGCAGATGCTTGCGGATTCTGGGTCCCAAGGCGTCCTGCATCTCCTTCAAGGACTCTGCTTGCAGATGCTTCGGCTACATGGTCTCCAAGAAGAAGTACATCTTCACCATCGACGACGATTGCTTTGTAAGTATCGCTTTTGGGTTTCGAAAACTTGGGATCTTAATTGGGGCTGTTTTGGATGTGGGATTTGATTTTTGAGTTGAAAAGGTTGGATCTTGGTGGGTTTTGGGAAGTGGGTTTTGTTGGGGTTTTCGAAATCTTGTTGTTCAATTGAATTTCGATTCGACTCGAATTGATTAGTTTGTGATGAAATTCTGTTGCTTTTGTTGTTTAGATCTGTTTCTGCTGCTAATGTTTGACTTACCCTCATCTGTTTCTGCCTCTCTTCCCTCCCTCTCCTGATTGTAAATGTAATTGGTTATTTATACATGTTGATTTTGATTTGATAATTGATGTTAAAGACTTTAACATCAGAATGAATGTTGTAAAACTGTGCTTGTTGTCAGATTAGCCTCACGAACTCGCTACTTCGTTAAAGTAAGCTTCTTTCTCTCTCCTTTTAATTTCGTTTTCTTTCTTCACCATCGCCAAGAAGACGAAGAGTTCCCGGCTGTTTTCACCTTCTTGCGAATGGCGGTCTGTCAAATGAGTTTTCTGTGGCTATTAGAACTTGCTTTCAATTGGGTATAGCTCAGATTTTCGATATCTTGCAATTTCTGGGATATTATTGCATTTTCGGAGATATTGAGGTTTGTTCCTTGATGAGCTCTCAGTGCGTGTAGGTTGCTAACTTGCTGTTAGTATTGGGTAGAGTTTAGATTTTCTGCATCAAAAATGGTTTCTTGATTTTTGAGGAATTTGGCTCCCCAGTTGGTTGTTGCTGCAGAAGCTGAGGTTTTTTCTGTATTTGGGACTTTGCCTTATGAAGCCTTTTCATTGTTTTGTTCTTCAGAAGTAGTATCTTTGTTATCTTCCGGATTTTGAATGCTGGGAATTCTGTTCTGTTGAATTGTGCAGCTGTTTTACTTCATATTTCCATTTTTTTTTTTAATAATTTTGGAGGGAGAAAAAAAAAACCGAAAAAAAAACCGAAACCGAACCGAAAAAAAAACCGAACCGAAAAAAACCGAAAAAAAATTGAACCGAACCGAACCGAACCGAAATTTCGGTTCGGTTTCGGTTTTGAGAAAAAACCGAACCGATTAGAACCGAACCCAGCCCTACATTAGGGTGCCAACATGCCCCATTTCTAGGGTGTTCATTTTTCTCCCCCAATCTCTTGGACCTTCTCGAACATTATCTCTTTTTCCTTGTCTTTCCCCCTATCTCTGCAAACTCATTTACCTTTCTTCTCTCAAACTCTCCCTCTCATTACTCTTTTTTTCTCTCCGAGCACAGACACACACACACACAACCACCACAATGAAGACTGGATAACCACCACCGTGGCTTACACTCCAGTGATCCCACCACCTTCGAGACATCCCCATTGCAATTCAAACCTGCTAAGGCTTCTCTTCCTCTCTCTTTCTCACTACATTGTTGCACCATCATTGTTCATGGAGTTTTTCGTCGAGTTCTCATCATTTTCCTTTGGGTAAGCCTTGAAAACCATCTAGATCTTCGTAGATCGTGTTCATGAGTGAGTGTGGGACATTTTTTAGTAGTTTAGTGGATGTTGGACACCAAGATAGCTTGGGGGAACCTTCCTCAATTTCCGGCGAAAAACCCAACGACCTTTGAGCCCTTTTCCGGCTAACTCTAGCCACGGATGAGAAAATCAAAGGTATATTTCGATTCCTTGTCTCCCGGGCTTCAATTTGATGCATTAGGTTACAAAGTTTGGTTGAGATTTAAGCTTGATCGAAGCTCAAGAGTTTCCCAGCCAAGAATTTGGCCTTCTCCTTTATTGGGTCCAGCGGGTGCGACCTGCCAGCCTAATCGGGTCGACCTGACCCGCAACCCAAAAACCCGATTCAAATAACCGGCCTAACCCAATAACCCAGGCCCACCCCAGCAACTAGCCCAACCTAGCAACCCAAAGCCCAGATCCGAGTCAACCCAAACCCAAGTCAGCTCATGGGCCGCCCATGGTAAGCTATCATGGTCGCCGTGTGGAGCACACGTGCCTCCACCGGAGGTACTGTGCTTCATCGCTGTCCAAGGCGACGCTAGTTACTTTTTCGGCGAACCATCTCGACGCATGGCGGCACGTGTGATGGCTCGTGGCTTCTCGAGCCACCGCCCTATGGGGTGCATGGGGAAACCCGAGGTCTCTCTTTAGATTTTTTGACGTGCCGAATCCAAATCTGCTACCCGTTTTCCTAAATTCTATCGTTTTAGTATAGTTTTATTAAATGGTCTATAATTGTGTATAGGTGCGTCAGTGAAGTGATCCCGTCTTCTCTAGTTCGAGTGGCCCCCCGACAATGGAATATCTGTGAGTGGACATCTTCTTAACTTGCATGTTTTTATAAAATATTAGGCTTGCATTCATGAAAAGCATGATTTAACGATTTAACGTTTTATGCATTATTTATGATTTATCGAGTTTACATTTTACGGAAGGTTATGAATTATTGGATTTTCGTATATGAAATTCTATGGATTTAAGAATATGAATTATCATGGATTTATGAGATGAGGCTTTGAGTTTTGAGCTCTGGATTTGATATGAGGTTTTTAAGATATGTTTTCTGTGCTTATCTAGTAGGTTATTATACAACACATCTACACAACACGGGTATGTAAACGTCTATGGCCATAGGATATAGTTGAGGATATTTATGCCATACCCCTAGATTCACTGGAGAAACCAGTGTTAGACAGCTTCACTAGCCATGGCTAGTGTCAGTGTGTGATGTTATATGTATATGTTTCTTCGCTGGTGTAACTCAAAGTCGTACAGCTTCACCTGTGGGTAATGAGGCCTACCATGTTTCTTCACTAGCGTAACATAGTGTCATATAGCTTCACCTTCGAGTGATGTATAGGTACTGCCTTCGAGCGACTATGATACCCTTAGTTGAATATGTCATTGAGGAGATTTATGGATTTGCCTTCAGGCAGCTATACTACCATTTCTGAGCACTGGTTTATACGTACTTGTTTTGCGAACGTTTTTCATGGCATGCTAAAGTTTTTAGAAAAACCTACTACATAGTCCTATATATGTGTTTTCAAAACAAAGGGTTAGTATGTTCAGAAATAAAATGATTTTCTTATTATTAGTATTTGTATTATAAACTTTGGTCCACTCACCCTTTGTTTTGCGCCCCCTTCAGGAGTTAGAATCGAGGCATCTTCGAGTGTCCCCCGTGTAGGACCCACTCCTTTGTTCGTACTTTTTTATAATAATTCTTTCACAGTATTCTTGATTAGTTGTATGCTCTGAACACAGTTTTGCATTGGTGTATTTCTTTATAATTACATATTTTATTTGTATGCATTTTTTAAATGGCATTCTCGGGTGTCCGCCAGCATGTGCTCATCCTAGTATTTGGGGATATCAAAATCGGAGCGTGTCATTGAGACTTCGGTGGGCAAGGGACTGATTTTAATTTAAGGGATAAAAGTTTTTTTTATTTATTAAGTTTCATTTTAATTTTTATTAATATTTGATTAATTTTTAATCTAATTGGGCAAGGGAGTGAACCCTTTCCTGCCATGTCAGTAATTAACAGATAAATTGACAGGATTTTTTCAGAGGTATGACATTGCAATGAATTCCTAAGTTAAGGTATGACATTACAATGTTCAAATATGAGGTATGAGTTTGTTATATAACCCAAAATTGAGGTGGTAAAATGTAACTTACCATTTTAATAATATTTGTATCTCAATTGTCTCGTCCCCTCTCCTCCCACCTCTTTCTTCCTGTCTCGCCTTTTCGCACCGATGTTGTGGTGGCGAAATTCCACCATCTTCGATCTTGACGAAAATGTAACTATAAAAAAAAATTAACACCTTTGATCAAGGCCAAAGCCTCATGCCCATGAAGTGGGGAGGGGGGTTTGGCCAATGGATCTCTGATGCCTAAGTTAGTTTCTCTGAAAAGAGTGAGTGTTTAGGGCTTAATTCTGTAGCAAAAGTTTACCATAAATTAGTGGAGCTGAGGTATTTATAGGAAGATGGCCAGCCTATATGTATGTTTTTTACCCAATACATGGCGACTTCCCTTTCGGCCTCCTATCACTTTGGGCCGAGAAGGAAGGAGAAAATGGGGGAGGCGTCGGGCAGGCCCCCCTTGTCTTGGGCCATAAGGTGCTGAACTGCGGTCTGGTGCCCTACTCCATGTATGTGTGTGTCTATATATATATATGTAATTTTTTTTTTTTCCATTCTCCTTCAAATTATCTTCTAAATTTTTTCCTGGCATTTTTCATGCAGGAATTTTTTAAGATGCCTCTCTCCAATGGTAAGGGTGATGAATATCCTCCACCCCTGTATCACTGTATCACTAAGGCAGGCCTTTCAGTATGGTGGGTTACCTCCGAAGGAAGAGATCAAGAGGATTAAGGATGAAGTGCTTGCTCATCCGATCACAACTGTTGAGCCTGAGGATGAAAAAAAGATGTCTTTGCTGCCTGCTCAAGAGTCACCAGCTTGGAAGAATTTATATAAGTTTTTAATATTTCTTGAAAGTAATAGGAATTTAAATTCTAAAAAATTAATGGTTGAAAGTGGTAAATAGATTTGAAGAATGTCAACTTGACTTGAAACGTATAAAAATCGTGGAGACATAAATAAGCAACGCCCAATTAGAGCGGGCCACGTGGATTATGAGCTAAATATGGCACGCTTGATGGCGTGAGCACACCTTATCTGAACCATTACGGACCAAAGAAGCCAACCCACAAAACAATAGTGATAGCCCACACAACTATCCGGTCCAAACGTCTCCACTCTTGTTGAGCACTCTCGTGGACATCTTGGATACATGCAGACATCACGACCAACTTAGCAGGGCATGGTTGTCAACCTCTTGCTAAACTTGACCTTTCAGGAGTTAGACAAAGTATTTCAAAATTTCACACACTCGAATACATCATTATTCTTCCCCATAAGGAGGTATACGTAGAAAACAAGATACAAGCCTAATAGATAAGTAAACCCAATTCCTTGAGAACAGAAAAAACCTACATCTTAATAAAATAACCTATATTAAGAGGTCCTCTACCAAGGGAATATCCTTCCACCTGATAAACGAGACTGCTCCACCAGTTAGCCTACTGAGCACTGGCACACCACAGATGACTACATGACTTTCTTCCTTATAAATAGCCAAGTCACAAAAGGAAACTGGTAAAGGCCAAACTGAACTCAGAATTCTCGTTTACTATTTAATTTCTCTCGAACACTTTCTTACGCAAGGCCATAAGGTGTTTGTCAATTGGTTTTATGGTGTTTATCTTTTTTGCAAGTTCTCCAGCCAATTCCTACTCGCCTAAATTTCAATCTACAAGAATTAAGTCATTTTAATAGACAATATAATTGTCATTGTAATCCGGTTTGAGTCTCTAGATTTAAATAAGTTTCCTTTCTTGAAAAAAAAAAAAAAACAATGGTAGACATATTAAGGGTTTCTGATATAATTTATAGAATAAGAAGAATATCAAAGAAAAGTACATCATATGCCAGGATCACCCATTCTCTCTCGAAACTTGAAAATTAAAAACATAACCGTATCTGGTAGACTTTATTATCATGTGCACACTCTCGTCTCTACCGAACGAATGGTACCCGCGAGACATTCTCAGATTCTTCAACGAAAACATACACACGGTAGCAACAAACTTCCACCCCTAAAATCCCACTTTTTTTTACCACAATCGTAACCCCTGGGTTGGTCTTCTGGATTACTGCTATAGCCTCACCCAATGGCTTTCCAAGTAGTTCAGGCCAATCAGTTTGATGTCCTGCAAAAACGTGAACACCAAACTTAGTACTGGTTTGGTACTGAGATGTTTTATAAAAAGTGAATATAAAAAAAAAGCTGAGCTCAAAAAGTTGTTTGGTAAACACTTAAAAACAACTTATTTTCACAGTTTTGGGTGAAAAAAAACTGAAAACGTGAAGCAGTAAAAATGAGCTTATTCTCACAGCACAGCAGAAATAGGTTTTTTTCAAAGCGCAGTAATACCAAACCAGACTTTAAATTTGAATGAAGATCTACAACCCTTCTACAACAAACTACAACCCTTCTACACCAAACTATGTATATATAGAGTTGTGTATTGTTATATTAAAAGCAAATAAACATAACATGAAAACTTGGCGACAAAAAAAAAACCTCGATCACAGCATGCAGGATTGGTGCAGCCATCGTTGGCACAAGGTTTAGGAAGACTATTAACAATATTTTCCATCTAAATTCACATTGATTCAGATGAATCACATTGGTTTTTTAGTAGAGAAATCCTCTATAATTTTGAATATTCTTGAATTTTTTTAATTCCTAAATCCAAATCGAAAATTATTAGTAGTTAGTTTACCATTTTTTTTTTTGGAACAAATTTTTTACACTAAGAGGGTGGGGGAGTGAGCTAATCCTCACAATGAGCTAGCAATAATGTGGTTCAAATTCGGCTTCGACGATAACTGAACCTAAGACTTCTCACTTACAAGTGAAGAGAAATACCACTAGATTATAGTATTAAGCACTGAATTTGTGGGTTAGATCGATTTGCAGGCCCCTTGCATACCTAAGTTTTAATTAATTTCCTCTCTGTAAATTAATGTATTTAATACTATCATAGTTAAAAAGACAAAAGGAACAAGTTCATATATAAGAAGACCATGAGCTAGTAAAAAATACAAAACATTTTGATATATAAATTCATTGTACGAAATCTGATCGTTGTTTCTGTATTTTATTATTTACTTTTTTTTGCTAAGACTCTTTTTAGATGTGGCGTTTAAATAGATTTAGTTAGGGTACACTTTTGTTCACCTACATTAAAAGTGCCTTATTTTGTTTTAGGAAATAAAATTAGCGCTCTACAAATCTTATTTTGCACTCCATACTTTCTATCATTAGAAAAATACACTTATAAGAAGTAGAGAGTAAGATTTTTGGAGTACTAATCACAATTTCCTTATTTTAATGTATTATCATCATTTTAGCATTTATCTTGTAACTTTTTAAGTAGGATAAATTACATCTTATTCCCTCAAGTTTTGGTCACATCACAAACTCGTACCCTTATCTTCTGAACATTGCAATTAATGTCATACGTCAACTTACGAAATTGTTGCAATGTCAGTGGATGAATTTTTTAATGGAGGTCTGACACTGCAATGAATTCGTTAGTTAATGTATGACATTGCAATGTTCAAAAGATGAGTATGATTTGTTATATCACCCAAAATTGAGGTGGTAAAATGTAATATACCCTTTTAATTAATACTTGTATCTCAATCGTCCCATCTCCTCTCCTCCGACCTTTATCCTCTCTCACTTTTTTTATCCTTGTTGTGGTAACAAAATTTCGCCGTCTTTGATGAAGATGTAACTACAAAATAAACAGACACCTTTGATCAAGGCCAAAACCGTACGTGTCCATGAAGTTGGGGGGTGGTGGTGGGGGTGAGGGGGCGGGGTGAGGGGGGCGGCTTGGCCAATGGATATTCGATACCTGAATTAGTTTATCTAAAAGGAGTGATTAGTGCTTAGGGCTTAATTGCGTAGCAAAAACTTACCAAAATTTGGTGAAAATGGGGTATTTATAAGGAGATGGCTACCCTTATGGGTAGGATTTTTACCTAAACGTGGTGCCGAGAGAGAGAGAGAAGGGGAGAGACAATGGACAGGCTCTTCTGGTCTTGGGCCATGGGGTGCTAGGCAACAGTCTTGTGCCCTACTCCATGTATATAAATATAATTTTTTTTTTCCTTTCTCCTTTGAATTTTCTTCTAATTTTTTTCCGGTGTTTTTCATAAAGGAATTCTTTAAGATGCCTCTCTCCAGTCGTAATGGTAATCAATATCCTCTGCTCTTGTGTCACTAAGGCTGGTATTCTGGTAAGATGACCTGCCTCTGAAGGAAGTGATCAAGAGGATTAAGGATGAAGCGGTTGCTCGTCAGATCAACACTGTTGAGCTTGAGGATGGAAAGAAGAGGGCTTTACCGCCTGCTCGAGAGTCGCCAGCTGGGAATTTAATTCTCTCCAACTTAATGGTTGAAAGTGGTAAATAGATTTGGAGAACATCAGCTTGACTTGAAAGGTATAAGAAATTGTGGAAACATATATTGATCAGATCCAATTAGAGCAGGCCATGTGGGTTATGAGCTCAATATGGCACACTTGATGGCGTGAACATACTTTATCGCAACTGTAATGGACTAAGCATGCCAACCCACAGAAGAATGGTGATAACCCATAACTATCCAGTCCAAAAGTCTCAACTTTTGTAGAGTACTCTTGTAGACAGCTTAGACGCATGCAGGCACCACGGGAGACAGCTTTGACGTGGCTTAACCATGACTACACAAAACAGGAAGGACACGTGAAGTGAGAAGGCAGAGAATCTGCCTCCGGCACCACGACCTACTTTGCAAAACATGGTTGTCGACCTTTCACTGAACTTGACCATTCAAGAGTTAAGCAAAATATTTCAGAATTTCACACAAAGATCCAAGCCCATAACCTTAGAATTCCACGTGGGTAAGTTTAGGAAAGAGCAGACTTAGTTTCCTCATTTCCCTAGCAAGCTAACCAACTTAGTTTGGAAGGAACAGAATCCCAAGGCTTAAAGTCACGTGAAAGCCTAACAGAGCATGCATTTAAAGATGAGAGAAACTAACTTTTCCTTCCCATATCACATTGAAGAACAACACGCGAAAGCTAGGAGACGTGTTACCAAAAGTAATGCCTGAGGAAGTTGACTCGAGATAGCAGTACCTCAGGAAGAAGGCCCAGCGCAGGCTTCACAAGGCCTACGGTGTTTGTCTGTCTTGCACCAAAATTGAAGTAGGAGAAGAACGAGGGGGAAAGATGAGAGAAAACCAAGCCACATTTAGAGATTCCTTATGAACCCTAGAAATAAGTCATTCACCTACCAAAGGGAAGACGCAAGCCATTAAGAGAGATCCAAGAACTCAACTCAGAGAAAAAGGAAAGAAAGTTAAGAGGATTGTGCTGCACCAAGCTAGGGAAATCACTCCCTTAGTGTAAACAACCTCAAATCCTAGAAAGTATTACCCCAACAACCTTAGTGTTTTCACAACCTTCCTCTAAGTATCCTAGCCATCAAAAGCCTTGTTACTACTCTTGGAAACCTAGATTATCCACCCTAGAACACCATGTAGCCATGCAAACACTTTTTCGCCCATGCTAAACTAATAAACTTCAAGCTTCCACACCATGCCTCACTTAAGTAAACCATTATTTGCTTAATCATGCTATCTTTGAGTCATTGATCAAACCGGGATATTTCCTAAAACGTGCTAATTCTTTCGAGATATTCCTGAACTTGGTATGAAACCGAACCAAGGGAGACAAGAGGACATTTTGAAAACCCAAGTTCACCTTAACCTAAAAGTCCCCTAACAACAATACAAGAGGAACAAATTCACATGTAAGAAGACCATAAGCTCTTACATAATTCCCACTTTTCAAACACACAAGTTTTCTTTTTTTTTTTTTTTTTTTTTTCGGTTTTTTACCTCACTTTTTCGATTGACTTTGGGGTGTCTTTCAGTATTGCAAGAGAAAAAAATACAAGCCCAAGAGCTATTCGAAAATATACACATTTTGATATACAATTTATTGTTTGAAATCTGAATTTTCTTCAATTTAAATTATAGTTATGGTTACTATATTTTATCAGCCCTAGAGAGGACATAATAAGTGCGTTTGTTGCACCAAATTATCTCGGATTAGACTAGTTACAGGTAAAAAACCTGCAGCTTACTTGCATATGATCCTCAAAATCCATGAATTCACATATACATATTTTGATTGGGCTAATCATTCTACTATAAGAAGCTCTAAATCCAGAAGAAACTTAACTCAGTATAGATTAAAAATCAACCAATTTCATAAATACAATTGATAACTTTAAGCAATTAATAAAAAAATTAAGATTAAAATCATCAGAAGAACCCTTCAATGATTCAACACAACATAAAGATCATCAAAATCTAGTAACTCAAAAACGACTCGACAAATGAACACTAATTGAAATTGTTACACCAAAAAATGAAAAACCCAGATCAAAGGAATAAATCCAGCAAACAAACCTAGCAATCCAATCTAATTCATTAACCCATCAAAGGAAAACTAAGAAATCGAACATTACTTGAGTAATCAATATTATGTAGAAAAAGGGAGCTAGAAAACCCTAGAGATTCATGATTTAGAATTCAGAAATTGGGCACCCAAATCCAACACGAACTTGTTTCATCACACTCTAACTCCCTATGTGTATTTGTTTTTCTTCTGCTTCTAGGACTCCAATTTGGCGATGGGACAAAAAGCTTTAAACAAAGACCATCTGAGGCAATGTAGGTCCGTCGTTGATCATCTACATGCTGAACCGCAACAAGGTGGTGCGAAGGAGAAGAAGATGACAAGGGAGCAGCTGTTGAGACTGATGCAGGAACGTGCGAAGGAGAAGAAAGAGACGGGATTAGATAAGACCTTCATTTTTGGGGGGTTTCGCTAAGGGAGATGGATTATCTGCCCACCCCTCCCCGTCCCCATACGCTCCTGTTTTGTGCGATTACGGTTAAGCTACGTTAACATTTGCTTTTTGTCTTATTATTTTTATAAAAAAAAAATTAATATAAAATGTTGACTTGGCTTAACCGTGACGGCACAAAACAGGAGGGTATGGGAAGGATATGGAAAGGGGAGGGTAGACAATACATCTCCTTCATTAAGACCTTCTAACAAAGGTGTTAATCGAGACGAGTCCCAATTACTACCTTTTAAGTGTGAAATAAACATGGGATTACACTATACATTAGTGTTGTCTAGTCAAATGAAACTTAATGATACTCAATGTCTATTGAAATGGACTAGTTGGACAAAATTCCTCTTAGGACTTTCTCCTATACATAGCCCCACATGGGATAAGCATTAAATGCCAAGGTGATGTCACCTCGAAATTCACCACCAACAGAGGTGAAATCTCTACCGAAGAGATTTTTCGATGTGTTCGAAACATGAGGTTGAATACCACATGTCATTATACAA
The DNA here is from genome assembly GCF_019419815.1 of Pyrus x bretschneideri. NCBI lineage: Eukaryota > Viridiplantae > Streptophyta > Magnoliopsida > Rosales > Rosaceae > Pyrus > Pyrus x bretschneideri. The sequence continues at coordinate 6,109,907 of NW_025999501.1, forward strand.
TTTGAAGGACAATTGAGAAAAAAATTCTTCTAATTGTATAAAAACATATAGTGTTCTGCCTCATGTTCTGGATATACCGAAAATCTCTCCTCTACTGAGCAGCATGCTTTCCCTGCCTTGTGTCTTAAGATGTTGGGCCTACCCACTCTACATAGTTTATGGGCTCAACAGGCTTACCAAAGCCTAAATACATCCAATAAATCCAGAAGGACCTATTGATGTATTTAGTTTAGCATGACTCAACACGGAAAGATCCAGCAAAATAGATATGAGAACAATTTCCATAATCATAGACCAAACATAGGCTATGATTTTCAATGCTTTATGAGCCTTTCCTAAGACCATCTCTAACCATGACCTAAAACTTAAAAATATTTAGCGCAAAAAATTTAGGTTTTAGCTCTGTAATAGCTTTTCTGCTCCAATCATTCTGGTCCAAAATTTTAGCCCGAGATTATCAAATAATGAATTAAGGTTTTTTTTTAAATTAACTTTTAAAAAAATTATATAGACTATCCTAAATTAATTTTATGAACATTTTAACCTAAAAATATTTAAATTCCGATAAATTTTGAAAAATCACTAAATCAATACATGAAAATCATGATAAACCACATAAACTTAATACAAACGACATTTAATAAACCACATAAACTTAATACAAATGACAATTAATAAACCACATAAACTTAAAAAAAAAAATAAACCACATAAACTTAATACAATCAAAAACTCATAAACTACATAAACTTAATAATGATATCCACCATCTTGACTTGGTGATGGACTTGGGTGACAGTCTTGAGATGAATCATCATCTTGAAATATACTCCTTGTGGCATTCCTTCGTAAAATGTCCTTTTGCTTACCACGTAAGTATTTCTTCCTCTCTAGAGTGTATTTGTCAAGGTCCTCCATCATCAAATTAATTTCGAACCTTTCTTGCTCCCTATCCCCTTCTTCCTTCATGGCCAAACGCATTTGGGTCGATTCTTCTTGCCGACGGCACTGGTTTTTGTTCATTCTTGCCATTGCGCTAGCAAATTGTGCACGTATCGGATCTTGGGACTTCCCTTTTCTCTTTGCTTCCTTTTGCTTATCTCTACCCGAGGGCCTTGCAAAAGAAAAAGTTGGGGTCATTTGTTCGACACCTTCATTGTCGACAAAATTCACACCTTCATTGACATCATTTGGGGCTGGGGCTTCACTATGAAATAATCTTCCACATTGTTGGTTCGCATCGATTCCCCACCTCGGACAATCATTGAGGATGTTCCAAGAATGATGCAACTTAAAAGCTTGATTGTTTGGTGTAGTTCTTGTCTTGTAAATTGTCATTGCTTGTCACCCTATGCAACAAATACATAAAAACAATTAGTTGCAAAATACTATTATGTACATGACAACTAAAATATCAATAAAGAAACTCACAATTTCTGAGGCGCTCCTTCCACTAGGCATGTCAACCATGGCTCTCTCCAAGCTTCCCTTCCACAAAGTGTACGCTTTGTTGATAATCTTCAACCAATCATAGACACCACCAACTTCCCTTCCGGCATTGGAGCTTTCATGGAACTTTTCAATGATTTAACCCCACAAAACCTTTCTATTTTAATTCGTGCCGACGGACACCATCTTCGTTAACAGAAATCATGCCAAACTTAAAGCAATATCTTCGTCAAAGGTCCAATTACGACCTCTAACATGCCCTTTTGCCATCTTGAAAAATTTGAAAATGAGAAGAAATGGTAGAAAAAAAAATTGGAATAATTGTAGGAGAAAAGTGAGTTTTGTGTGGATGTTTGAACAAATACATAGGTATTTATAGAGTTTTTGGTTGAATTTTAAGTTAAATAATTTTTTAAAATTATTTTAGCCGTTGGATTTAAATTTGGACCGTTAGATCTTTTTTTACCGTTAGATTTGATTATATTCGATCTAAGCCATTAAATTCACTAAATATATAAATATAAAACTAAAAAAAATATATAATTTGAACCTGGACCGTTGGATTAACCAACGGCCCATTTAAATTGAACTGCTGGATGAAGAAAAGTAGCCGTTGGGCTACTTGATGATCTAACACTCGGGGGAACAACCCCACGTGGGTTTGTTGGGTTTGTTGGGGGGCAAAAAAGGGAAATTTTAGGTTTTAGCCCATTGTTGGAGATGGTCTAAATAAGACTCCTAATGTGCTTCCGTCATTACGTCTCTCATAAATGCAGTTGACACTCAAGGTAAAGCTTCTTGGCAGGTCGCTTGTCCTCTTCTTCATCAGTAAGTACATAGGTTGAAGCAACAAAAATTATGGAGGTGACACAAACTTTATTATGAATTGACAAGAATGTCCTTCATTAAATTGGTGAGACCCACATCATTTCCACACACAATTCAACCACCAAGTTGATATGAGTTGTTAAGTGCCCTGTCTCCAAGCTCCTTTGCCCATGAAAACAAGATAAGACAAGGAATTAAAGATAAAATTAATAACTAATTCCTACCTTTAAGCTTTCTTGATCAAAGACTTAATTCCTTTATTCAATGAAGCAAATCAAACCAATCAAGGATTCAACAAGATAATTCTAAGATATTACTAATTTATTTATAATATCTATGAGATTATTTCCTCTTCCATCCAAGTAATGACACAATTTAGTCAACTTGAATGTTGACCCATGGTTTGAGATCCATCACCCCATGATTGGCCCTATGATCAATAAATACTTCATTCTAACCCAATTTCATGGTAAGTTTTTGCTTCGCTGCAATGATGCACTAAACTCCTATCTTTTCAAAGTGACTGACTTAGACATCGAAAATCCATTGCCCCCCTCCTTGAGCTCATGGTTATGGTCCTTAATCTTAGGTGTTTAATTGTTCTGTATATATAAATTCGTCAAGCCTGAAGACGAAAGATTTTTGCTACGACAAATTTGTGCTTTTGTTGAGAGTTTGATGTCCTAAAAAACTATATGGGAGGGTGATGAGGCCAGGAAGACATTCTTCTCTGATTCTGATTTGCTGAGGTTTGATGCATATGATCTTCAGACACTGTCCAAATATATGCACAATAATCATCCAAATGGGAAGCCTATTAACAATTTTTCCATCTAAATTCACATTGGCTTTTTTAGTAAGTAATCCTCTATAATTTAGTATGTTCATGAATTTGCTTAATTCCTAAATCCAAATTGAAAAAAAAAAATATCATTAATTGGTTTACCATTTTTAAAGGAACAATGCATTTGTTCCTTTGAAAATGGTAAACCAATTAATGATATTTTTTAATTTTTTAATTTTTTCTATGTATTAGAGTATTGTATTTTGAAAAATAGAAAATGAAAAAAATTCATATATAATAAGACAATGAGCTCCTCCTTTCTCATGATCATATGAAACTCTAAAAAGTTACAACCGAACGACGAAAGGAAATCTCAAAAATGTCTGGAGCTTTATGGCCTCATTACCCTCCTTGTGTAAGTGCTGGTTGCTTCACACCAGAATGTTGTGGCCAAGGTTATCTCTCTCTCTCTCTCTCTCTCTCTCTCTCTCTCTCTCTCTCTCTCTCTCAAACTTATTAGTTTTTATTCAATCAAAAAACAAAACCTGTGTTATGGTCAAGTATTGTTTTTTTTTTTTTTTTTTCTTTTTCGATTGATTTTGGGGTTTTTTCAATATTTTATGAGAAAAAAACACAAACAAGAGCCACTCGAAACCTACACATTTTGATGTACAATTTTATGTGCAGAGTCTGAGACAATAGTTTCTTTAATTTATTTTTTGCTTCTCATATATATATAGTAACTTGAAGCTAGTGTTGATTTCTTACAGGCCGATACAAATATATTTGGCCTGAACTAGTTGGAAAGCCTGCAAATGAAGTGGGAGAAATAATCAAGAGGGACAACCCCTCGGTTGTAGTTCTGAAACTTCCACCAGGCATTGTGCGACTTGAAGATTTTTGTTGCAACCGTGTGTACCTTGTGATTGATCACAACAGCAACGTCTTGATGACACCTACAGTGGGTTAGAGACGAGGACTCTGCTGCGAAGACCCTAATCCAGTATTCGAGGACCATTGCGAGGACCTAATTAAAGTGGGTTATTAATAATAATGCTGTGCCCACAAAGCTTAAATAAGTTTCATTACTTATTTCTATTGTAATCCATCTACTATAATAAAAAGGGGCATTGCTGAAATTTATATTATATACCAGTATGAAATTTCAGTCGATCATCATTCTAATCAAGCTATTATTTATCTAAAAGTTAAAACTAAATAAATTTCCTTAGTTTTAATGGAGAAACAACATTGGCACCACGTGCATAAAATGTCAATATAGAAATCTGTTTGTATTTTTATTTTATATTATGCTATTTTTGCATTAACAAGTGAAAGATTTGGATATGCTATACAATGAGTCAGCCATTATAATTAGATCGAGCTCATCGTCTTGAAAATATTTGTTTTTGCTCAAAATCTATCTATATAGCCTCTGCATCTAACCTAGCAAGTTTTCATTTAAAGCATAATAGAATGTGTGAATATAATGTATGTTGCTTACGTCAGTAAATCTAACCTAAATTTAATCAACTTATGAATCAAAGGCGGGAGAAGAGTTCGATTTAGGTTGTTTATATTTCTCAAGTACTTAGAATTTTAATTCTTTCTAAATTAATGGTTGAAAGTGGAAAATAAATTTCAAGAATGTCAACTTGACTTGAACGGTATAAGAATTGTGGAGACCTAAAGTAATCATGCTGAATTGGAGTGGATCACATGGATTATGAGCTCAATATGGGTATGCTTGATGACGTGAATAGACATGATTCTCAACTATAATGTGCTAAGCAGACTAACTCACTGAAGAATAGTCATAGTCCACAACTATCCGGCCGAAAGGATTAAATCTTGTCGAGCACTCAGGTCATTTCCAACCGAAGGTTGGTCAGATGGCTCGTTTTAACCCTCTGGCCCTCCAAGAAATTAATATTTTAATAAACAGTACAGGGCCGTATTTCTTACCATCTTCAACCGAGGGTCAAACGGCCATAGCGCTCGTTTTAGCCCTATGAAAAATAATCATCTCCAACTGAGGGCCAAACATATTATTTAAATTTAAAAACTTTAATAACTTAAATTAAATGCACATTTACCATGTATAAATGTACATTTACTATCTCTAATAGGAAGCTTATATTTAGGGCACCCCTTATATTTGTCCCACATCAGGACAGAATTGAGTAAGCAAAAGCTTGCATGTGTGGCATCCATTATATTTGTCCCACATCAGCTGTGGGAAAGGTTTGAGCAATCAAACATGCTTATAAAAGCAACATCCCCACATAGAACCAATCACATTTCTGGGCCTTAATTAAATATTCTTTTTAAATTTTTGACCCAAAAAAAATTGTATAAAAAAAATTCAAAAATAACGGCTAGTTGACATCAACTAACTGTTGAGATTCAAATTTTTTAGCCCAGCCCAAGGCCGGTTGGCCCTTTAACTATTTTTTGTCCAGTGGGGCCCATGAGCCCTTTGGCCTGGCCCTCGATTGGAGACGGTTTTAGGGCTATTTTCGACCCTCAGGCCCTTTGGACCATTCGGTTGGAGATGGACTCATATAGACAATTTGGACACATGCAGGCATCAGGACCTACTTTGTAGGGTGTGGTCGTCGATTTCTCGCTAAAGTTAAACAAAGTATTTGAAACTCGAATACATCTTTATTCTTCTACATAAGAAGGTATTTATAAAGAACAAGATACAAGCCCGATAGAATAAGTAAACCTAATTCCTTGAGAACAATAAAACCCACATCTTAATTAAATAACATAAAAATAAAACAACTAAGTAATAAAATAATCTATATTAAGATCCTCTACCAAGGGAATATCCTTCCACCCAATAAGGGAGACTGCTCCGAGTTCTCCAACCGAGCATTGACCTGCTACAAATGACTACATGACTTTCTTCCTTATAAGTAGCCAACTCACAAAAAGAGACTGGTAAAGTCCACACTGAAATCAGAAATCTCTTCTACTATTCAATTTCCCTCGAACATATTATTAGGCGAGGCCATTGGCTAAGGACCAGGGAATTTTGTCAATTGATCATACGGGGTTCTTCTTCTTTTTTATTTCAAGTTCTCCAGTCAATACCTACTTAGCAAAATTTCTACCCACAAGAATTAGGTAACTTTAGTGGACAATATAAATGTCATTGTCATATAGTTTGAATGTGGCAAAAACAAATATAACATGAAAACTTGGCAAAGGAAAACAACCTCAACCACAACATGCAGGATTGGTGCAGCCATCGTTGGCACAAGGTGGGTAACGAGGCCAGGTAGCCATCTTCTTCTGCTTCTGATTAGCTGAGGAGGTTTCATGTGTATGACCTTCAGATGTTGTACATATATATATGCACTATAGTCATCCAAAATGGGAAGACTGTTAACAATATTTTCCATTTAAATTCACATTGATTCAGATGAATCACATTGGTTTTTTTTAGAAGAGAAATCCTCTATAATTTTGTATATTCATGAATTTGTTTAATTCCTAAATCCAAATTGAATATTTTACCATTTATAGACGAACAAATGCATGCATTTGTGGGTTAGGTCGATATGATGGACCCTTGCGCCTAGGTTTTAATTCTTTTTCTCTGTAAATTAATGTTGTTGACAATATAGCATTATAAAATGACAAGAGGAGCAAATTCATATATAAGAAGACCATATGCTAGTCGAAAATATACGTAGTTGAAAAGCCTGCAAAGGAAGTGCAAGAAATAATCACACAACCCCGCCTGTTTACAGTTGTGACACTTCCCCAGGCGGTGTGCGACTTGAAAATTTGTGATGCAACCGTGTGTACCATGTGCTTGCTCCAGACGGCAACGTCTTGAACAGACATACAGTGGGTTAGAGACTAGAGTACTGCTGCAAAGACCCTAATCCAGCCCTCAAATAATAATAATAGTTATTAATAAATAATAATAATAATGTTGTAACCAGAAATTTTGAATTATTTTCGTTACTTTCTACAGTAATCCATCTACTATACTAAAATGCCTTGCTGAAAGTAATATTATATATCAGTATGAATTTGTTCAGTCGATCATAATTTTTTAGTATAGTGGTAGCATTAGTGAGAAAGAGGTTCAAGACAAAAGGGGTAGAAGAAGATCTAAAAAGATTTTGAAAGAGATTATAAGAGAAGATATGGAGTACTTGGAGTAAACGGAAGACTTTGTGCAAAATTGAGTGCAATGACGTTCTATGATTCATACAGCCGACCCTACTTAGTGGTAGGGATGGGCACTTGGAACCGAAACTTGAACCAAATCAGACTACACCGAACGGTTTGATTTTTGCAGTTTGGAAACGGTTTTGGTTTGAAATTCAACCGCAGTTCAAAAAAATGGTTCGATTTTGGTTTTGAACGTCTAAATCCTACTGAAACCGAAACGCACGCATCGCAAAAATTAAATAAATATTTAGCTTAATACCATTGGCTGTTGGGTTGTAAAGGGCCTCATATATATGGAAGACAAGCATAGAACAAATGAGGTATATTTACATGAATATTTAGTCAGTGTTTTTGCTTCTCAGCTTTGAAAAATCGATACGATATGGTGCTATTCCTACTACTATATTCTCTAATACATTTTTTTACGCAAGTATTTCGAATAATAAACTATTTTGATCTTGCAGTTCATCAGATGAACACTAATTACCAGGCATTGCAGGTGCACCTTGTGAGACTGATGCAACGCCGGAAAAATCAAAGGGGTGTTTTGATATAGGCGCCTCAGTTTTGAAATTCTTAGATTTAACATCCATAGCTTTTAAACTTTTGATCAAACATTCTTATCTAGTTTTTAATAACAAAAATTACATATATTTGGTTTACCAATCAAATGACAATTTCAAACGACACTTTTCATTACTCAAATAAAAAAATATCATTAAAATTCTAAAAATACAACTAACATGCTATTAATCATAACGTACCAATTATGAACATGATATATGAATGGACATATGTATTAAACATAACGTACCAATAACTTGGTACATAATTGGTACATTATATAATCTTAGTTTTGGTACGTATTAATATTTTGGTACATTATAGATTACTAATTTTGGTACGTTATGTGATTCTTGTTTTAGTAAGTACCATGGTATTGGTACAATGTGTTAACCTAATTTTGGTACGTACAATCTAGTGGTACGTTATGATCTTTAAAAAAAAAGAGAATTTTTCATATTAAAACTTTGTATTGAAAATTAATTATATCAAATTCTTAACAATTAATTATTGGGATAATGACTCAATCAAAATTTTCAAACTTATTTTCTTTCCACAAATTTAGGGATTTTAGATCGTATCAGTTTCAATATAAATAACTCTTATTTCATTTTTTCTTTTTCTTTAAAATTTACTCAAAATGATGAGTTGGAAATTAAAAATGACATGGATAAAGATGGAAGTACCTTAATCAAAATACAAAGTGTTTTAATAAAAAATTAAAAAAGCACAAATGTTTAATTAATAAGATATAGAATTGGAGCGCTTTTATCTAATTAATCCAAAATCATCAAAAGAGTGATCATCAAACTGCAGAACAACAAAAGGTGTGTGTGTGTGTGTGTGTGTGTGTGTGTGTGTGTGTGTGTGTACAGTGTGTGTGTATAAACTATTGTGTAATTATTTCATCAGTCAAATTGATGCTTATCTAAACAGACGGTGATACAAATTTACAATATAAAACGTAAGTACCTATATGACAACATTAATGTTTATTTCAAGTTAAATTTGAGGATGGTGATCATTAATTTTTTTTTTCAATTGCGTTGTATTAATGGCAAAAAGTATTTAGTTTGCAAATGGTTCGAAACCAAAACCAAAACCGTTAATTTGAAACCACACCTAACACAACTAAATGGTTTGATTCCATTTCAGTTCAAGCTTCAAAACTGCACCGAAACCAAATTGCAAAAAAATTTGGTTGAGGTCTTGGTTTTGGTTTCACCCAAAATGGCACCGAACTAAACTGTGCTCACCCCTAGTTTGTGGGATAAGGTTGGTTCGTTGTTGTTCTTGTTATTGTTGTAGTGATAGCATTACTGACTTTAATAGTTAGTTGGTAGGAGAAAGAGAAATGGATGAGGATTGAATCCACACCAAGATGCATAAGCGAAATTATTTTTCGTCACTGTAATACAGCGTCATCTGCAGTTGACATTTTAATCTAGCTAGCCTAAGTTCAGCAACTTATTGTTTTTCAAAAGTTCAAATTAAAAATAGAATTCTTAAGTTAGAAAACTATTAGATCCTAGCTTTATTTATACTACAGGATCTCAAACCTTGTTGTTTACCTCCGGTTGCATGCCTATACTCGTGTTTCAATGAACGCAGTGGAATGGTGAACCAATTTGTTCAAACCAAATCGTACGATTGAAACAGCATTACAATCCTTTATTATATTCATGACGATGTTAGGACGTAAGCCAAGTTCAATCCTGAAATATACCAAGGTTTTACCGAGGTATCAAAATCTGAATGTAATTAGGGTAATTTGATAATCAACTTGATTTCTGTTTCTATTATACTTCACTAATTCCTAAACTATCAAGTATCGGTCAATTTCATACCTTCAATGACCTTCTGAAGGACTCGTGGTGAGGTATCCTTACCAAAGCATAAGAGTTTCTCTCCAACCATGAGGCCAATCACAACGGGACACATGTTAACATCAAAATAAAGCACCTAAAGTCCCCAATCGACCGCGAACAAAACCGAGCAACTCTTCTCAACAATAAAGGTAGATCATTCTCCTACAATTAGTTCCTAATGTCATTATTATATTAAACTCATCAATAGAACTCACTAATAATGATTATGCTTGAACCTATGTATTGTGTAAACTCTTCATTATGAATGAGAACTCCTCTACCCGTGGACGTAGCCCAATTTAGGATGAACCACGTACATCTTGTGTTTGCTTTCCTAGCTCCATCTCTTTACATATTATCCTCACTAGGTGATCGGAGTAACCTTGCGAAGGCCACAAACTTTACACTTTACATTGTTCTAAAGTCTCACTGATTTTGTACATCAACAATTTCAATTTGGTTTCAATTCCCAATTTAAGTGCATTAGTAAACAAGTATATATGAAATCAACCACACTTCTACTCACTATTCTAAAAATCTCTGCCTAGCGCCGCCTAGGGATTAGGCAATTGGTCGCCGCTCCGATTAATGCCTAAGCGTTTGAAAATTAAGAAAGAGCGCCTACACCTATTGAGGCAGCTACCTAGACCGCCTAGGCACCCGCCCAAACCCACCTAGGCACTAGGATCCAGCCCGCTGCCCGACTAGCACCTAGCGCCTTTTAGAACCTTGCTTCTACTATGATTCTAGATAACTTTGACCCTCTTTGGTATTGCTTTTTTCACCAAAAGCTGCTTCACTTTAAAGTTAAGTAGTAAAAAAGTGTTTGGTAAAAGTAAAATATCCTGCTTATTTTAAAAATAATGTTCTTCGGACAATAACTTTTAAAAGCAGCCTGTAGATTGCTTATTAGAGCTGCTTTAATAAAAAGCTAACTTGAGCCTTTAATAAATATTTTCAATTATTGTAATACCTTCATTAATCTTTTGAAAACAACAAATTTGCCCTTCGACACACATTTTATCTCTTAGAGAATAAAGTGACTACTACAACCTCAGACCACGATTGTTGTCACTGCACCACCATAACCACAACCTCCATTACTGTAATCACAAAAACAACCACCACTACACCATTGTGACCACCATCATTACCACACCACCACCACCACCACCGCAACCGCAACCCCCACCACTATCACTGCAACCATAACCTCCATACCACCATTGTCACCACCATCATTGCCACCACAGTCACCACTATAACAGTAACTGCCACCATTGCCACCACATCTGCCACTACCACAATTGTTACCTCTGCACCCCAACCACCATATCTCACTATTAGCATCACCATTGCAACCGTCATCGCCACCACCATTACCACCATTGTCCTTGCCACTACTGTCGTCGCCTCACTCCTATTACTTGTCGTTGCATACAATTAATTATATCAATTTTACATTAAATTTTACCAAACGCTCTTACACTGCTTTTTAAACTCACATCACTTTTAAAATACGGTCAACCAAACGCTTATCTACTTTACTTTACGTCTGATTATTCTCAAAGTACAACATAATCAATTTTTGTAAAAAGCACACCCATACCAATATTGTTACCTCTGCACCCCAACCACCATATCCCACTATAATTAGCAGCACCGCTATACCTCCACCATTGCTGCTACCATCACCACCGCTGCAAACACTACCCCCACCACCATTACCACCACTATCCCCGCCGCTATTATTGTCGCCCCCACTCCTACTACTATGTCCATTATGTCATTGTATGAACTAATTATATCACCTTTACATTAAATTTTACCAAATGCTTTTATATTGCTTTTTAAACTCACAACACTTTCAGGATACATTTAACCAAACGTTCATCTTCTTTACTTTACAGCTGATTGTTCTTAAATTGTAAAAATCATTTTTGTAAAAAACACAACAATCACAAACTGACCCTTAGTAAATAACTTCAACATGAATTAAATTATCAGAAGTTGAATGTACCATCGGCAATGTCGGCATCGATAAGTAGAGGAGGCTTAGGACAAAACTTAGTACCATTTTTGGACACCAACTGATGCTGGGTGTGGGTATTATTGGGGGAAGGGCAATCAGGGCCCTAACTAGAACCGGCCTTGTCCCTATCAATTTTTTTTTTTTTTTTAAAAGGTGCTTTAATTTCCCTCTAAAACAAGAATTAAAACCCAGCATTTTCAAAGCCGTGCAAGTCGCCAACTCTATTCAGCGATTTCTTCATCATGGCCACCTTAGCCAGCTTCTCAGCCGCTCTCCAAGCCGAAGTCGGTGTGAGAGGCTCCTCATTTCATCCAAAACCGCTGTCGCCGCCGCGTCCCTTTCACCACCGCCTCTCCACCGTTGGATCATCATCATCTGCTGCTCCTCCTCCATGATCTTGTGCTGTCTTCTGCAATGCAGCTCTGACAGCTCAGCTTCCAAGACGCGCACGTACTCGTCAGTCGATACTGAGCCGGACTTCATGAGCAGAGCCCGAGCCGACGCAAGCAAATGATGCGCACTAGAGTAGTCATTGTGCTCAACCAATCTCCGTGACTCGGCTACGGCGCGGGTTGTAATAAACAGCCCTCTCAACCTTTCACTCTTCGGACACGACGAAGATCCCACGGCATCCGCGAGAGGTACTAACAGTGCCTGTTTTCTGCCATACATTATCTCCTGAGTAGCAGGATCCTTGTAGAGACAACTGACGGACATTACAGTTCGGGGTCCACGAGCTCCAGGAGCTCGTGGAACTCGCAACTCCACAAGAAGCTCCCTCTCCTCCTCAGCGTATAAGTCGCCGAGCCGAACAGAAGCTGACCCGTGCATTGCTGGCCCACCATTGCACGAATATATAGCGGATATCTCCGCGGGAGCCGAGCCGGAATCGAAGCCCAGCTGAATTCTCAAGTCCTGCACCACCATACTCACTATTCCACCAACGCATTTGGCAAAGGCGTCCTCAGCCGGCGCCTGGCCAACGCCGCCGGTTTTGCGGAACCCGAAATCATGAACCGGGATTTCAATGTGAGCGAACCGGGTGGACGATACTTGGCTTGAAATTTGACTGATGATTGCCCGATGTTTTCACCCTCTCATCATGACCGTCGGATAAGAGCATGACACTGGCCACTGGATTCTTCTCTCTCCGATCATCAAGCACCTTAGTCGCCTTCCTCAAGGCGTCACCCACACTCGAACCTTGGCCGCATGCAAGCCGGTCAACGACCCTTCTAGCCAAACGTTGACCATGAGCCGTCATTCTCTTTAACGACAACAACCTTTTCGTCGAAGCGGAAAAAGCGACAATCGAAAGCCGGTCGTTGGAGCCGAGCGATGAAATGACCAAACGCATGGCGCGTTTCAACATCTGGAGCTTCGCGCCGGTCATGCTTCCGCTGACGTCGAGCACCGTTACCAAATCGATCGGCGCGCGATGCGACGGTTTAAAATCGGCGGCGGTGGTGCCTTGACCCGCAACGCCACGACGCAAGCGTCGGAGCCCCGACCCGAACAGAGCAAAGCGGATTCGGGCAAAATCCGCACCTGAACATTATTATTGGTTTTAAAATCTCTGCAGTTGGTCTGGGCATCGGAAGATGAAGAGTTGGGATTGACGAAAAAACCCTGGAACTCTTGGACGTCGTCGGTCTTGGGGTCTGCGACGGCCTCGTCTTCTGCCTCCTCGTCGTCGGCTTCTGGGATGGGGATGATCCGAGACGTCGGAGAGAGAAGAGACTCGTCGTCGTCGTACAATGGCTTGGACGAGGCTCTCGGTGATGATGTGGACTCCATTACTATCTTTTTGTCGGCCTCGGCGGGCTTGGATTTGGGTTTCTGCTTTGGGGTGGTTTGGCTTCGGATGACGTCGTTCTGGGCGGCGTTGTTGTTGTTGTTGTTGAGGTTTTGGTGGATGGCGAGGAGAGGGACGTCCTTCCAGGTGGAGCTGCAGACGGGGCAGACGAGGTTGCCATGGCTGCGGACATGGATAGCAATGCAAGGGAAGTGAAAGGAGTGGCTGCACTCCGCCGTGTAAATGGCGGTGCCTTGGCCGGTTTTGACGCTGTTCAAGCATATCCCGCATCTGCTCTGTAAAAGTTCAAAAACACGTCGAAATGAAAACAAATTTCAATTTACTGGGTAATAAACTGATTAACGAATTAATGGTTGGATTATCATTAACATAAGAGTTAATTACCCGAAATTTGAAGCTGTTTCGGAAGAGGGAGAGCTTGAGAGGTGGTCGAGGAGAAGTTGGGTTGGAGCTCGAGAGAAACGACGTTCTAATACTGTTTGGAGTACTGGTTTTGCACTCAAGTTTTCGGGGATTTTCATGGTCGCCAACCTGGTTTTGCAACCTCGAGGTAGTAGGATTGCTGCCACCGGAGAAGAAACCGAGCCTGGTACAGCTTCTGGGAGTGGGACTTGGACTGGGACTTATCTTTTCAGAGAGAGTGGATTCTTCGGCTGGATCTCGAGGGATTGTAGTGCAGAAATGTCGCCTCCAACCAGTTCCCATTTCTCAATTCAAACTCACAGAAAAATAAAAGATCATAAAAAGCAGCACAATAATATTATGTATATAATTAATCTAGTTTAACTTTTAGAGAGCAGACGAGAAAGAAGAAGAGCATAATTGAGAAAAGGGCAGAAGACAAAAGGGGAAGAAGGAATTTAGGAAGAAGAGAAGAGAAAGCATGGGATTAATAACAAGAGAGAGAGTTCCTGGTCCTCTATGCTCTTGGTCTGGCCTGTAGACTTCCTTCTCTCTCCTTATTATTTTGGCTTTTTTTTTTTTTTTTGGTAAAATATTTTGGCTTTTTATTTGTTTTTCTTTGTATTAAGAGCACCAGAAATATCTCTGCAACCAAAAAAACTAGAAATCTACTGCTGCTCTCTCTCTCTCTCTGCTTTACGTGTTTAATTTAAGAGATTTTCTGAAATTTAATATTTATTCGTATTCGTTAAAAAAATGTGATATAAGATTTTTCCCTCGGTAACCATGATGAAAATCCTTCGCATCCCCACAAATTTATGCGATCAATTTTTATTAAACATTTTTTGTATGTAACTGTAAATAAAAAATTAAAAATAATTTTTAATTATATAATGTACAATAAATAGATAAAATATAAAGATGACTAAGATTCTCAAAAGAGAACACCCAGATAAAATTCAAATCCGTCCCCAGCCAACTCACCAGGACTCTCTCTCTCCTCATCAGCATTCTCTCCATGCATTGTGTAAGAGACTTGTCGTCTCACGCGCCTGCTGCTTTCCATTGTGTAAGGGACGTGAGCCTTGTGGAGATGACATGTCATTTCAATTTTCATTTTTCACCCTCCTTGCATCAGTAGAAATGATGGTGGTGAAAAGGAAAAATGGAGTACATGGAATGAGAGAAAGAGAGAAAGAGACAAAAAATGGAGTATACGGAATGAGAGAAATAGAGAAAAATGGAGCACATGGAATGATAGGGCTGTAGAATCCAAAAAAATATGGTAGCAACTCTGGTACAGTAATACCGCTTAGTATTACATATAGTGATATTTCTCTTCATTTGTAAGTGAGAGGTCTTAGGTTAGATTCTCGTCAAAGACATCGTTGAACCACATTATTATGACAATCACATTGTAAGGTTCAGTTCACCCCTTCACCTCCTTAGTATAGATATTATCTTTTGTTAAAATAAAAAAAAATCTGGTATAGTAATGTACTTTTTTTTTTAACAAATGATATTATTTACATTAAAAATATAAAAGAATCAAATATAAGACTTCTTAGAAATAAAGAAAAATAATACTAAACTATAGTATTAAGTGTTGTATTGTTAATATTCATCTAGCTTATTAATATTTCAATGCACTTCGAGCCGCAGAACATTAGCCACACCCAACCAAAGCAATGGCATAACAAAATGGCATGTAGTAGGTGTCAACCAGTTCAAGGTTAGTGTCAAAAAGTTAAAGATGTATATGCAGAAAGGTGTCAACAAGATCAAGGTTAGTGTTAAAATAATTATTTTATTCCAAGACATAAAATTGACACACTCAAAGATATCTGGGTCTTACAATCGTATATTTGGTCTATATGTTTTAGGTAGTGTGTTGGTAAGATGTGTCGAAATAACATTGCACGTACCAAAACGTTTAGCCTCTAAGAATAATATTGAAAATCGGATTCTTAAGTTTTAGCATATGATACCATATGTAAAAACTTCTATTTTTATCTGTGGAAACTGAATTTCATCGTCATATGAGGGAGTTTCCCATGGATTGAAAAACACTACTCTAATGAGATTGCCTCACACAGAATACAATAAAGATTATCCATCCTGCATTCAATGAGGATTACTGTTGCACTTATCTCATTTTTCATACTATATTTTTATTACATCTCTAATAGAGATAGAGTCCACCAATACATGAGGTTTTCATCACTATTACAGAGATAGTACAAATATGACATGAAAAATATGGTAAAAGTAGCATTTTAATTTAGGGGTGTGCTATCCACACACCCTTTTTTACTTCTCACACACCTCTTGTTGATTTCTGTCTCTTGAGCTTCTTCAATTCATCTGATCTGATGGCCGAAAATCAAAAGGGTGTGTGAATATCACATCCCTTTAGTTTAACGAGGCAAGCATGGCCTCGATTTACGGGCTACAAGTTCTGGCCACTTTTGTGTAGTTCACGTATTAGACATTTTGGATATGACCAAAGGCTCGTGTTATTTTATATGCAATAAAATTAAAAGAAGGAAGCTATGTCTTAATGAAGAAATGAGATAAAAGAATTGACAATTCAATAGTTAATAGATTATTTGTTGTTGTCATATCCCAAAAGTGGATGTTGTGAACTTTTCGTGTTGTACATATTGACCCATCTTTGGTTTGGCATGGCTGTTTTGTGTCTATAATAAATGGATTCAAAGAGAACATCGAGATACACAAGACTCGATGCTATGCATGAAACCAGTCAAAATTTGAGTGAATTATGTCGTTTACCATGTTTTGTTCGGATTTTAATATTTTAAGATGATTTTATATTTCGTTATTTGTTTAAGTTCTTTCCTACTTCGTATTGAGATCCAAAAACGTCACATGTAAGCCAAATCATGTTTCAAAGCCCAATTGTTATACAAACCTCAAACCAAGCCCAAAATACATGCAAGGGTGCGAAGTTGAGAAAGGATAATATTCAGAATCATGTCATTGTACGATAGTTATACAAGACGTTTGTACAAATCACGCCAAGCTCATGCAAGTCCATGCATATTTATCATGTCATGTCTTATCACGCTAACTACTATTCACGCTAAAATAAGCCCAAGTCACGTGCTAGGGGCTTGCCAAGTGAATTGTGGTGTGATGGTTACGAAAGTTTACCGAGCCTATACAAAGCCAAGATTATGGAAGACTTTGGGTTGCTTGGGGGACCAAAGATCCAAGCCCATAATTTTTTAAGTTCACGGCAGTAAGTTTGAGATAGAACAAACTTAGTTTCCTTCTTTCCCTAGCAAGCCAACCAATCTAATTAGAAAGAAACCCAAATCTCCCTTAAGTTCACGTGAGAATCCAGCCAGACATGCATTTAATGAATAGAGAGTACTTTCCCTTCCTAACTCACATAGAAGAATGACACATGAAAGCTAGGAGACGCGCTACTAGAAGTAACGCATATGGAAGCTGACTCGAGAAAACAGCGCCTAAGGAATGAGGTGCACTACAGTCTTCATGAGCGTAGTAGCGCTCAGCTGTCTTACACCAAAAGGGAAGGTTGCATCCATGCCAGGATAAAGAAGGAGGAACATTTAGACACAATGAGAGATTCCTTAGGAAGCCTAGAAAGGAATCATTCACCTACAAAAGGGAGGTCAAAAACCTTAGGAAAAGATCGAAGAACTCAACCCAGGGAGAAGGAGAGAACGTTAGGATTAAGGATTATGCTGCAACAATCTAGGGAAATTACTTTTTTAGTGCCAACAACCTAAAACCCTAGTAAGCATCACCCCTGCAACCATAATTAGTGTTCTCCATAACCTTCCTTTGTGCATTTCAACCATTAGAAACCTTGTTATTACCCTTAGAAACCCAGATTACCCCACATAAAACACCATGCAACCATGCAAAGTCTCTTCTCTCGCGCTAAACTGATAAACTTCTAGCTTCCACACCATAACTCACTTGAACAAGCCATTATTTGCTTAATCATGCTATATATATCGTTGAGTCATTGATCCAACCGGGGTATTTCTAAGACATGCTACTTCTTACAATATATTCCAGGACTTGTACGAAACCAAACCAAGGGAGACAAGAAGACATCTGCAAAACCCAAGTCCACCTCGACCTAAAAGTCCCCCAACATTTGGATTCTTAGGGTTTCTAGAGTAAATTTGCATTATAAATAGGTCATCTTGGCTTTAGGTTTGTAATCATTCATATTATTATCCATCCAACTTTAAAGTTCTCTATTTTCTGGTAGAAATCGAATTGTTGATGGATTTCAACTTATTTGCTAGTGGATTCTAGCGTGGAGATTTCGTACGATTTTTCTTGTCATATATCTGTTGCATCATCGAGTAATTTTTTTTTTTTTTTTTCCAATCTAAGGGAGGGGAACTGATCAGGGAAGAGAAGAGTTGATCTTTGAACGTGAGAAATGTTGTAACACAAGAACCATTAAATAGGTGGAACTTTAACCATTTTAAAGACCAATTTTTGAAATATAACCTAGTTTATTCAATTCTTATAAAACTAACCAATATAGATGTCCAGAAGACTTAGGCTAAAACTCTCTCTTCCTCCCAACATTGTGATTTTTTTACCCTAAGGCTCATCTCCACTATTAAACCACCAGGGTCTAGGCACCACTGCACTACTTTGTTATTTCTACTCCAAAGCAATTAAACCAAGAGATCAGCACACAAATCACTTATCCCAAGCAAGTGCCACGTTTTCCTTACCACAAACCTTGTAGTTAATGCCCTTGACCACATGATGAGTACTTTCATGATTGATACCCAAGTTGTAATAGAGTAGTCATTTAGATTTATAATAGTTGGAAAAAGTAAGCCATATTTCAATGGGTTGTGATTTTCACACACTCATAATTACTTTTCCCACACTCTTCCTATTTGTTAATACTTAATTGGTATCCTACTATTTAATCTTCCATATATACCCTTCCTACTTTTTGATGGTAATTAATGAAAGATTAAATAGGGAGGGGTATTTATGGAAGATTAAATAGTATGATACAAATTAAGTATTAAAAAAATATGAAGGGGTGTGGGAAAAGTAGTTAAGGGTGTGTGAAAATCATAACCCTATTTCCATACGTGGTCTCTAAAATGGCTATATTTCCAAAATTTCCCATTAATTAAGTGCCGCCAAAATAATAACGGATGTTTGGAGAAAACAACTCTTAAGCATGAGGATTTCGTTCGACTTCCTTGTTCAATATAACCGCTGCGTCAAAACAAATCTTAAGCATAGCAATGCCTAATAAGGAAACCCAGTATGGTTGGTTGTAATCGACACACCCAAAAATGGTGGCACAACCATGAATGTTACCAAGAATGTCTAGTATGGCGCCAGGCGTTCCTCATTGCGTCTCTCCAAGTCAAACAACTAATTGGCTCGATATGCAAAATAAGGAGTCTCAAGCCAGTGACAGGGTCTCAAACCCACCATCAAAGCACCACTGCACCACTAGGAGTAACCATCGAGTTCAGCTCTACTAGCATAAAAGACATAGCCTCAATCATGAGCTATAGGTAGTTTATCTTGCAACAAATCTTAAGCTCTTAAATCGTCAGTTATTTTTAAGTCTAGCTAACTTAGATATTCAAGATCCCTTCACTTAACCCACACTGGTGTTGATAAATTGTTGTACATATATACTGATATATATATATATATAGCAGGAGGCTTTTTAATCAGTTGTTTAAGCTTTTGTATCAGTTGGTTTAGGCCAACAATGCCTTATAAATATGATCGTCTCTACCTACAACTTTGTACCCATGATGAACGTAATCATTAAAATTCAATCTAACACTTGATTCTTATGAAAAAATAATGTTATCCAAGAATACCAACAAGTTGTGCACTCTCAAATATACACGAATTTCTCCCTTTATTCTTTATCTCTTTTTCTCTGTAAGTATAAGTTTTCAACCTTCGTCCGTTTGTATGATCACCTTTATCCAAATCTGACTTGTAGTCTCGTTGCCCTTTCCAATTCAGGCTTGCTTTTTTTCTCTTTTACTTTTTTTTGTAATATCTGTCATTGTAGAAGGGAATCGAAGGGAAATACTGATCTCGGAATATATTTTTATTCTTCATCTCGTAATTGACACTTAAGGGAGAAAGCAAGAACAAAACTATGTCCTGTTAAGATCTAGTAAATCTCAGTAAATCTCACATTGCGGAGGAAAGAGATTTTGAATGTATTAGTAAATAGAGTAACTATTTCTGATATTGTCATCTAATGTGCATTGAATGTCCACAAGCTTGAAAATTTTCACACGTGATTAAAAAGACATGAGTTTTGGATAAGTCGTACTCCCTGACTTAAGCACTCTTAGTCAGTGGTGGAGCTAGAAATTTACAACGATGAGGTCATAAAATAGAAACTTTCAAAAAGTGATCATACCTTTACTTATAGTTTCCAATTTATAATTTTTTTTGCAAAAATTTCATTTCAAATCAATCAATCAATACAAAAACCCTAAAAACCCCCCAATAAGCCCAAGATGAATAAAAAAAAAAAAAAACTAATATGATTGGGATTTCGTGATACAACTAAGCACGATGAAGGGCGCCTCACCAAACTTGAACACCGGAAAAGCTTTCAATTTGGAGATATGAAGTCTAGGTGGATAAGAGTTTTGCGTGTTTGATCAGTCTTCAACTTATTTGAGAATTAGCATTCTAAACTTTTTCTTAAGTAAAACAAAACACAAACAATGCAGTTTTGGTTTGTATCAACTTAAAGAAAATTGATTAAAAGTCTCCTTATTTCATTTGTCTTAAGCTGGTACAGAGGTCAAACGAAATTTCAAAAGTAGGGATTTTATATATTATTGAGGTTAGCAGCAGCCAATGCCCCAAATTGGCTCCTCAACTGCTCCCAGTAAATTGTAATAATCAAAGCTATGTACTTTTCTTTACGAGGTAGATAAATAAGAAATGTTACGATGACTCTCTTAAAAGTGGGATTCTATGATTTTCTACAATCTCATATTTCATAATATTTTATAATGTTGACGTAAAAATTAACATATAAACTATGAGATGTCAGAAAATCTATGAAGAGTTTTACTTTTGAGATAGTTCCTTCAGCATTATAATATTTTACAAATGTTAACGCAAAATTGACCTCAAACTATGAAATACCAAAAGGTCTATAAAGATTTTTTTTATATCCAACAGGATCATCTCCAGATCCTTTTGGTGAGGATCATGGAGATTCATGAATCGTGTCCGTTCATCGTACATAGTGCGGTCAGTTTTTGCTAAATATTGTTTATGTTTATTTTTAAATAAAAAAAATTTAAATGATTTCTGACCACGCTATGTACGATAAAGGGACACGATTTACGAATTTCCAATATCCTCACAAAGAGGATACGGCAAGGATCCAGACTCTTTTTATATAGTCCCTTAGCATTTGTGGAGGTAAATTTCTGGACTCAGCAAACCAAGGCACTGGTGAACTGGTAATACCATAAATTGAATGAGATCCTCTCTATCTAGATCTTGAAGATTCTCAAATCGTATCCGTTTATTGTATATCGTGCAATCATAAATTATTAAAAAAATTTATTTAAAATTAAACCTGAACAGTACATGACGAAAACTTACCCCACAATGTACGATAAACAGACACGATGCGAAGATCCCCTCACAAAAAGAGATTTTTCAATGTGATTGACACACGAGATGGTACATTACGTGTCATTATACAAATGATAGGACATGTGTGTTAAAAAGTTAATAACTTAAAAAATAAAATTTCTTACCACTTACATAAAAACATATGATCTATCAAACGTGTTTCCATTACAATCAAAAAATTTTCAACAAAGAGGATCCTCATTCCCATAAATTTAGGGTTCGCAAAGGGCCGTGAGGGGAGAGTAGTGTAGTATTCGTACCTTCCCAAAAAGAGCATCACAGAGTGGCACAGAGTGATTTGGACAGCAGAATGTGACTGTAGTGGTAATCAGAGGTCAATAATTTAGACACGCGCATGGGGTCCCTATAGCTCTCTGACTAGTCCAACCAACGCCGTTGGCTACTATGTATACTACCAACCCTAGATAGCTTCTTCCCACTGCTGACGTTTTTTTTTCAGGCCCGATGCTGAAAGTGCTTGTCAATGTCAACTCCTTAAGGAATAAAGTGTGCAAAAACCTAATCTTATTAGTACCTAATCATTTTTTAATTACCAATTTTAATCTTTTCAAATCAATGTTAGGCAGAATGAAACTGTAAAAGTGGCTTTAACGTTTGTTTACTAATTTCGATTGCAAGACTTTCTTCTTGCGGATCGCTTCCGTGTAGAAGATGAGTCTCTGTGTATTTTGTTTGCCAGTTTTTCTGGATTGATGGGCTACAGATGTAGGTAATTTTGAGGTTATGGTCCTGTTTCACCATATGTTAATTATTTCTTTATTTTGTTTTGGGAGACAACACTCAACCTCTAAATTTCTTTTCTGTTATTTATTTGGCTAAACAGCTTGGGATCTTTTTTGAAAGATGAGGTTTCTGGACTATGTTTGATTCCAGCTCCAATGAGAATTGTTGAATTCTAAATGAAGATATTGATTCTTTTAATGGGTACTTAATTAATGTGGTACATGCAATTGATTCGTACTTGCCACATGTACTTTGATGTGTGAGATCAATTAACTTAGTACGTGAAAAACACATATTGGGTTATGTTGGAGCACGTAAGTCTCTTAATCAATTCTTAAGTAGGAATATGAGGCGGTGTAAATACACTATGTTGCCATGAATGAAAGGTGATGTTCAAAGCATTAGAGCAGATTAACTTACATATTGAGCTCAACGTCTCATGATTTCACATCACTAAGTATTTGTTTCCCATAAACTTGATTCACGCCACATATTAGGAGGCATGCTGAGAATTTGAGTCTGACATAAAAAAATCCAGGACTTGCGTGTGTTTATTAAAAATTAATTCACTCTGGATATTGCCAAATCTGTTTAATGGTCAAACCTTCGAAAATGCAAGAGAGACAAACCAAATGAACGTGACCCCTAGTCGGACAATTTGTGAACCAGTTTAGTTAATATGACAATTCTTGAGCAAAACCGCACGTACCGAACAGATTTCGCGGTTCAATTTTGATTAAGAGAAAACTTGAACGGAATATACTTTGTCCATTCACAATGACTATAAACATGTTTCATGCAATCTATTCTCCAACTGTTAGACTCTATCTGAGCAATAATATATAGTAGGTAAAATATAGAGAAGCATAATCCATGAAAAACAAAGGATATTATATGGGACATGATAAACTCCTAAACAACATTTTTTTTCCGGCTTATTATTTGATTTGCCTCTTGAAATTGTCAGATAGTCTTAGTTAAACCCATAAAACTGATTTTGTCTCGCTTGGTCCTCTGAAATTACAATTTTTATCTCATTTAGTCTCAGTTCATCTCATTTTTGTCCATTTCGTCAAATAGTCATTATATTAAAGGTAGTATCAATATTTTATTTTTGACACGACTCTTTGCCTCCAACTTAACTGATAACAATCCCAATTTTGTTTAATTCATGTAATCTAATTGTCAAAAAAAAAAAAAAAAGTGAAAATATAAAAAATTCTTACCATCTATTTGTACCAACCGTTTATGGCATCTCTCTAATAAAGATGAAACCCAAAAATATTTGTGGACTTTAACTCTATTAAAAATATAGTACAATACAAATAGATAATAAATATAGGAAAGTGTTATTGGTATTCTGAAAATCTTATTTTACACTCCTCACAAGTGTATTTTTCTTTTCAAATATAAAAAATTTAAAATGTAGAAGGAGATTTTTGAAATGAGAATAACAATTTCTTAAATATAATGCAACTCGTATAAATATATTATATTCCCAATTAAATCGAGGACCACTGCGCGTGGTCACCGGAAGTGGGCTCTTTAGTTCCTACGTATGCAGCAGTCCGTTAAGTAAATGCATGCATGCATGTCAGTCATGATTGTGATTACCGAGGTAGTTCGGTTTTAGTGGTCTGTATCTAATTTCTCCGCGCGTGGACCCTTTTTACTTGCCAACGTGGCACTAGCATACCATGTGGGATACCAAGTCATCATCTTCACCATCATTATCATCAACAAATGTGTTTGGCTTGGGGACGAGGATTCTCTTCAGATTTTGTTTGTGAATATCTCTGAGATCATTTTATTATGTTCATTTATTTTATATCATGCGATCAATTTTTATTAGTAATTGTTTGTGATCAATTTTAATAAAAAATTTAAATTAATTTCTAACTGCAGAATAATTGATGAACGAACACAATAAAATAATCTCCGAAATTCTCAAAAAAAATCCAAATAGGATCCTATTCCTTTAACTTAGTCCATCGCCTCGTGGCACAACCGAAGTCAGTTGAGTCAAAACTGTTAAGTCGTATATTCATGAGTAAGAAAAGGAATGTTTTGTTTGTCTCGAGAGAACTTCTAAATCCATTTTTTTTGTTTAATAATAGTAATTATTATCATTCTAACCGACTTTTATGTACATTTCCAAAATCAACCCAAGTGGTACAAAAGGTGACTTAGTATTACATTCTAATAATTTTTTTTTTACTTGTAAGTGCTCTCCTTTTATTTTATTATTCCTACTGTAGTTTTAAATTCGATTATTGGATAAATGAATTTGATCACATTATTGCTAACTCATTATAAAACTTAACTTATTATGAAACTTAACTCATTTTTTCACTCTTTAATGTAAATAATATCATTTGTTAAATAAAACATGAGGTATAAGAGGTTGTCAAAACAAATGCATATATACGTACAAACAACAATCAGGGCCTATTATTATATAGTAGATTTCGAGTAATTCAACAAGGTAACGAAGCCCCCATACATATAAAGTGGAACTTGGAAGATATAAGGAAGTTCATTTGTTTCTTTACTACGCTTGTAAATTATTTGATGTATCACGTCACATTAATTAATATATTTATCTCATTAACTATTAGTTGTATATATCACTTGTTACATAAAAGTATAAAATTCTTTGATATATATGTATGTGGATCTCCTTGGCATTACTCGATTAGTTTTATTGATTTTCTATTTCCACAAGACCTTTGACATGCATTATTACGTGTTCTCTCTAGTATTATTTATTTGTAAAGTTGCATACAATTTTTATGACCCTAGTTCGTGTAATAAAGCAGCTCAAATTGTAACTCATTTGTCACAAGGAATGGAGGGTCTTTTCTTTGGATACAAATTAACACGTTCCTCCTTTATTAAACAACCACTTCTTTCCTCACTTGTCATGGTCTGTGTTATCTGATTTACAGACCGAAAACTGTTCAATTGCATGGCTTCATTTGTGTATTTAACGGGCTTTAGCGAGGATGACAAACTTTGATGAAGTCCATATTATATTATATATTTTATCTTATTCTTAGTTATAATTTATTTGTTATTTTTGATAATTTGTGATATATTTTGGAGGAATTTTGAAGTAAATCCAATTGGAGAGGGTTCTTGAATCTTTCAAGATGATCGTGTTAAAATTCCAGATTTGTATTACCAGCCGTTTGACCAGTGATGAAAAAATAAGAGCTCCCAAATTGACTGTTTCTGGATATGTTGGCCATTTTGACGGTCAAGATGGCATTTTTAGAGGAAGGTTCCTTCTTAGGATTGAAAGAGGACACATTAAGCTTTAAAAACATACTTTCTTGGGACAAATCGAAGCTGATTTGGTTAGTCAGAAGTGTGATTTTCTCCTCCGTCCGAATTTTACTTTGAATAAGAAACCTTTATTTATTGTTCTAATTAGATTTCCAGATTATTACAAGATCTTATCTAGGTAGGATAAGGAATAAAGCACTATAAATATAGTGTAGCCGTGTATTATGGTTACTTAGGAGAACTCAGCATAGCTTTTGGATCATACACGCATTCATAACAAAGGGTTCACAGACAATTGGCACTTCACAAACTTGAGGATCCTGCATGGGAACAGGAACCTGTGCACATACAACTTCAGAGATTTGACTTTCGGTAGTTTTGATAACGTCAATAAGTTAGACACAGAACTCTCAAAAACATGAATCCATGGTAAACAAAAAACACAGATGTAGCAATAAGATAATAAGACCAGCCACCTGTGACGTCCCGTCCAGCCCCAAGATCTACAAATCCTTGCACTCCAAGTAACCTGGTTGCCTGTATTTAGGCCTTACCTTCATTCCAAATTCATAGACTGTTAGATGGAAGGCATCACAATGTATATTAATGGCTAGTTCCTGTTCCTGCACTTCTCCATGGCCCTCGGAGCTGCACAGAAAACGAACAAATATAAATACAAAGACAAGAAGAAAAGTTCCATCCTAATTATTTGTTCAATTTAATTATGTACCAATGAAAAGAAAAAAACACCATAATCAGCAACCAATTAGTTCTACCGTTTCAATCCTAACAAGGAAAAATTCCAAATTTACGGATAAAACTAAACTCCGATTATATAGCTGGAAAAAAATCAGCAGAGTGCATATGTCAATAGTAGGGGAAAGTGAAAGGCTGACTTAATTATGTGATACTGATTAACGATAATCCGTGGAACATATACTATGCGCACCTAGGCCGATGGCATCTGAGCTCTTCATAATCCTCATCCTTTTGCAGGTATCAGTAAACATGCTGTCAAAAGTTCATATTTGCATCAGACTTTAAGGAAAATAAAATAAAAAAATAGCCCTGGTACAAATTCAAAATTAACAGCATTACACCTGAACATATTTTATTGAAGCAAAATGACAATTAACTATTTGCAGGCACATGGTAACATAACCCGTCCATGCATGGCAACACATTAAAGCACACCATGCCCACATTTTGAAACACTCCAACCATACCTATCCATGACCATGAGAGGTCAGCGCTATAAAAGAAAAGAGATCACATCCCTAGAATAAGAAACAATCTATCTTATTAATGGTTAAGACGTTTCTTGAACACTATAGTAGAGCAGAACTTTGTCAAAAGACTCTGGATTCCTTTTTGCGCCATAATGCATAAGCTGTTTTGGGTAGTTTCCTTCTCGGTCGTAAAGCTAATTTTCTCTCATCATTATGCAAATACAAGTTTCCCATATATTATTTATTATGATAGTTGGAATTTTTAAAGATTATGTCTATGAATATCATAAAATAACATCAATGAAATGTTGGCTTACAGCTAACAGATATAGCAAAGATGCCAATCTTGGTGAAGCTGCCTTATTGACTTCAATCAGTGGTGAACAAAGGAAGTAAAATGCATCTACATCTATAGAAGTCGACGGTTAACTAGGTAAATGCAATTACATCAACATTCACATCTTTATGATTCTTTAGATATACTTTAATCGCATTGCTCAACAAGAGTGCCCATAAATACGACTAACATCAAGTTCTATGGGTTACACATTAAAATATCATGTTTTGCCTCCATTCCCCATGGTTCATCAGTTTTCCACATGTTCTTCAAGTTCAAGCCATCCCAAGTTAATATCAAACTGATGGCCCTAATCTTCCAATGGAACAACTTTAATGTGCGCATTAAAGTTACGTGCATGTTGTTTGCAGTATATAGAAGCTCATATAAATAATCCACGTAGATATCTAACAACCATCCATGAAAGTTCACCGTTTTGCTCAAAAATAAAAGTTCACCGGTTCATTGACTTGCAGGATTTCAAAATCAATTCAGATTTTATATTGGGAATGTAATTAACACTCAAAATAGGTCATCCTCCTTCCGCCATTATATTTTTCACTAGGGCGGAGTGCAGATAACAGCTCCCTTCAAACTATAGCCAAAGTAACGTAACACTCTTTACCAAATAAGTAACGTAACCCTATGCTACTTGATACAAAGTGTAACTCCATTGCCAGCCTAAGGGCAAAAGTTAAGTTTTAAAAGGGCAGTTTTTGAGATTTAAGCTTTTTTGAATCACTAGCAAGTCAATTACGTACATAACAAAAGGAACTTAGTAGATAAACAAATGTGCAGATGAATGAGGACTTACTCCCAAGGAACATCGCCCACAAGCATCCAATCACCATCTTTGTCCTCGTAAGTTAGAACATATTCTGAGCCATGAAGCAGATCTTTCAGCTTGCTTTCGCTAATCTCTCTGCCTGGAGCTCCATGAGATCCATATTGACCTGAAATCATACAACCATAGCAGTAACTAGATCCATGCAAAATGCAGAAACTTTCTAGTTAAACTCATAATTCAGCCAGCGTAAATTAGATGTATGAAAGAATAGACCATGACATCTGTAAACATTGAATGTTTACAACTGCTCACCTATGGTAAAACAGCTGAACATCTTTTCAAGAGCAGAAGAAAGTTCCTGGTATGCGGAGTAATTTTTCAAATCTACTTTCCTCAAATAAGGTGCACCATCCAAGCTGACCTTGACGAACAGAGCACCAGGGTTCGATTTTCCATCTACTTCCTCAGTGTTTTTTGATGTAGTGGCCAATGAATTCTTCCTAAATGATCTTATAGGTGGCCAACCCACAACCTGCGCCCTGACATATAAGAAAGCTGAGACTCCATTTTCATTGTGAAAGGCCAAAGTACAAATTTCTGCCAAATATATTTCAATGGTCCGGCAATTTTCTCGAATCACTTACTTGGAAGCAGGTGCACTGCTAGTACTATTTCCGGTATGATTTGGTCTGGTATCATTGACAGCATGAGGCCTCTCTTGTAATACCTTTGCTGGTGCCACCTCTTTTGTTTTAGGTGGTTGAGTCCCAAGGATCTCAAGTGTAGAACCAGATTCAGTCCCAAGTTTGGAGAAGGTCTGGGTGACAGCAACACGTTTACCTCTGAATTAGCATATTTCCCCTGCATCACAAATTGGGTGATTGTAAAGCCAGACATAATAAAGAAATAAATAAACATATCCAATTCTCTCTTCAAACAAACCAGTTGTTTTTACCTCTGAGAACTCATCCATAGCATCGGAGAAACCTCTCTTGTTTCCCGAAACAACTATTTTCTGCGATGAAGAATAGTGGCCATCCTTTAAAGGATGCAGCGGGAATAGGGACTTCTCATCAAGTTGAGTGGTGATTACCCTCAAATCTGAGTCTCTCTCGGGAGACTGGGATCCAGGAAGCCCGAGTCTAAGTTCAGTGGCCTTCAAATTCAGACTACTTTTACTTCCATCAGAGGCAGTAGAGACCTTTGAACTGCCTACTGAAGAACAATCAGATAATCCCATGTAATTTTGCTCCTTCAATTCCAAGCTGTTTTGGCATACACTCTCCATAGAACCCGAAGAAGACAAAAATGTAACATCGCTCTGACCCTCCTCCTCACCAACACCAAGCAGTGGCGGTGACATCACAATTCACAAAGAAAATCACTTTTAAAGGTTTATTTTAAACCTGCTAAAAGGAACGAAAATTTTTCAGAAAACACCTCTAAAACAGAAGTTAATGCGTAACAAAAGAACTCAGAAACCTGAAAAGAGGACCAAGAAGCACCAAAACAAAAGCTGTCCACCCTTAATGAGAAAACAAATCCAGCAGAAGTAGCTGAAAGATTTAACTTGAAACCTTCTTAATTTAATCAAGCATCCCTTAAAATAAAGGTTTTTCTGCCCAGAAAACATGTTATAAGCAAGCGCCATGAAATAAATTACAACGAAAATTTCACTATTCTCAGATAACAATTAATCAGTGGATACACTAAAAAATTAAATGATGTGAAGCTGAAGAATTTGTTAAATATTAACATCCCTGGTAAAGGGTTTAGCATATCTAATTAAAAGACAGATGTACAAAACTGAAACTTTACCACTAAGCATAGAACTTGTTTCAGGTCAGACAACTAAAGAAAATTAAAGACTAATCTACTGATCAAGTTGCAATCATCATATCTACAGAAATTCAGAACCCGAATCACAGCAAACAGCTGAGGAATTATAAAATAAAATAAAACAAAACAAAATAAAACAATTTGATGGTGGGTTTTACATATTTCAGGACAAATGGTTTTAGAACTTTGAAATAAAACTAGAAAAAAGAAATTCAAATTGATGAGCCTTGATTCTCTGTGTGCTAAAAAGAAATAAAGGGTTTTGTGGGGAAATTCAATGCAAGTAAATAACAGAATTAATACCAGTTAAATTTAAATCAAAATTTCAAAACAAGAGACAGAAAGAAACCCAGCAATAAAATGGAAAAACCAGATATTCATGCTTTTGCTGAAAAGTAATATAAAATTGTAAAATGTAAATTAAAATCCGTGCCTTTCTGTGAGATTATGGGTAAAACCCCAGAAATTAGTAAACTAAACTAGTCAATGTACAAAGCAAGAGTGGATTTAAAGCCATGTTACCTTTTTTTTCAGTTCTTCCCTTCAAAGTCTGAGATACCCAAAACCAGAGCAAAAGAAAGAAAGAGAGAGCTGAAATCAAAACAACCAAAAAAGAAAAGAAAACTCACTGTCCGTGTCTCTGGAAGTGAAGATTACCATAAACTGCATTTCCAAAAATGAAACGATTCGGCGGAGCTGATTGGAGACTACGGCGAGTATACCTTAAACGACTGGATGGATCAGTGGCTGAACAAAAGGCAAAACAAATTCTGGATTGAAGAAGAAGAGGTCTTTGATTTGGCTGACAGTAAGATGAGAGTCACAGAGAGAGCTAAGGACCCTCCATACGGCACAAGCGAAAGCTTATTGGCTGTCCGATGTGTACCTTTCTCTGCCTACTAAAATAACTGGTAATGTTATTCATATTATATTTTCATACCATTTTGGTGTCATTTGATGTGAATAACTACATTATTTGAATTAATCAGATTTTTAAATTTAGTTCATTATTTAATAAACTAATAATTAAGAAAAACTAGTTAATAAATAATGATTGTGGTATACTTGAAGTTTTTCTCCTTCATTTCCTTGGATTTTGCAAAATTTTCCAATGATGTGGTTGTGCACATCAGATGTCACCTAAGGAGATATAGAAATGTGGTATAAAAATATAGTATAAATAACATTACTCTAAAATAACATAATTTTAATAAAACAGGGATAATGTTGGAGGACCCAAATTTTAAATCAAAGTGTTATGAAAATATCGTTTCATTCAAGTTGACTAAAATAGTGTCTCGCTCTCTAGACTCAAATCTCTACACCTGGAGACCTAAATCCTCCTCTTTACATAATTTAAATAAAGTGTTGATAAACTCATCCCGTTGTCTTATCTTCCCATCCCACCAGTTTATAAAACTTTACTACCATTTTTACCCTTTTGTAAAATTACATCAAAGGACTTGGAAAATTTTCCCCACCCATGTCTGCATCGCCGAGGAGGTATACGCTGTTATAGCTCTCAAGCGTGTCCTTGCTAACATCCGATCCCATGGTGGCCTCGCCGAATGTCCAACCCCTAGAGAGGGAAAGAGAGAGAGAGAGAGAGAGAGAGAGAGATCGCAAACCACCATGACCACCGTCAAACCCACACGCTATCGATCACTAACAACCCCAACACCTCGTCGGGTCCCTTCGTCAATCTCAAATTGCTCCAAGAAAATCGAGTTCTCAGACCCACCATCTGCCTCCACAATATTGACGACGACAGTTGATGGTCTAGTTATTCCAGGTTAAGTCTCGCGCGCAGCGGCCGCATCTCGAGATTGTTCCATGGTTGTTTATTGTTCCGTTCAAATTTGTCATAAAGTTGGTATTAGGGGTTCGATAAACCTATCATCATTCGATTTGTATGTTGTACATGTAATTGGAATTTCGAGGAGAGAACCTCTCATGTCCAATGGCGACTGCACAGCCCAATGTCAACTAGCTTCAAATTGAGCCCGTTTGACTGATGATGCAGTTAAGGTGAAAAAAAAAATGGATTTAGATATTTGAGGTTATTTTAGGAATAATTGGGGTGGATTAATAGGATTTTAGTTTTTAAATTTTGTATGGTGGGTGAGATTATAATGTGGGGTGTAGAAATAGGACAATGGGGTGGATCTAGTAGCATTCTTTAAATAAAAGCTTTTAGTTAAAATGGTTTTTGAAATTGATTTAACTCTTTATTTTTTTTTTCAGCCACTCAATACTACTGCCTAGTAGTATTCCTCTTTATAGAAACTCAGAGTTCTTGAGAGAGGTTTTCTTAGATATGAAGAAAGATGTATTTTCTCATTAATTGTAAATGAATAATACAATTACATATATATAGCCTTTTGGCTATTGACTGTTAACTACCTAAGACTAATTACATTGTGTAACAAACTAATTACATTTGTAACAAACTTACAACAACTAATAACCAACTCTAGTCATGACGTGACATCTTCATCTTTACTCCCCCCTAAGCTAAACTTGGAAGAATCAAAGTTCCAAGAGAAAGCTTGGACTACAGAAACAGAAACCTACTTTTAGACAAGGCTTTGGAATGAATATTTGCAATTTGATCCTGGCTACAAGCATACTGAACTGCAACCAAGTTTGCAAGCACTAACTCACGAATATAATGATAATCAATCTCTACATGCTTAGTTCGAGCATGAAATATAAGATTGGATGCAAGTGAGATGGTCAAGATATTATTACACTAGAGAGTGGGTTTGTGAGATAGAGGAAAACCAAAATCTTTGAGCACTTTGCATATCCAAGTAACCTCTACAGCAGTGTGAGCCAAGGATTTATACTCAGCCTCAGTGAATGAATGAGCCATAGTGGATTGCTTCTTGGCACTCCAGCTAACTAATTTGGTGCCCGAAAAACATAGGAACCACTTGTAGACCTTCTGTCATAAGTACAACTAGCCTAATCTGTATCAGAGTAGGCTAACAAGTGCATTGGACCTTTCTTAAACCAGAGGCCATCAGCAATGGTACCTTTGAGAAATCTCAATATGTGTTTAGCTGTTTGCATATGGATAACAGTAAGGGCATGCATGAATTGACAGACTTGATTCACTGCAAATGAAATGTCAGGTCTTGTCCAAGTTAAGTATTGGAGAGCACCTACAAGAGATCTGTATTCAGTGGGATTGGCAAGTAATTCACCACTGTGATCTAACTTCGTAAAGCTAAAAGGAGTGCAGCATGGTTTAGATCCAACCATGTTTGTTTTCTGTAACAGATCAAACAAGTACTTGCTTTGATCAAGAAACATAGCATCAATGGTTTTTGACAGGAAATATAGTACTTAACTTTTCTATAAACTGGTTGCAGACATTATAATCAGGGCCACTAACTAGAATATCATCAACATAGACTAGTACTATAACTCGAGTGACCATGGGATGAACATTTGGTGCAGATAAAGAAGAGTGCACAGGTTGGTGTATAGGCACAGGTTGAGGATAATGCACAGATTGTGAAGATGCATTATGCTGTGGAGAAGTGGAGGAGGATAGTGATGGAGGCATAAGTGTAGTGTATATAGATGATGTGGGCATAGAAAAGTGGAGATCAATAGGTGATGACAGAGAGGAAGAATGATCAACAAAGGATGAAATAGGCTTGACATCTTTAAATGGAAAAGTTCCCTCATCAAATGTGACATGCCTTGAGATATAAACCCTATTGGTGTTTAAATCCAAACATATATAACCTTTGTGTTGTAAACTATAGCCTATGAAAACACAGCTCTTACTCTTTCCATCAAGCTTAGATGAGATATATGGTTTTAACCATGGATAACAACTGCAACCAAAAACTTTAAGTTTGGAATAATCTGGATACTTATGGAACAACAACTCCCATGGTGATTTAGTATTTCCAGATATAGGTAGCCTATTGATGAGATAAATGGCTGTGGTAAAAGCTTCAACCCAATAATGATGGGGAACACTAGAGTCAACTAACAAAGTCCGAGCTGTCTCAACAAGTTGCCTATGCTTCCTCTCCACACACACAACCATTATGTTCTGGTGTGTGTGGACAACTAAGTTGATGCACAATACCATGAGTATGTAAGATTTAAATTGTAAACTTGTAAATTAACCCTTTGAGTCTGAACGTAAGATCTTGATTATTACCAACAATATTCTCAACATAAGCTTTGAACAGTACAAAAGTAGAGTACACCTTCGATTTAGTCTTTAAAGGAAAACACCAGTTCTATTTGCTAAAATCATCATCTATGAGAAAATAATACCAAAAACCACTCACTGAAGTGACAAGGGCTAGTCCCCACAAATCATAATGTAATCGCTCAAAAGAATGAGAGGTTGATATAGTTAATGAACCAAATAGCAGTTTATGATTTTTAGCTATAGCATACTTGGAGCAAAAGAAATCAACATATGTTGTACCTTGAATAGCAAGCTTATTACTAGAGATTGCTCTTCGAAATATAGTAAAGGAATGATGTCTCAACCGGCTGTGCCAGAGTGTAACTAAACCTTAGACACTAACAAAAGCATAAGAAGATCCAAGAGATTGACTAGTGGAGGGACAACTTTGCAAAGGGTAAAAGCCATCTTTAACTTAACCCTGCAAAAGCGTCATCTCCGTAGCATGATCCTTCACAACAGATCCATCAGAGTCAAGAGTTAAGGCACGGTAGCTATCTTTAAGAATTTGGGATGCAGATAATAGATTATGTTTCATTTGAGGAACATAAAGCACAGTGCTCAACTTAAAATCAACATTAAAAGAATGCAAAAAAGAATGACCAATATGGTGTATAGAGAGACCTTTACCATCACTGATGTAAACTTTGTCATCTCCAATGTACGATATTGGTGAAGAAATATTGTCAATGTCATTAGTGATGTGAGATGCAGCCCTAGAATCCAGAAGCCAAGATGTGGAAGGCTTAGAGGTATAATGTGCACACATTGCTGCAAGTTTTGCAGGAGAAATCTTCCTAGAAATGTCAGGGTTAATGTGATTAAAGCATTCAATGGCTTCATGGCTTGTAGAGCAACAGATTTGGCAAGGAATATGAGTGCCAGAAAACGAAGAGTTGTGAAACCCTGCTAATGACTACGATTGGAGTATTGACCACGATAATTTCCTCTGTGTCCACGATTAGTGTTAAACCGACCAGTATTGTGATATTGATTGCCCCGATTGTTATTCTTTCCATGATTAGAGTTGAATAAGAAAGACTGTTGAGGTTGTGTAGCATAAATTTGAGGCGGTCGAGTTGGAAGAAGAGGCGGTTCAGACTAAATAGAAAATGCCTGAAAAGGCTCAATGCTGGAGGAAGAAAGCTTCTTACGACGAGACATTGAAAGCTCATTGATAAGTTGAAGGCCATGTAACTCATCTAGAGATGTTGAAGAGAGATGTAACATGACAAAATCAATAAATGATTCGAAATTATAAGGTAATCCAACTAGAGTAGCCGCCATTTAATCTCGATCAGAGATAGGTGCACTAGCAGCAAACAGAATCAGAGAATTTTTTTAGTTGTTGAAGATAATCTACCACAGATTAAGTACCTTTCTAAATTTCTTGAAGACGAGACCGAAGCTGATGGATGTGAGCATTGGAGATTCCACCAAAACGCTGCTCAAGCTTGATCCAAAGATCTCGAAAGGAAGACACACCAACAATGAAAGGAATTACATCTTCCGAGAGTGTAGAATTGAGCCAAATCAGAAGATTCTGATCCTTTTCATACTAGAGCTCAAAAGATGGATTAATGGATCGATCTGGAAGAAATGGTGGTGGACACGGCTCAGTACCGTCAACAATTCCGAGTAGTTTGTATCGTCGGAGAATCGGTGCAAACAGAGCACGCCATGGAAGATAGTTAGATCTCTTGAGCTTAATTGGAACCATGCTTCCAATGTTCTGAATTATGAGAGAGGCATACGAATTCGACAAATTAGGGTTTGTCGAGGGATTTGGGGCCGAATTCTGAAGAGATTCATGAGGAGAAAAAGAATCAGACGAAGAAGCCATGGCAGTCAGAGGCAAGAATTACAAGAGCAGATCGTCGAGAATTAGAGAGACAAAGCAGAAGTGAAGATCGAAATGGTTGTAAGGCAAAAGGCGAAGGATACCATATAGAAACTCAGAGTTCTTGAGAGAGGTTTTCATAGAGATGAAGAAAGATGTATTTTCTCATTAATTGTAAATGAATAATACAATTACATATATATATATATATATAGCCTTTTGGCTATTGGCTATTAATTATCTAAGACTAATTACATTGAGTAACAAACTAATTACATTTGTAACAAACTTATAACAACTAATAACCAACTATAGTCATGATGTGGCATCTTCATCTTTACTCTACACTTGAAAATGAGAGGTCTTAGGTTCGAATCTCATGGATGGTGAATTTGATGCCAAATTAGGCTACCCATTGTGTGGCTTTGCTAAACTCCCCTTCCCCTTAATGTAAAAATATCGATGTACTAAAAAAAATATATTCCTTATTGTTATCTCTAATAATAAAATTCGATAATCTTGTTCTTGACTTTAAAAGCGGAATATCGCCACTTAGTACTATGGTCTGGTGGTATCCCTCTTGACTTGTAAGGAAGAGGTCTTAGGTTTGAATCTCGTGGAAGGCGAATTCGATACGAAATTAGGTTACCAAATGTATGGCGTAGCTAAACTACATAAATTCCATAGCCTCTATAGGGCAATCATTTCTTTTTGGATTTGCTCATAGCAACTCACATCACATGCATGTAGTCTAATATCTTAGTGAATAAGGTATTGAATTTCTACCCATACATTTCGAGTCCGAAACCTCCTTCAAATTAATGTAATAGTTTTCAAACTCATATCCTCCCTAAATATAATGATAAAATAATAATAATAACCACAACGACAACAACAACATTTATTAAGAAAGTAATAAACCACAGAAAGCCCGAAGCCAAGCAGAACGCGCCTCAGGAGGAAGAGTATGTCATCAATACCTGGCATTCGTGTCGTGTTTCTCGTGTTCGTGTCGTTTTTGTGTCATTCCCGATAGCTTAACGGGTCATGTCGTGTAATACCTATTAAAGTAAACAGGTAATATGACCCGACCCGAAATCAACCCGTTAATATTATCAGGTAATATGACCCGACCCGTTACCCGTTAAGAAAATTATATTTTAAATCAATAAAAATGAAAAGAAAAACATAATTTGACCCAAAAAAAGTAAAACATAATACTAAATTAGTATATACATACTAAATTTCAAAGTTGACCCCGTAATGAACGTTGTAAAGTTTTTCATTACGTGTGATTACATTTTTCACACTTATTATTATTAATTTTTCACTCAAATAAATAACATTGTTCATGAGATTTTTAAAAATCTACACTTATTTATACTTTCATCAAGTATAACATAAGATTTTATGGTATCCACTAGTGTAAATATTTTAAATTGAAGATCAAATTCATTCATTGTATTCATATAGGGTCAATGAGTGTAGCTGTAAAAAATCATCAAGATCGGAGTTAAAATAACCGTTAAATCATAATTTTTCGTTTATAACCGTCGAAAAGTTTTGTCTCATTATTTGATCTCTGAATGTTTGTTTTTTTGCAATTTTTGGCCTATGCGATCTCGAAGCATATATAAACAAGTTTGACGGTTGGATCGTTGAAATTAGTTTCGTAGGATGCATATCCCATCAAAACGATAGATTCACTAACACTTAAAAGTTTATTTATACTTTCATCAAGTATAACATAAGATTTTGTGGTATCCACTAGTGTAAATATTTTAAATTGAAGATCGAATTCATTCATTATATTCATTTAGGGTCAAGGAGTGTAGCTGTAAAAAATCATCAAAATCGGAGTTACAATAACCGTTAAATCGTGATTTTTCGTTTATAACCATCGAAAAGTTTTGTCTCATTACTTGATCTCTGAATGTTTGTTTTTTGCAATTTTTGGCGTATGCGATCTCGAAATATATATAAATAAGTTTGACGGTTGGATCATTGAAATTAGTTTCGTAGGATGCATATCACATCAAAACAATAGATTCACTAACACTTAAGAGTTTATTTATACTTTCATCATGTATAACATAAGATTTCGTGGTATCCACTAGTGTAAATATTTTAAATTAAAGATCGAATTCATTCATTGTATTTGTTTAGGGTCAAGGAGTGTAGCTGTAAAAAATCATCAAAATCGGAATTAAAATAACCGTTAAATCGTGATTTTTCATGTATAACCGTCGAAGAGTTTTGTCTTATTACTTGATCTCTGAATGTTTTTTTTTTGCAATTTTTGGCGTATGCGATCTTGAAGCATATATAAACAAATTTGATGGTTGGATCGTTAAAATTAGTTTCGTAGGATGTATATCTCATCAGAACGATAGATTCACTAACACTTAAGAGTTTATTTATACTTTCATCAAGTATAACATAAGATTTTGTGGTATCCACTAGTGTAAATATTTTAAATTGAAGATCGAATTCATTCATTGTATTTATTTAGGGTCAAGAAGTGTAGCTGTAAAAAATCATCAAAATCGGAGTTATAATAACCGTTAAATCGTGATTTTTCGTTTATAACCGTAGAAAAGTTTTGTCTCATTACTTGATCTCTGAATGTTTGTTTTTTTCAATTTTTGGCGTATGCGATCTTGATGCATATATAAACAAGTTTGACGGTTGGATCGTTGAAATTAATTTCGTAGGATGCGTATCACATCAAAATGATAGATTCACTAACACTTAAGAGTTTATTTATACTTTCATCAAGTATAACATAAGATTTTGTGGTATCCACTAGTGTAAATATTTTAAATTAAAGATCGAATTCATTCATTGTATTTATTTAGGTTCAAGGAGTATAGCTGTAAAAAATCATCAAAATTGGAGTTAAAATAACCGTTAAATCGTGATTTTTTGTTTATAACCGTCGAAAAGTTTTGTTTTATTACTTGATCTCTGAATGTTTGTTTTTTGCAATTTTTGGCGTATGCGATCTTGAAGCATATATAAACAAGTTTGACGGTTGGATCGTTGAAATTAGTTTCTAAGATGCGTATCCCATCAAAACAATAGATTCACTAACACTTAAGAGTTTATTTATACTTTCATCAAGTATAACATAAGATTTTGTGGTATCCACTAGTGTAAATATTTTAAATTGAAGATCGAATTCATTCATTGTATTTATATAAGGTCAAGGAGTGTACCTGTAAAAAAATCATCAAAATCGGAGTTATAATAACAGTTAAATCGTGATTTTTCGTTTATAACCGTCGAAAAGTTTTGTCTCGTTACTTGATCTCTGAATGTTTGTTTTTTGCAATTTTTGGCGTATGTGATCTCAAATCTTGTATAAACAAATTTGACGGTTGGATCATTGAAATTAGTTTCATAGGATGCGTATCCCATCAAAACGATACATTAACTAACACTTAAAAGTTTATTTATACTTTTATTAAGTATAACATAAGATTTGTGGTATCCACTAGTGTATATATTTTAAATTGAAGATTGAATTTATTCATTGTATTCATATAAGGTCAAGGAGTGTAGCTGTAAAAAGTCATCAAAATCGGAGTTAAAATAACCGTTAAATCGTGATTTTTCGTTTATAACCGTTGAAAAGTTTTGTCTCATTACTTCATCTGTGAATGTTTGTTTTTTTCAATTTTTGGAGTATGCGATCTTGAAGCATGTATAAACAAGTTTGATGGTTAGATTGTTGAACTTAGTTTTGTAGGATACGTATCCCGTGAAAACAATAAATTCACTAACACTTAAGAGTTTATTCATACTTTCATCATTTTGATGGGATACGCATTGATGTTATACTAAATGAAAGTATAAATAAACTTTAAGCGTTAGTGAATCTTATTGTTTTGATGACTTGGAATAAATATATTAATTATTTATATATTTTAAGTGTTAATTAGACTATGTTTCAATTAGTATGTGATGATATTTAATAATAAAATTACATTTATGTTTTTCATTACGTAGTTTATTTTTATTCAAGTTAAAATGTTATAAGAGATAAAAAAAAAAAAAAAAAAGCTGGTTATTTTTTTTTCTTTGGGTTAAACATTAGGCGGGAAATGGATGGATATAGGTTGCAAAATTTCCCAAACATTAGGTGGGAAATGGATGAAACTCTTGAAATATTAGGCGGGAAATTAATTATTATAATTTTTTTATGTTTTTGGTATTTTTAAATTACTTGATATTTTTATTTTTAATGTGTTTTATGATTTTTAATCTCAATCTTTGCCTATAATATATTATAAAAATAAATAAATAAATAAATAAAACTTAAATTTTAAAATTTATATAAAATAATAATAGAATAATAATTAATAAACAATATATACATATTCATTATATCTATTGAATTTTATAGTAAGTTTTTTTTTTAGTAGTTTAAAAAATTAAAATCATCAAAATAGCATTTTTCTTATCGTGTCAAAACAGGTTACTCGCGTGTCACTTTCGTGTAAACCTATTAAGGACCCGTTATTAACGGGTTATTATCGTGTGACCCGATAATGACCCGATTAGTTATCGTGTTGACCTGAAACCCGTTATTTTCGTGTCGTTTACGTGTCGTGTTAGCGGGTCGTGTAATAAATTGCCAGGTCTAGTCATCATGACCAACTATTAGAAGAAAACTAACCAATACTAGCAAGAGCATCCGTCACAAAAACTTGCTTCACGATAAATAATAAGAATAAGATATCTTGGAATTTGCAAGCTTGTTTTTGGACATTGTTCATACAAAAGATTACTACCCCAATGGTGGAACAAATACAATAGAAAAAGGTCAGGTTGCCTTTATCTATAGATGAAGAAAAGAGTAAGGCTAGCAATCTTTGCATTAATCTTTGTATTTGGACATTTTCACTTCTTCACATGATACGTGTTATTTTTACACAAAAAACAAAAGAATTATTTGTTTCTTTCTGCAATTTATATTCTTCAACTAATTTTTTTTTTAATTTCTTTCTGCAATTAATTTTCTTCAACTAATCATTATTTTTATTTCCTTTTGCAATTAATTAATTTCTTTATGTAGATCTGCATTTTTTTATTTATTTCTTTCTGTAATTAATTTTCTTCAACTGGAACCCAAATAAGAGTTTGATCGAGAAGTAAACATCCACGTGTCAGCAAGTCGCAGTAGACTCGCTTTTTGAGCCAGTCCTGCTAGCATTCCCCTTATATTTCATATTTTTCATCATTAATTCCTAGTCTAAAACAAAATAACACATGCGATTTGAAGAAGTGTAAAGATTTAAATGCAAAAGTTAGTGTAAATGTTTCTAGTACTTCCCGAAAAGAAAAAGTTAAGTTAAAGGGTAATGTTAGGGAAACTAAATTTATGGATAAAATTTACAAACTAAATGATATGTCAAAGTCACCAAAAGAAAATGAGTATGCTTATCAACGCTTAAACAATAATTTAAGAGAACACTTCCATGTCGTTTAGTGTATAAAATTTAATCTTCCTAACATTACCCTAAGTAACGATTACCAAATCATTTTTTATTCATTTATTAATTTTGTTTTAAGGATAGAAAAATGATTAAGTTCAAGACATTCCTCGCTAAATAAGTTCAATACATTCCTCACTGCATAAAATTCCCACATGTTATAAATACAAATCGATTTTATGAAATAAAACGTTTGGTAAGACTTCAAAGACATAAAGCTCAATAAACAACACGAGCTGATTTTTAAAATTTTTATTTTGGTTGAAGTGGTACGAGTTGAATTTTTTTATAAGAGTATAAACTCGAACTAAGTTAGTTTTTGCAGATCTAGGTTTAGTGGAGTTTAAATTCATTCTTTTGTTGTTTTGTTCTGTTGTTTAGATAAATTTAATGTAATAATCTTATCATTTGTTGGAAAAAAGGAATTGAGTTAGTTCTTAATGTAAATATATATGTACTTTAATACGAAGAGCACATTTGGAGAAGGGGATCAACAATTGAGAATTTCGCACTAATTAAGTGGTTGTTTGATATCCTAATTAAGGGCTTGAAATAATAATCTTATTAAGGGTTTTTATGTGAGAGCCCCATAATACGATTCAATAATGTGATTTTTATGTTGAAACTAAAAGATTGATTGATATCTTTCTTCGATCTAATTTTTAGTTTCTAAAATATAATAAATGTGGCTAAATTACTTAGGGTACGTTTGTTACATTTTGTAGAATAATTCTTGTTTTACACATACAAAAAACGAAACGAGTGTAAAATGTGCTTGTCACATGGTTTGTAAAGAATGAACTCAAAAAATGAAACATGCATAAATCAACGTTTAAGCTAAGTTTCGTAGAACATCACATTAATGTTTCATATGTTTTTTTTTTTTTTTTTAATTGAGAATCAGGGGAATGACTGTGTAATCAGACCGCCCCCCAATATCCAAATACTAAAGAATATGATCAGATATTTTAATTCATTATATAAAATTATCGATGCAAAACTTAAAAGAAATATAAAATCATTTAATCGTCGAACTGTATAAATTAAAGGGTTTTTTAGAAAAAGACCTTTGAAATTCTTATTTTCCAAACAAAAACTCACATAATATTAAACTTCCAAATAAAACCCAAATTTCAAATAGAGTACCATGTAGACAAATATGTAACCAATTATTATCACATATTTACAACTTATGCCACAAAACTCTAGCTATGTCAATAAATATTATTACTCACCCTAATTATGATTAGCAATTAACCCCATATGAAAATTTTACCTTTCTTGTATGATAAATATTAGGAATATATATATATATATATATATATTTAGCCATGTTCATAAACAATTTTGGGCACATTTTTCGTTTGGAAAAAAAAAATCCTTTGTACAATCAGTTATTTTGCATCAAATAATAATATTGTTTTATAAAACAACAAAAAACCAATTAATATTCTTTTATGTTGTAGGTAAATTATTTTACCTAGATTATTACATACATTAGGCATTTTTTGTTTGTTATCATATATGCTTGTTAAAAATAATTTATCTATATTTATATGTAAAATATAAGTAAATTAATTTTGAATCAAATAGTATTAATTTTGTAGGTAAATTAAAATAGTAGTTCCATTATTTTGGGAAAGTTAAACAGTGCCTAAATTATTTCGTAAAAATTAAACCAAGACAAATTATCTCCATTAAAATAAAATAGTACATATTCGACATAAAATAAATAAATAAATTAAATAAAATAGTAGATACATTATTTTCTTATAAGATTAAACAATGGGTAAATTATATTGTAGGTACATTATGTTTGTAATATAAAAAAAAAAGAAATTGAAATTCATAAACAAAAAGTAGTAGATATATTAATTTTTAATCAAATTTCCCTTATTTGTTGGTGAATTATTTTCATGCATTATTATATATATTGGGCACATTTTACTACTAATATATATGTGTGCAATAATTTACCTATATTATCATATAAAATATAGATAAATTTATTTTGAATCAAATAACATATTTTATTCTATAAGAAATTTTTTTTTTTTTTTGAGTTGAAACGATAGCGACTTTAATAATGTCAAGAATGCGACATACAATAATCCAATAGGGTACCCTGGAGTAAATTATTTTGCATGTATCATTACATATGCAGGGCAAATTTATTACTAATACACATGTCCAAATAATTTACCTATATTTTTCAAATATAGGTAAATTATTTTATAGTGCTCTTTCAAATTTTCATTTGGTAAGAAAATGACAAGATTAAATTAAAATTGTCTAATTTTATGCAAATTTAAAAAACAATTACAAACTCTTAAGGAAAGTATTAACATTATTAGTTCTTTTTTGCCTTAACATACAATTTGTTTTGATATATTAATGCAATGATTTTAAACATTAATACATTTCTTTTCATTACTCTCTCCCTTCAAATCTACATAGAATTAAATGTCTACATCAAAACTATAATTAGGGGTATTTTAGGCATTTGAAAAATGCAAAATGTGTAAAGGCAAACAAAATTAATGAATTTACTTATGTGGAGCCTAGTCATTGGGTTTTATTCAGATAAAAAGACTATGTCAGGTTTTATGTAAAGAAACTTGAGTTTCAAGGGCTAAAGTCATATTTTTAGTAAATTAAAGGATTAGAATCGGTTGTAGAGCCAAGTATCCATGTTATTTCAAACAGCTCCTCCCCTCTTTTCTACTTCACAAGGTGAGTGTAGAACCAATACCAATTTGCGAGTCTCAGTATTTAACTTTGTGAGATAGGATAAAGTCTTTATTTGCCACAATGAAAACAAATATCTAAGTATGATATTTTTGTAATTGTGCATTTCTATTTCAAGTTATTTGATACATTATATTCTTCTTTCGACCTATCGAATCCATACAGGAACCTAGGTGGTCTCAAGACCTTCTAAAGTCTAGGAGAAACGCATGTGAGGATATTTCGAGCGCCTCTAATTGTCTGGGCAGGTTGTGGCGGTAGTTGAGAGTTATTGAATGTATGCGATTTGTTCAA
Source organism: Pyrus x bretschneideri (assembly GCF_019419815.1). Lineage (NCBI taxonomy): Eukaryota > Viridiplantae > Streptophyta > Magnoliopsida > Rosales > Rosaceae > Pyrus > Pyrus x bretschneideri. The sequence continues at coordinate 6,154,362 of NW_025999501.1, forward strand.
TGGTTCCATCACGGAGCAGTTTTAGCCCTAGCAATTTTGTTACATCCATGAAGGACGCATGCAGTGGCTTCATTGCAAGGAAGAAACCTCCGAAACTCTTTCTACTTTCTCCTATACGTCGTCGTTTCTTGCTTTTACTAACGTTAAATGAAACGAGCGTTTTGGATGTTGAGGTTCTTTAAACCACATGGAATTATTTACTCTATTTTTATTTTATTTTTATAAATGTTTTGTAGAGACGGATTAGGTGAGATTAGCTCTTCGCTAACAGTCGTGTGCGAGACACCAACCCTCTCCTGAAGGAGAAAAGACCATTGCACCCAGAAACCCTGGTCCGTCCCCCCTCTACTAGGTTTTATTAATAATACGAAGAAAAAAAAAAAAGGAAAAGTAAAACAAGAGGGGGGGACTAGGCCAATACCTACTAAAAACAATTAACGAAAAGTATATGTTCTAGTTTAAGACTTCTTCAGCTTCAATCACCTGAAATTGATTTCCCATAATTATGCTGCTTATATTTCGTTGCCAAAGTCCACCTCCACAACAACAATTTGCTCCTCATGACCTCGTATGGAAGAAGGGAAGCCCGACACAGTCTCTTCTATAAGACACATCAGCAAAATTAGGGTACCAAGTCACACCACGTAAAACTACAATTCATTGCACCAAAATTAGCAAAAGCATCTACCAAACAATTCCCTTCCTTGAAAATATGGGAAAAACGCAAGCGCAAGCAAGCAATATGCTATAAACAATGTGCCCAAGAAACTTTAAGAAACCATGGAACATCCATAGAGTGAGCTGATAGAAGGCTAATGACATGCATAGAATCAGTCTCTAACAAAATATTATGCCATTCTTTATCCCAAGCAATTTGAATTGCCTCGATCACAGCTACAATCTCTGCAACAACTGCACTTGGATAAGAAGATGAGGAGGCAAACACTCCTAAAAAATACCATTGGAGTCACGAAAAACACCACCAATACCCACCTGACCATTCCCTTTACAAGACTCGTCTGTGTTAATCTTAATCCACCCAATGGGAGACGGATGCCCAAAGACAGGCACAAAACTAAGAGCATCCAAAGGATTAGTCCCACTAAGTTGACATTTTTATTTATTTAAATCACCTAAACCTACTAGAGAAAAATAGAAAGAACTCTTTTTCTTTTGTTCAGAAAGGAAGAACTCTCTTTACTCTCTGTAGAATATAGAAAGCTTTCAACCTTTGTAAATAAAGACTTATACAGGCATAGGCTGTTGTACATTATAAACTTGTACACATCAAATCCCAACTCTAGCCCCAAACCAAACCATGTGTTGTCATGCCATCACCACTCAGGCAGTTGCCTTCAGCTGCTCACTTCGCGTCGCTCATTCAATTTTTGTCTAAATTTTTTTTGGGAACCCCCTAAAATAATTCTAAATCCACCACTGGACCTATTAATTCTATTTCACATGTATTATTCTTAATATTCCATACTTTTTCACATGTATTATTCTTAATATTCCATACTTTTTAACGCTGATCACTTGGACACACATTATGATTGTGTACTATTCTTAATATTCCATACTTTTTAACTCTGATCACTTGGACACACATTATGATTGTGTACACTTGTATAATGTGCACACTTTCTAGTTATATACAAGCAAATGATTAGGGCTTAATTTCCATTACGAAATACAAACCAAAAACAAAGACATTCATATCAATAGCCAGAAATTTCATAATTCAAGTTCAACCACCCCACTCGTTGATTTCCCTATTCTCCTATACTAAACAAGAGATTCCCCCTTCCTGATTGCCCCATGTTACATCCAAACTCCGACTTAAACCATAAACACTCTTCACATGACATAAGTGCACTGCTACGTGACGTTTCATATTACTATTTAAGAACATAGCACATGTACACCATTATGTGGCATTTTATGCTAATAAAACAAAGACATGTGAACAAAAAATTTACACATGCTTTTATGTTATTGATATGAAACGTCACCATAACGGTATACGTATGTCGTGTAATTTCTTCTCACAAACTCACATGCATGACTTTAGTTCCATTGAATCTCACAGCCCACGGGCTGCATTCACATGCCCTATTTTGTACCCAACCGGGGCCCCACCTTACATTATTAAAGGGCAAATGTGGGAAACCCTCATCATAATGTCCTATGTTGTACACACAACTTGATGCTTTTGAGAAAATTATGATGCCAAATCATTTTTAGACATGCCTATATGGCAAAGAATATTGGGGAAAAAAACTTGGGATGCAAGTGGAATCAAGGTTCTAAAAGATGCTAGGTGTTAGTCGGGCGGTGAGCTGGGGCCTAGCGCCTAGGCGTCTAGGCGGATTTAACTAAATTCATTATATTTCATGTAAATAAGTGTATGTTTATACTTAAAATATATATAATTTCATCATAAATTACAAAATAGAATAACACATATATTATGAAGTATTGGAACATAATGAAAACATGGGGAACAAGCATATAATGTGTGCTCATTTAAGTATTCGACAAGTCTCTTACAATTTATTGAAAAAAAATAAAATGCAAAATGAAAGTTATCTATTTTCTGCCTAAGTGAGTCGATGCCTAGGCGGGTTTGGGCCCGCCTAGGCAGTCTGGGCGCCTCAGTAGGTCTATGGGCTCTTTCTTAATTTTCAAACACCTAAGCATTAATTGGGACGGTGACCAACCGCCTAGCGCCTAGGCAGGGCCTAGGCGGCGTTAGGCGGAGATTTTTAGAACAGTGAGTGGAATTACATAAATGCATGTATTAGTATTAGTATAAAGACTAGTGAGGAGAGAGATTAAGAGGGGGACAGAGAAAAACAGGGGCCAAACGAAATGATGTTGGGGGACAAAGAAAGCGGCTTTTTTTTTTTTTTTTTTTAGTATTGCCGGCCTCAGAACCCGACACATAACTTGCGTGCTTCACTCGCCACCCTCTTCATAGGCTCGCGCACGATACGGCGGGTGAAAGTCATAATCCAATCGATTCCAGGTTCAAATTACCAACTAAACCGCACACTTTGATTTGTCTAAATTTTAAACCACAAGGCTTAAAACTGATATGATCAATTCATCAATATAGCGGTTTGGTTTGATTCGTTTTGTGGTTTGTCATGCATTTACTACTAAACAAAAAATCCATAGCCATGTCGAAGTATGTGTTCGAAAAAACTGTAAACTTATCAATTTATAAAAAAAAAAAAATCATCATTAAAATATCTGAGGAGCCAAAAATATTCAAGAAAAATATGGAGGCAACACGTGGATTCTTGGATAAAAAGACAAGATTACCCTCGAGGCACATCGAAACCCCTACACTCGAGCAACGGACAATCATCACTCAATCAAGGTCAAAAGTGATCAAAATAAGTATTTATTCAAAACCTATTTTATCCATCCTCATCAAAACCTTCCCACAAGATAACATCCAAATATTCATTTAACCACCACGGCAGCCACCCTTGACAAGGCCCACGGCGCCACAACCAGGGCCCAAGTCGTGCCATTCAAGCCCACACGAGCCCAAGCCTAAGGTGATACGACCCGAGCTACTCAAGCTTGACGCAAACCCAACGCGTTGCCAAGCCAAGCCCTAGCCTCGCACCCACGTGCATTATACGCCGAGTAGCTTACTCCCGTGGCCCAGCCTACACCCACGGCCCAGCCTGCTACCGTGGCCCAGTTTGCTCCCGCGGCCCAATCTGCTTCCATGGTCTAGCCTGCTCCCTTGGCCTTCCAAGCAGCCCAAATCGGTCCAAGATTAGTTCAACAGTCCTGGCTTTAAATTTCTAGGCCTACGATTGAACCATGGGCATTTTCACCACAGTTCTCCTCGGATTTGACATTTCCCACCTTAAATCTCGCGCTCGGAGTCTACCACACTTCCACTGCTCAAGGAGACGCATTTCTTCCAAGATTTTCCAACCCAAATGGAGAAAAACACTTGTCTCGACAAGTCATAGAATTGATGAGTGCCCTCGCACAGCAGACGACCTTGGTCAATTATCTCTTACAGCGCACCGAGATGCAATGTGCCCTAGACGAGGTGTCCCGAAGTAGGACAAGGGCAGACGAAAAGCCTCTCCAGCAATGTCCCAGCAAGCAGCTACTCGACTAGCCATGAACTGAGCATTCGAGCAGTGCACACTCCCGATTGGGCCCCCGAGATAGCGTATACTCCCGTTTTAGCGCGCAGAGGAGCATGCACTCTTGACTAGGCCCATGGACAATTATACATTCACCGTTGGGGTCACACTCCAGTAGTCAACATGAGCAACCTTCTAGGCGAAGTGTTCATTCACAGCTAGGCCCGCAAAGAGCATTCTTCACCTCACATTGGAGTAGGTAGCACGAATGACGGAGAGAAACAGTCACTCAGTCCCGCTCAAGCTCAACCAGCAACCTGCGAACAATTCCTTCGCCTGCTAGGAATGAACCACATGTATCGCAGTTACGGCATAGACGAGTGGAGCATGTAGAAGAATAGCCTAGACCAGTAGGTCATGACCGGGGGCAACCGAAAGCTTCGTTACCCTAACAAAGGAAAATTTAGGAAAAAGTAAAAAGGCTCATGACTGAGCGATTGCACGATTTCCAACGCAACAAGGTCACTAGTGAGGCACTACGATAGGACATGACCAATATAAGCAGGTCACGCTTCACGGACGAGATCAAGCAGGTAGAGCCTCTATGCAAGTTTAGCATGCCACATTTCACATCTTTCAAAGAGGATGGAGACCCGGGGAAACACCTAAAGCACTACTGAAGCGTAATGATCCTCTATCGAAACAACGACGATCTCATGTGCAAGATATTTACCACTACTCTACAAGGCGGGGTGCAAAATTGGTTCTACACCCTGTCGCCACAATCCATTTGGAGTTTCGACGAATTTTCTTTGGTTTTCACCAAAGAATATTCATCTTATAGCTCGATCAAGAAAAAGTCCTACCACTTGTTCAACGTCAAGAAGAACCCAAAGGAGTCGCTTCGCGACTATGTGAAAAGTTTCAAAGCAAAGAAGGCAAAGATAGTCGAATGCAACGACTCGATAACTAGAGCAGCCTTCCAAAACGGACTCCCAACAGACCACCCACTGTTCAGAGAATTAATCATGAAAGAAAGATATAACTCTGGCAGAGTCTTTAGCTCTGGCAGAGAAGAAGCATGTGCTTTAGGACGAGGTTTGTCGATGCACATTCAAGGAAAATCCGAGCGATCTTGAATATGAAGTCCCCCACTACTTTGAAGGAAATGCAAGGTCTGACTGGACAAGCAGTTACATCTGAAACAGCAATAAGCTCTACCCTTATACGAGAAAAGCTGGGGGCTAAACTACCTGTATTCCACAGTTCAAAAGCTAACCTCAAAACAGAAACCAACTACCAGAAATTCAAAAGCTAACTTTGGCGACAGTTGTTACAACCTGGATGCTCAAGTTATACCTTCAGACTCATGCAGTCATCCTCATGACGTATTATTTCACCCAATCCAAATGCGTGACGATAAATGTGCAGACATTGGTGGTGCAAAGTTTTTTTACGAACACAACAACTCAGCTCAAAAGGCATGCCAAGGGCAGACGAACTCTAGAATGACACTCGGAAGCAAGTTTTGTCCTCGTCGCCCCAGAAGATTGTATATAGGAGCAACATGTACTAACAAGTTAAACACCACTTCCTGCTGCGCGTCACACGGCCCCAGTCGACCCTTGCTCCATAATTCAACTCTAGAGCAACTTGATACCGGCAGTTGAGCATCTCCTGCTATGTGTAACATGACCTCAGCTCCACGGCTCCTTATCGCACCTTCACGCCTTGCTTAGGCGACACAACAGAACGACTCAATGATACTCTGGAGGTAGTCGAGCATGCCCTAGCCATGCCTGCTTTGCCTGATAGAGACTTCTGGCATTTGCACTTCAACGGCGCATCCAACTACAAAGGTTTAGGAGCAGGCATGGTCTTTGTCACCCAAGACAGTTCAATGCTCGAGCAGACGATTACTCTAGGCTTCAAGGCATCCAACAATGAAACAGAGTACGAAGCCTTACTAGCAAGCCTCCGAGTGGCATAAGACTTAGCAGTGAAAAAGCTTGCAATTCATTCCGATTCTCAGTTAATCACCAACTTAAATGCTCTATCCCGGTGGAATATCTAGACAAGCCAAGCATATAGGCGGAGCTGGCAGCCGAAATGTCACAGGTTAGTATAACTCCAAACTGGCAAAGTTATATTATAGACTACCTGGTCAATGGCGCATTCCCCACGGAAAGGTTGGAGTCTAGAAAGCTCCAAATAAAGGTAGCATACTATTATATGTGGAATGGCATTCTTGCCCGAAGAACCTACACTGGACCACATCTCCACTACCTAGCGCCTCATGATGACCTAAAGGTTCTAAGCTTAATCCATGAAAGCGTTTGTGGAAATTACTTTAGAGGACGATCTTTAGCGCAGAGGGCTCTTAATCCAGGCTACTACTGGCCTACTATGCATCAAGACACTAAGGAGTTAGTGCAAAAGTGCAACCACTGCCAACGCTACAAGCTGGTACCATCATTGCCTGCCAATGAGCTACACCCATAGACGAGTCTTAGGCCATTCATGCAATGGGCAATCAACTTAGTAGGGCCAATGTTGCCAGTTACTAAGGGCAGAGGCATGATTATCATGGTAACCCATTACTTCACCAAATGGGTAGAAGCAGAGCCCATTATAACTGCAACTCAGGCAGACATAGAGCGCTTCATATGGGGGAACATTATTTGCCGATTTAGCATCCCCAATCCATCGTCACTAACAACGGCCCGTGGGCAAAGATTTGGCGAAGTTCTTCCAAAAGTATGGCATCAAGCAGCACATGTCCACACTAAAACATCCTCAAGGTAATGGGTAGGCTAGAGCATCCAGCAAGACGATTCTCAACTACCTCAAGAAATCCCTCTCCGACAAGAAAGGAAAGTGGACAGACGAACTGGCCGGATGTCTATGGGCATATCGCATGACCAAATGACGAGCCACCAGTGAGACTCATTTCTCTTTGGCATTTGGTTCCAAAAAAATCATTCATCCCAAATGTCATTGTGCTAAGTATAAACACTCTACTGCCAAGCATTGAGCAGAATAGTAAGGAGATGGCCATAAGCTTAGATCTGGTAGAAGAGAAACGCGAGCAAACCATCATCCACATCGTAGCATACTAGCTGCATCTCCTCTCCAACTACAACAAAAGGACCAAGATCCAGCAATTCCAACCCGATGATCTAGTCCTAAGAAAAACCTTCATCACTGCCACAAAGAAGACTCCAAAAAAATGGATCTTATATGGGAAGGTCCGTACAAGATCAGCAAAGTAGGCGACAAGGGTAGTTACACCTTCGCCACCATATCAAAGCTCGAAGACTCAAGCAGCTCGACAAGCACCACCTCCCAAGCCGAGGATTATCCAATTGTTATGCAGTTCCTACCTTACAGCTAAGTTCTCGTTCATTTCACTCGTTTTTCAATGAGGAATTTAGAAATAATCTACAACTTGGCTCGGCTGCATGCCTACAACAACTGATCACTCCTGCACTTCAAAAGAAGATTGCGCCGTTTTTATGAACTTATCGCAGAAATTGCATACCCTAAGGGACCAACCATGTTCTCCAGTGCGAGAGGGTAAACCAATTCCCCAACACCCACATGGGTCTGCTCTTCAAGGTGGAAGGATAAACTTACACTCCCAATATCCAGACGTGGATGAGCCGGGCTGCCCTAGTATAACTAGGTGCATGATAGCTTGCGCTGGGATTCCTAGAAGTAGCCACAATGGTCTTTTTCAATGCTTAGCTAATTGAAGGATTTTGAGTTTCTTGGCCTAATCCGTGGGGAATCCGGCCTCAGAGACGGAAAAGACACATTACGCAGTACGTCTTATAGACAATTGCTCTGGAACCCTAAAGTTGCTACTGAGTGCACTAATGTAGCCTATGGTTTCCGAAAGACTACCTACGACTTGCCCTTCGAATAGTAAAGCCGTGCTAGACTTATATAATCGCACATTCTTGTGAAAGGTTAAATAAGATAGCGCATATACGAAGCTTTATCCATTGCCGACATGCTATGTAGTCGATAAGCTTTACCCTTGCCAAGCGTGGAACGACCTACACCAAGTCCTAAAGTGTTGTGATACTTGCAACGCAACCTACGAAATTGGAGGAAGTCAAGGTTACAGCCCAGTGGTAACGCGGACTTGTCTGCTTCTGTAAGTAAGATGTTCAGCTGCCGACCCTATGGTTAACAACTTTGCAAAGTTATACACCAACACCTACGGCTGCATAGGCTACGCGGCCTGTCTACTTATAGAAAAGTAGCATGCTTGCCATTGGTCTATAAAGTCTAAATGTTAGGGCATGAACAAAAGAAGCGAAGATGGAGAAAAGCGAAGGGAGCAAGTTTATTAAATTTTCTAGCAAAATTGATAAACAACTAGAAAAGACTGAAGGAGTTCAAGCAAAACGAAAGCAACAAGGAAAACAAAGAAAATCCTAAAGACTACATAGAAGACTACTCCTCAGTAGCTTAGACGCTCCACGACTACTCGGTCGCCACATCTTCAGTAGCCGCGGCACCCTCAGAAGTAAAGGCAAAAATAATCAAGAAAAATAAGGAGGCAACACGTGGATTTTTTGGTTAAAAAGACAATATTACCGTCAAGGCACATCGAAATCCCTACGCGCGAGCAGCGGACAATCATCACTCAATCAAGGTCAAAAGTGATCAAAATAGGTATTTATTCAAAACTTATTTCATCCATCCTCATCAAATCCTCCCCACAAGGTAACCTCCAAATATTCATTCAAAATAGGATTAATTGCCTAAATTAATTAATTAATTAATTTTCTAATTAATTCCTAATTGATTGCAAGATATTAGGGTGACATAATATCTTGCAATTACACCTAAAAACCACCAAATGTGGCCAGTTCCCACCTCTCCAAAGGGGGCTGGCCACGCCCCCTATAAATGCCACTTCATTTCTCCAAAAACCTGAGTTGAATCCTCTTGCAAAATTCTCTAAATTCTCCAAACCACTTTTCCCTCAAAATTCTAACTTTGGCATAAGAGGTCTCCCCCCCCCCCCCCCCAATTCACCATGGGCGCATAAGGCTCTTGGCCTTGACCTAAGGTGTTAATTATTTTTGCAAGTGTATTTTCATCCAAGAACAAGAAGGAAGAAATTTGCATCCACACTATCAACTTCGGAACTTAAATTTAAAATCTCATAACTTTAAGATACATAATCTCGAAATTGAACTAAAAGGCTCAAACTTCTAATAATTATCTAGAAGTCTCCATATTGTCAATTGATTTTATAATGAACTTCTTTCATGCTAACGAAGCAAGTTGACTCACATGTTAAGCCCAACAGCTAAACGTGCCCCATACCACTCAATTTGTGTTGTCTACATGTTAATCTTTAAAATTGCCATATGTGAAAGGGTGTGTTGAGAGTTTGAACCCTCTATCGGATAAAAAAGGGGCATTACATGTGATTGTAAGGAGTTTGACTATTCCCTATATTATCAATTGATTTTATAGTATAACTTCAATTTTCATGCCCATCATAGAAAAAAGAGCTACATCACATTGTAATCTATATAGATAAACAGAGAAGGCAAAAAGGATGAAGTTTTCATAATACCCAAATTGCTCTTCTCCGATTAAAATTCTGAAAAATTAAAATTAAAAAAAAAAAAAAAAGACAAGTAAAGTGATTAGTAAGTTCATTATTTTCTAAAATATATTTTAATAAAAAAACTATATATCTATAATAAATAAAATTAAAACAATACAAAATCGCGTACGGCAAAAGGTTACAACATTAGGAATTCTGAAAGCTACTTCTAAAGATAAAATGCTGGCCATCGCCACAATAATTTACAATTATCATTGACTCCTTCACGAAATTGAGGAAGCACCATCTCACCACCTTCATGTTTTTCTTTTGTTACTTATTCTTTCAACAAACTTCATGAGTTCTCTCTTTAAATGCATAAACGCTCGGCAAAAAAAGGAATAACCTTCGAGAACAAACACTTAAACTAAATAATTTTGAAAGTTAAATTATAGTTGCAGTAGTTTTATATACTAAAAGTTTGAGAAATCAGTAGTGAGAATATATTCTATCAAATGGCAAAAGAGTTACCAATTTATAGCTTAGAACTTTTTTCAGTTACAATACTTTCTTATAAACACCATGCATGAATCAAAGGAGTACAAATTAGATATGTTGTCCTTCAAATTTGTCACTTTGCCAGAAATGTTGGAGGGAGAATCCAAAATTTTCCCAAATTAGACTGTATGCCGCTACTTGTATAACGTATATATTTTTTGTATATAAAAGGGAGCAATTCCTTTGCATACGATAATTTTCTCTAGAATTATAGGTAAACCATATATTTGCATTATATTGATATATCACATGATGCGTTAAATAATTCATTACAATCATTATTCAATTAGGCAAATTCATTAACAGATATGACATTTATATATATCTGGTCACACCAATATAGTACAAAATGTAATCTACTTAATTTTACTCTTTTTCCTTAAAAAATCAAATTTCTAACCAAATTTTGTTCAGTTAATTTGTCCTGTGTTGGCCAGGATTGCAAATTGGGCCATAAAGAAAGAAGGATCTAAGAGCCCGGCTTGATAAATTTAATCACGTTTGCAAGATAGAATAGTATCTAAGGCTAAGGCCAATTTGGAATTGTTGTGTTTAAAAATAAAAATTAAAATAAAAAAAAAAAAAAACCTGTTTATATTGTGTTTAAAGAATAATTAGTTGCAAAACAAAGATGATGAACGTTGATAAACTGCACTTTTAAAAGTGTTGTAAGATTGAAAAGCAGTATAAAAACATTTGGTAAAATTTTAATGTTAAAGTGACAAATATGGACATGGTAGTGGGGGATGGTGGTGTTGACAATAACAGCAAGTGCAGTGGTGGTGGTGGTGTTGGTGGGGTATGGTGATAGTGTCAGTAGTTGGGTGTGGTGGTTAGGGTGCAAAGGTAACGATGCTGGTAGAGGCGGTGATGGTGGTGGCTATGGTTGTGGTGACAATGATTGTGGTTGTGGTTATGGTGGTGGTGGTGATGGCTGCGGCGACAACAATGGTTGTAGCAATGTCGTGGTTGTGGTGGTGGGGGTGCTAGTCCTGGTGGCAACAATGGTGGAGATAATTGTTGGAGAACAATTAAGAAATTAAAATAATAATAAAATTTGAAATAATGATTCTTTATTAACGAAATATACTTGCAATACATAATGAAGCAATAACAAAAATAATTACAGAAAATAAAATGATACTAACTTGATTGATAGATAGAAGCTAGCTCAAAGCTATCTCCTTCGAACAGTATTTCCAGTCCCACACTTGTGCTTGTGGTTTGATGACTTTTGCTTGACCAAGATACAACTATTTAATCCTACAATTTGCACCGAATTATAGAATTCTGACGAATTGCTTTTGTGTGTTTACTCTCTGAAATGTTTTGTACGGAGGAGAAAGAAAAGAAAAAAAAAAAGAAGAGATGATTCAACATTGAAAATGAAACTGTAAATATATAGATTGTTTCATACCCTTTCAAATTCCTCTTGAATGTATCTGAAAGTAACCAACTCTTTTAACCCAATTTTGTCTCTTAATCAGAACGTTCTTAATATTAATTAAAAAAATTAATCCGAAATTAAAAATTAATTAACCCTAATTAATTTAAAATTCCAATGCTCGCTTGTGTTGATTAATTAATACATTAGGTATAGTTACACAAGCCTAATCTACAACCAGAGGCCCAACTAGGGATGGACAACGGTTATGGTGGACGGGTAACCGAGGTTATTTACCCATAACCATTTATGTTCATCCCCGCATAACCGTTTACCCATTGGGTAATTGCATAAACGGTTATACTCATACCCATAACCGTTTATAAACGGTTAATCATATCCATAACCATGTAACCATTTAACTATAACCGTTTAACCATTTAATCATAACCATTTACCCGTTTATCCTTTTTTTTTTTTTTTACCCTTTTACCCTTTTTTTCACCCATCTACGTGTTTGTTTGTTTTGTTTTTTTTTTTAACAACTTGAAAATTACAAAAGAAAAATTTGTCATAATTTTCGTTTTCTAACAATTAAACACCGTTATGGGTACATTTTAGCATGCATTTCCCTATTTTAATCATTTAAGTCCTCATACAATTCCAATAATTGAAATAATAGTTTATGAACGATATTTTTCAGCTACACCCAAGCAAGTCTTTAATTATAGTCCATATGATTACAAAGTAAAGCTTCTAAAAACAAAAAGTAGTCATTATCTTGAATACTAGGTCATTCAAAGCTCCAAAATATTCCCAAACTAAACACTTTCGAACACTAATGCTTTAGCACGTTCAATCACAAAGTCTCATCGACTTGTTATCATCAAAAGACGCCTACAAAAGAAATGTATAAATTGAATTAGTATCCCATTTAGGAACATCGACACCAATTAGCATGAATCCAACAGAGGTAAGTAATCACAGAAGGTCACCATTCATCAATATGCATAAACAGAAGGTATACATTCCATGATTTTTCACACACCCATATGCATAAGTTGAATTAGTATCACCAATAACTCCAAAGTAAAAATAAAAAATAAAGATCAGTTTTTACCACATTCACATTAGTATCATCACCGAATGAGGAATCTTCAACACGAGGAGTAGAGTTGAATCTGGTTCAATAGTAAAAATTTAAAATTAGGCTAAAATAGTAAATTTTTTAACATATACATAATTTATATGAAATTTTATAGTAATTACCTCGCATCTGACTCCACAACTAGTCTCGAGAACACATGAGTGCTTCCATTGTGCTTGAATGAAGTCGTCTACGGTGTGGACTAATAATCCTACCACCAGTACTAAATGAAGAATTTGAAGCTACTGTAGATACGGAAATAGCCAAAATATCTCGAGCTATCTGATGCAAAATAGGATATTTAATCCCATTTGTCTTCCATCACAACAATATATCAAAATCTTGAGTCCTAGGCAAGACTTTCTCCCCCAAATATAGGTCTAAGTCAGATTGTTCATTACCGATGGTAAAATCCATAACAAACTGGCCATAAGATGTTAAAGGATCACCAACTATGAAATCACATGACTGTGATAGAAAATCAGTCGAAGAAGAAGATTCAGAAGACTGAAGCCCAGGTTTATGCTTCAATTCATACTCTTTGACCAACTTAACTGCTAAAGTCAAAGGCTTTCTAAATTTCCGATGGAGCATTCTCTTTATAAATAAGAGAAAAATAATATTGATCAATTTCATCTTGAACCTTGGATCTAGAATAGCTACAATTGCCATAGCACCATGAATTTTATGCGAATACTTTTCAAACTTGATTGACATCTTTGTTGCCATTAACTTGACATCAACATGGTCAGACTCAAGCCATTTACAGATTCCAATCCTAATCTGACACACGTTTGGAAAATAAAGATTTGATGCGGGATACTTGATCCCATAAAATAACTCACTCACTTGGGAAGAGATCCCATAAAGATTTGATGCAAACTCATCATTGTGTATGCGCACCAATTTCTTCAAAATCACATCATATTCCCTACCAAGTGGGAAGAGATCCCCTCTGAATCTCTCCCACCAAGTCCTAGGGATCCAGAGATTTGGACCCTTAAAATTTGATACAACGCCTACAATTATTATAACTTTAGAGGGGCCCTTTATTTGTACCCGTTGGATCAAATTCAAGGGCCCGGATCTCTGGATCCCTAAGATTTGGTGGGAGAGATCCGAAGGGGACCTCTTCCCCACTTGGTAGGTAATATGCTGTGATTTTGAAGAAATTGGTGCACAAACACAATGATGAGTTTGCAAACAATCACATTGATGAAACCTTATTCCCCTTTATTCTCTCTTCTTTCTTCTTTTCTGCAATTTTTTTTTTATTTTTTAATTTTGTTAAATTGAGTTCTTCCAACGCCATGGCCATGGGCTATTCCACTTTTTGCTGAAGTCTCATATAAAAAAAAAAAAGGGTTTTATCATAATTGGTCTTTAAAATTGACTCATCACATCAAGATGATCTCTGAAATTGAAAATCGATCAATGTAGTATTTGAAAATGGATGTCACAAATCAATGTGGTCATTCTGTCATAATTGTGTTTAAAATTTTGTTATGTGCTGATGTGGCACATAACTGGGTCCTACAAATCTAATTAAATATTGCCATGTGAATTAGGAAATATTTAAATAAGTTTATTTTTATTTTTTTATAATTAAAAACTTAAAAATAAAAAGAAGAAGATGACTGTTCAACATCTTCTTCCCCTCCCCAAAAACCCAACCCTTGACTCCTACAGTGACACAGCCATCAACCTAAGCACTGTAAAAACACACAATGCAATTGCCATATGCATATACCCCCACACCTACCCAACATTGACCACCAAACCCTACCACCAATGTCTTCCTCTTCCTCCTCCTCCGTTCCCAACCTTTCCCTGCCATCCAATGAAACCACCACCACCACCACCCTCACCCATCTGATCACTCCAAGCCCAGCCACATGCCCTCCCCAACCTACATCTCTCATCCCACGATCGTATCGGCGTCGTCAGCTCCAGCCAATCGAATCAGTCGCACCCCCGTTCTCGCGGTCCTTGTGCTCTCCGGCGTTGATAATCGAACTGAAACCTCTTTAGTGTTACTCGACCCAGAGGTGCAGTCGACAAGGTGGTGTAGGGCTGTAGTGGTTGCTCAATGGGAGTGGAAAGAAGATGGTGAACAGTCATCTTTTTTCTTTTTTGTAAAAATAAAAGTTTTATTTTTATTTTTTATTATTCAAATATTTTTTTAGTTCATGTGGTAATATTTAATAGATTTGTGGGACCTATTTATGTGCCACAACAACACTTAACATAATTTTTAACGGAACTCTAACGGAATGACCACATTGATTTGCAACACCCATTTTCAGAGACTACATTGATCGATTTTCAATTTCAGGTACCATCTTGATGTGAGGGGTCAATTTCATTGACTATTTGTGATAAAAAAAAACCCTTAAAAAAAAAAAAAAAAAAAGACTGAACCATACTTAGCCATGGATAATTGTATACAGCAATGATGAGATAAAGGGCATATTTGATTAATTGGATGGGATGAAGTCTGGATAGAGATGGGAACATAGTGACGAAAAATAGTCGGGAGGGTTGGATCGCGTATGGCGATCTCTTCCTCAGACGGCGTCGGTGATGGTGAGTTTAAGTTCGGTGACAACTCTCGATTTGGCTTTTAATACGTTTGACATTATATGTTTTTGTTGAGGAATTGAGCTAAACCTCACAATAAGCTAACCATATTAATTTGGTTAGAATTCACCTTTGGCAGAATCAAATCTAAAAACTCTCATGTGCAAGTAAAGAAGAATATCACTAGACCGTAATACTAAGTGGCAATAGAAATTAAATTTAAAAGCATCTTCAATGAAGATGATAAATTTTGATTGTTAAATTCCATTGGATGGCTGATAAGGCAATTTGAAGTATACGTTAAATTTCTTCTTTTTTTTTTTTTTTTTTTTTTTCAAAGGATGAGTCAAATTATTTTTTTATGTTATAAATAATATCTACTATGTGACTGTTCACATACTGGGTTAATATGTTATATGTAGACATTTTCTCTATTCTACTCAACTGCCTCCGCGCACATGTACCAAATTTGTGGGATATGCAGACTCTAGATACCTATCTGATCCACACCAATGACGCTCCCAGACTGGGTATGTCTTTACTTCTGTAATACGACAATCTCATGGAAATCTACCAAACAATATATGGTAGTTACTTCATGCAACTATGCAGAGATAATCGCTCTCCATGAAGCTAGTAGATAATGCATTTCTTTAAGATCTCGTCTACTTTTACTTTCCTTTTCTAGATAAATTTGATATAAATTGCCTCAACGAGTACTTTTGTTAGTTTGAACTGAATTATTTTGTTGCAACTTAGCTTAAAAGATTCAAGTCTATGATCAAACTCTTAAAGAGCCTACAAGGCTATTTGCATATATGGTTTATATTATTTACCATGAAGTTTTATACTACTCATAGTTTATTTTATATTCTAGATTTTTATTTGTCCTATGCAGGAACACAAACAACTGTTATCAATTCTTGATAAATTTTCGCACTTCCCCATGTCAAGATCTACTCAAGCTTAATTTCTTGAAGACCAAAGTTACATTACTTCAAACTTGACAGTGATGACCAGTTAAATCAAGGGTCACTATCATCAAATGGAGTCACTTACTTAGCAGAGTTATTCATCAAAGGGAGTCTTTGACAATATGTTATAATGGACATATAAGCGTGTTGTGCCATTTTCTCTTTGACTAAGTTTTTATCCCATTGGATTTTTCCTATCAAGATTTTAGTGAGTCAACATTATGCAAGTTGAAGACAATAGCAATATTTCATAACCATGGTGCCCAATTACTTTCCTTCGCTCAGGTTTTTTCCCACTGCTTTTTCAAGTAAGGTTTTATTGAGGCAACTACCATTGATTGGTGAACATCCAAGGAGAAGTTTTATAAATAACATTTATTATATGAATGTTCACATTCTGGATCACTATCTAATATGTAAATAGTTGAGACATTTTCTATGTAAATCCGAAGCCTATAAATATGCACTGTAATAAGAAAGAAATGGACTCTGTTTCATTCTCCATTTTCTATCTTGTCTCTCTATTTTCTCAGATGCCATACTTTATTTCTAACATTTTATTATATACTGTGGGCCTAGTGGTACAAAAATTGTAAAAAGTTGTGCAAATTGGTTGGGGTGCGGTATCTGATCTATGGATAGTTTGAGACATTTATTAAATAAATCAAATTAATGGATTAGACGTTATTGGACTATGTTGTGGAAAAAGCCTGGGATATTAGTCCTCAATTCCACTTCAGACAAAACTCATCTGTTGGAAGAAACTGCCGTTTTTATACCATTTGGCACCTTTGAGTTTTGACATCTCTTTTGGAGAGGGTCAATGTGCTCAAATTCTTCATTTATTTGAACATTTATAGGTTTTCAACTTTAAATTAATGCACTTTAGGGCTTTGTTTGAAGAGTACTTTGAAATAACTTTCAGTGAAAAAAAAAATTGGATTTCAAAAGCACTTCAATTGCTTTTCCAGGATTAACTTGCATTCTTACTAAGGATTGTGTTGAAACCAAATTTGTGCATATCTACAGACGGGGGCAAAATCCAGTTGGAATTGCCAATGATCTCTGCAAGGGGAGAATATGGTTAATTGGAGGGGTGTGATTAAATCAGATCAGACTACCTACATATCTCCAGGGATGGAGAATTAAATTATGCAGTACAATTCTAAAGAAGAACTAATGCAATGTGCAGTACATCATGAACCATTGTTGACAAATAGCCTATGGCGGGGCTTTAAGAAGATGAGTTCTCTATGGACGTGTCTACGCGTAGATGATCACGTATATGAAAGAATATGTGTATGGTAGTCATGTAGAGGAGATGATGAATCGTCTTGTATGGTACTCATGTCGAGAAGATGATCAATCGTCTTGTAAAATATATCAGGCCCAAGAGATATGTATCTTTAGTTGGGGTTGATTACAGAGATAAATGTCCAAGTTAGGGTATTTATAGAGATCTTGAGAGTCATTGTAGGGAAAGTAATCCTAATAAATCAGGAAGGAATCTAGGATAAGATATCCAATCCTCCTAGGATTTTGATTACGTTGCCTAATTCCTAAGATATCCTAATTTGACATGAATTAGGGGTTCCTTACTTGGGAGACAAGTAATACAAGTTGTGGAATGGTTGTCTGACTAGTCCAATCGTCTGAATTTCATGGGCTATAGCGTTTCAGGTCCTTCTTACCACCCAAGGTTCCACGTGTCATGGTCCCACAATTGCCCCTAACTATACTTCTAAGAGTGCGCTTTACTTGTTTGATTTAGAGCTAGTCAAGTTCAGCTAGTCCTTCTTGCTTATCTCTTAAATATCTGATCTTTCAAAGTTTCGAACCATATTATTGACCCCTGGTCGGAGTTCCAATGCATAGCTGAAAGTTGGATGCAATGCGGAATGCGCCTATGTATTCCTAGAAGGACTTAGATGACTTAGAAAATATTTTCTTAAGTTTATTTTATTCAAGTCATCAAGCCTATTAGAGTAAAACACTTCCTTATCGCGGGTGTAGCTTAATCCAACAATTTTTCCTAAGTAAACTACAATCTTTCCTAAGTTAACTAATATCGCGGGTGTAGCTTAATCCAACAATTTTTCCTAAGTAAACTACAATCTTTCCTAAGTTAACTAACTTAGGAGTAATAAGTAAGAGTCAAACGCAAATAAGCTTGTAGACCCACGACAGAGCTCTAGGCCCCCTCGAAAACATTGAAGTATGGAATGTCATCTCTCGAACTCAAAGCTTATAAAGATTTCCACTACAATAATCGAAGTATCACCCTACTTCGACACTGGGTCTAAGACCCATGAAAAATCTTTTGCTTGGAACTTGTTCTAATGCCTTGATCGGATTAAGGATGAGAAAATGACGAATTGTGTCCGAAATGGTCTCCAGATCTTAATGTCTGTTCGACATGTTTGAGATGCTTTGTTCGTTGAGTATGAATAGTTGATAACACTTGTAGAAAATTAATCTAAGTGTTGTTGTGAAAAGCATGATTTTGATTTCATTTGTTCTTTCACCTTGCCCTATTTTGTGTTTGAGGATTTTAATAGCCACAACATATCACCAAGAAGGGGTTTCCTTCTCAATCTGAATTGCATGTTCATCCCTAGTGAATCTTTAACGAAAATTCGTTAAGGAGAATCCTTTCTTTAGACCATATATGTTGGACTTGAGCATTTCTGATCGGACTACACTTAACTGACTTGGCTAAGACATTTTTGCTTATCGAAGCTCCACGTAATAAATGATGAAGTTGATATCGTTAAGTCACCAGCCTTAAGTGGTGACTTTACCAACATTAAATAATGAAATTAATAGAGTTCAGTGATGACATGCACAAATATTAAAACTCGCTTTCACTAATCGTTGTCTTTGGAACTCTAAATTCGCAAATCACCCCTTTTAGCCAAACTAAACCCTAATTTTGCTTTGCTATAAGGGTTCAATTTGCATATTCAAAATTTCATTGATAACGTGAGAGTCAAGAACTCCTTCAACATTTATCCACGTCAACACTTATCGCTAGTGACTCAACATATGTTTAATTTTCAAAACGATAGGCAGTTCTTTGTAATGTTATAAAAGATTGAAGACAAAATTTAGAATCACCCCTAAAGACAAACTTACAGAGTACTTACAAATCTTATTTCAGACTTATCAAATAATGGTAGCCTAGAACTGTTACATGAAAATTAACAACCAAATACAACCATACAATATTAAGCTTTATGTGAGCATTTTGACGGACAAAAAAAAAAAAAAAGGACAGAAAAAAAAAGAAAAGAAAAAAAAAGAAGCTTTATGTGAACATTAACATCCTCACACATTCTACACTATGTTGATTCGCTTATTATTTGGGTTCCAACAATCTGGTACGCCAATTTCGAATCCTTGGTGTAGAAAACTATTGATGATCTGGTTTTATAAATTCAATGGTGCTTAGAAGCACAAACAAGTTTGCAAGCTTTTATTTTTTTTATTTTTAACCAACTATATTATCTATACTAAAGGGGAGATGAGTGTATTAAACTGAATTAACACAATTTTTGCTATTATCTCAATTAAAATTAAAAAGAAACTGCATTCGTATCCAGTTGGGATAGAACAATCAACAAGAGACTAATATACATTGTTGAGATCTTGCTGCTTTTCTCTCAAAGGGTTCTAATTCCAAAATTTGGCTGAAGGTGTTCACACATTATTTGAGTAAAGACATAAGCTTTAGCTAAACCCTTATTAGTTCTCGCAAAATTAAATAATGAGATTTTGATTAATAATGAGATTTTGATTTTTACAAGAAGGAAAAAACAATCTGATATCTTTATGGCCTGGGATATTTTGAGTTTCTTTGTTTGTCTTGTGGTGATAATAAAAGAAGGAAGAAATAAAATCGGGAGTCATCTTGATGAGGCTTATTATACGTAATTGAGCTTTAATTTTAAGGGTACTAAGGTCGATTTAAATAATAATTCGGCTATATCTGAAAGAAATTGCAAAAACTGACCTATATGAAATTAGGGTTAAATTTTGGTTATTTATGATGAAAACCCGCAATAATGTGATTCAAATTTTTCTTTGATGAGAATCAAACATAATACCTCACTTATAAATGAAGAGAAATATCACTGAAGTGTAGTACTAAATGGCAATAAGTTTGTAAGTTGATTGGTGGCTAAACCACTACATGATATTTTTCATGATCTAAATATAGTAATATACTATGGTCTAGTGGTATTGCTCTTCACTTGTAAGTAAAAATTCTTAGGCTCAATTCTTATCAAAGACAAATTTGAACCACATTATTGCTAACCCATTATGAGACTTAGCGCACTCGTTTATCTCCTTAGTGTAGATAATATATATCATTTGTTCAAATATACCTTGTTTCAGATCGTCAATGAAAAATCATACATATATAAACTCACTCAATTTGAAAAATATCTGACCATGACAAATAAAAAAGTAGAGGGACACAATCGCGTCGGTGACAATGTCGATAGATGAAGAACGGGTAACAAGTAAATAGTGAAAAGATTTCTGATTTAATTGATTTTTTTATAAATATAATTTTTTTAATAATGACTTAAAAATGAATCTTTCAGACCATAAGATTCAATTATGAGATGAAAACAAGTTATTAATTAGCGGTGTATTAACTTACTAACTAATTAGCATTCGAGTGATAGTTCTACAAATTAAATTAAAATCTTTAACATCTTACGAAAGGTTACTGGGTGGTTGTCATGTATTCAAGGAAAAAAAAAATCTGAAAAATCAGAATTAAGAACAAAAAGGGAAGTTAAGGATTAGGCTCAATATATATGTAACTGATTTGCACTATGATGGTTTGTGTTGAATGAGCTCCAAAATCTAACAACAATGGACCATATTTTCTTCTTTACAAATAATATTGTACAAGAATATATACTTCCTTTTCAATTTTCAACTTTTGGATAAACCAAAAAGTTAAGAATAGAGAAAAATCACCTTGAATTAAGCATTTGAAACTAGTCAGTTACTAGCTATATACAGTAGCACCATTAAAGAAAAAGGGTAGGCTTCTGCACAATCACAGTGAGCTTCTCCATTACTGGAGCCTGACATGGACAAGCAATTGCTATAAACTTTGGCACCTGATCTCCTGGCATCAGCACTGTCAGGCTCTTCTGCTGATTTTGCTTTTCCATCTATCACATGAACAATTAAAACCAATAAAAATACAGCACTTAATTTTTATTAAAATATAAAAAAAAAAAACAAAGGCACAGATTTGCATATTTGCGTACGTACCATGTTTGGACGAGTAGATTTCTGATTTAAATCTGGTAGGATATGATCGTCAGGGTTGCCTTCTTCCACAGAGGACAGAAATAGAGACCGAAGCTTGTCCCATTGGAGGCAACACAAGAAGAAGATGCTGGCGCTCAATAACAGCAACACAAGCAGCGCCAAGCTAACAGGAAAAGCTAGCGATGGCCGAGTTGAAACTTCATCGTTTTGCTGCATAATTGTTGCCTTCTGCTTAATTTCTCACCTGTTTTTTATAACCTAGAAAACATTAAGATTGATGAAGTGGGTTTGCTTTATATAGATATGGTTAGATCCGGAAACACGTACTTTTAACGCATTTGACACATATTTTGTGCACTGTTTAAAAAATCCCAACCTAGTGTCGCCTAAGTGTTAAAGGATTGACCACCATCCCAATTAATGCCTAAGAGTTTGAAAATTAAGAAAGGGCACCTTGACTTACTAAGGCACCCACCTAGACCGCCTAGGCACCCACCTAGGTTGCGACTCACTTAGACAGAAAATAGATAACTTTCATTTTGCATTTTATTTTTGTCAATAAATTGTAAGAGACTTATTGAATACTTAAATGAATACATGTATATGCATGTTTCCCATGTTTCCATTATGTTCCAATACTTCTAATATATATGTCATTCTATTTTGTAGTTTATAATGAAGTTATATATATTTTAAGTATAAACAGACACTTATTTACACAAAATCTAATAGATTTACTTAAATCCGCGTAGTCCGCCTATGCTCTATCTAGCCGCTAGGCCCTAGCTTGCCGTCTAACTAGCGCCTAGCATTTTTTAGAATCTTGATTTTGTGTAGCTCAAATGTATTTCAACGATTCAAATTGTTGATATTTTTAAACATCATTCATACATTATCTTTACAAAAAATTAGGCAAATATAAAATTATTAAGATATTCATTTGTAATGAAAAAATTGACAAATATGGTTCTACAAAGAAACACTAAATTTAATCAAATGCTTATAGGGTTGCGGATGTGTGTGATTTTTTATAAACATAATTTTTAAAGAAGGACAAAATATAAATAATCATATCTTTAAAATGCATTGCAAAATGAGCTTTACAAAAATTGTGTCGAACCGAATCCTAATCATATATATGCAATGTATGTGCAAGTGGCGCAGCAGTGCTGCTTATGATATTTTTGCTGGGGATGAGATGAGATTAGATGCGTGTCTGTGGGGGCGTGTCTGTGGGTAGGTTGGGTTTCAGTATAAAACTATAATATATGTGATTAGTAGTGGGTTGCTTGGGTTTCAGTATAAAACTATAATATATGTGATAGCGGCAGTATTGCTCGTACGCTTATACGTTACAGTACGGAAAGTGACGCAATTTCGGTTTTGAATTTAAAAAGCATGCAATATCATTGATTAAAAAAAGTAAAAGGAAAAAGTTTCTTTAGGGAAGAAACTACGAGCCTTACTAGATAGACTGTTGCAGAGTAGTTATTGGATGACCAACAGATATGATTAGTGGTTTAAAGTCCACAGTTATTTTGTTTATTATTATGTGCCGATGGGTAGAAAGAATAGACATACATGCATTGATTTAAAAGAAAATTAATAAAAAAAAAAATTTGAAAAGTTTGAATTTTAATAATAAGAACAAAATAAAGGATAAAGTAAATAGTATCATAATTGATTTTTTAGTGTAAAAATATAATTTTCGTTAAAATGAACAGTACTTGAAGTTTTTCGTTAAAATTCCCTTGATTTAATTGTCACATAATACCTATGGTGAATTGATGTGATCGATGGATAATCAAAGGTTGTTGACTATTATATATATATAGAATTGTGTAACTAAATGAATATTATTGATAGCAGTGCGTTTATATATACATATACGTGTAGTATTTGTCGTACAAGAAAGAATAGCATACAGTACAAAAATACAATTATAATTAGGACTTCTAAACTTGAGGAGGGCCGGTTCCCTTAAAGATCACGACATCTTTATTAGTATGGGCCGCAAGAACATATAAGATGGTCTACGACCATTACACTTTTAAAAGAAATGAAGTAAAATCACAAGAGACATTCATTTGATTTAAAGATTGTTTAGTCACACATACATACATACATATATATATATATATATATATATAAATGATTAAACGATTTTTTATATTATCTTCATGATTGATATTGCGTAACCAAAGATAAGTTCTTTATCCAAATCAATCATTTGTTTGATGGCTAGATCGTCTGGATGATTGATGAACCGTACAAGATAAACTTAAGTAGGAAAGCACTCACAGATGGATACAATAGATCATAGAAATTGATGGCTATCTAACTAGCCCGATATAAGAAAATGAACGAAGAAGTATTAAGAACAGAATACACACACACACACACACACACACCAATTATAAAGAAGATGTTTGTCGCCTAGTTTACATTAATTTCTTGAATCTTGATTATATTATATGTCACCTGCATCTACCGTGTAATTTACTCCAGGTTTTAATTGTTGGAATATATTTCTGAACTTCAAAATCTTTTTCGTAGTTGCCATTTGTAATTATTAATTGTAATTAGTGTAAGATTTCACAATAAGGATCGGTTTTATAATTTAATTATATGGTATCATCCTATTTAGGTCCTAGGGCTTTTCGAAATTTTTTGTCCACCCTCAAACCATCCCTCTTCCTTTGTTCTCTAGGGTATCTTGTCTCTTCTCTTGGCTTCCTCATCCCTGTTTGACTCCAACGCCACCCACTTTTTCAAACTCACTGAATCAATTACCTCTCATGGCTTCGTATGAAGCCCTTTCTTATCGGCCATCATCTCTGAAAATTTGTGGATGGCTCTCACTTCTCCCACCATCTCAAATTGCCGACCCTAAACATAAGCCAAAGAAAACGCCTCTTCGCCATATTCCCAATCATGACTATTTTAATTGGATTCAACAAAACCTATTGGTTATTATTTGTATCACCGGTGTTATCTATAAGCCCCTTCTTACTCTATCTATTGGGTATGATGCCACCTCGGATGTCTGGAATCAGAGAGGGAAAGAGATGGGCCCTGACTGAGTCACTAGGTTTGATAAGACCACCTCCAATACTTGGGTTAAAACTTAAAATTTTTAATCCAAAAATAGTTTTTCTCACCCAACCCTTTTGGGTTAAATTTTGAGAATTATTATTGACATTTCAAAATTCTCATTTTACACTTCAAACTTTATATATTTAGAAAGAAAAATACACTTGTGAGGAGTGTAGAATGAGATTTTTAGAGTGCTAATAACACTTCTCTAAATTTTTAGCTCAAGATTATTAAATAATGAATTTAGGATAATTTTTTTCTTAAAGAAACTTTTTTTAAACAATAAATTATGTAGTCTCTCCTAATTTAATTTTATGAACATTTTAACCTAAAAATATTTAGATTCCGCTAAATATTAAAAATCACAAAACCAACACCATGAAACTTGTGGAACACTATGAAAGAATATGAAACACATAAAATAATTTTTTTAATTACTTTAGCAGTTGGATTTAAATTTGAACTATTAGATTTTTTTATTATTTTTTTTTTTACCGTTGGATTAGATCATATTAGATCTTAACTGTTGGTTTCAATGAATTTATGAATATAAAACTAAAAAAAATACACATATATGATGGGTCAGCCCCACTAGCCTAAGGGAATCCTGAGCTAAATTTGCCCCAGAAATGAGTTTTGGATTTTAACTCATATTTGCCCCAAGGATTGGAGCAATTTGGGATAAGTTTAGAATCTAAAATTTGAATTTTACTCCAAAAATTGAAGTAGGTCTAAGAGATGGAGACCACTGCGAGAGTCAGGAACGAGAGTAAGAGATTAAGAATCTATGAATCTGTGAGTGGGTGCTAAGCTGAAAGAAGAATACAAAATTTCATTTGAGTTATGTTTGTATATCGGCCCAAAGTGACAACTTGATTCGTCACCCTGAGATATTATATGTGACAACGAGTGAAATTTCAATTGAAAATAAAAAGGTTTCTAGTAAACTTTAGAATTATCTAATAAATCACAATCTCAAATACATTATTCTTTTCCATAAGATGGTTTTTATGAAATTACAAAGGAGCAGCAATAATAAATCAAGTCAAACCTTTGTCCATCCGACAAAAAACCTAGACCTAATCAAATCAAATTCCTCCTTTCACTCCCAACTCTTGATTTGGAATCATGAGTGGAAGGAAATCAAATCTATTTAAGTTCAACCACCCCTCACGTGGGATCACTCATTTTAGAGTCATATGTGTAGGAAATCCTTTGTCAAAATGTTAAAACTAACATCAATCTTTTTGAAAGAATAACAAATCATAATATGCTGGAACTAAAGTCTTTTTTCAAACATTTAATTAGAACTAACACCAATCTTCTACCATGAGCAAACGATGCTTTTCGATACCCCAACAAAATCTCTTAGCATGGTGAAACTAAGGTGAACCTTTTTTGAAAACCCCATCAATAAACTCTTGTTATGTTGGCACTAACGCAAACCTTTCCGAAAGTGCAGCAGTCAAATCTTTTTTTGTCATGCTACAACTAATGCGAACTTTTTCGAAAGTGCAGCAACCAAATCCTTTTTTCCTTTCTCTTTCTTTTTTTTTTTTTTTTCATTTGCTTTTCTTATTCCAAAAAACATGATAAAAAGTATAAAAATAAATTGAAAACTAAGATAGAATTATAAAACTTCATGATGGAGAAAACACGCCTACCAAGACTTATCTTCTGCTATCGCTAGGTTTGCAAGACTTTTATCAATCGGGGCCACATAGTAAGGAGGAGTAACACCAGGAGGATGTAAACAAACTGAGTGTAGAACCAAAACCCGACAAGAAAAGATTCAATCTTTGTCAAAGATCCATAAATGAAGACCTCTTTTCAACCAAAAAAAAAAAAAAAAAAAACAAATCTGTTTCTCATCCAACATTTTCTTTACTTATTTCACAGCAGCGGAAAACACAGAAGCAATACTTTTTCTTCTTCTTTTTCTTCTAACAATTGTAGACAATCATAGTCAGTGGGTGCACGAACAGAGAAAAACACTCACAACAAAACTCAACCTAGGATGGAAATCTTCTTTGATACCAAGTTGAAATAAAGTTTGTTGTAAATTTATATTTTCTAATAATCTCACAAAACTCAAATACTGACTCTATTTTTCTCCATAAGGAGGTTTTTATAAGATTACAAAGAAGCAATAATAGGAAATAAATTAAATCAACATTTGTCCACAAAACAAGGAAACCTAGACCAATTAAATTAAATCCCTAATTAAATCAAATTTCTAAAATACTTTCCTTTATTCTTCCAACAATGTTGTCACATTTAGATTTTAGTAACGTGTCAATACTTTCCGCTTTGGATCTTATAAGTTTTCTAAAAAGATTTATGTGACTTAGACTAAAAAGAAAATATTTATGAGACAAGTTAGTCATCACATAAAAAATGAAAATGAGTGACTCGTCAAGCAAATGTTAGAGAATCGAATGGACAGAGAGCACATAATTTTGACGAACTTACAAAAATCCTCACACTCTATTTTTGTATGACGAATTTTAGTACGTCACAGAGAATTTGTGGCAGTCTCTTTGTTGATGCGTATCTCCAACATATCCAGTACATCGATGATAAGCTCCGCTCAATCAACCATATATCTTTGACAAGGAGTTAGTTTTGAACATACTCCGTGGTATTGATCATGATTACTGGATTCTCACATTTGACCAATAAAATCCTGAAAAGCAACCCTAAGCTCAATTGCTCAGAATAAAATCTTCGTCTCTAAATGCTTCAACATAATGATTCTTCATTTTACAATTCCAGTCAAACCGTTATGATGGTAGACCCACCTGATCCTCTGAATAATTCCCATTGCGCCGGTTGTAATTTTTCAAGCTGTGGTCGTGGTCGCGGTCGTGGCGGCTAATGAAAGGAGTTGTATTTTACACAACCCTATCAAAACGATATTATCACGATGCACATATGGCTCAATTTTAGTGCTCATTAGCATGATAGCTACTTCTACTTAGTGTCGATGGATCTATTCACGCACTCATGTCGGTATAAACACTACTACGTTTAACTATTTGCGCAACAAACAAAAGTTGGTCGCGCAAAGTGTCATTCCATCGCACAAATGTATGCGCGACGGATTTAAAATCCGTCACACAAAGATTGTGAAGAGAGAATTTGCGCAACGAACAATAGCTTTGGTCGTAAAAACACAGTGCGACGGTTTAGCCTTCGTCGCATAAAATTTAAAGGGAATAAATGTGGGACGACTAATATTCGTCTCATGAAACTTTGCCCGATGATAGTTTACAATTGCGTAACGAAACCTTGTTAGTTGCTATAATATTGCAAGACGAAGGTATTCATCGTGCAAAAATAATTTTTTTTTTAAAGTTAATTTTTTGTTTTGTTTTTTTTATTTTGTAATAAAATTAAATTGCAATTAAAAAAATGTAATGAAGTGAAAAATAATTTATTTAAATAAATATACATGTATGTACAAGGAAAATGTTTAAAAAGTAAAGGAGTACAAAACTAAGAAAATAATGCGGCATAATCAACGGGGTCGTCATTTGGAGGCAGCTAGAAGGTCTCAAGGTTGAGGACGGGCTCAGAGGTTGAAGGGGCAGAGTTGCGGGCATGCTCGGGTTGGAGAGGCTCGGATGTCGACAGCTGATGAAGATTCGGGAGACAAATGTCGAACTGACTGAGGGCCTGTACAATCTGTCATATCTAGCTCTTATACGAGGCTAACTCAGTCCTAAGTCGGCCACCTCTGCTGTCAAAGCTGTCACTTGGCTCTTTGATTGCGATGATGAAGAGGCTCTAGGTTCTCGTCGCTGGGCATTCCCCATCCCTCGACAATACGTTCCAGGCCTTCGCCCAAGAATTTTATCCAAGGTCTCTGTAAGGATCTGAAACCCCGCATCCTCTGGGGATCCACAGACTCAAACGGAGTCTCGAGAGAAGCTAGGAGGCGAACTCTTGAAGAACCAACTGTCTCTTCTCCATCATCATCGCTTGTGTAATATAACATGAAAATATTAATAATAACATTCAAATAATAACCATGATACTTGTATGTGTTGTAATTACAATTGAAGAATGCTTACATGAATTGACTCGGCCAACTCATCCCCAGGTCAAACATAAACGTCGCTGAAGACATCGATCTCCGAGAATTTTGAACCTCCCTGAATAGAACAAGATACAAAAATTGTTAGTACGAAAAAAAAAATAATATTATTGACATATTAAAAATTGAATATGAAAAACTTTATTATTACTTGCCGCCACGCCTCCATCCTATATGAAAAGGTCCTCAAACCAAAATGATGGAGAAAAGTCTTCTTCTCCCGACTGCTCTTGTTGGCTTTCACATTTTTCTATTATACAAAAAACAAACGTATTAGTTCTAATTTAAATGAAATATAAAAAATCAACAAACATTAGTAAGAAACGTATAATACTTTTAAACTTAATGTAAAAAACGTACCACATAGTCGGCCTCGTGAAAATGACTGCCGAGCCACACCTAATTATCTTCCCGGTCCTCAAACTCTTTCGGGCAACCCTCCTCAAGAGCGACTTACGGATCATCAAGTGTCTCAAAATATTGGTGCAGGTTGCTCTTCCATTGCTTGTACCGTTCAGCGAAGAGTCTGTTGACGTACGCCAACATATCGTCTTTAATGTGGTCGAAATTGTAGTTCGCCTGCTATGTAACAAATTAATTGCATACATTAAGTAATATAAATATATAAAATTTGAAGGAAAAACAATTAAAACGTAGGATACTTACTGACAACTATGCGTGCACCTTCATCCTCACCTTGTCCAACATCACCTTCCAAGACTTCCATTGCATAGGGCAATAAGTTCAAACAACGTGACCAATGTCGTAGGCCAATGTGCTATGTTGCTCCGCCGCTGGTGCAGCCCAATGCCAGTCGTTGTATCCAATAGTGATACATCCATTGGTCACCCGGGTGACCTTCGTCGTCTTCAACTGGCGACAAGGTCCCCGTGTATTTTTCTTTGCTGAAAAAAATAAAAAACATTCAAACACAACAAATAAAACCGAAATTCCGACAGAACCTCCCCCAAAATTGTAGCAATTCCCAAACCCTGGACATTGTAATGAATAATATATGATATCCAACAACAATCACAATAATTGAATGCTTCAGTAGTGGATGCCAAATGAAATATTACATAGATATCTAGTTTCTAACCTATCTAGAATCAAAAGCCAACTAAAAATTTTAATCGGAGGAGGAACATTTAACATCCCCATTCTATTTAGCAACTCAGTTTTTAAGTTATTTCTTGCTACATTATTTTGAATTCAATTCACAGGTTTGATAGTAAATCAACCATTGGCATTATGCCCTAACAAATAGAATCATTTATATCAAACACTGGTAACAAAATAAAGTAAATTTTATTAGCATAAGAGATTTATTCGAGCAGTTATTGCATTTATCACATGTTTACCTAGTTGGGACCCCGAGGCATCAATAATAGATGCCGATGTCGCGTCAGGCGTGTGGGGGCAGCATTGACTACACTTGGCACTAACAACTGGTAGCACAACTGAAGACGCTGATGATGCTGGTGCCTGGGAGGACTGCGGAGTAACTGCATCAGTCGCATCAACCAGATTAACCGATCTGGGCTCCATATCTGATGGAGTAGTGGTAGCTGAAATAAAAGGCGGGGGAATCGGATGGGGAGCAGTCTTCACCGCCTTACAACTTCTAATAAGCTACAACATCCACACAATTAGGAAAAAATCAGTGCCTATTCATTAAAGTCAATGTGCCAAATCTAGTGCTTATTCTCTATATTACATTTGCATATAAATTCCAAACCATAGTTGCCAACATAAACATATTTCTCATATTACTTGACCTTAACAAAGCACCAACTCCTTAACTCATAACAAAACACATGTGTAAAATATGAACACCGACAATCATTTTCCAAGTATTTGAAATTCAAGAAAAATAAAATAAAGCACATTTAGAATCAAAATAGTACTTAAATTTGGCAGCAGATCATCACCCTAGAGTTGAATTGTGATGAAAGTCTAGTACATCAACCATATTATAAGGTAAACAAAAAATTGGCATCCATTGTTTCCTAGTTGATACATGTTCAAGGATATAATTGATTGAACAAGGTACAATAATTGGTGAGTCTTTTGTGAAGGAAAAAAACTGTACAGAGCAGAATTAGTACACCCAAAACCAGCAAGCAAAGCAAAATAATGCTATGTGCCAACGCAGAAACTACAACAAGACAAGGACATAATACGGAAAATTTCCAAGCATATCCAAACAAAAGAATGCAACTTCAAAACCCACCCAAAAAAGATGGCAGAAATCTTTTATCCCTAATCTGACCAAATGAAAACCTAACACAAAGATTCCCAAATAAAAATTCAACAAACCAACTTTATGAAGATAAAAACTTATGTTGTTAAAATATCAATTATGTTGTTAACAGAGGCAAAGTTAAACCATTAATCCATGTTTTGAGCATTGGAAATCATGAACCCTAGAACAGTCTTGGGCGTTTTAATAATTGTAAACATGACAAGTTCAAGAATCCTAACCATTTTGATCTACTATTCTGCCACAAATATAGGTTTTGGGATTTGACCTATTTTTCTTTAAAGCTTGAGATCATAAAAATCAATCAAATAAGGCTTTGTGTTCTCCACTTGTAATATCATTTCATAAAGATTTGAATTGTTCTAATATTGTGTCAGATTCACACCTAAGTGACATACAATTAAATACCACGATAATGTAAACAAGTTTCATACTTTGACACAAAGTATTGTAAACAAATATTGGCAACCACAAAATTATCTAGTCCAAAAGGAATACCAAAAGTCGAAATGGCAAGGAAACTAGTGAAGCATTCAGAAAAGAAACAATCTTTCGAACTAGATAGTTCGATAATTTAGAGAGGCTAGCCAACAACCATAAGAACTACAAACACAAGTTGCCAGCCCAATATATCACAGAAAACAACTATTACTAAATGACAACACAATTCCTAATTAAAACACCACTTAAGAGAAATCAATTTAATAGGAATATTAAATCGAATTTGAAGCAGATTTCCTATTCTTCCTACTAGGATGAAAACTGAACCTAAAAAAGCCTCTATTCCACGACAACACAAGCTCTAACACTAACCAAACGAAAGAGAACAAGAAAAACTGACAAATGTGCATGCAGATATTGCATTATTGCAATCTGCATTCCACGCAATATAAGAAACCAACAGAGATTCACAAAAATATACAAAAAACTACCATGGCATACATACATTCAATTATACACAAAGGACATATAATCTATGTACATATAATCAATCTAGAACCCTAACTGGGAAAGTGCTTACTGGTCTGCACATATAATCAATGTACTAGAAAACATATATTTATATGGCTTCATATCAGCCCACAAGCCACCATTTTCAAAGCTAAAGGTTCAAATGTCATGGGGTTCGTAGCTCAAGCGGTTAAGAACATTTACCCTTGCACCCGAGATCCTAAGTTCGATTTTCCCTCCCCCAAATACCACTCATATAAAAAAAACTCCTTAAATTCAAACAAACTCGAAGCATTACACAATACGATATGAACAACCTAAGATAGTTGTAAGATTGAAAGAATCTCATGAAGAAACTTGAACATGAATCCAACCAAAAATGGAAAAGTAAATTCATCAGCAACGAACGGTTGTAACAAACACAACAAGTATCCTTCACAACTTAAACTTCACAAGCTAATAGGAAATTTTGCTACTTTATGATGTGATTCCATCAAAATCTAAACCAAATGCACATTAAAAACAAATTGAAAAGTGAATCGCGCATATTTATACTTTCTTGAAAAGGAAAAGGTCAACTGGGTTTTTAGCATTTTGGTTGCATGAGCTTAGCTTTACCATTTAAAAAAAAAATGAATCTACTTTTTCTCATCTCCCTAAATTTTCTAGGAAACCAAACAGAAAATGAAAAAAAAAAAGTGAATTTTAGAACCCATTCTTCCTGGTCATATTAGAACCCTAGTTCTAGAACCCTAATTCAAAGCAATTATCAAATCAAAGAACTTATTCAAAACATGAGAATCCTAATTCCTAATTTGACTACAATTAAGTAAATTGAAATTTACCTAAGAGGGAGAGCATTGTCGAAGTAGGAAGAGAGAGGGCTATTGGAGGAGGAAGAGAGAGTGCGAAGGAAAGTTGAGGGAGATGGTCATCGGAGGGAGAGTTTATAGAGATGAGAGGTGAGGGGAAAGTGGGAAAGTGTTTGCAATTTCAGTTTAATCTCGAAGTTATTGCGCAACGAACAAAAGATATTTGTCTCGCAATAATTCAAATTTTCATGAAATTATTTTCGTGCACGCCCAATTTTTAGCTCATTGCACAATGAAGATTAGTTAATTGTCATGCAAATGCCATTCGCACAACGAAGAATATTTTCTTCATCACATAATAAGCTGAAAATTTAATTTACCCAGGTAAATTTTTTAAAATTTATATTTATTCAAATAAACCAATTTATTTATAACAAAAGATAATTAAATTACAAAAAAATTCATTTACTATGTTTTATATGGCAAGTCGCAAATAAATTGCATTATTCATCATCCGAACTATAATAACTTTGCTATCGTCGCTATCATCATTTTTGATCACCCAATCCTCCTCCTTGATAACTATGTCACCGTCGTCGTTTAGGCCCATTGCAACATCATATCGCGGAAGATCACCTAGGTCAATTGTAATTGAGTAAATCAATATTTCAATTGAAGACACTCCTTGTATCTAAAACGGTTATTGATAAGATTTGTATCACGAAGTGTTTCCATATCATTTTTCATTAAAGATTCTAAACATTGGTCAGCGACTTTGTCGACATTGTCGTTAGTTGGGTCTTTTTATGGTATAACATACACATTCCTCTAATCCATCTTCTGAACAACTTATGACCTCTCCCGACTTTAGGGTCATCTAGATACACAATCTGTTTTTCCATGTTTGTCAAAATGTAAGGGTCAGCGTCATACCAAGTTCTGTTAATGTTCATAGATAGTAAGCCATGGTCGATTTTAACACTTCTCTGCCTATTTGGGTTTGTATCAAACCATGGACACTTAAACATGATCACTTGGTATCAGTCTTTGTAAAGCAATTGCACGACAGTTGTTAGTTTGCCCTAGAAATCAATGTCCGTACTTTCACCTCCACCAGGGTACATGGACACCACTGTTTTGCGTACACAACTTGTCATCTCGTGCAGTCCCAAAAAACTTGACATCGTTAACATGGCAACCCAAGAACAATTCAGCGTGAACCGGGCTAAACGCCAAGTTATATAACTCTTCACTGTAAGTGGGGGAATTCGATGCTTTCAATTTATTCACCTACTATTATACAAAAATATACACATGTTAGTTTGAGAAAATTAAATACTATAATATATATGTCAAATACAAAACACTTATAACTTACATATTTGAGAAACCACTGTGGAAACAATTCTCAGTGTTTCTTGGCATACAAATGTGATGGATGTTCTCGCTTCATCATCTCTTCATGCTCATCTAAGTATGCCATTATCTCATCACAATTGTTCAGTACGAACCAATGTGCTACCTCCATGTCATTTTTGGAAAACAACTCGCCTTATACAGGATCTCTAAAGGGTCGTGCGATTTGGGCAAAAACAAAAAGTTTCTCCTTTCTCACAACCCCATCATTATTGCACTAAGGATAATTGAAAGTCGTCTCCACATCTTTTAAATACATTCCATAGAAAGTAAGCGACTTATATTGAACCCAAGCCTCTATAATTGATCCTTCAGGCTTCGCCCTGTTGCGTACACTTTTTTTCAGCACCCCGAGAAACCTACCAAAATAAAATGATACAATACAAATTAGTAAGCGTGGGCTAATGATGCATAAACAAATGATGAGGATTGTATACCTTTCTATTTGAGCAAGTGAACCATCATATGGATCATACTTGCAGAGGACTTGCACAATGTCATGTCGCAACTGGTTAACGTCCGTCTTGCACAATGTTCTTGTCATTAGTTGGGAAAAAAATATGGACAACAACATAATTGACTTCACTACATCTTTTGACAATAAGTGTCAAATACCCATAAGAAGTAGGTGTTGCATAAACACATGGTAGTCATGACTCTTTAGTCCAGCAAATTTACCCCCATCAACATCCTTCCAACACGCAATATTAGAAGCATACCCATTGGAAAACTTTACAGACGATACAAACTTTAAAAACTCTTTTTTGTCATTCGGTTTCATGGAAAAAAATGCAAGATCCTTTCTGGCTTTATCATTGTCCCTATTCATCTATAAACCCCTTCGTATGCCCATTCTTTCCAAATCAAGACGAGCTTTGATCGTGTCCCTTGTCTTGCCCTTGATAGCTAGAATGGTGCCCAACAATGTGTCAAAGACATTTTTCTTAATATGCATCAAGTCGAGGTTGTGTCTCAATTTTAGTTTCGATCAATACAGAAGGTCAAAAAACATAGGCTTATGCGTCCAGTTCATATGTGTAGAAGGTCTGGTCCGACTCACTATTTTCCCTAACAGAGTAAAATTCAAACGGTTAAGCTGTTTCAAAATCTAATAACTAGACCATTCTCTAAGTCTGAGGCGATGCTCTATGTTCCCGTCGAACTCTTTATCCTTTTCCTGCCACTCGTGGTCCCATAGGAAGCATCTACGATGACCAAGGTAACAAAGTTTTCCGGCGTGCCAACCAGATGTTACATCATCCTTGCATACAGGACATGCCATATAACCCATAGTGCTCCACCTAGAACCATTGCATATACGAGAAAATCGTTCACAGTTCACATAACTGCTGCTCGCAAAGTGAACATCTTCCCATTGGACTTATCGTACGTGCGCACACCGTTTGTCTATAAATCATTTAGCTCATCAACCAACAACCTTAAGTAAACATCGATTGACCTCTCAAGATCCTCGGTTATCAAAACAGTCATCATCATGTATTCTTTCTTCTTTCATGCATTTCCAAGGTGGCAAATTATACGAGAATACAAAAATTGGCCAAGTGTTGTGGTGTTGGTTTAGAACCCCGAACGGATTAAATCCATCAGTGGCAAGTCCCAATCTAACATTCCGGGGATCAACAGCAAACTTATGGAATGTTCGATCAAACTCTTTCTATGCCTCCCTATCTGCAGGATGCCTCATTAATCGTCGTCTACCCATTTTTTCCTTATGCCATCTCATGTCTGTAGCAATATGCATTGACATATACAATTGCTGCAACCTAGGTGTTAAGAGCAGATAACGCATGAATTTTTGTGGGATCTTAGTCGTTCTATTCTAAGGTGTCATTTTGAACCACGACTCATTGCATACAGGGCATTTATCCAATGCTTTATTCTCTTTGTAAAATAAAATACAATTATTTTTGCAAGCGTGAATTTTTTCATAACCCAATCCAAGACCATTCAACACCTTTTGCACATTTTTTAATAGTTTTTCATATTGTTCAAACTTTGCACTATCCATTGGTGTAGGCACGTCATCTTCCCCTTCCTGATTGGTGTTTGTCGATGCAAATGGAAAAGCATCATTTATAATATCCATGACTTGTTCATTAGGATCTACAATAGGTTCAATATTGTCCACTCTTGTCGCGTTTGAAGATAAAGCATTGTCTAATTGTTCCCCATGATGGTTCTAAGTATTATATGTCTCAATCATTCCATTCCTTACTAAATGAAATCGAACATTTTCAATTGTCTCCCTTAATATGTTGTGACACCTCCTACAAGGACATCGGATTCTAGTTGTACTCAGGTTGTGTGTACGTGCAAAAGTCAATAAAATTCTCAATTCCATCCAAGTATTCGTTCGCGCATCTATTCGGGTTCTGTATCCACGTCCTGTCCATAATTCTTGGAACCACAATAACAATACAACAATCACTACAACTTCATACAAATAATAGTGTCACCTTATGCCTTCGGTAAAGGCCCTATCCCATTCGGGAATGCATAGTCATGTCATGTAATTTACGGCTACATCAGATTAGATTTCGACATGGATGAATTTCGGTAGCATCTTAGTACAATTCTTCAGGTGTATGATGTAGATATAAAATACCTAAATGCCACCCGAAGAACGTACAGAGATGACACCGAAATCTCCACAACTGAAACCTAATCCTTCAACCATAAACTACGCGCCATAACTGTGCATTTCCAAACTGTCCAAAGACTGGGACAATTCACGAATTAATTGGACCGCAGTCATGCTTTTGCATCCATGCGCTAAATCCAACTAATCCTCGAATGGGAAACTAAATTTTACTAAAAATAAAAAAAAAGTACAAAGTTAATTTCAATTAATTCCGTACATCACAACACATATTTGTACATCACGTACAAATTTAACAACATAATATAAATATAATTTCACAACACAATATTAACATATCAAACTAAGTTCAACATAATTTAATTAATTTGATATTTTTAAAAAATATATCAAAGAAAATACCTTCTCAATCATTCTCCACCAATCGCTAATCACACACAATATCCCTATAGACAACGAAATTAATGGTGTTAGTATGAATTTACATTAATACTTTTACCCTAACAAAAAAAAAAAAAAAACGCTTACTAGACACACCGAGATAGCTCGATCAACCTAGAGAAGAAGATGGAGGGAGTATTAGATGATGAAATTGAGAGAAAATCGAAATGACAGATGCCAGATTAAGCAAAATAGAAGGGCTAAGTGCAGAGGCACAATCTGCAATATTTTTTGTAGTTTGCCTCTACACATGGCTGAATCCAGATTAAAAAGTTCACTTTTGGACGAATGATTTTGAGCTATGAACAATGTCTTCGTTGCGCAAATGCAATTTGTGAGACTAACATAGTCTTTGTTGCGCAAATTACGTTTGCACGGCAAAAAATAATCATTCATTGCGCAAGTTTACCATTTTTTATTTTATTTCCTTTATTTTATAATTTATTCTTTTCAACAAATTGCACGATGAAAACATGTATCGTCGTGCAATACATATTTTTTAATTTTTTTATCTTTTTTTTTGTTTTATTTGTATGTATTGTAAATTTTTATTTTATTATAAATCAAAAACTCAAACATAATTAAACATTAAATTAATTAACAAAACTAATTTACTATCCCAAATAGAAATTATAATTAATGTAAATATTAATACTCATCCACATAACATAAATTTATTAATTAAATTAATTATAAAGTCCACAAAATCTTAAAAAAAAAAAAAAAAAAAAAAAAAAAACCCTCCTCAACATCAATCCTCTTTCACCTGCAACACATCAAACTTCCACTGCTGGAAAATCTGCTTAAAAAGCCCATCC
This sequence comes from Pyrus x bretschneideri, assembly GCF_019419815.1. Taxonomy (NCBI): domain Eukaryota; kingdom Viridiplantae; phylum Streptophyta; class Magnoliopsida; order Rosales; family Rosaceae; genus Pyrus; species Pyrus x bretschneideri. The sequence continues at coordinate 6,192,515 of NW_025999501.1, forward strand.
ACATAAATCCGTTGTTTCTCATTGCTTTCATCAACATCCCAATGAACCTTACATTAATGCCATTAACAATAAATTAGTAATTTAAAAAATATTACATTTTAATAAAAATAATTGTTCATTATTTACTACAAACTTACAGATAACTCCCTCAACATGGGTTTCTTTAACTCCTCAGGGACCTTTTTCCAAGACTCAAACTTGGCAGAACAATCCTCTGCACCAAATTTCCAATGTCACACTTAAATTCTGCGTACGCCTCAGCCTTATTTTTGCCTTCAAAGTACGGCACTTACTTTCGCCGATACCTCTTTATTCGCACAACAAGTTTCCTTTTGCCAAAACCTTCTCCAAAATCAGCAATTCTTTTTTAAACAAATTTTTTTTTGAAAACTAGGGTTCTAAAACTATGTTTATATAGCACTACGATACCTTTGCGCACGACGAAACCATTCGTCGCGCAAATCTCCATGTTCGTCGCTCAAAACGCGACATAAATGCGCAATAAATGGGAATGTTTGAACGCAATTTGATCGTGCTTTGCGCGATAAACATCTGATGTTCGTCGTGCAAAGTGATCTTATGCGACGAAACTAGCGTCGTGCAATATATTTAGCAACGAATGGAATGAAACATATATATCTATGTTTATGTAAACTTTATAATTGCAAACAAATATTCAGAAAATATTTAATACTTAAATATTCTAAAATAATACTTAATATTATCTATAATAATTAATACCTAATATATTTATAATAATAACTTAATATTTCTATAAATAATTAATGTCTTAATCCATACAATTATTTTAAGCATAAGTATGATATTCATTGAAGATTGAAAACACATATAACCCGAGGATAGGGTGCTTACATTAGGCCTCAATAAAAAAAAAAAACCCAACATGAATTAAAACCTAATTAAGTCCAAATACATAACTTATAAAAGTTAAAAAAAAAAAAAAAACCTTAAATTTAAATATTGTCATACAAAACATAAATTTAAAACTACTATTTCGATGGTCTTGGTTCATTCCACAAGACTTCATAACGCCACCAATTGTAACCTCCCTCCAATGCATCATCCATCAACCTCATCAACTGTTCGTTCGTATCATCATCAAGAGTATACTTACACTGTTACACATATATGCAAATAATTAATTCCAACATATAACTAAAAATTTCACAAACTTAATTATTGATCCATCAACAATATACTTACTAATAGTTCATCCATCACAACCTTCTTCACAATCTCGGGCATATCTTTCCAAGAACGCCACTCAGCAGTGGGACAATTATTCCCCATGGCTACAGCAATCGCATGTGCGAACTCAAAATGTTGTCTTAAATCATGCGGGTTGGCGTCGGGCACACTCTCATCCTTGTTTTTATCTGTCATCCCAGCACGAACAAAATTGTGAGGAATAAGGACAGCAGAAGCGCATATTTATAGGAAGGTTAGGGCCTTTGCGCAATGAACGCTTTGTTGCGCAAACATCTGTATTAAATGTGGTATGATTCCTCTAATTCACCTGCAGTAAATGGTCAAAACTGATAGGAACTTGCGCAACAATTCCTTGGTCACACAATTGTCCTATTTTCGTCATGCAAGTTTTTCGCGCCAAAAAAAATTACCCTGCGTCTCCTTGCTGACTTTACGCGACAACAACAATTATTCGTCGCACTAAGCATTCTTGCGCAATGAACATTTTCGTCAAGCAATTTTTTTTTCCCTATCCAGTCTATTTTGCGCAACAAAATATTTTTTCTGTTGCACAAGTACGTCTTGTGCGATGAAATATTGTTCTCGCGCAAAATATCATCGCACAAGCTGTTTTTTCTACTAGTGAAAAGAATTTCAACCAAAAAAATAAATTTCCTTCTCTCATCTAATCTAAAATGTAGTTTACATCTATCAATTCTGCTGAAAATCAGTCAAAATAAATACCATGTACATAAACTGTGTAGGTAAACATCGCCCATCTAATAAAATTGAAATGATAACGATGCTGATAAAATAACCAAACATTTTTTTTTCCGTTGTTAGCTGATGACCTATAGAAATGATAGGAATTTAAAAAAAAATTGTCATTAGACTTAAAACTGAAAATATAATCATGTTGGCATTGTTAATTTCTTAAATGGGGACGTCTTGAATCTTCTTTGATCATAAAAGTTTGACCTATTATTATTAAAGGAAAACAGTAACTACACACATTTTTCTCCTCTTATACACTCTTGTTTAATTATACTTATTTTATTTGATATATTCAATAAATAAATAAAAATAAAAACGAGAGTGCATAAGGAGGGAAAAAATATGGTTATCATTTCTCGATTAGAAACTTAGAACCCATCACATTGCAGCAAATGTATGAAAAGACGATCTCCTAAATTTGCATTATTGCCATTACTTGTTATACAAAACCATGCTTGTGTTTCAACATTACTCGCACGTAAGAGAAGCATGGTTCACGATTTCTTGTTCACTCCCCCAATATTGTGTCCACAGTATGACCAATAACATTGCTAATTACACAGATGCCTTATTTCCACCCAGTGAAAGAAACTTGGGCATGGGCATTATGTGGTTGAGCATGTCAAGGAATTCATTAAAAAATTGTCTATGTCCACATTAGCAGATTTGAAGAAAGTAAAAGTTTTACAAAAATTATAGATAATATGAGGAGTATTCAATTACTTATAAGCACATGCAAGATCTCATTTTTTTTTCTGATATGAGATTGATACTTGCAACACCCTCTCTCACTTGTGATGAATTTTCAAGCCTAATAGGTGGACAATACAAATCGGGTGACGTGGAGCACATGTGGCTGTTGAGCTTCACACATGGGACAACATGCTCTGATACAACGGAGAAAGTTAAGGTTCCACCATAAAACCAATTGACAATATGAAAGTAATTTTACTACTTATAAACACATGCAATATCCTTCATCTTCCCAATGTAGAATTGATACTCTCATCTCTCAACCAGAGTTGAATATAAGAGAACAACTTACAAGAAATAAGTTCATATAATGTGTACTTTTGATATGCATTTGATAAGCCTCGCGGCTCCGTTTCATCTAAATGAACGACTCTACAGGTGGTCATCTCTCGTTATCTGGTCACACGATAAGAACCTGATATAACGGGTCCTTAACAGGTTTACACAATGGTGACACGCGGGTAACCTGCTTTGACACGTTAAGAAAAAAGTCTTTTGATGATTTTAATTTTTTAAACTACTAAAGAAAAACTTACTATAAAATACAATAGCCATATTGTACATGTATATATTGTATATTAATATGTCTTATTGTATTATTTTTCTATATAAATTTAAAATTTTAAGTTTTATTTATTTATTTTTATAGTATACTAGGCAAAGAGTGAGATTAAAAAATTATAAAACAAATTAAAAATAAAAATATCAAGAAATTTAAAAATACCAAACACATTAAAAATAAAAATATCAAGTAAGTTAAAAATACCAAACACATTTGAATGGTTTTTAATGTTCGATTTTTTATGCCTAGTTTATGTGGATGAGAGTGCTAGTGTGGAAAGTATTAATGAAAACATTGTCAATATGACTCTTGAAGACAATATATCAAGCCAAAGTTCCAATACTATATCAATTGGTGATTGATAAAAATTGAAGGGTTTTATTGTAAAAAACGTGAAATGTTCCTATCTTGAAACGCAACTCCTTTTATTTTTGCATATCCTTGAACATTTGGTATTTTGTAGTAATGTACTAATGTTTTTTCATTATGCTCTTATTTTGGGCATGTAATACTTGAAAGACAAATGATTTCTTTATGCTTTGAAGTAATATTTATGTAACAACGTGATATGCATATACTAATTTAGTATTATGTTTTGCATTTTTTGGGTCAAATTATGTTTTTCATTTTCATTAGTTATTGATTTAAAATATATTTTTTTAACGGATAACGGGTCTAGTCATATTACCATTTACTTTACGGGTGTTACTCGACACGACACGACCCGTTAAGATATATGGTATGCCACGAACATGGAAAAACACAAAACGGATGTCAGGTCTAGAGTTTAAAATAAATAAAATTCATAATTATTAATGTACAAGTCTAAAAATATGAAAGCATATACAAGCACTCGTGAATGCATCCTCTACGTTTAGATGATGGTTACATGGTCGTTTAGATTTTTAAACCCTCCAAATCTCATGAATAGCGTTTTTTATTTGAGTGCAAAATTAATAAAATAATTATTGTAGGATTGTGAAAAATGTAAAAAAAAATATATATATATACACACACACACACACACACACACAATCACTCGTAATAACAAGCTTTGCAACTTTCGTGAAGGTGTCAACTTCGAAATCCAACACCATAATCCATAAATCTTAAATTAAATTTAATCATCCATGTTGTTTACGCTTTATTACTCATCGAATTTCATTTTTTAAGATTTTCATTATTTAAAATATATTTTCTTTAACAGGTAACAGGTCTGGTCATAGTACGTGATAATATTAACCGGTCAATTTCAGATCGGGTCATATTATCCATTTACTTTAACGAGTGTTACACGACACGACCCCGTTAAGATATTGAGTATGTCACGAAAACTACACGAACACGAAAAACACGTCACTAATGCCAGGTTTACTCTCAAGCCCCATAATTTGAGTCACATCAAATTCATAAGTGAGACAAATTTTATTTGAACTCATGTAACCTCTTTCTACACTCAACTTACTATCTTCACCCATATTATTTTTTTATTAAAGAATTAATATCTCTTTAAACCCAAATTTATTACCTGAACTACCATCTCAAACCCAATTCAAAATGTAAAGTTATCTTTACACCCATTCTCTTTATAAAATAACATCTCTAATTGAATGTATTTTATCTTTTCAAAGAGGCGTCCTTTGCACCCCCTCTTCCCACTAACATTTCCATGACTGCTTTTTTTTCTTTTTGCTACTAAACCCACATTTGCTTTTTTTCTTTCTGCTGATGCGCATAAGCAACAAATCAAACAATTGATCCCCTTCTATTTATCAAAAAGTAAGCAAGTTTATAATCTAAGAACATTAATAACAAGTTTCTCCTTGGAATTTTCCAATTACAAGGAGGATTGCAGAAGTGTTTCTGGACAAGTTAGAGTCAGCGAATGCAAACCAAATAAATACGTCTTTCGCAATCTGTCCACCTATCTGATTGCTGATACTCTGTGATGACACATTCATTTGCTTAAAGTCCAGAGGAAGTCTGTCAATCATCCCATATACTCCGTCGGATTTAGGGGTGTAATTTGTCAAAAATAGTAAATTCATGGACCTCGTTGTCCACCTCGATGGAACTAGCCCCAGGAGGTTTCTGGACTCCGGAGCTCCTCATTTGCACTCAGTTGCAGTCTCACACTGGCAACATTGGCCCAATCACCAGCTGCAGCATAAATATTTGACAACGTGGAAAACCCTAATATTTAAAAAACCAAAAAGATCCTGCAATTTAAAAAACCAAAAAAGACCTGCAATTTAAAAAAACCAGTGTTAAGGTGTAAAGATTATTAAGGTCCTTTTGATGTCCGCAAGTCTGCAAGTCCTTGCAATGTGCTGCTTTGTGCTATAGGTAAACTAAAAATTCTTGTATAAGTCGAAAAATTAAAAGAACAAAAATATTGGTTCTTGTATAAGTAGTATAGTTTCCTTTTATATGTGTTTTCATCTCGAAAAGAATCTCAAAGAAAGAAAAAAGAAATCTTACGAATAGATGTCACCCGGGTAGTTCGTAGTTAAGGTTAATGAGGTTGGGCAATCTTTATTGGCACCAAGAATCAAGTTATATGTCTTTGCAGTATTAATCAAAAGTCCTTGCAATTGTGTTTTGATGCGCAAACAGACACTGACAAAGAAAAACAAATACAATATAATATAAAAAGTATGAAATTTGACCCAAAGAAGAAGCAAACAAATAAAATATCCATAAATCGAGTCATACCTTAGTTGGAGCATTCAAAACTTCAAAATTACCATCCATCAATAAAAAATCTTGTTTTTCTCCATCAAAGCTATTAGGGTTTTAGCTGGAATGAACGTAGGATAAACAAAGGGTGATGCTCGAGTTTAATTATAATGGGTGGATTTATTGATAAATTTAAGTTTTATTATTAATTTCATTTTGTACTTAATAGTAATTACGTGATAAGGTAAAATAGACAATTAACATTTAAAATTTAAGTTAGATGTAGATAGATGAGTTTAAATAAAACTTCCCCTTTCATAATTTATAACCTGAACAAAACCCCTTGGAAGTTGACTTGCAATTCAAAGAGATGAGCAAATAACCCACTGGGCTTACCCTACCAAGCCCTTTGGCCATCTCCAACCGACGGCTGGTCAGAGGGCTCGCTTTTAGCCCTCTAGCCCTCCAAGATTCTTCAAGATATTAATATTTTAATGAACAGTATAGGGCCATATTTGTCTCCGTCTCCAACCGAGGGCCAGAGGGCCAAATGGCTCGTTTTAGCACTGCCACAAAAAACCGTCTCCAACCGAAGGCCAAAGGACCAAACATAATTTATTATTTAAATTTAAAAACTACAACAACTTAAATTTAAAAACAACTTAAATTTAAAAACTACAACTTATATTTAAAAATTACAACTAAAATTTAAAAACGACAAATTAAATTTAAAAACTACAAATTAAATTCGAAAACAACATTAACTTAAATTTAAAAACTAAAACAACTTAAATTTAATATCCATAATCAACATCATCTTCATCATCTGCCATCGTAGGAGTATAGTCAGAGGTAAATAACTGCCGTCGGCTCATAATTTCTTTTTTTTTTCCTATCAAAATAGGCCTTATTCATTGGAGTGTAATTCGAAGTGTTCCTTTCCATATTCTTATCATCCATCTCTTCTTGTATTTGTTTTGCCTATTCTTCATGCCTACGCTTCATTTCTTCAGCCTCAAGGGCATTTTGCTCTACCAATAATCGCAATGAGGCCGCCACTTCATGTTGAGCGGCGTAATTATCATTTTCCTTGCCCTTTTCCTTCAACCTTTGCACCTTGTTTCATCCCATAACCCTAGGTATGGAACCTTCACCCGAAGACAGATTTTCTACCCTTTTTTGTTGAATGGTTGGAGGTCCATCTTCATCCATATCTACAGCTAAGGATGCAGTTTCGAACACCGGCGTAGGAACTCTCTTTGGTGGATCTTCAAATAACACCCACCCTTTACAAATTTCCCAACAACTGTGAAACTGAAAGGGTTTCGAGCTGCTCTCCATATACAATTTCTCCGCTTGGCGTACCTAGAAAAAAATTAAAGGAAATTAATTTATGAAATTAAATGTAATATAATTAAATATTTAAAATAAATTGTGAAAACACTTACTTCGTCGTAGTAATTAGCGCCGCTTTCATGTCTACTTGCGGCTGCTAACAATGTTTGATGCCATTTGTTCAAACTTGGCTGAAGATGTTTCTTCCATCTTGAAGAATAACTCTCGTGGTTTCAAATATTCACTCGAGTGGTGCCTTCATAGAACTCTAAGTATTTTTTGGACACACGAGTCCAAACACCGTCATTTGTTTGACAATTCCCCCTCACACTATCTTCCGACACCCATCTATAAGCCTTGCAAAGAGCTTCATCTTCTTTTCGGGTCCAAGCCCTACCTTTCATTGCAAAAGAGGTCATTTCAAAATTATTAAAAAAATTGAAGGATAGATTTTTGAAAGAGGAAGGAAAATATGAGAATTGAAATGGTTGGAATGGTGAAAATTTTGTGAGGAATGGTTTAGGTATTTATAGGAAAAAAAATAGATTTTTTTTTTTTAAAAAAAAAAAGGCCCAAAAAACCTTAAAAAAAATTGAATCCAACGGTAACTAGCGCCAGCTAGCCGTTGGATTCAAAATTATTTTTAAAAAACCTGTCGATTATAACCAACAGGAATACATTAATATTAAATAATATAAACGAAATCTTGTAGGTTATAACCGACAGGATTTCTAGTTTTTCTGGCCAGCCCCAGGCTGGCTGGCTGGCTGGTGCTTGCAGCCAACCCTCAGCCCTCTAGCCCTCTCCGATTTCGTGGGGCCCTTTGAGATTCCACAACCCTCTGGCCTAGCCCTCAGTTGGAGACGGTTTTCAGGCTATTTTCGACCTTCTGGCCCTCTGGACCCTTCGGTTGGAGATGACATGAGTAACCAGTATGAAGAAACGGGCTTCGTAACAATTTATTTTCATTTTTAGTTTAGGGAACTATTATTGATACTTTAAAAATCTCATTCTACACTTCAAACTTTCTATATTTGGAAAGAAAAATACACTTGTGAGGAGTGTAAAATGAGATTTTTAGAGTGCCAATAATATTTCTCTTAGTTTATTATAAGTTGTTTTTCTTTTCAAATTTATGTTTTTATATGACCTTAATTTCTTCTCAGCTCCCCACACCAGCTCCCTATTAGTATCGGAAATTAAAATTAAAAACTAAATGTAAAATAGTTATGTCGAAATGAGTTCTAACCCTTTACTTTCTAAGGAAAGAAGAAAAAATATATTTATTGTTGTTCTCTCTCTTCATTTTCCCAGCTATCAACACTGGAGGGGTGGGTTCTTGGCGGCAGGGGAGCAGCAGTTTCCAGGCGTTTGAGGTACGGTTTGCAGGTGGCACAACAACAAGGTTTTCAATAGAACGTGGTAGAGAGTGATTCCATGAAGGCTATTGCAGTGCTTAATAGGACCTGTCCAAACTCATCGGCTATAGATACGATCGCGGAGGATGTGTTGCAGTTGGCTTCCAACTTTTCCATGGCGAGGTTTCTTCATGTCTCGTGTTTATGTAATGGGGTTGCCCACCATATTGCTAAGTTTGCTTTGTCTAGTAGCAATAATCTAATTTGGATTAAGGAGCCTCCTACTCTCGTTCAGGAGCTCCTCTTCTAAGACATGTAACTCTACATGAGTTTGATTAATCAATACAACATTTTCCTCTCAAAAAAATAAAAAAAAAATAAAAAAAAAACTACAGATCATATAAATAGAAGAGAAGGTTAAGCAAGGTCCTCCTTGACCTCTCTCTGCCTACGACCCCGTGCTTTCTCACTCTCCCACAAAAAAGCCTACATTTAAGAGCCTCTGGCCATCGGCCACTTGCTTTAGCTTGGGGTGAACGGCAACCTAGTATCCACCACACTCTAGTCCTCATCCTCTTCTCCTTTCTTTCCCACCCTTTGATCTCTTTTCTTGCCCATAGCACCCCATCCCCCCCCCCCCCAAAAAAAAAAAAAAAAAAAAAAAACCTCTCTCTGCCTACAACCTCGTGCTTTCTCACTCTCCCACAAAAAAGCCTACATCTAAGAGCCTCTGGCCATCGGCCCCTTGCTCCGGCTTGGGGTCAACGGCAACCTAGTATCCACCACATTCTAGTCCTCATCCTCTTCTCCTTTCTTTCCCACCCTCTAATCTCTTTTCTCGCCCACCGCACCCACCCCCCCCCCCCAAAAAAAAAAAAAAAAAAAAAATTCCCTATTTTTGGTCTCCACTCCTCTCTCCAAACCCCCTCTATTTTATTTTTTTCCTTTCTTCCCTATCTTTCTAGGGATTTGCTTCCCAACTATATCCTTTTTCTCTCCTTCGCTAAGGTCCTCCTCTTCTCTCCTTATTTTCTTTCCCTTTTCACTTCTGCTTACCCTATATTTCCCTACGTTCTTTCCTTACTTTACTTTCTAGCTTCCTTGAGCCTTGTCTCAACCTCCCTAAGCTTGTCTCAGATCTGCGTTTTGAGCCCTTTTTACCCCCGATCTTTCTGCCCATTGTCAATCCTCCACCGCCGACCTCTACTACTCAGCCCATCGCGTGTCTCCCTTCGGCGGCGCACCTTGGTGTTAGATGGTTGTTAAAGTTCGCTTAGTACTATTTGGTAGGATTATGGGAGTGCTTTTTGCGGAGGTGGTTCGCTCACCCTCATTTTCCGTTCATATGGTTTGTTCATGGGTTCTTTCTCGTGGTAGTAGTGACGAATCAGCGATAGCGGCGCAGCTAGCGTGGTGGAGTGTGTACTCTTCCAGATCTAGGGTTTTTCTTGTTGTAGGCTTGCTCTTTTTGGGTTTTTCGTTTGTAATTACTTTTGGCTTATGCTTTTATTTAGATTTTCTTTGGGCTTTCAATTTCTTGTATTAGTTTTATTAATGAATTTTATCTGTTTGACCCAAAAAAAAAAAAAAAAGCAACAGATTATGTAAATGCAAATGAATCCTCCCAAAAAAAAGCATAAAGGAGAATGCGGATTTAACAATTTAGAAAAAAACATCAGCACTATAATTGAACATAATGACAATCACTTATTTTTTCAAGCTTTTAGGTAATAACAGGATAAGTTATCACCTATCTGTCGGACTATCACACATATATAGGCGACTCTTAAACTTAGATTATCCTATTCACCTTACGCACTTCAATTAGAAAATGAGGGAAATACAAGTTTAGTTTTGGAAAATTGCACATTGCAAACCTATATACCTTTTGCACTTTTGGCATCTCTTTACTATAAAGGTTAAAACTGTAATTTGCTTTTAAGAAATAACGATATTCAAGAAAAATAAATTTTAACAGTATATTAAAGATGCATAAAAAACATAAATTTCAACATAACTGTGAAAGCAACAATTCTTTTTTTGTTATCAAAAGACAATATTATATTTCTTTAAAGGCCAAATGGCTAGCTAGTACAAGGAAAGGATTGTTCCCCATCAAGGAGATCCCATATAATAATAGGAGGATCATCAATCCAAGTACAATCAACCCTCGAATGGAGCCCAAAACGAGTAAGCCTATGAGCTACGTTGTTGGCTTGACGACGAATGTAAGTAGCACTGACTTCAGCGATCGACCACAGCAAAGTCTTGGCATCTTCTATAATAAGTCTCAAAGGAGACAAATCCATAGATGAACCATTCAAAGCTGTAATGAGCTGAAGCGAATCACTTTCAACAATAACATTATGAAAACCCCTTTCAACGGCCAATTCAAACCCAGCACGATTAGCCAAAACCTCAACAAGAGTAAGAGAGAAAACATCAGTAAACATCCTGGAAGGAGCCACAGGACAAAGACCATCAAAGTCCCTTACCATAATCTCCACTCCACCCTGCTTGGAATTCATGGTCCACGCACCATCAACATTAATTTTGAGTCTCCCAAATGTAGGTCTGACCCATTTTGGCGTGATCAGTGGACCTTTAGAAGCAGCTGTAGTAAAAGCAATGCTTAGGAATTCTTGCCACCAGTGGAATGCCTTATTTACGGTAACACAAGGCAGGGGATTGACAACATTACCCCAGAATTTCAAGTTTTTAGCAGTCCAAATAGCCCAAAACATCATAAGTACCCCGTCAATGTCTGCTTGCTTTAAATTTTGTGACAAAATGAGCGCCCATTCAAGCATAGAACCATCATCAACATGAAATGGTCAGACACCCAACGGAAAAGACAGCCAAAGGCATTGTACAAAATGACAATCAAGCAGAAAATGAAAGGTGGTTTCAGGTTTAGCACCATAGAAAGTACATCAGGGTTCCACTAGGATCCGTTTGCTTTTCAAGTTTGCTCCCGTTGGGAAGATATTAGATATCAGGCGCTTAAGCCATCATTTTGGCCTTAGGAGGTAAGCAGGTTTTCCATTGTTTATCCTAGAGCCCACCGAAAGGAGAAACCGAAAAGGAGGAAGCTGACACTGAGGATAGGAGAATCCAAATGCAGGTAATATGGTAAGCACTTTTAATTGAGAATAGTCCTTTCTTGTCATAATGCCAAACAAGTTTATCTGTAGTGGGAAATTTACCCAATGAGAGATCAAACCATGGCCACTTCTTCCAACGATAATACTTAGTTTAAAAGTTCCCTATTCCACCTATACTCATTAGTAATAAAGTCCTAAACCACCAAGATAAAGATACCCAATGTTTTGGGAGAAAATACCTGGAAAGAAGACGGTCAAGGAAGCCAATGATCACCCCACATCGAGATAAATCTGCCATTCCCCACCTGCCATCGCAACCCCACTTTGTTGATTCCATAGCGGCACATATGCTTCTCCAAACGAACGAAACTTACAGCAAACCTCCAAATCCATAAAGGAGCAGTTCAGGAAATATTTCGCTTTATGGAGCCTTGCAACAAGAGAAGTGGGGTTCGAGATAATTCTCCAACCTTGCTTGGCAAGGAGACCAAAGTTAAAGGTATAGAGATTTCGGAACCCAAGACCACCATCCGGTTTTGGCCCGCACAGTTTATCCCAAGACATATAATGTATTCGCTTTTCATTCCCATTTCATTCCACCAAAATGAAGCCATGATTTGGTGTAGCTCATCGTAGAAATACTTAGGCAGCAAGTAACAGTACACCGAGTACAACAGAATAGCTTGGGCAACCACTTTCACCAATAGTTCCTTACCGGCGGCACTGAGATATTTTCCTTTCCACCCTTGTAATTTTTTCCAAAGCCTTTCTTTAATGTAGCTAAAGCAGACTCCACGGTTACACCCCACGAAGGTTGAGAGTCCCAGGTACTTCTCATGCCGGTCAACCATATTGACATCGAAGAGATCAACCAAGGCATTTTGGTTACGGCGCTTTACATTTCGGCTGAATCAAATTGCCTTTTTTTTTTTTTTGTAGATTTACTTGTTGCTCCGATGCCAATTGGTAACTATGGAGAAGGGAGTTGACTGCTGAAAAATCAGCCTTATGGGCCTTAGCAAAGACAAAGAAGTTATCGGCAAATAAAAGATGGTGGATGAGAGGAGTCGCTGAACAAACAGAGATCCTTGAATGGCACCACACTATTCCTTTTTTTTTTTTTTTTTTTTCAATTAAGGCAGAGAGGTTTTCTGCACACAACAAAAACAGATATAGTAAAATAGGGTCTCCCTGCCGTAGCCCATTGGATAGGAGTACATAGCCTTTAGGCAAATCATTGATCATGAAAGAGTATGACACAGAGGACACACATATCATCAAAAAATTCACCTACCTGGTGTTGTAACCAATCTTCAGCAAAACACTCTCCAAATAATGCCACTCAATTTTATCACAGGCTTTACACATGTCAAGCTTAAGTGCAAAAAAGCTTCTTTTTTTTTTTTCCGTTTCTTTTGTTTGTACAAGAAGTTGACTATCTCAGAGGCTAAGATAGTGTTGTTCGAAATGGCCCTTCTCGGCACGAACGCATTTTGGTCTTGCGAGATAATATGGGGTAACAATATCTTAATTTTGTTGGCCAGAACTTTGGAGATAACTTTGTACACCACATTGCAAAGACTAATGGGGCGTAGCTGAGACATATCGTGAAGGTCCTGCTGTTTAGAAATTAGTGCCATGTGTAATAACTTGTCCTTAATTTTATAATTTTATTAAATTTTAAAAAGTGAATTGACGAAAATACACCTAAAAGCGAGATATTGACTTTCATTATTGACCATCATGTCATGACGCATATGAGCTTGATTTTATCATATTCTTGAAGTACTCGACGGTACAAATGCATGGGCACAAGCAAAATTTAATTCGGAGTTACGACGAAGATTTTATGAATTACGGAGCGTGATGGGCGTTTTGGTAAATTCAAGTTTACAGGAGATATTTTTCTGTATTGCCTTTTGTGACTTTGTGTTGTTTGCCAAGTGGGGCCCAACCCTCACCATATTCTCTGGCCACCCATAACAAGTCACCATCTTCACTTCTTTTCTATGAAAACACAAAGGAATCCAAGGCCATATCTTGGACCCTCTATTTCAGCTCCTTATCTCCTTCACTGCACAGACACAAGTAGAGTGACACCGTCACCCTTTTAACGGCAACATTCCACAATGCACAATCAAGGTAATCATCGGGACTCCAAACGTCAAATCCTTCTTATTTTGAACTCCCGTTGATGTTTTTAACCTTAAATATGAGATTTAGAGGTGATCTAATGCATAAAGCATCTAGGGGAAGGATTTCCCCAGATTTCTGGAAAATGAACCATGGTCGTCAAGCCATCTTTAGGCCATTTTTTCGGGCCAAGTCCAACTAGAACTCAGCAAGACTTTGGTATAGATCTGTTCCTTACATTTCCTAGTTCATTTAGGTCTTTGAATCATTGATTTTTGTTGAGTATCAAGCTCGAAAGGGCTTTGGAAGTCGGACCAAAAACTTGCAAAACTAGGGCCTTCGAAAGGAAGACAAGTATGCTGGTACTCGCGTGTGTAGGCTCCCATGTCCTCAGCGTGTGGCTGCCTGTGCTACCACCTTGTCGTGGCGCGTGCGGCAGCCCGTGAAGGAACCTGAGGTCTCTCCTTAGGTTTCTCAACGTGCCAAACCCGAAGCCGCCCTCTGTTTTTTTAAATTTGATCGTTTTAAAATAGTTCTTTTATTAGCCAAACTTTGTACAAAAACACATATTTACATTAGTACGTTATATATTTATGTAAATGGTTTCATTTCTAGGTGAAATGCATATCAAGGATTTTCGGTGACCGCAAGGCGAGTTCGACTCGACGACATGATTTGTGAGTAGGTCTTTGCTTTTAAATATTAAATATTTATTTAGTTTCCATATATGCTTAATAAATAATTTTCTACGTTATACCTTGATTAGACCAACGTTTTAAGAATTAGCGTATTAACAGAATTTATGAAATTACATCCTGCAGGATGCACAGGTATGCATATTATTATGGGATGCCTTAATCATATATACTTTATATGCTCATCTTGTACTACACTGGTGTTAGTATTCGCCTGAGCCAGGGCCAGTCTTCACGTGTATGTTTACATCACATCGTGCACTCACTTGTGATTCATTGTAGGTGCCAGTCATATTCTATATTGTTATAGGCAATTAGAACTCATATGTAATGCCCATAGCACCAATTTTCAAGTGATTGTAGTACTAGAGCATAAATCATTTCTTTACACCCAGTCATGTTCATGTCAGAATACATCTGCATGAACTCATGTGTCAGCATCTGTCGATGAGTATTCGATATGATATGTTTGTTTATATATATTGTGACTATCGAGCATTATGTGTTTATTTACAAATTATTATGAACTATTACGTTGTTGGGATATTGCTGGCTACGGTAAGTATTTTCATACTATATGTAGTATGTTATATGTGGAAACTATACTTGTTTTACGGCAAGGGGTTAATATGTTTTCGAAAAGGTTTTTACGATGCTTTATTTTTGGCCCACTCACCCTTGTTTTTCGCCCCTCCAGGTTTTAGAAGCAGAGCTTTCATGTCGACAAGGATTCTTGGCAAATCTTGGTATATGTGATTACCTTTGATGGTATAATTCTTATCCTACCTTTATTGTACTTTACTTATACTCTGACATCACGTGTGAATTGGGTTCAATTCCGCTCACATGCGCACTCTTGCATTTAGACATTTTAGGTTTAAATTTATTCACATTTTCCACATCACTACACTTTATGTCTTCATCACCTTTGCAGTGTCAACCAACACAGCTCGATTAGGAATCCAGGTAGACCTTTTGGGTCGATGTGTGTCACACGTGCGTGAAATTAGTTGTTCCTCAACATTTGGCCGGACAACATAATAAAAAACACTGCCTCATTCACATCCACACCAGTAATAGGCCAATACTGCTAAAAGAAAAACGAAGACATTCCGTCCAAACCAGTGATTTGCTAGGGTGCATCTGGAACAGAGCAACCTTCACCTCTTCTGCTGTGAATGGCAAATTGACATTATAGATCATATCCTCTGTAACTTGAGTCTCCAAGGCCTCAATCGCCTCATCAATTGAGGAAAGATATGATTGAGAGCGAAAAAATGACTCAAAGTAATTAATTGCAACCCTATCAATCCCATAATCATTGTTCTACCAATCCTCATTCTTATCCATCAAGGCCACAATTCTGTTTTTCCGTTACCTAATATTCACTCATTGGTGAAAAAAAAAAAAAATAGGTGTTCCTATCACCCACTTTCATCCACATCACATTTGACCACTGTTTCCAATGACTCTCTTCAACAAGGTGAAAAGAATCAAGTCGCTGCATAAGACCAAAATGCTCCAACATCGACGAAGCCGAGTAAGGTTAGGCATCAATCGAGGAAAGCTGATCCCACACTTGCTCAATCTCATTTTCACAAGCCCTAAATTTCACCTATTGCCACTCAAGAAGGGCCACCCTAGTCGTCTTAATCTTTTCACAAACTTGAAACATGGGATAGCCAACCATATTTAGGCTTAAAGCCTTTCTAATAACCCCATCACAATCTTTATACAATCTTCATGATGAGTCCAAACCTCTTCGAATCTGAATACATGATGATTTCGTCTGACATAGGACTAAACAAGCTCTAACATGATCGGTATATGATCTGGTTTGCCAAATTTAAGTTGGCTCACCTTCAAAATATGGAACATACCTTTCTAAGAAGCCGAAGCACAATATTGATCAAGATGCTCTTTGATGCCTCCCCCACGAGTTGTCTTCCACGTGAAGGGGTTCCCCAACAATTCCAAATCCATAAGTTGGCAATCCGCGATTACTCCTCTGAAGGCGAACATGTCTCAAAGGGCAAGGAGGCCTACCCTCCTTTTTCGAATAGTGGAGAATTTCATTAAAATCCCTGCACAAACCCAAGAAAGAGAGCTAGTGGACACAAGTCGATGGAGTAATGACCAAGACTAGTGGCTTTCAGAAGTGTTTGGGGCGCTATAGAAGCCCATGAAACGCCAGTGGTTTAAGTCACCGTTGCCCCCAATTTCCGCATCAATATGGTGAAAAGATACGGACAAGACTCGCAGGTCAATATCCTCCTTCTACAGAAGACCTAAACCCCCAGATTTGCCCATAGAATCTATACCCCATAAACTAGAAAAACCCCAACTCAATTGCACTTTCTTCAGAGAACTAACGTTACATTTGGTTTCCCATAGGAAAACCATAATAAGAACTTGCTACTTAATGAAACTCAGAAGATCTTAAACTTTCCAAGGGTTCCTTAGCCCTCGGCAGTTCCAAACTATGATTTTCATTGGACTCGGCAAGGCTGACAAGGCCAACCTTAACTGATAAAACATTAGAATTGTCTCCACTCTTCTTCCTTCCAAGCCAACCTTAAAGTTCAACATCTTTGAATTCCTTATAGGAGCTAATGGGCACCTCCCTGATATCCTCATCAACAACCTCCACCAAAAGTTTCTTATTGCCCCTTCCATCGTGCCTACCATGGCCTCCATGTTTCTTAGATCCCCTATGGCATAGAATAGATGAGCAGGAAAGTTTTCCACCCAACAGAGTTTTGCGGCATTTCTCAAAGGAAGGGGTGGGTTACCTCACGCGTTTTCCAATTTTGAAGCAATGTCACGCCATGTTTCGGAGAAATCTAGAAGGATGCAGTTTCACCATGCATAAAAGGATTGATCACCGAGTCAGTAGACCAAGTAGGGCTTCATTCCTTTCCTGTTCAATTATTTTCAATAAGCCCACTGACCCAGTCATTTCAGTAGTCTCCAAATTCTTTTCAAATGAGCTTACCAGTAAACTATTTGAGTTGGTAAAGGCCCAATGGGGGGATCTTACGAGGACCAAACCAACTTTTATCCAAGGAAAATCTATTAACCGTAAGGGTAAAGGTCCTATTGTGGTGGTGGGTCCCAAGGTTATCTAGGTGGTCCATGTTTCCCTAATCGAGCAGTGACGCCTTCCTCGGATAACGTCCTGCCATGTCAGCTACATCAGTATTACTATGTGATGTCTCTTCTGCAGAGTTTGTCGCTACAGTACCATAGCCAGCAAACAGCGGGGTACCATGAGTATCCATCCTACACACGATTGTGGCATTATCCCTAAGATGCTCTCATACCTTATTGACTGCATATGCACCCTCCATGTGACAATCCAACTCTCATCTTTTTCGCCAAAGGTTATTATTTTTCCAAGCCGGGGATATTGGAAGAAGTGCCATAAATCAAGGATTTGCTTTTCCATGTTTTCTGATTCCATGTTTGTTGCTGCTTTCTTTTTCTTGTTTTGTTGCTTTTTGCTTTTCCTTGTTTTGCTGATTTCCTTTTCCCTTGTTTTTCGGTTTCTGTTTCTTTTCCTTTCTTTTCCTTTCTGTTGCTTTTTCTTCCGCTCATTTATATGAGCTCCTTGTACTTTGTTTTCACATATACAAAATATAGACATTCAAAATTCAACATGGTATCAGAGCAGTGATCTCTATCGACCTGCTTCTGAGTACCGTCTCCCTGTTTCCCTTTCTTCTCCATCATGGCTGAAGAGAGCTCCGTGCATGACGAAGAAGTAAACTCGCATGCTGCGTCTTCTTCATCTCATCTAGATGTTGATATCAATCCAAATCAACGTCTCAGTTCGGTCCTACTAAATGAGTTCAACTATCTCCCGTGGGAGAGAGCTGTCTCCCTTGCGTTAGGAGGACGATCGAAGCTTGGTTATGTTAATGGCGTGATTCCAGCACCTGATGTGTCCTCATCCGATTACAATGATTGGCTGTGCAAGGACCAGCTGGTCATGTCATGGCTGCTCAACTCTATGGATCGAAAGATTGCAGAATCTTCAGTTATGCGGAATCTTCAGTTATGCGGAATCTTCATACGTTCTGATAAAGTCCTATCCTTTTTGTTTACAAACCTGTGGACATACACGAGATCATTGTTGGATTCTCCATCCTGAACTAAGGCCCAAGCATTCGAGGGATAGCAACAAGAGCTTCATTAGAGGAGCACACAACTCATCACCCAAGGCAAATCATACCATGACCTCTCATTCCGAGGAAACACAGATGTTCACCTCTAATCCGGCCATGCTGATAAATGAATTTGATGCCTTCCTTCACAAAAAACAAGGTGGTGGGGAGAATGAAGGATTAACCAGTCATGTTAACAACAAACCAGCTGCTCTGTTTGGGCAGTTTGCTGGTTTTTTGGCTGGGAAAGAAGGCGTGACACAACAAGATATTCCAGGTATCTTACGATCCTTCTCAACTGCTCTTAAAATAGGTAATATGCATGATTATTGGATTATAGATTCAGGAGCCACTGATCATATGACCAACAAGTCCACAAATCTGTATGATTTTAAAAAACTTTCACGTCCATCCCAAGTGTCAGTTGCTAATGGCAAGGGTGCCATGGTTGTAGGGAAAGGAAAAATACATTTGATCTCTAGTAATGTCGAGTCTGAGGCCCTATATGTTCCTTCATTCCCTTTTCAACTTTTATCTGTTGGAAAAATCACAAACTCACTAAACTGTACTGCCATCTTCTCTCCAAAAACTGTGATTTTTCAGGATATCACCACCAAGAAGATGATTGGTGAAGGTTTTTTTCTAAACGGCCTTTACTATCTTTTCCAGCATGCTCAAACTCCCAAGGCTTTTCAAGTCACCTCAAGCCTGATTCAGGAACAACAACTTTGGCACCGACGCCTTGCACATCCTTCTGATAAAGTCCTATCCTTTTTGTTTCCAAACCTGTGCAAGATTACAAGTTCTTGTGATGTGTGTCATTTTTCTAAATTCACTAGATTACCTTTCACCTCCTCTCTATCTAGGGCTAGTAACCCTTTTGAAATCGTGCATTCCGATGTTTGGGGACCAGTTCTAGAGTCCTTTGACGGATACAAATACTTTGTAACCTTTGTGGATGATTTCACAAGGATAACTTGGTTATATCTTTTGAAATTTAAAAATGAAGTGTTGGAAGTTTTTCAAGATTTTCATAGACTTGTAAACACTCAATTTGCTTCAAATATTCATGTCTTACGATCAGCTAATGGCTCTGAATATATGTCCCATAATATGTCTCATTATCTAAGCACACATGGCATACTACATCAAACCAGTTGTGTTGGAACACCCCAACAAAACGGGGTAGCAGAAAGGAAGAATAAAGACCTACTTGAAAAAACTAGGGCCCTGATGTTTCACTCAAATGTGCCGAAAAAATTCTGGTCTTAAGGTGTTCTTACGACTGCATATCTTATCAATAGATTGCCCAGTAAGGTTTTGAATTTTAAATCACCCTATGAGATTCTAAAAGGCAGACAAATCGATTTGTTACACTTACGAGTGTTCGGATGTACATGCTTTGTTCACATTCAAGCACAAAAACGTGACAAGCTAGAACCACGGGCTGCCAAATGTGTTTTCTTGGGCTACTCTTCCACTCAAAAGGGTTACAAATGTTACAATCCCGCAACTAAGAAAATGGTTGTTTCAAGAGATGTAAGATTTGAGGAACCAATGCCTTACTTCACTCAACCTCTGGACTACTCTCAAGAGGGGGCGAACATGCTTGACTTGTTTCCAATACCATATCCATGTAAAGAAGACGCAACGGGTGTCATAAGGGACGAAATACTGAATGAGGTCCATTCTCAGTCTCACAACCTGCAGAACACACCACCAGTGGCACCTGATGAACTTATCTTATCTGAACCCTCAAGAAGTCCCTCCAACCAAGAGACTGCTCAACTACCAGTGGTTCAACCTCCCACAGTTCGTCGAAATCCTTCCCGTGAGAGGAGACTCCCATCCAAGTTAAATGATTATGTAACTTACAATGTCAGGCATCCCTTAACTTCTGTTATTGATTACAGCAAAGTGTCACCTTCATTTGCTGCATTCCTCAATACAGTTACTGAGACCTATGAACCTCAAAGCTTTCAAGAAGCTAAATTACATAGCGAATGGAGAGCTGCTATGGCAAAAGAGCTTCAAGCTCTACACGAAAACAACACCTGGACCATCATTAAGCTTCCTAAAGGAAAGAAGGTTGTAGGAAGTCGTTGGGTGTACAAGATCAAGTTCCATTCAGATGGCACAATTGAAAGACACAAGGCTCGATTGGTTGCTCGTGGATTTACTCAGACTTATGGAGTAGATTACAAAGAGACCTTTGCACCTGTGGCAAAGATGAATACAATGAGGGTGCTGTTATCTGTTGCCATTAACAATACATGGCCTCTCTTTCAAATGGATGTTAAAAATGCCTTTTTACATGGGGAACTAGAAGAAGAAGTTTTCATGCAAATCCCTCCGGGTCATCCTCAATCAAACAATCCAGACCTGGTGTGCAGACTTCATAAAGCCATTTATGGCCTCAAGCAAAGTCCCCGAGCATGGTATGCCAAGCTCAGTCATGTCCTAGAGGGAGTTGGTTTCTCTCGGAGCAATGCTGATTCCTCCCTATTTGTGCGATCGGGCAAATCTGGTAAACTTGTGGTGCTTATTTATGTCGATGACCTAATTGTTACAGGTGATAATGTTTCTGAGATTAGTGCTCTTAAACAATATCTCAGTCACAAATTTGCTATCAAAGATCTTGGCACTCTTAAATATTTCTTAGGAATCGAGGTGGCACATTCCCACAAGGGCTGTTTTATAAATCAGCGCAAGTACATCATTGATCTTCTCCATGAGGCAAACATGACAGATTGTAAACCTGCTCGGACACCTTTGAATAGCAACTTGAAGCTGCAGTCTCATGGTGATATCATTCCTAATATAGAGTATTATCAGAGATTGGTTGGCAAGCTTATTTACCTAACTATCACTCGTCCTGATATATCATATGCTGTGAGCCTTGTTAGTCAGTTCATGCATGCTCCAAACACAGATCACATGAAAATTGTTCACCGTGTGCTTCGCTATCTAAAGGGTTCCATTGGTAGAGGGATCCTCATGCGCAATAATGGTCATACTCAGATCTCGGGATATACAAATGCAGATTGGGCAGGGAACTCTCTCGATCGCAAGTCTATCACTGGTTTTTGCACATTCGTAGGGGGTAATCTTGTCACCTGGAAGAGCAAGAAACAAAGTGTGGTTGCACACTCAAGTGCAGAGGCAGAATATCGTGCTATGGCATCAACGGCATGTGAACTCACTTGGCTCAAAACTCTACTCTCGGATCTAGGGTTTCCTCACCCGCAACCTATGTCTCTTCACTGTGACAATCAAGCAGCAATGCACATCGCATCAAATCCTGTCTTTCATGAGCGAACTAAACACATTGAAGTTGATTGTCATTATGTTCGGAATCAAGTGCAGTCCAAGGTAATTGCTACACACTTCATTCGCAGTCATGACCAGCTAGCAGATATCTTCACCAAAGGACTGGCATTTACTACTTTTCATCATCTGCTATCCAAGCTCGGATCAATTGATCCCTTTGATCCAGCTTGAGGGGGAGTATTGGAAGAAGTGCCATAAATCAAGGATTTGCTTTTCCATGTTTTCTGATTCCATGTTTGCTGCTGCTTTCTTTTTCTTGTTTTGTTGCTTTTTGCTTTTCCTTGTTTTGCTGATTTCCTTTTCCCTTGTTTTTCGGCTTCTGTTTCTTTTCCTTTCTTTTCCTTTCTGTTGCTTTTTCTTCCGCTCATTTATATGAGCTCCTTGTACTTTGTTTTCACATATACAAAATATAGACATTGAAAATTCAACAGGGGACGCAGAAAAATCCATCTCCAGGAACAAGTTCATGGAAGCTTTAGAAATGGCCACCGTACAAAGCTCCGCATTATACCTATTTGCATCGTTCCTTCTCGTAGGAACCTTCCAATTGCAATTTCGGACATGACCCAAGTGTCTGCAAGTGTAGCAGCAATCCCTCAAATCTTCATATTTGAATAGGAAAGTTATGCTACAACTGTAGGGACAGGGCATCGAAAAATTGGTAAGGAGGGGTTTAGTAGCATCAATATCAACCTAGATGCGAAGAATGCCCCGAAACCCAGTAAAGGCTAGGTCTTCCACCTCAAGAACAGAACCACACTTCACATCAAGCATCTGAGCATTTTTTGTAGTACAAGAATTCCTCGGAATTTCATGGACTTAGATCTAGAAAATAGCTCTATTTTCACAAATCTCATCCAGCGATTGATATAGATGCCAAAATTTAAGGGTAAAAGGCGCACCTTTGATAAACCAGAGGTTCCCTTATAGGATTCTTCATGCTACCTTTTCTTCACTCACTTCAATCGAGTAGACGTTTGGTTTGGCCTTAGAAACCTTAATATTGCCTATTTTTCTCCAAATACTTCACAGAACAACATTCACAATCAGTTAGGAAGGCTTCTGATCTGCAATGAGAATGCCTACTAGATGCATCGATTCCTTGTTTATTTCCTCCAAATCAAGACTATCCTCGAAGTTCACAAAGAGGGAGTCAACATATTCTTCATCAATGGGTAGGTCTGAGTTCGGCATACTGGGAATAAAAAATCACCTGAAAGCTTGAATCTTACACAGAACAACAAATAGTCACCAGAATTCCAAATACGAGACAACAGTATTCAGATTCTTCTCACGACAGAGATAAGCAGATGAATTCGCTCTCAAGTATTATTTTTGGCTTCTAAGTTCTACATAGAATTTCCTCCTATCTGACATATTATAATCAATGGCAAACCAAAGTTTAAAGACAGAACGACGTCGTTCCCAAACAACAAAACCTCAAAATTGAGCAGCGAGGGCGTGAAGTAGAGAATGTATAGATAGGTGAAAAAGACTGGCTAGACGAAGAGCATGCAACTTGTTATGTTGATTGAGTTGTTGTGGTAAGCTTTGTAGAAAGCAAAGTGCTTTTTGAGATAAAAATTAATAATAATTTGGTCTTCCCTATTTGAGAATTTCTGAGAAAATTAAGACTTTCTGTTCCGAATTTTATCGGGAATTTTTTTTTGTGGTTGAAGGGCGATGGCAATTTCTTTGGCTGGAAGAAATTGGGTTTTGGGATTTCACTAAACTAACAATTAAAAAACTCATAATAGAAAAATCTAGCATAACTCACATTCGAGCCCACACAACCCAAACAACCAAACCCGAAGTGAATCCATAACCTAAATCATAAATATCACTACGAATCTAAGCCGCACCACTATTGAACCCACCACTTCTAACAAGGGGAAGATTTGAAGAATAGTAATCGCTAATGTTTCAACCATGCATAATAGCGGAAAGTGCGTAATAGCGACCATGAGTCGTCATTAGACAAAGTTGGCCAAAATTAAATGGGCAAATCACATTGAAGTCCTTAAAATTGAAGATAGAATTAGTTAGCAAAAATGGAAAAATTTAGCAAGGGCGTTCTTGGGGACAGATTGAAACGAGGGATAAGCAAAACAGAGGTGATTATTGGGTACTAAAATTAAGTATAGTCAACCCCCCCCCCCCCCGGCGGAACCGTACAAGATAGTTTTTTTTTAATCAAGAAAAATATATTAAAGGGAAAACCCATGAGTACAACACGTTCCCTACGGAATCAAACTGAAGAGCATGAAGAGCAAATGAAGGAATACAATGATCCCAAATATGACAATCAACAATAAGAAGGCCTTGGCGAGCGAAGGCATCCACCACAAAGTTAGGCGAGCATCCACCACAAAGTTAGCCTCTCTATAAATATGTTTCTAGTCAATGCAATCAAAATTGATCACGATCCACTTGATATCTTCAATAATAGGAACTAGATTCCATGGTGTCGTACCCCGATCCAATACTGACTGAATGACCAACTTAGAGTCACCTTCAACCATAATCTTTGTATAGCCCTTCCTCTGAGCAAAAAAAAGGCCCTCTCTGAGAGCCATAGCCTCCACTTCAGAAATAGTGGCACCATCTAGATTTAAAGCTCCACCTCCAATAATCTGCCCGTTATGATTCCTTAAGACACTTAAGACAATATCACCGCCGTCTTGTCCCCAGCCACCGAACCATCAAAATTTAGCTTAACAAATAAATGCATTTGGTCCTCATCTACAAAATTACAAAAAGGACACATCTTATCACTATTAATTATTAATTACAATATGACCTAATCTTTTTCTAGTTTGAAGTCTATCACGAATGAACAACCACTCAAACATCTTAACTTTAGGAGGAATATAAGTTTCCACATCTTATTAATTAACTTATGCTTTGTAGATTAAGTCAATGTCCTTTCTGGATCCAAGTAGCTGATTTAACAGAGAACCTACCATTTGTATTTGGACCCCAAACTAGCACATCTTTGGAATCCTACAAAGGAATTGTAATATTACAAATTTTCCTCACAATCTCATTACTAACCACTTGCGAAAGCTTTCTCCTATCACAACAATAATCATCAATAAATTCATTAACTTTCAAGTCCCAATTAATGTTTTGGTTGTCAGTATTGGGTAAGAGATGGAACAACAGGTAAGGAAAATCCTAATTGTGGGACCAAAACAAAATGTCCTTACCATTACCCACTTTCCATCTCATACCCTTAAGAATAACATCCCTATTTTTCAAGATACCTTTCCAAGCAAAAGAACGATTTTGTCTAATTTTATTATCTAGAAAATTTTCCTTTCTAAGATACTTATTTTTTAGTAACTTCACCCACCGGTTATCCTCCTTAGTCATTACCTTCCAATCCAATTTAGCGAGACAAGTATTATTAAAATAATCAAGTCTTATAACTCCCAAACCTCCCATTTTCTTAGGAGCATAGACCAAGTCCCAAGCCACAAGAAAGATTTTATTGTCCCTACCCTAGAAAAGTTCCCTACACTCTTTATTAATCTCATTGACAATCTTGTCAAGACACTTAAAGCAAGACATAACATGATTAGGCATACCCTTTAGATTAGAGTTAATTAAAGTAAGCATCCCCGCTCTCGAAAGAGTGCTTGCTTTCCAACCAGCTAATTTTTGCTTAACCCTCTTAAGTAACTCATTCCCATTAACGTGGTCTTTCCAGAAAACAATATTATGAATTCCTAGATACTTACCAATAGTAGTTTTATGTTGAATATGTAAAATATCAACAATATCAATTCTAGTTGGAGAAGTGGTATTCTTGAAAAAAATACCAAGACGACTTATGAAAGTTTATTTTTTGGCCCGCCGCTTCAGAAAACAGGGCGTTTGTTTGCCCTCACTAAGTTGGACTGGACTGGACTAGACTAGCTATTAGTCTAATACTGTGTTTGTTCCATGCTGGGACTAACATTAATGAGACTAAAGGGGACTAGCATGGACAAAACCCTTCACTAAGAGGTCTTAGCGAGACCCCCCAATAACCATGGGACTAGCTAAGACTATCCTCTCTTTCTCGTCCTCGTCATGCTCAACGACCACTCTCGACAGACTCCTCGTCATCTCCGGTCACCTAGATCAATCATTAACTTTCCGACTCTCTTTCAGATCCATTTCACAACCAACTTTCATACAAAATATACCAAATTGAAGTTGGTAGTGACAAGATTATGATTTTACCTGAATCGAGGCCAAAATGTGGTCGAATGTGGTTGGAAAATGGCCTGAAAGTCTTGGCCTGTTTGGGCTTCTTCAAATCCATGACAAATTCGAGCATTCAAAGCTAAGATCTCAGTCCAGGGATGGTGATGAATTTTTTGGCGGTGCTAACTTCATCCAATTTAACGAGGGTTGGCCGAAAAACACATCGGGAAACCTGCAACTCGTCGAGAAAATTGGAGTCGTGAGGTCCCATTCGAACAACGCATAGCTAGAGAGGGAGGGAGGACAGAGAAATAAAGACTGGAATCAATAAGGAGTTTGACCAGGAATGAGAAAGAGACATGAATTGAGAGGTCTAAGAGGAAAAAAAGAGGGAGAGGGTGGGACGATGAGAGAAGAGGAAAAGAGTGGGACGGAAATGGTAGGAAAAAATGAAGAAAAAGATAAGATCATAATAAAATATTAATAATTTATATATTAAATAATATAATATTATAATTTGTTATTATCCAGCTTCTTAGTCCAATACTGCATCAAACGCTTCACTAAGTTAGTCCAGTTTAGTCTAGTCTAAACCAGTCCAGCTTAGTCCTTGAAGCTAATCCAGTCCAAGATAGTCCGGCGCAACAAACGCCCGATTTGAAGAATATTCCTCACACCCCAAGGCGTGGCCTTAACAAATAGGAGATAGTCATCAGCAAACACTAGATTAGAGATTTTAAATCCTCTAGGTGAGGAAAAAATACCAATATGAGACTTCGGATTATTTGTTAGGGTATGGAGGTATATAATTAAAAGTTCCATGCAAATGATGAAATTATAAAGGGACAAGGGGTCCCCTTGTCTAATTCCATGCTTCGGATAAAAATAACATAAGGTCGCCCATTTCTAAGCATAGAGAAGGAAGGAGAAGTAATACATTCCATAACTTATTCAACCCAACGATTATCAAAACCAAATCTAAGAAGAACATACCAAATGTAATCCCAGTTTAAGTAATCATATGCCTTTTCCAGATCCAGCTTAACACCCATAGCTCCAGTTCTTCCTTTCATCCTATTGAAACCAGCAAACATTTCGTGAGCAATAAGAATATTATCATGAATGGCTCTACCCAGAGCAAAAGTACCTTGATTTTGAGAGATGCAAAGATCCAACAGAGGTTTTAGTCGTTTAATGATGATCTTTGTGATAATTTTATAATTTTATAACTAACATTACACAAACTAATAGGCCTATAGTCACTAACAGTTTCCGAATTATCTATTTTAGAAACTAAAGTGATGGTAGTATGATTTATGAGTCTTAAGCTGGAACCATTTTGGAAAAAATCTTTGACCAAACATGAAACAGATTCCCTAATTTGGTCCCAGCAACCATGAAAAAAGGCCATACTTAAACCTTCAAGACTCGGGGCTTTAAGAGCTCCAATACTACTCACAGCATCCCAAATTTCCTCATCTATAACAAGAGACAACAAAATTTCATTATGATGATTAGAAACACAAGGTTTAATGATATCCGTTAAATTACTTAAGTCAACACCCAAGGGAAGACTGTCACAAGAAAAGTGCTTTTTAAAATTGTGTACAAAAACCTATTCAAGGCCCTGACCAACAAACCACCAAAAACCATTCTCATCTTTGACTTTTGTAATTTCATTCCTTTTCTTACGAATAGTAGCCACAGTTTGAAAGAATTTAGTATTCTTATCCTCAAGTTGCAGCCAATTAGTTTTAGCTCTCTAGACCCACATAATTTCTTCACAAAGTAACACATGATTTAATTCATCTCAAAGAGATTTTTCCATCATCAAATCAACAGAGTTGTTACTCATAATTTGCTTTTGAAACTCATCAATTTTATTTAACAATTCTTTCTTTTTCTCCTTTAAATTGCCAAAAGTGTCCTTATTCCATTAACAAGCGAGAAATTTAAACTTACCAGCACACACTCTGAATTTATCTTTAGGATTAATAGTAGGGTCACAATGTCAAGAATTTTGCACAAACGTTTTAAACTAAGGATGATTAAGCCACATAGCCTCAAATTTAAATGAGAAGTAGTTATTCTTCTCCTCACTAGAATTTAGAGATAATAAAATATGACTATGATCAAAACCAAAAATAGGATAGTTATGCAAATGATAATTAGGGAACATATCTAACCATAAAGGGTTAGCCACCACCCTATCCAATCTCTTGAAAACAACTTGTATGATCCGTATGACAATTAGTCCAAGTAAAAGAAACTCCATAAGCATTTAAAGACAAAAGGTTACCAAGATTAAGAAAATTGATAAAATTGTTCATGACCGTGGTATGGGTTTGATTACCTCCAACCTTCTCTTAAAGATTAACAATATTGTTAAAATTTCCAACTAAGCACTAAGGACTATGAATTGGATCTAACTTGAGGACCTCCTCCCACAGGTCACACTGCATATGTTTTTTAGGAAAGGCATAAATGAAAGTAACTAATTGCTCTAAATTAGTAACTAAGTAGGTACCGTTTGGTACGTGGGACGGGACGGAACAGAGTGGGACAAGGCGTTCCGTCCCACGTTTGGTGCGCCTAAAACGGGTGGAACGAGTTGTTCCACGGGACGAGTTTTGGGTGAATTTTCATTCCACCTCACCCCCCTGGAACGACTCGTTCCACATCCGTGGAACACAAAATTATAACCTCTCCGTCTCCTTCTTTTTCCTCCTTGTTTCCATCCGAGAGCATCTTTGCTCCCGCTCCGTTCTGTTCCGTCCTATCCCGTCCCGTCCCGTCCCATTCCATTCCGTCCCATCCCGTCTGCATACCAAACGATACCTCGCAGAACAATGGGTATATCTCAGACTAGTTCCCGCAAAGAGACTTGGTAGTTGTTGTTAGGTAGACCCGCTTATGCATTTATAGGATTTGAGTTTAATGTTTGGACTTACAAGTCTTGGTGGTTATTTTAAGGCCTTGATTTTTCTTCCCGTAACTGGACCATTTAAATCGCTTTAAGCGTGCAAATGTAGTTAATTATAAGCATTTGGAGTAATCCACCAAAGCCCAAATGGTGTTGGGCTAGGATTTAAGGGGACTGTTAAGAAAGTATACGACTATTAGGATTTAATTTTACAATTTGAGTACCACACGCTACTTTTTGCTAGCTAGTACTATCTATCATCTATTTTATTCTTTACACACTTCTTTTCAATTTTCGATTGTCGAATTGAATGAATTGAAGAAGATCAATAATAAAAAATTAACAAAAATATGTGGAAGGTAAAAATAGGTTTCTAAATAGCACTATCCAACAATTGTTTTAAAGATGTGATCAAAACCATATGAAACAAACATGGATCGATGCAAATTTTGGATATGTTGTAAGTATACATGTCCAGCAAACATCAATAAAATATTATGGCCAGATCATGTGTGATTTATTTATGATGAGGTGTAACTACGTCTACATTAGGGTTTCACTAGCCTAATATTGGAGGTTTGGTAACGCGATGTTTTGGATAATTGTTTGAGGGAAGAGATGGCTTTGTCATCATTAACTGTGATCAATATATCGTCAACATAACTAAGAAGAGCAGTAAGAGACTTTCCACGTTTACGAGTGAAGAGAGAGTAGTTTGCTTTAGACTAAGCATAACCACCTGGGTGAACAACTTCCATGAACTTTGCAAACCATTGGCGAGAGGCTTGCTTGAGGCCATACAGTGATTTGTTAAGGTGACACACTAAGTTCTCCCTCTGTCGCTGAAAATTAGGTGGAGACGACCAATGGTGTAGCTAGAGTTTTCAAATAATGGAGTCATAATATCAACTAAAAAAGCTTTATTAGGCCATTTCGTCAAGCACCTAGTCGGCTCCTGCCAATTCGTACCAACATATGCCGAAAGCTTATGCTAACATATGTCGAAAACTACTATTATTTTTAGAGGTTTGTTGAGGGTGGATGCATGATATTGTGGAGTAGTATTGAAGACTGCTAAGACTTTTCAACTAAGGTTCATCAAGCTCATGGTGCGCAAAATAGAGTTGCACACAAGAAAAGAGAAAATGAAGACAAATATGATAGAAGATAGAAGAAGTAGTAGGAGGAGGCTATAACTTAGTTTGTCTTAACTATTTATGGGTCAAATACAATACACAAACAAATATATTTTGACGTTGTTAGGATCAAGGGACAACCAATGACCACATACTGGCTCCGCCACTGGAGAAGGACAACAAGCTGATTAAGTGACATATTACGTGCAGCGGCAGGAGCAGCAACAACCTACATCCACCTCATTGTTATGTGGATATCCACATAAGAATCAGCAGGCAACAAACAGCATCCATAGAAAGCTTTCTTACATCATTATATCCTTTTCTCCATCTAATTTTATTTGCAATCAACAACCAACATTTCGCGTCAATTCAATTCCACATAGCTTTTAAACCCTAATTTGAGCTTTTTTTTTTTCAGCACTTCAAATGTAGAAGACACTCTTTTACTCTTGGAGAAGAAAATAGAAAATACATTGTACATGAATTAACATCTCCTACTACTGAAGCAAATGCTACTCCATGAAATGACACCAATTATTTAATAAAAGAGCATTATAAACTCTCAGTTGCAACTGTCACTGAAATTCCAGAGATTACATAAAAAGCCATCTCTTCCAAAAATTTACCGCAAAGTTCTTACTTTCTTGCAATTACAAGCATCTTCCTCCATATCCTGCATTTCTATATAGTGCTTGCTTTATGTCTTCAGAAGTTACCATTGTTCTCTGATCAAAATCCTGTTTCCATAACAACAATGAATCACCAGGACAATAAAAAACATTAATTTAATACTTTTCCGACTACACAATCCACAAACAGATTCTATAAATATATATTATTGGAAAGCCAAAAAATACCCAGTGCCATTATGGCATCAGAAAACAAAAAGAAAAAAAGGCAATTCACATACCTCTGAACAAGAAGCTTGCATTGCAAATTCATTGAAGCAGCTAATAACACACTGTTGAATCTGAAGGCCTAAGGCTTCCAAGGTAGATACTGTAGATAACAACAGCCCTGGCTTTCCTGTACAGCATATGTCAATCTTGGTGTCCGCATTCCTCCTTTGCACATCAAACTGCAAATCAGTACCACAGCAATGTCAATTCAGGATTACTTTTTTTTTAGCGATATTCTAATTTAATCTAAACTGCAGGGCAGGGGACTCAAAATTGGGTGCAGAAAGAAGAGCACAAACTGCTCTAGTCAACTCGGCCACGTCATTTTGAGATTTAAATTTGAGGATTTAAGAAGTGCTTGAAGTTGATGTGTTGCAGAGTACATACCTTAGGTGAGTTCCTGACTAGCATTTCATTTGGTTTTATATCCTTGAAAAGGCTCATCACATTTAACTGATCTGGATCTGCTTCAATTTCTTGTTGCAAATTGTTGATTCTCTCCAGGAGCTCCTTCATGTAATCTATAGTGTCTCCAAGTATAGATGTTCTATCCATCTACAAACCATTTTAATAAATTAAGCAAGAAAATTAGCCTCTGTATTCAACGTTAATATCTACATGCATTCTGAAAAAATGGGGTTAATTAAACTTAATTACCTTACTTATCTTGGGCACAATTGATCTTAGCATCGAAAGCCGGTCGTTCAATCGCTTTCTTCTTCTTCTCTCAGCCATTAGATTCTTTGATGGCTGCCCCTGCAACTTCTTATTATTAGCTCTGGTATTTCTCTCCACACACATTCCTATGTTGAAAGCTGGGACTTGGTCAGGGGACTGAGTTGGCTCCACTTTGCAGCCAGCAGCTTCAGCTTGAGTCTCCAAGTTGTGCATTTCATCACCAGGGAAACCCAACTCTTCTTCTTCAAGCATGGACCATGGATTGTCTTCCGGGACCGGAAACGGTGGTGTGTCGAGGGTGTTGTAGGATGAGTCAGTGACCTGCTGGTGAGCTGAGAGCAGTGCTTCATCAGTAATGCCAAAGCCTAAGGGATAGTAGACTTCTTGATTGACGGTGGTGTTACCGTTGAAGTTGCTGCTGTTAAAGTTGGGTTCAAATGAAGGTGAGAATTCATGGGTGCAGGAAGAAATTGGGAGGAAAGAAGATGAAGGGTTTTGTTGATCAAAGTAATCAAAATTTCCCCAGCTACCACTACTAGACAACAATTCATTCATTTCTGTTGGAATATTGGTTTCCCATGTACTGCTACTACTACTGTCTCTTCTTAGAGCTAATAACTCCTCTAAGAAACCATGTTCATTCAACTCCATCTCTCTCTCTCTCTCTCTCTCTCTCTCTCTTGTGGGAATGTTGATGTTAGGTTAGTGCCCTGATAACAAGATGCACCAAGTGGAATATTTATATAGGAACGAGTTTTCAAAAGGCTTCCATTATTATAATACGTTTCACTTCTATTATTTTGTTTATTTATTTTAGGACCCTTAAAAACCTAAGATTAATATGGAATCTCTCTCAGGTAATACTCCTTCTTGCTATTGTTCATGATTATACATAATACTGTTTAACTTCTTACATTACATGGAGGAGAATTCTTCTTTATTTGCAAATCACGCGTGTGTAGAAATGACTTAAACATATTTGATGTAGTCAAACGGTTCAAGCAGCATGCTTTTCTTTTTATACGCAAGTTCGAATTTTTTTTAACACGTTAAATTGTAATTTGCATGAAAAAGCAGCTGAACTAAGAAGACAAGTATCCTTCGCCTAAAGGAGGGATTTCAAGTCTTTTTCACCGAAATCTCTGCAATCAAAACAACACACAATATAAAATTGATATGCTCCGAAAACTTTGACCCACCCTTTCAAAGGGTGGGGTTAGCATTATAGACCCTGTCCGGTTCTTTGTATGCTTGAGCTCAGTAATATTACGTGGTCACGAGAGATTTTCAGTGTGTTGGAATACTACTCGGTACAATAAGTATCATAATATAAGTGGTTTACTATTTAAAAAATAAATAAAATTCAACTACTTATATTATAATATTTAATATATTAAACTGTGTTTTCGGCATACTGAAAAATTTCTCCACAATCATAAATTTTCTCTCTCTGTTGAGAAAAATGGCTGAGTTGGGTCCCATGCAACAATGCCTCCAAAATTTGGGTGAGCTCACTAATTCAAATTAGTTGGTGGGCCTCGTTTGTTTTCTTTCTGCCTCTTATTACTAAAGTTAGAATTATTCGTCGATATTTGTTTTTAATCTTCCTGTACAACTAATAACTTGATTATTCTCTTCCTTTTCGTTTTGAGATTTAGTAGATAGATCGTGGGTTTTTCCTTCTGTCCTCACCTATGTACATGAATCAAGAGTGTAGAACATTTATTGATCATTTTGATGACGGTCTCTTTAACAAAGATGAACATCATTTTGGTTAGCAGCCATTAAAAGTGGTTTACATAACACCACTCAAAATAAAACTTTAATGGTAACTTTCCAGCACTACTAGGTTAAGTACTTTTGTAGGTACCATATCGAGTTACACTTTGCCAGGTATTTAAAGTTTTTGTTTACAATTAAAATTTTGTCATCCAAGAGAAATTTTAACTAGGTGGTAATTACTAATCAATCAGCATATCACATCGCAAGAAAGTCTTCATTGAATAATTGTAATTAAGAGTAATTGCTAAGAAATTTGTATCGTACCACCTTTTTAATATGGCTAGAATTTAAAAATACAAGTAGTGGTATCCCTAAGGTTTTCTTAATTGTAAATACCAGTGTATATTAAAATAGTGGTTAGCTAAAGACCTATTTTGGCATTGTGTTTGTGTGTGTTTTCTAGTATTTCATGAATATGTATAGAGGCTGCATAGTCTATCATGTGTGGCTGTTAGCGTTTGGCTCATACCACCAATGCACTAATTGACATTAAACATATGGGGCAATTTGTGTTGCATATATGAATCCTTAGTACTAGTATACTCCTATCAAAACAACGGTTCTTTGGTAGCTTGTGGATTTACCAAGTCGACAATATTACTATCGTTTACATTAGCAATTTTCTTGGTCGGTAAGCTGGGAATCTGAATAAAACTTGTAATTTGAGAGTGGCGACATAGAGCCCCATCCAAATGCTGGTACAGGGTGTTTGACTTCGCAGCTTTTATGAGATATTGTATCCTTGTCCAACTGTAGTAATGAACTGGTGCCACACAATGTGTAAGACACACGGCCGCAAAGGATAAGTACTCCGTTAGATAAATATATATATATATATATATATATATATATTTAACAATACAAGCAATTATACAGGGTTTAGTACTATCTGGTGAAGGAGAAACATGATTTTAACAATAAATATTTATGTTGCAAAACTGTAAATTTAAACTGTATATTCAAGTGAAGATCAAACAGAATAATACTATGATAAAATAACATTTTTCTTTAATTGTGTATAGGTAGGTAAGATACTTCTGCTAGATTAGGCTCTAGCTTCCTCGTTACAAAGTTGGATTGCATCCACACCATGTGTAGCTCTAACTTTTTTCTCGGTGGAGTTCTTACAATTTTGCAGATGGGTGGTACATCCATGCAGGGGTACATTATATATCCTTCATTTTGTTATTAATTTTTAGAGTCTTACAAAAATACCCTCCACTATCAGAGTATTTTGCAAGGAATCTAATATTATATATAATTCTATATACAGCAGCTGTTTTAAGGGTTCAACAATGGAGATAAGCCTAATTACGTTAGCCAAAAGACAAGGGTGGGATCTATAAACCTAAAATTGAGTCTGGTTTATGGGTAGAATTGTTGAGCTGTATGGAAACGTGAGCTAGAAACTAAAATTGATTCTGGTTTATTTAGCCAAGGGCAGACAAATTGTGTGTTTTGCTACTAATTAAGTTTAAAGACCGTAAGTACTTATTTATGAACCCGAAATGCTACGAGCAATCTGAGCCACATGCTTTAAAAAAAAAAAAACAAGCAACAGTGAACAGATAGTTGTTGACATGTGGTGAAGAGTCCAGCGAGCTAGCTACTTAACCTAGTAATTATGCAGCTGGGTGCATGTTATGCACAAACGCGCTAAAGATTAGTTATGATTAATTAAATGAAACACCAGTTCCCTCGATCATAAGAAATTAGGGAAAAAAAAAAGAAGGCAAGTAATTCTCTTTAAAAACATTTTACCGAGATAAAAACATATAAATATTCAGGTGGCAAGAGAAAAGGTTGCATTTGGTTTCTATTGAAGTTTGAGTTTTTATTTGATAGTGTTGACTCTTTGCTATTTTCTTAGCATCCTAGCTGCCATTCTAGGTATGAAATGATGAAACATCTAACAAATGATTAAAACTTGTTAGAAACTAAGGGAAAAGGATCATCGTCGTGATCTCACCCATTCATCGTACATCATGCGATCAAAAATCATTTTAAAATTTAAAATTTAAAATTAAATATGAATAGTTTTTAATGAAAACTGACCGCACGATATACAATGAACAGATGAGATCACGGGATCCCTAGAAAAAGAATACGGATCCTCCTTTTCCGAAACTAAGAACCATTGTAATGATGGTAAAGGCAATTTGAAATTTAATATACGTTTCGTACTCCAGGCTATTTGTTCGATGTTAATCCTAAGTGTTATATTACTGGATTGAAATCCTCAACAATAAAATGATGAAATTAGACATAAAAGAAAGATATATAAGGTATACAATTGTTTTTTTTTTTTTTAATAAAGAAGATATCTCACTACATACATATTGATAGCAAATTAATCGATCATCCTCCCA
The DNA here is from genome assembly GCF_019419815.1 of Pyrus x bretschneideri. NCBI lineage: Eukaryota > Viridiplantae > Streptophyta > Magnoliopsida > Rosales > Rosaceae > Pyrus > Pyrus x bretschneideri. The sequence continues at coordinate 6,228,597 of NW_025999501.1, forward strand.
TGCAGTCGCACTAAACAACATTTTCTTTTTTTAATTGTTGATAAACAGTTTTCAAGCATATACATTAAGATTAATTTGTGTTCCACTTTGGGAATGACCTCGCTCCTCTTTTTGATATAGATCAATCATATCTTGACACGTGTGCAATATTTTAAAACGAAAAAAATAGATAGATCCAAATTAGGAGTTTGAGTATGATTAAGAGTTTATGTTTTTAAAAGATAAACACATGTCAATATATGATTAGTTTATATCAAATGCAGGAACGAGCTCATCCCCATAAAGGAATTTAAATATTATCGTTACACAATTGCCAAATCACATTGTAATTTACGTGTCAAGTGCACAAATTAGAAAACGTGAGGTAGAATATGTAGAATTATCAAAGAGGCGGGCCAAAGGTCCGTTTCCAATACTGTTCCCAACTTTGTAATTACCACATGCCCAATCCATCAAGTCACACGTGAGAGATCCACATATTGGCAACCAAGTGGAGCTAAGGGGACTCACCCTACACGCAAGGTCAAGGGACCCACCATCATTGCGCAAGGCCAAGGGAATCCACCCATACCCATCATGTGGCAATACAGGCTGACTCTCTGGTTCTAATACCAAGTAGAATTATCAGAGAGACAGGCCAAACATCCACTTTCAACAACACCGATACGATCCCTGACTTGGTAATTACCATCTGCATAATCCGTCAGATGTAAAGTTTTATTACAAAAGACTTCGGTATTAGTTAGTGTAAAGTTAAGATACGATCAATGTGGATATTTCAACATAATATACTTTCATAAATCGTGTGCATATCTCAATTACCGCACAAGTTTTTTTTTTTTTTTTTTTTTTGTGCAAACAAAATTTGATGGCTGATTTCGAAACCGTCCCCAATATCAACCCAAAAATAGCTGACTATTCCTATCTACCCAACACATGCATTAGAATTAGTCTTAGCCTAATATTTAGTTAACTATATGTTTTAGTTTCTTGTTTACGATTACTCGTGTACAGTATAACTAAATATATGTATGTATATGTCGGGCCATATATCCTCACTCATCTTGTTAACCGTACTTTCATGCACAACACACCAATAATATTTTTATTGTTACATGACTAAACCATGCCATTGGGCAAAGAAGATCCTTTTACTTGCATGCTTATATACCACATTATTTGTACTTTTCATTATAATTAAGTCCACTGGTCCATATTGCATATAAGGTTAATTCGTCCAGCTAGATTTGTATTATGTAATCCAAAAAAAAAATCTAGATTTTTGTTTTGTTGGCTATAATTTTGTCTTGATTATTTATATTTAAATGATATAACTAGATCAGTTTTGTTATCTATATAATATTTCTAAGGCCTGATTGGATAAATGATCCTCTTGGTGATAAAGTAGTCAGAAAATAGCTCATACGGTAAGAATTCGTATTTAAATCATTGTAGTGAAGTCCGTTAGGATTTAAACCTAAAAAAAAAAACTTCCATTTTTTTCCCCGTTAAATGCATTAGTCATGGTTTCACACTCAACAACCAAACTTCTTCCACTGCCATTGCCAGTTCCGGCCTACGATAGCTTGGAATCAACTTGCTTGTTGCCTCCATGTCTCGCACTTGGGATGCTAATGTCTAAGGACAACACAAGGAAAGAGAATTCATCTCTTTGTACATCTTTACTCTATCTTTGCTATGAAATTCTAACTTTTATTTATAAAAAAAAAAAAAAAAAAAGCAAGAAAAAAATCAAATGGATAGAGCAAACATGGAGCCGTGGGATAGGAACTGAGGAGGAACTGAATGGGAAATTCAACGACCCAATAGTTTCTCGATTATATTGAGCAAACAGATTTAGGGCTCGTTTGTTAAGTTATTTTAAATGACTGAAAGTGTTTTTAATGCAAAATTTTTTAAAACCAGTTCTTAGTAAAAATGCAAATTAATCATGAAAAAGCACTTGAAGTGCTTTCTACAAGTGCTTTTAGAATTCAAAAATATTTTCTCTAAAAACGTTTATTATTTAATGCACTTTCCAAAGAGTCCTTATTGTAAATTATTTTAATGTAATATTTGTAGTTGTAGCTGTGAATTTTCCATTCGCAAATTTTTTGAAGTACAAATATCTCCGACTAGAAAATTCACAGCTACAACTACAAATATTACATTAAAATAATCTACAAGAAGGACTTGTTTGTAAAGACAGTATCTGGATTCAATTCATCAATTTATCAAACAAGGTTTGCTTAATAAAGAAAAATGACAAATTTATCAAAATCAGTGCTCAAAGATTTTGATTCACTGTTGCTCATATAGGATTGTTGAAATTCAAACTTGTTCTTAGTTAGACTGAGCTAGTAACTTTCTAGAATATTGATGAGAAACTTGTTGAAAAAGTTGCACTAAATAGTTATCTAAGAAGCTTAACGGAAAATTAACGGAAATTTTGATTTTATGCTTAATTTTCAACAAACTTCATCATAAATATGTTTAAATTCAATTTTTTTTTTTAACCACAAGGATTATCTTCCAAATAATCTATCACCATAAAGACTATTTATATATCCAATTATGCCTATTTCAAATTTCATAGACAGTATTAGTATGCCATCATAGGCTAGGTATGAGCTAAAGCTAAAGATATGTGTATTATTTATATATACATACATACAAAAGTATATATGTTATTACCCATCAGTTGATGGATTTTTAGATAAGCTTATTTGAGAGATTACTTATAGGATCCACTTCTTATTGTATTTCGATGAATCAACCGTTTATTTTTTACGTTTTCTCAAAATTATCTGTACTAAAAATCACTCAAAGCCAAAACTATATTATGTTAGATGCAATACATCTGCCAATTTGAAAAATATAATTAACGTGCTACGGAACCTCACTTTGATTTTAGATTTCTAGTATCGTATTGGTCGCTTCGGTGTTAAGTTTTAAGTATCATAATTAACATTATAACTAGGATAACTTTCGGATCGAAAATCCATTGATATCATAGTTCATCTAGATTTGTTTTTTTTTTGGTACATCAATATTTTAACACTAGGGGCAGGGGGAGTTCGGCTAAGCCATATAATGAACAGCCTAATTTGGTATCAAATTCACCATCCACGAGATTCGAATCTTAAAACCTCTCACTTCTAAGCAAACATCCACGAGATTCGAATCTTAAAACCTCTCACTTCTAAGCAAAGAGGAAACTATCAGACCGTAGTACTGAGTGGCAGTTCAGCTAGAAATATAAGTAGTAGCTGGAAATTACAAGACCAAATACAAAATTGAAGTAATAGTGTCATATAAAAACAGCAAAATTAAACTATCCATAGCTTCTTTGGGCCCAGAAATGATGGATAACCGTGACTTGCCATCAGTTGTCCTCATTTAAAAAAAAAAAAAAAAAAAAGAGAGAGAGAGAAAAAAAAAAAAACTATCCATCGCCATGGTTATGATAATTATGATGAATAGAAACTTGAGGAATTTGAAAAGAAAAAGAAAGGTTATATTTTATTTCTATGTTTAAGGAAAAAAAACAAATTTTATTTATCAATAGGGAGAAGGAGGATGTACAATCAAGATTTAAAGAATATTTTAATTTCCACGGCATTTACACTTAAATGTGATATTTAAGATATGGTCCTTACATTATTGATTGTACAAAAAAAGTGCACGTAGAACGAAAATTAAGTTTCATTTGATTTGATTTTTATTATTAGTATTTTCTACTCAAGTATACACTAAAAAGGAAAAAGGTTTGAACCAGATTGTAATAAGAATACATTAAACAACAGAGCAATTCACAACCTGTAAATTAAATTAAATTTTTATTTAAAAAAAACTTGTAGTTCAAGTGGCTAAACCATGCATATAAAGTTATAAGTTTTTGTTCAAGTAGTTTATAGTTAAACGGCATCAGCCATAACACATTATCTAGGTGTACGTTATTCATATTACCATTAGCATCAGCTATAACATATTATCTGGGTGTGCGTTATTCATATTACTATTAGCTATCAATAATAAAGATGAGACAAAGAATAACATATTAACATCGTAGTAGTGAACATTTGATAAGGATGGACTTCTTTTGACTTTAATTCACTACATACCGATTGAATGAAGTTGAGATTTTACTATAAAATTAATTAATATGAAGAATAGTCCAACTTTTTATAAATCTTTGCTAAATTTCTTATTTCACTAATTTAGAACTCTTTTACCTTTACATCTTCACACGGTATAGCCATCCATAAAAAAAAAAATATATATATATATATTTAATATGGAGCTAATTATGCGGTTGTTAGTGTCATTACATCTGTGGATGCGTATTGAACCAATCAAAAAACATAAAATCAAAGAAATAAGTCATGAGATTTAAGAGATTAATTAACAACAACTGGAGATCAAACTATAATTAAGCTAATCAAACTCTAAATGACAAGACTGGTACGACCACGAGAGGCACAGGGCACCGTTGTTATATGGCTCCTCTGGGTGGTGTGAGAGAAAACCACGGCTTCATCCCCCTACCACCCCGACACTAAGCGGTTTTCCAAAGCGGTTTCATTTGCATAATGCATGCACGCACGTCACACAGAAAACAATACAACTTTTGACAGCCCACAATATCGGAATGGGGTGGTGAGGTCGTCTCCAAAAACTACTACTGGTTTTCTCTCCCTCTCTCTCTCTCTCTCTCTCTCTCTCTCTCTCTCTCTAAGTTTTTGTCTTGTTATGGGTTGTTTGTTAGCACCATTCACAGTGGGTAGGGGGTCCAAAGGGGGCGTAGCGGCCAAAGTGCCACAGTGCTAGGTCTGCGTACTCGGCCATTTTCTATAGAAGAGTAGTAGGTCGTCATTTTTTCCCTTTTTGGAGACACAAGTTGCTTCCTTGTGTCTATGTGTATAGCCGTATGTGGTAGTAGTGTGAGTTGCAAAACTTACCATTATACACATATAGGTCGCTTCTGTTTCACCTTCTTACATCATCTCTAACTCTTAGGTTATAATATAAAAATTTAGGTTTTAACCAAAAATCAGTTTTTCTGCCCCAACCCTTCTAGATTAAATTTTTAGCTCTACATTATTAAAGAATGAATATAGTTTAATTTTTTTCTAAAAGTAACTTTTAAAAGAAAAAATTATGTAAACTATCCTAATTTAATTCTATGAACATTTTAACCTAATAATATTTAGATTTCGATCAATATTGAAAAATTACTAAACCGACACCATAAAACTCGTGGAACACTATGAAAGAATATGAAACGCATGAAAGATTTTTCTAAAATTATTTTAGCTTTTGGATTTAAATTTAGACCATTAGATCTTTTTTTTTTTTTTTTTTTACCGTTGAATTTGATCATAATATATCATAGCCGTTGGAATCAATGAATTTATAAATATGAAATTAAATAAAATACACATATATAGTGGGCTAGCCCACTAACCTAGGGGCAAAGGGTTCTAGCCTAAATTTACCCCAAAAATGAGTTTTGGGTTAAAACTTATATTTTCCCCAAGGGTTGGAGCAAGTTGGTATAAGTGGGATTACTAGTCTAAGGTAAGTCTTAGGTGAAAGTCGGCTAGCTAGGATTACTAATTCCGTATTTAGTATGACTAAGAATTAACTTAATGAAATTAATCCAGACTCACTTGAACTGCTGACCTTAGGCCATCTCCAACCAAAGGGTCCAGAGGGCCGAAAATAGCCCGAAAACAGTCTCCAACCGAGGGATAGGCCAGAGGACTCGTGGAATCTGAGAGGGCCCTACGAAATCTGAAAGGGCTAGAGGGTTGGAGGGCTGGCTGCTTGCCCAGGGCTGGCTGCTTGCCCAGGGCTAGCCAGAAAACTGATTAATCCTGTCGGTTATAACTGACAGGAATTCTTAAAAAGAATTTTGAGAATATGAAGGCACCACTCCAATGACGGTGTTTGGACTCGTTCGTCCAAAAAATACTTAGAGTTCTATGAAGGCACCACTCCAATGACTATTCGAAACCGCGAGAGTTGTTCTTCAAGATGGAAGAAACATCTTCAGCCAAGTTTGAACAAATGGCATCAAGCATTGTTAGCAGCCACAAGTAGACATGAAAGCGGCACTAATTACTACAACGAAGTAAGCGTTTTCACAATTTATTTTAAATATTTAATTATATTACATTTAATTTCATAAATAATTTCTTTAATTTTTTTCTAGGTACGCCAAGCGGAGGAAGTGTATATGGACAGCAGCTCGAAACCCTTTCAGTTTCACAGTTGTTGGGAAATTTGTAAAAGGTGGGTGTTATTTGAAGATCCACCACAGAGAGCTCCTACGCCGATGTTCAGAACTGCATCTTTAGCTGCAAATATGGATGAAGATGGATCTCCAAACATTCAACAAACAAGGGTAGAAAATTCTTCTTCGGGTGAAGGTTCCATACCTAAGGCTATGGGATGAAACAAGGTGTGAAGGTTGAAGGAAAAGGGCAAGGCAAATGATGATTACGCCGCTCAACATGAAGTGGTGGCCTCGTTGCGATTATTGGCGGAGTAAAATGCCCTTGAGGCGGAAGAAATGAAGTGTAGGCATGAAGAACGGGCCAAACAAATACAAGAAGAGATGGATGATAAGAATATGGAAAGGAACACTTCAAATTACACTCCAATGAGAAAGGCCTATTTTGATAGGAAACAAAAAAAAATTATGAGCCGACGGCAGTTGTTTCCTCTAACTATACTCCTACGATGGCAGATGATGAAGATGATGTTGATTATGGATATTAAATTTAAGTTGTTGTAGTTTTTAAATTTAAGTTAATGTTGTTTTCGAATTTAATTTGTAGTTTTTAAATTTCAGTTGTAGTTTTTAAATTTAAGTTGTTGTTTTTAAATTTAAGTTGTTGTAGTTTTTAAATTTAAATAATAAATTATGTTTGTCCCTATGGCTCTCGGTTGGAGACGGTTATTTGTGACAGGGCTAAAACGAGCCCTCTAGCCCTTTGGCCCACGATTGGAGACGGAGGCAAATATGGCCATGTACTGTTCATTAAAATATTAATATCTTTAAGGGTCAGAGGGCTAAAACGAGCCTCTAGCCAGTCCTCGGTTGGAGATGGCCTTGCTAACGCGCTATCTAATCCCGAGCAACTTATTAGGCAGGAGAGAGGAGGAGGCTGAATCTGTTTCCTTGTGTCTATGTGTATGGCTGTCTGCGGTAGTATGTGAGTTACAAAACTTACCATTCCACATATAGAGGCCCTTTAATGGAAAGGATCCCTATTTTATTTCAAAATTAGGGATTAGTTGTGGGACACACTCCACATTGAACTTCAATGATCCAAGCTGTTTATTTTGTAAGTCTCGATTCATGGATCATCTTTACAAAAATTCAATTCAATTCGAAACCATTTTCCTATTTTATTATCACGATGAAATTTCAATGTTTTCCTAAAACAAAGTGTTCTTCAATTTCTTTGAACTCAATTAGATGTCTCAAATATTTTCGATTTAGCTAATATTTTGTAAGGATAACCTATGAGGTGCAACTTGAAAAATAGACCACTCAGATTGTTAAAGTTCGATGTGGCGTTGGCCCTACAACTAATTTCCATTTTTATATATAAAATAAAAAAAATATATATATATATATGCCCATGTGACATTAGAGATTAGTTACTCCTAAGTGTTTGGTTCCCCCAATATCAATATAATCGACACCCTTGCATTATATTTCTTTCTATCACCTAAAAGATATCACTCAAACATGGACCGAACGTCAACAATGTATCATATAAATACAATATTATATAAAAGTGATAATAATCATTGTCCTTATCATTAGTTTTTATGTTTAAGCCTGAATTTATACCCTAAGCTGTGCCAAAAGAATAGTGAACAATATAATGAGATACGTACTAAAGCTCAGACCACACAGCAAAAAAATAGTGAACAACATAATGAGATTCATAACCACACAGGGTCACTGCTAAAGCTAAGACTACACAAACCGCTAAACGTTACAAACATACACAAAACACAATTAAATCGAAAGAACAAACCCTCGACTTATTTTCACAGCTGACCAATATCATTTATATACAAAGTACTACAAATCGGTACCCGGTTACACGTAACCAATCAGTGCACTTGATATTATCATTATTGCAGTGTAAAAGTTGATGCACTGCAAAAATGAGCTTTTACTTAGATGTTGGGTTGGCCCTATGAAATTTTGTGTACGTTTCCATGGGTGGGAAATCCTTGAGTCCTCCTTCACGAGTCCTTTACGGGCAAGAAAACGAGATGCATGGCAACCCCACCACATATTCATATTTTCACTCAGATCCTCCGCAGATTCACTGATTCACTCATCATCATCAAAAGGCGTGTCAATTCAAATAATGAAATATCCAGATCTTTCTCTGCCGTCCGGTCACTCGATGCTTATGTAATGTTAAATTACATGCATGTACCAATTTGGTTGCTACTTCATTTGATTTTATATATGAAAGTCATACAAAAATCATAAGTGATGCTTCTACGCCTTTCTTCCATATGTCCACACTTCATTCGCTTGTGTGTAAAGTTTGTGTCCTCACAACCCTAGCTAGTCTATTATTAATGACATTCTCTTTTGTTTTTTTTTTTTTTAACTTTCTTTTCTTGGTTAAAAGAACACTATTACATATTAGGTTTTTTTTATTTTATCGAAAACTATAGAATTAGATAAAAAGCAGCTTACAGAGCCCTTATGACCCACCACAACTGCGACTTAAAAAGTGTCTACATTCTTATTTGTCACCTAGTAAAAATTATTGACGCTGTTGTAAAAAGAGGAAAAATTATTGACCCTGGTACATAATAAAGTTAGTAAATTTCACACCATTCAATAAGAAATTGTGTAAACAGAAAAAATGATCAAAAAGGAGAAGTAAATTGAACACATCACAATTTTTTACATATAGGAAAGAGAAATTTCGACAGATAAGGAGCTCCTTTATAAATGATGTTAAATGTAACAGTACTGCTAAAGAAAAGTTGTTAGTAAACCATCTCATAACTTTCGGCAAATTTCGTGTTCACGAACTTAATTGTTGGATTTTATATTTTATCATACATGTGCAACACGTTTTATATTTTATTCATACTTAACAATTCTTGATATGAAATTTTACATTGATAATTCCAATTATTTTGTAACAAGATGATATTAAAGTCTCAGATCTTCGCTCATTGTGAACTCATTTATGTGAATTACATGCTCTTAACTTTTTTAAAGAAATTTGTTTCTCCATCCTACTGAAAAATTTGGATCGTATTAAATTTGGGACGTAGCTAGAACCATGTGCATAACCTTTTGTTGAACTCAACAGCTAATCGATGGATTGGGAAATAAAAATTAAACTATAAAACATTGAAATTATGAGATGGTGTTAATTTTACAGCACTGGTGCATCTGATCATTATGCATATTATTCCTGGTTTCTCTTGTTAGGGTTTGGTATGGTTAAATACTAAAATAAAGCATGCAAAGTATACGTACTTATTAAATAACGTCAATAGAAGTGCACGGAAGCTCATAACAACATGGCAAAGATCAAATGAATTGCAATATTGTCTGGAACAAGCATCTGTTTGTGTAATGCTTTAAGAAAATATATATCAGGACTGTGCTTAATTATTGGAACAAAAACATGAAACCGTGTTGATATCCTCAAAAGAGAATGCTTATAGGAGCAAAAACAATGAAATCGTGTTGAGGGGGACGTTATTGCTAAACATCAAAATATTCACACAGAGTCCATTTTAAAACTTTAATTAATAAGTTTTTTTTTTTTCGCAAATGGTTTGACGTTTAGGCAACTAATCACTACCGTCCTTCACATTTCAAATTGATAAACATCGTCCCCACGCCTATTATTTCGTCGGCAATTTCGTCAAATCCTCGAGCCACGACTTGGGTGACCTAATTTGTCAGTCATTTGCCTCTCTTCACCTTCAGTTTGACGTCAAATTGTCCATTTTAAAGCAGAAGAAAAATATTGGGTTGGCGGTTACAACTCTGAAACTTTTCAATCATTGTCAGCCTTTGGTTGAATTCATTGAGGGAAGAGGATGCGGTCCAGATCTCTTCCATCAAAAGTTCAGGATTAAGTGATCCAGATCGTTGAAATTTGATTCAACGGTTACAATTATTGTAACTTTTAGAGGGATTCCTTGTTTGTAATCGTTAGATCAAATTTCAACCGTCCGAATCACTTAATCATGGCCTCTGATGAGAAGGATCCAGACCGGATCCTTTCTCCTTCATGGAGTTGTTATTACATATGATATTATATTTTGTCAGATTGCGCCGGCCTTTGAGCAAGACTTGAAACAAATCACAGAGCACTCATTTCTCAGGTAGGATATTAAGCGAGCTAGAGTACTAATGTTGAAAGATACATTGTATGGAAAGCGTTTTCAGTCTACGTTTACAAGGGATTAGTTAAACTTAACCCTAGCTATATATATTGGTTATTATAAACATTTAACGGTCAGCTTGAGATGGAAATATATAAGATTGTTTATAAAATAAGCCCACTAGTTAGTAAAAGACACAAACAACATATATATATATATTTTTAAATATGGGCTTGAAACTAGAGTAATATAAATACATAAAACCTGTTCTAGCTAGCTAGGTTAATTAATGGAGTATAAAAGATTGTGTGCAAAGATTTAGTTGTTGAAGTACTTGAACTGAAAATTAAATGCATGGCGACGAATTAAGATAAGCTAATCAAATCCCCACTTGTGGCAGCACATCAGATGTCTAGCTATGTTTTTTAAGTTTGAGTTCAACAGATTAGTTGGAAGAGCGAAAATATTTGTCAATGGCGGGGGCAGCTCTAAGGAAAATTAATTGGAAAATTAATTTGTCAATGGCGGGGGCAACTCTAAGCTCTAAGGAAATTTAATTTGTCAATGGCGGGGGCAGATCTGAGGAAAATTTATAGTCCCGACATATTAATTTGGACGTAAATCCAACTGTCTTCCTTCGACGTATATCAATCTAACATCTATACCCGGTTCCTTCAACATATATCAATCCAACATCTATACCCGGTTCACAGAAAATAAACCAATACATGTCGACAACAAGATCTCACGCTCACCATTCTTCCCCGAGATATTTTAACGACTCAAATCATTTAGTTAAATTTTAGGCTCACACTTGTTAGACATATTTTTTAGTGCACATGAATTTTACACATTTTGTTCAAATCTGAAGTAGTGGTTTTGTAGTTTGTGCGCTTGTGCACATGGCAAAGATGCATGAGAAGAAAGCTCATCATAGGATGGTGCGACCTTTTCTTGTGGTGCCAGTTGTGATGGTTTGAGGGGATTCATAACCAGTTTTTTGTCGTTTGTCTTTGTAAGGTCTTCAATTGATGGTATGGTGTTCACTATCATCCTGCTGTTTGGTTGGATGTGGTTATGTGGTGAGGTTTTGTATTGACTTTTTATTGTGTCTGTAATTTTGGAACTGTATTTTTTATTGGTTTTTAATAAAAACGATATTCTTAATTTAAACTACACTAAGTGGAGATGGAGAATTTGAACTTAAGACACAATAGATAAAAAGAAAAAACCCTAACTACCAAAGCAAATGAGCAATCCACCACTTGCATATTCTTTATTGATGATGTTTCTCGTTTTCTTTCATTAATGGAATGTTCCTTATCTTAAAACCAAAGAAGAAGAAAAAAAAAAAAAAAGTAACCACTAATAAAGAAACACAACCCATGCTATATACCAAATTTGAGTGCAGTACAAGGGTTTAACTAGACCTGACATTCGTGTTGTGTAACACCCGTCAAAATAAACGGGTATATTGATCCAATCCAAACTCGAAGTATTAATATTAACGGGTAATATGACTCAACCCGTTACTCGTTAAAGAAACTATATTTTAAACCAATAATAATCAAATGAAAAATATGATACTAAATTAGTACGTATATACATGCCACATTGTCACATAAATATTACTTCAAAACATAAAAACACATTTGTCTTCCATTCCATGTATCACATAAATATTAATTAATAAAGAAGTGTGAATGATATAAAATAGGTAAAACTAGGTTCTCATCCCTATTTTTCCTACTCCATTGATTAAAAATCTTATTCCTTTTCAATTTTAGATCAATGCCCCTAGATTTTAATAAACGTCATTAATTATTTCAATAAGTAAATATTTTATTTCTAAATATATTCATTTAGTGTTATAAACGTTACATTTGGTATATTTATATTTATGGCTAAATTTTTTATCATATATTTTTATTTTTAGTTTGTACCTATTTTTAATTTACGACCCTTTTTTTTAATTTGTTCCAATTTTCTTTTCAGTTTTAATTTGTACTCATATATTAATTCTTTTTTGTGCCCATATTTTTTAAACTTTTATTTGTATTTGTACCCATATTTTTTAATTTATTTGTACCCATTTTTAATTTTCCTAAATGTACCCATGCTAATTATATGTATTATTTATGTTAATATGTTTAAAATATATCAATAGTTAATTTTTAAAATATGTTAATAATTATGTGATCAATACATTATTTTTTTTTTTGCTATAATCTTTGTGAAGAACAATATTACTCTAAATTTGACTTTTAAGTATTTATTATAATTTAAAATATTAATTGAATTTGTTTAAATTTCATAATTTGTGGGACATTAAATGTATAAATGCATGAATTAAATCTCTTAAATGATGCTAAGGACCTCAATCAAAATATTTAAACAAACAAGGTTTCAGTCTAACAATTAGGTTGATTAGGGACCGGAACCAAAATGACCCTATAAAAAAATTTATATATATAAACGCTCGTATTGACAAGCTTTACAACTTTCACGAAAGGCTCAATTGCGAAATTCGTCACTATAATCACATAAACTATAAATCGAAATTTAACCATTGATTATCGTTTACATTTACGCTCCATTCTTCTTATCAAATACCAAATTTTGTTTTTCTTCAAATTTTCTTTTTTGAAAGCATGATCTTTTAGAGGATGCAGGAAGATGAATAGTTCAAATTGTTGATATTACATTTACAGTTTTACCATTAGTGAAATATTGCTCAAAGTTTATAAACTCTCTAGAAACTATATAATATCGACTCATATTTCAATTAATTAACCATAAATATTAGACGTGATATCAACCATTCGAACTGTTTATTTCTTTACATTCACTAAAAGATCATGTATTCAAAAAGCTAAATCTAAAAAACAAAATTCGATGATAAAATAAAGCATAACTGACAATCGACAGTTAATTATAAATAGATAGTTTATAGATTGTGGTGCCGGATTTTGAAGTGATCCTTTATGAACGTTGTAAAACTTGTCATTACGAGTGGTTGTATATTTTCTTTTTAATTTTTCACATTTCTACAATATTAATTTTATTAATTTTGTCCTCAAATAAAATACACTATTCATGAGGTTGGAGGTTTTTGAAAATCTAAACAACAACAACAATAATAATAATAATAAGAAGAAGAAGAAGAAGAAGAAACTCTCGTAATAAAGGTAAAAAAATATAAAATAAAACTTTTTTTTGTCAAACGATAAATTTTATTAAATTAGATGTTAGATTAGTTACCGACAAGGTTCAAACTCACGCCGTCATGCAAGCTTAGTATTAAAAGGCCTATATGGGTTCTGCAATTCGAGAAGCTCTGGATTTGCAGAAAGGAAGGGTTCAATAACCTGATTGTGGAGTATGATGCACGTGTTATGATTCGCATGGTAAATAAGGAGATTGTCGTCGATGCATCTTTGGAAAGTATCATGCATGATATTTGGTCTATAGTAAACGGTGTGAGGGCTGTTTCGTTCGAGTTTACTCGTTCGTGGGGATGGAAATCGAGTGACATATTCTGTGGCAACGTTCCAAAAAGGTGGGGGGTCGTTTAGCTGGGATTGTATCAGTCTAGAATTTCTTTTTAATATCTTAACTGAAAATGTAAATATTTTAATTAGAATCTAATAAGCTCTATCTTTGAATAAAAAAAAATTAAAAAAAAAAAAAAAACTAATGACAAAAGCTTGAAAACTTTAAATTTTAATGATAAGGACAAAATAAAGAGTTAAGTGAATAGTACCAGAATTGACTTTTTAGTGTAAAAATGTGGTTTTTCGTTAAAGTGAACAGTACCGTGGGCTTTTCGTTAAAACTTCTTTAAAAAAAAAATGCTTGCCAACCCAAGTTTTCCTAATATGCCTTGTGTACAGTGCAGAGCATAAAATTAATTAGAACAGTTGGAATGTATTAGAGTTTCTCTAAAAACTTGCATACGTTCTTGGTTTTTCTTGACGACTCCTCTCATACAACATATAAAACATTTACTAAGCCAGTGAGTCACATCCAGATGGATCATCATCATCGAAGGTGATTAAATATTGATCTGTTAATAAGATCATTCCACATTGACTGTTGACCATAAACTCTGTCCTGAAACTGGTGGGTCTCCTTAGCTTAACATGCTTATTGCGTGATTGAGCATTGTCCAGACCAGTATCTTGCTCTAATATTATTGAACACCGTACGTTTTTAATTAATTTTCTTGCTAAGTAAAGTTGGTGTGTGCTAATCATGCATAATAAGACTAGTTTATGCCCAAACTGCACATATATGAACTAGCTAATAATTATAACGGGATTATTTTCATCCAGCTCTAATTTTCTAAATTAAGCATTAACAATTGCACAACAAAAATTATCGCGATAATGAAATATTGTGTGGTCCTGGTCCTGGACATGCATGCATATTAAAAATTCGTTAAGGACAATACGATACTGACCAATATCATTATATACATTCATCAATTTACCTATATAATTACCAAATTAAAGGGTCTTCTCTCCATGAACATTACTCCCAAATTGAGCGGTTGTCTGCTGGGTGGTCACACTACACTCAAATCTAATTTGTTTTCTTACAAAGATTGAGAGTGCATTTTATGTTATTAAAGCAGCAAGTGTAAACCCTATTATTTCAAAGTTGTACAGATATATATATATATATTTCTTAAAAGAAAATTATAATATATACAGCAACAAAAGGAAACTCTATGCATTATATATAAAGGTATATAAAGTTTTTTTTATATATAGTTCTTATAATTTTCTAACTTAGAAACTAATCTACTATAATTAATAACTATAGCAGTCCTCACGTTTTGACAATACCAGCCGGTTGGCTAGCTGCTGTTCACCTGAGGACTGCACTCATCTTCCTTCCTTCTTACAACAAGCGCTTCACACAGCTAAGGTTAGGTTTATGGTTCCTTAAGGGACATGTCGCGGCTCCGACTCTGCATTTTAACTCAATCAAGGATAATTCTTGCAGAAAGTGGGTTAAATGGAAAATCACTGAGCCATTTATGTCAAGTAAATAGATAAATATAGTTTTGTGGCTGGATTTTTATGAAGTTATCATTAAATGGGGACTTGAAAAATGAACGGCTCAAATGATTCAACTATAATTATTGGAAATGAGACTCCACAATGTGCGAATCTCTTGAGTTCTGTATTTTCAACAGAAGAGGGTTAACTCAGCTCTATCTTCATTAAGAAATAACAACTGGAGACATGATGAGTTTGAAAATCCATAAGAAATATTAGAAAAACAAAATATTTGAAAACTGGCATTTATGAATTCATTCCCAGTGATATTCTCATTGAACCATATTTTGTCTCTTATATGTATTTCAAGCATCTTAGAGCAGAGTTTAGCAACCTATCATCAGTCAAATTATAAGGTGTGGCCTACCAAAATAAATAAATCCTTAATCAAGATTATAGGTTGATTAAGGATCCACTTTGATATTGATTAAGATTAGAAATTTGACATAATTAAACATATGTAACCCAACTTGGTCATTTTACTGAATACATGAAGAAAAATTGCTACGCGTTGAATTAAACATGCATTGCCAAAAAATCATTTTGCCTAAGCTAGAAACATACGTAATTAAACTATTAGCTGTCTAAGAATAATATAGAAGTGGTAACCCAATTATTTGGGAAATTTTAATCATAGTAGATGACTTAGTCGTTGAATTTATATATTAGGGTCACGGGCTCTGTTTTGTCGTATTTTTTGCAATCTCTAATTCTCTATAAATGCCTCTACTTTGGAGGAGGGAGGGTTTGAACGCGGTAGGTTGATAATGAATGGTAAGAATCAAGACAATCCATTACTTGCAAAGTAAGACTTAATTTGTTACAAGCATATAGTTTGTTGTGTTGATAAACATAAACGCATAATTAACTTGGTTTTATTTGAGTTTTAATGGAGATCATCAAATTAAAAATTCATATGTTGTCCACTTCGTTCCATTTCAGAATCAGAATACAAGGTAATAGGTTATTACACAAAATAAGACATTTGTCAAACTAAACCTCTGCTTTTTAAAATATACACACAATTGTCCCAAAATGCTTTAGATTTGAGAGTGGGCTGGGCACCTTACCAAAACGTTGGGGTTCAAAACTTTCTCTAAAGTCCAATATTCAACATTGCAGAGCGTCGGACCTCGATTTGAAATAAAGCCCACCTCTTAGCATAATAATTTTTCGGCTCTTTTTCCAAACATAAAAACTGTTTTCAAACAAAACTTTCTTCCCTACCGCTCAAACCCCTCGTATAAGCATTCCAGATCAAAATTGAGTAATGATAAGAATACCAACTATTAAATTAAATTTTATAAACTATATGATTTGACTATTGACGATTCAATTATTACTTAAGTATTGAATAACGTATTTGTTTTGACACTCATATGATTTACTAATTTGATCTAAAAGTTGATCTACCAAGCATTACTCATCAAATTTGCAATGGCTCGTAGCTAGAATGCCAAATGTGATACATAACTATGGCTTGTAGCAACGGTATGCTTAGGTTATTCCTTCCCCTAAATTGTTTTATAAAGCTTTTATTTAGTTTTAAAATTTTAAGAGATTGTGTTTTGTCTGATTCAAGATTTTAGGGATATATATATCAATACTAGCTTTCCTTTTTTTTTTTTTTTTTTTTTTTTTTTTCTTTTTTTTTAACCTTCATCGTCTTCTCTATTCGTGATTTGGATAGTTCTCATACCTTTTTCAATATGGTTATTACTATGTTCCCTATGTAAGACATGTAAGCAACACGGTACATAGATCACAGATATACCATTGAATCACAAAACTCAAGAACAATATGACAACACAAGAACAAGGAGAAAAATACCTGCATAACTCAATGCGGAAGATGAAGCTATCACAGCTTTGAAACTACTAGCCTTCTCCTCTTTAGCAAAACACAATTGCTCCCCAAATATCAGGTCTTTGGAACGAAATAAGCAGAGAGATCGCAAGAGCAGTGGCTACGTTCACATATATACTGAATGTTTTCCTAACTATCTTCCTATTAGAATCAGTATGGGAATCAAACATTCAATCCATATTCGACACTAGAAAGAACTTACAGTCCTAATACAAGTCAAGCCCCTAAACATGAACCAACTTTCAATACTTTTAATCCCACAAGAAAAAGGATTACTTCAAGCTTATTAACAAGACTTTTCCACATCGAACTCATACACTATAACTGGTTCAATATGTCAAAAACATACTCACACTCTAACACCCTATACTTGCAGATGGAGAATCGATACATTGGCTGATTTTCTACTCAATCTTTTTTCCAATTGCCGTGTCTAAATATCTCTTCACCGGTGCATTTCGAAAGAGTAATGCTGGGGGAAGGCTGAAAGGTCTATGTGAGTCTTCCGACCGTTGAAAAGGTGGACTACTGTGACGAAGCCAATAGCTAGTCCCCTATTTAAAAGAAGAAGAATATTAAATATAAATATGCAGCTGTGTCTGAACACAAAATGTGGACACATTTTTTCCAGATAAAAACAACATAACAAGTATATGTCTATCTACAGAATATACAATTTACAACAGCTCAAAACCTTGTCTGTTTATTCACTTTTAGGCATCAATAAACAACATAGCATGTCTATGTCGAGCTACATGATTTGCTAAATATCAAATGACCAGTAGACCGTCGAATGGAGCTCCTTTAGCTTTTTGTTCCCAAGCGATAGTGATATTTCATTAAAGTTACACCACGATTACATAAAGGGTGCCAAACTGGGTGCATTTCTTAAGTGACCAAATCCTTAATCTGCAGTGAGTAAATCACAGAAAACAAACATAGTAAATCCCTTACATGGCCACCACAAACAATAGAAAACAAAAGAACTAGTGGCGCAAATCTACCACAATAGGTACCACACAACCCCTAAGCGGCACAAACAAACACAAATTACAACGAAGCCGAGAAGGAAGCCATCGACGGCTCATCTCCACAGCAAAAAACAAGGCAGATCGTTCTCAAACAATTCGTAGTAACACGACCAAAGCAAGAAAACCCGCTGCAAATAAGCCCCCCTGTGGAAGGCTTCTTGGCCGAAGAGCAAGCGTTGGCTCCGTCATAGGTCCACACCACCGCCGAATCAAGATGGATCCGCATCAATTATGGCTCAAACAAGGTGAATTCGGCTCGAATTTGAGCATGCAAGGTGGCTCAGCCACTGAAACTGCCAAGAAGCTCACGACGACCTTGCAGCCAATGACGCAAAGGTAAAAGAACCGCCAATTATGGTTGCGTACGTCTCTCTATGGAGAATTTGTAGCGTCAGACAGGGGCCATGTGTTCATGCAGCTATACACAGCATAGGAGTCCCTTGCATTTTTTCAACAACCAGGTCTATGTGGTAGTTTCATGCATGTAGAATGTTGATACGACCGGTTGTACAGAAGAAGAATTTGCTCCCCTTGAATGGCCGAATGTCATAATCGGATCTTGAGACAATAATACAAGAGGAAAGTCTTTCCTATTTGCCTTCTCCAATTACATTTTCCACTGCGGTTCACTTGCACAATAACAATAGAGAAATCGACATACAAAGTGACAAAAAATGAGCGAGAAAGGTTAACTAATAAAAGATAAATAAGAAATATAGTTAGAATTCATGATAATACAATATCATGTGCATATCTACACATTGCTACGTAGTATTACAGTCTAGTGGTATTCGTCTTCACTAGTAATTAAGATGTCTTAAGTTCGATTCTCGTCAAAGAAAAATTTAAACCACATTATTACCAGTCTATTGTGAGACTTAGCTTACTTCTCCATCCCTTTAATGTAGATAATATCGTTTATTAAAATAAAAAATATCATATGCATCACACATATTGCATTTATACGTAAGTTATTCTCATCTGTAAAAAAAAAAAAATAACAACATTTGTCCAACTTCTAGGTTCTTGGTTAATCTTTGGTATGCCCCCTGAAATTTAAACCTTTCTTCTTTTTTTCTTTTTTTTTTTGGCATTTCAGTCTTTATCGTTGAGAATGGGATATTGGAACCAATTTTTATTTTTCTCTTGCGCACAGCGCCGTCAGATCCACACTCGAAGTGGCGTCAGTGTGGGTAGATGGAAGAAGATCCAAGAGAAGGAACAAGACGATGATGGATTTGAC
Source organism: Pyrus x bretschneideri (assembly GCF_019419815.1). Classification (NCBI taxonomy): domain Eukaryota; kingdom Viridiplantae; phylum Streptophyta; class Magnoliopsida; order Rosales; family Rosaceae; genus Pyrus; species Pyrus x bretschneideri. Next base: position 6,248,208 of record NW_025999501.1, read on the forward strand.
TGAAGGAAATGGAGAGTGGGTTAAGTCTTATAATGAATTAATAACAATATGGTTAAAATCATCTTTAACAAGAATTGAACTTAAGACATCTTAATTAAAAATAAAAAAGAATATCATTATACCGTAATATGAGTGGCGCAAAATGGTGATATGTTTAAAAAACTAAATAAAATTAAGTTTGACTTGGGTCATACCAAAAAATAAGCATTTATAATACGGAGAGATTTTTCAAAGTGTTCGAAACATGGCGTGTCTCTATACAATTGGTGAGATTCTTGTGCTAAACAATTAATAACTTAAAAAATAAAAAAAATTACCACTTATATAATAACACGAGGTACATAAAAAAATAAAATTAATAACAGAAAAAATAAAGTTCCCACCACTTATGTCATGTTAAAAGGAGTATTTATCAATAGTAGTCAAAATTCAAGTGATTTGGATTTAATAGGTATTTACGTCTATTTAAATGAGTTTTTTGATATATTTAAAAGATTTTATAAAAAAATGATATTTATAAAATTTGATGTTAAATTTTTTGACTATTATTAATAAATACTCTGTTAAAAGAGAGGCCAATCAAGTTGCCCATAGACTTTTTGTGCGGGGATGGGTTGTTGTTGTTGTGGCATGAAGAACCTTCAGACTTAATTGCGGATGTACTAGTTGAAGAAGTTTCCTATTAATCGTTTTCCATTGTAATTTGTTTGTGAAGATATCTTTTAGTTAATTGTGCGGGATGTTTTTTTTTTTCTTCGATCGGTTGAAATCTTCGGTAAGATTTTTATCGAAGCTTATATATGCACAATATTCACCTATTGTATGGTTTCTAACTTTCTTAATAAATATCGTACTTTCTCAACAAATCAAAAAAAAAAATAAAAACACGTACTCTTCATCTATCACAAGGTGCTTCCTTGCTTTCGTACGTGTCACTGTAAGTTAACCAATCATCAATTCAGCCATCGACCACGACCATTTCCATTTCTCCTCTCCCAAGATCGCCCCTTTGTCCCCACTCCCATTTCTAAGTTCCAAAGGTCATCTCACTACCACTACCACTACCACAACCGCCGCCGCGTTCTTCCGCCGTCTGCTTCTCTTCTCCTCCAGGTACTGCAGTTGTCTTCCTCCTTAACTCTTACCTTCTGTATTTCTTAGTTTGATCTTCCATCTCTAGCGTTAATTAGTTAGAATCAAGGATTTTGCTTTACGGTATTGGAACCGCAATTAACCATTTTTCTATGATTTTATTATTTTTATGTGTTTGTTGATGATTAAGTAGTAATGCGATTGGACATCCATCAGTTTATTCCTTCTTAAGACCCTCTGCTCATATAGCCAAGTTGGCCAGAACAGTGTATATGGGCACAAGTTTGCATCTCCTTTTCCTTAATTTAGATTAGTTAATTAACGATATTGCACCAATAAAAAAAGGAACTAGTCAAAAAGGTAGAATCTTTTTTTTATTCCTTCTTTTTATTTGTAGAGCTTTAGTGCGAAACACGAATGTTATGCCATGTTCTTTTGAAACTTTTATGTCATTCATTGTCGTCGAATATACTTCTGAGATATGGTTGTGCTCTATATTGTGGATTTTTTTGTGTGTTAATTTTTGGGGGTTGGGGGTTTGATTGAGGCAGATATGGATGCCAGTACAGGTCCAAGTCTCTACCCGTTGCACCGGTCTAAAACTCTTCACCTGGTTTGTTACAGGCTTAATTCCTGTTTTCCTTCTTCTTTTTTTGTCCTTTTAAATCGTGGTCTTTGAAGTGCATTCAGGTGTTTTCTGACTAAGTGATCATATATCCAGGTAAGGCATGGACAAGGGATTCACAACGTGGAAGGCGAGAAGGATCAATCGGCATACTTGTCTTATGATCTTTTTGATGCACATCTTACCCCTCTTGGCTGGAGTCAGGTAATTACTAATGAAACTGATTAGTTGAGTTTATGTTTGGTATAAAAAATGCTATTACTGTAAATCTTTTCAAACTCTTTAAACCGATAAGAGTTTTAGAGTTTGTTCAGTATATGCCGGCTGTACTAGAAATACTGTATTTTTTTTTTTTTTAAATATTTCTGTAAGTTTGATGTTGTACTGAACCAATATTTCTATAAGTTTTTAAGTTCCTTGTGTCTGCTGCTAAGTGGTCTTTTTATTTATCCCACAATAAATCAACAAATGCCATGTAATCAATTTTTTCTGTCATAACAGGTTGATAATCTGCACAAGCATGTTCAAGCATGTGGACTTTTCAAGAAAATTGATTTGGTCATAACATCTCCTTTGTTAAGGTATCTCCTGTTCAATTTTTTTTTTTCCTAAAACTTCTATGATCAGGTTCTGCATGGATATCATTAGAGCAGTCCCACTTTTTCTTGTGTTTTTTTTTTTTTCTGTGAACTTTCATGACACTTACTTTTTTGATAGAATTTTGAGGAAGAAATGCATACACTCGTTCTCTAATACATAAGCTTGTAAAAAGCCATTTACTTTGTGGAAAGAAAATAACCAATAGCATTATATGACAGATTCTATGAGACAGGTGAAATTATGCACCAGTTTAATCTTTAAGATCATCTTTGCTTCCATCTCTGAATGAAGAAGGATACTACCTTTTCAATTAGGTTGGTTGGGCTCCCTTCATGTGTCAAAAAAGAGCTTTGTATCTTGCACTGTATAATTATAACATTTGTTTCTTGTTTTTTTGTAAAGGAAACAAAAAGAACAGCTGCAGGTACTCTTGCATCAATGGATTAGTTAAGAATCTACATTTGTTGAAGCGAGTTGGATTCAAATAGACATTAAGATGACGAGGTGCTGTTGAAATGATTTAGAAACTTGACACTGCTAACCATACAGTCCTTTAGATATCTCTCTTTTGAAAACTGATAATGGCTATGAAACTAATTATTGAATGATTGGATAAGTATATGTTCCTTGAAACCTTAAGCTGCTGTTAAGGCACTTTTGTTTATAACCAATAGTTGCATTGTAGGACCATGCAGACAGCAGTGGGTGTTTTTGGGGGTGAAGCATACACAGATGGGATAGATGTACCTCCTCTAATGGTTGCAAATGCTGGGAACAGTAACCATCCTGCAATTTCAAGTCTAAACTCCCCACCATTTATAGCAGTGGAGCTTTGCCGCGAACATTTGGTATGCCATGTTAAAAGTTAAAATTAGTAAGAGCTATGTAGGCTATGTATAGAAGGTACAAAGAAACACACACAGAGATGGGGTCTGGTTTGGGTAATTTGGACTCCACTCATGCAATAACAATAAGAAAATGAAAGTGGTTCATTTCAAAATTTCCTTCTCTCACCCTTCACACAACCACTGGGTTTTAACTGGACATTGTACTTAAATGTGTGTTTTTTCTCTTCTCCTGCAGGGTGTTCATCCATGTGACAAGAGGAGAAGCATTAGCGAGTATCGGCCTCTTTTTCCTGCAATTGATTTTTCACTGGCAAGTGACTTGTTGCAATTAAATTGACAAAAGCTATGGCCGTCGGTTTACTAGCTTTGGTTTTGGTTGCTTGTCTAACCATCAACTTTGATTGATTGTTTAGATAGAAAATGAGGACGACATTTTGTGGACACCTGACATTAAAGAGAAAACTGAACAACTGGAAGCTAGGGGAGTGGAGTTTTTGAACTGGTGATCTCTTAATTACTCTTAAGTTCCATTGCATTTTGTTAACTGCTTTCTTTATTATTCATGACCACAAAAAGAATCACTGAGGAAAAGAAAAGGTGAAAAGAAAGAGAATGATATCTAAACTTAACTTAAAATTGTGGCGAGCAACAGGAAAATTGTTATGCTGCGGGTATGCTGCGCCAAATCATGTTTTTAAGGCGTTGGCATGCTGTCTCGTAATCCAAGTTTTCTCCAGAGTTCAATTATAACTTAAAAATATTCCTGTCATGCTGTTTTCTCACCTCAAGATTTAATTTATTGGAGAAATTTGTGTATAGTTTTTGGGTGTGTCCCATGAGTTCATTACATAGGTTTTGACCGAAGTACCATTGCAACAATTTTTCTTAACATCCTCCTGTTTCCAACATGTTCATTTTCATAACCACTTTTGTTTCATGTTCATTTTCATAACTACTTTATTCTCCTAAGTAGAATCTAGCATAATTCTCAACATTAGCTTACATTTGTTTCATGTTCATTTTCATAACCACTTTTTGGAATTGATTGGAGTGATAATGTAATTGTTAGTTTTACAATAAATCTTGTAGATCACGCAAGTTGGTCAAGTTACATGTTAATGATTTAAGTTATGGATTTCAGCTATTTTGACAATTGTTCTTGCATTGGCAATGTGGAAAGGTGTTAACTGTTAATTCTTTCTTTTTCTCTTCTCTCAATTGGTCCAGGTTGTGGACGCGTAAAGAGAAGGAGATTGCAATTGTTAGTCACAGTGAATTCTTGTTTCATACCTTGAGTGCTTTTGGAAATGATTGCCACCCGTCTATCAAGAGCGAAATATGCACTCCGTAAGTGTTATGGTGGTTGTTTTATCCCAACTTTTAAGTCAAGAGCATGCACATTACATTCTGCAGCACAGGGTAGTGTTTATTCTTTAAACTAGGGAGAACCAGTCCCTTTCTTTTTCTCTTTTTAATTTCGGAACTGCTAAGCTTAAGAGTGGAATTCTGTTTATGCAGCTTTGCTAATTGTGAGCTTCGTTCAGTGGTGTTTGTTGATAGGAGGTGAGTTTCTTGTTCGCTAAATTTAGACGCACGTGCGCACAGAGTCACACGCACACGCATTCTAGCTTATGCAGAAGTTTAATATTTTGTCTTCTATGTGCAGTTTAATGGGGTCTGATTCTTCAATAACTAATTATCCTGGAAAGATCCCTCGTGGGCCTGATCTTCCTAGTGACGTTGCTGATGAGAAGAAGTCAGAGAAGGGCGCTTCCGTGTAATTATATGCACGCCACGATGATGGATGGACAGTCTTACATAAATAATACCAGATATCCTATTGGCAATAAACTAATGTAGCTTGAAGTTTTGTGATCAACCGCTTTAATGGAGTGCCCTTATTATTGAGGTGCGACCTATTTAAGGTCCCACATCGCCCAGGAAGTGATCCTTATATGTATATTCTTATCTCTATCTAGCGCGAGGCCTTTTGGGAGCTCACTGGCTTCGGGTTTCATGGAAACTCCGAAGTTAAGCAAGTAGTCTGCGAGAGCACTCCCATGATGGGTGATCCATTGGGAAGTTCTCGTGTGAGTTCCCAAAAACAAAACCGTGAGGGTGTGGTCGGGATCCAAAGCGGACAATATCATGCTACGATGGTGGAGCGGGCCCAGGATGTGGTGGATCTCGGGTCGGGATGTGACAATTTGGTATCAAAGCCTAACCCTGGCTGTGATGTGCCTACAATGGTGGAGCGGACCCGAGATGTGATGGACCCCGAGCCGGGATGTTACAACCTACCCCTCCTAGTCTTCATCTTTCTCATACCAAGTATGTTGATCTACTAAAGCGCACCAATATGCTTGTAAACTTTGCACTACTCCTATTGCTTCGCGAGCGGAGCTTTCTAATCATGATGGTACTCTCCTCTTTGATTTCGACACCTATTTTGGTTCCTTACAGTATCTTACCTTAACTTGTCCGGACATTGCATTTGATGCTAATCACATCGCTTAGTTTATGTCTCGGCCAACCAATACACATCTTATCAAGGCCAAACGCATTTTGCGTTGTGTTAAGGGCACTGTTGATCAAGATATTGTATTTTTCGCTGGTTTACTACACCACCCTTGCTTCGTGGGTATTCTGATGCTGACTGGTTGGGTGTCCTTATACTCGACCCTCCACCTCTGGGTATCTTATTTTTCATGGTCCTAATCTCATCTCATGGAATTCTACAAAGCACCTTACTGTGTCGAATTTGACAACCATGCCCTAGCTGATGCTTGTACAGAATCTATTTAGCTTTCTTATTTACTTCTTGAGCTACAATTTCCAGCTTCTCAATCCATAGTTTTCTTTTGTGATAACTTGAGTACTGCTTATATGGCTGCCAATCCTGTTTTCCATGCCCTCACTAAGCATAGCGAGCTTGATTATCATTTTGTACAAGAGCGTGTTAAGATACAGTCTGTTCCATCTGTTGATCAACCTGCGCATCTCCTCACGAAGGGTCTTTCGAAGCCTCGCTTTCTTTTACTTGGGTCCAAACTTGTCTTTCTGAGGGATGTTAGTGCAGGATAATCCGGTCATGATTTATTGACCAAGGTTTAGTAATCCTAATGGCCTTTGTATTTCTTTAGCTCCAAGTCATAGACCTGTATATCTATGTACCTTGCGGAATCAATATAATTACACTTCCCATATTTACAATACCATTTCAAACAGTTTGTCTTCTCTCCCTCTTCTTTTCTCTTATTTCCTCTTATATTCTCAGGATTCAATGCGGAAAAAAAAAAAAAAAAAAAAAAAAAAAACCAACCATTTTGTTTTGAGTTTTCCTCTTCTTCCCTCTTCCCACGCCAGACACTGAAAACTAATAGCTAAAAACAAAATGGTTATTATACGGAATTCTAAGCATGTACCATAATTTAAATTACGTCGAACTTTGATCAACCTGGAAATTAGAAACATCGTCCGAATGCTAGCCTCTGTCCTTGGTTTGTTAATGTACGCATGAATTCATATTATACGTGGAATGAGAGATTAAAGCAAAAGGAATTCCAAGAATTTATCATATTAATGTTCAATAATACGTAATCATCAGTATCAAAAATGCTCATCACATCTAATGCAACTGCATATTTTTACCGTAAAAGTAATAGGAAATTCAATGGAAGAAGTAAATTGATTTTATAGGACCACAAAAAATTAGTGTGAACAAGTGAGGCTTGCTTTAACTATGATCTCCTTACGAATATGAGAATGTATCCTATAATGATAGAGAGAAGAAGGAATATACCAGCAGCCATGATGTTGACATTAGAGAACTCTGTAGATTTTCGGCTACTTTCTCCCCTTAATTTTTCGATTCCACTCTTCTCCAAACAGGAGTTAGATGCCGAGGGAAGCGGCACCACCACATCCCAGAAAGATTTGGTCACTGCAGATGGGGCGTCTATTTCTGGTTCCAAGATTGTTGAGTCATCTGCTGGAGCTTCCATAGACAACAACTCGACACATCGATCTTTCAGAACCTAAGCAACCATGGAAAGCAAAAGGTCAGAACTGCTTAGACATTGAACTAAAGAGAGTAACTGAAAAACTCGCGCTTGATTGAGTCCGAATAGAGTTCTTCAGAACCAAAGACGAAAGGGAGCATCATCTTTATTCCAGTTTCCTTAATATATCTTTAGTTTATAAGTACAAACCTCAAATGTCTCGGATGGCTGTAGGTAGTCACACACAAATGTACCCGCTAACCAAGGAACAAAGACTCTTCGGGGAAGTGAAAGATTGCCTGATTGTCTGTTTTAGAATGCATAACAAATGTGGTCAGTACAGTGACCTACGTTCAGCAATGTGAGCCGCAGATAACAGGACTATGGAAAATCAAAGTGGCATATAATCAGGCATAATTCAAATTCGTAGTGAAAATCTCGGTTTATTAAAACATAACAGCCCTAACAGACCTGAATGATTGAAGAACAATTTGAGAAACAGGTGTTTCACTGGATATCCCATCTCTTGGTTCCTGAGTATCAGCACCATCTCTTGCTTGCTGGCCACTGGTTTCAGTTGGACCCGCCTCACCATCTGCCTCATCACAGATGATATCTAGTCTACTCTGCAGACTCGTGATTATGTCATCCTACAAACATACAAGCAGTCCATGATTTTACAGGATATGAGCACTAAGAGGAATTAAAACTAGCAAAAACTATATCGTGGAAATATCAAAACAAGGCCTTTGTGCGATAATTGCAAGCAACACCACATTTAACACAAGACACCGCAAAAGTTTTCTTTCTACCACATCAGAAAACACTTGGGCCTCGTTTGATAGAGAGGATTGGCTTGATAGGACTACTCACTATATTAAAGGTATTTTAACGGAAGAAATGGATGACAAATTCCTTATTTTGTCCAAGTTGAAGGTTACTCATGAAGAATAGTTGTCCCTGTTAATCGTATCATTTTTGTGGGGATTAGTAGGGACAAATATTCTTCATGAGTAACCTTCAACTTGGACAACATAAGGAATTTGTCATTCATTTCTTCCTTTAAAATGCCTTCAATTATAGTGAATAGTCCTACCTAAACCAATCCTCATTATCAAACGAGGCCTCAAACTTTAAAAATTTTACATCATATCATGGAAAACAAAAAATTCCTTAAATACTTAGACCCTTGGATTTCCACAATATGCACAAGATTCTGCCAATTGATTCAAATGACGTATGTAGATAAGGATTCAAATCTAGTAGAATGAAGCTTCTCAACGTCTTTACTGCAATTCTGAAACCAAAATGCAATAGATATTTTGCTACCCGACTCTGCTTAGGAAATCCTAGAAACATGGACTTTGAAAAATGAAACTGGACACCTTCCACAGAGACAATGGACCCCAACTCCTTATTTACCAGACCTAGATTAAATTTCAAAATTAAAATTAAAACTTTACATTTCAAATGTTGTGTGTTAGCAGACTAAAACCGATATTAATTTTCAGTGTAACATCAGGAATGGCTAAATAACAGTGACTATCTCTTGTATACCTTAATATCAGCAACAGCTTGTGAAATTGGTTCTTTGGGATTTAAAAATGCAAAGGAACACACAGAACCGCTAAAATCAACAACACCAACAGTATCTTTCTGGCTGCAAGCTTTACACAATATAGATGCATATTAGGATAGAAACTCGAAAGGGAAGAAGCAATTCATGGAAAAAAAAAAAAGAACTGAACAGAAAAATTAATAATGCATAAACAAACCTTCAGTATCTTTCATAAATGGTAGAAGCAACTCGACTTCATGCAGACCATCCAATGTGCATAGATCATCGTTAACAACCTAAAGTTGTATGCAAAACAGAGAAATCTGGATGAGAACTTGAGGCTAAAAGACTTAACAAGGGGATAGCACAATTCAAACACTCTGCTTTAAGCTGTAAATATGATTAATGGTTTAGTTTGCATCACTTAAAAAATGTAAAATTAACCACAAGGTTCAATCAAAATTGAATTTTTTCAGTAAAGGAAATTCGAGAGGGACTTCATTACACATGTGATGTTGGTGTTGAAATTGGTTAGTATCGCATGCAAAAATGAAAAGGCAGAAACTCAGGGAAAACCAAGCAAGCTTAACTCAAGGACGATAATAATTTACTCAAAGGAAAGGTCATATTTTGTTTAAAAGATGTTGAATCTATGACTTAAAGTGCACCACCTTAAGACACAGATCAAGGTTTTATTTATTATTTTTTTCTGCTGACTGCCTTTTGATGAATTTTTATTTTATTTTTACCACAGCTAGAATATGGTTAAATTCCTCATATTTAGATCTGTAATCATAGAGGTAGCAATAAAATTAAACGAAAAAAGTTACTTCACAAACAAGAACGTGGGTTTCTAATATCACCTATAAAGGTTTAAATGATAACGAAAACTTTTTAAGAGTCCGGATGATTGCTTTAAATATAGTCCCTACTCCATAGAGTAGCAAGAGAACACTAGTACACCTTGAATTTGTCTTGGAGCCAAATTAGGTTCACCTGAATAGAAAAAAAAATATATAGGCTCGAACCTAGTGGTAACCAAGATTCTGTCAGCCTACTAGAGATATATTGAACCTCTGTGGCAGCTGCATATATGTCAAAGCCAGGTCCAATAAAGCACACAGGAACTTTTTATCAACAAAATGATGAATGTTTATTCATGACTTTGTGGATAAATTTGTGCTTATGAGTAAGTCTATTTGCTAATAGATGAAAATTGTCGTTAAAATCTGGCTTAAACCTAATTTTGAGAAGCACAAAACAAAATTCTAATATGACAAGCTGTATCAACTTTCTCACCTACAACGACTTGAAATAAACAAAACATACCTTAAAAGTCTTGAGATATTATAGGTAACTTTCTACAGCACTCTCCTACAGGCATCACTACCCAGATTTAGTATACTTCTATCAACTTGCAACGAAAACATCAAAGTTGCAAAGAAGAAGTTGCGCATGCAATGCAGACTGAGAAAACTTTTACTTTGGACTTTAAGACATACATGGTATACTATTACTTCACAGATATCATCAACATACGAATCAATAGAACCAACCCATGCTCATCCAGAGACTTAACAAAGACTCCATCCCGTGCACTAGCTTACACACAAGAATCCAGCACATTAACAGGCATTCGAGGTACCACACTTTTGCATGTTAACAAAATGTGCACAGTAATTTTCACTTTCAGAGGAACAAGTCAATGAGCTACTTACCAAATTTCCATCAAACATGGCTTTTGCACTTCTTAAATCTTTCGCATGAACTGAAATACCATGACGAAGGGCTTCACTAAAAGTTTGGAGATTTGATGAATTCTTGTGAAATATGGGCAATCTGGGAAACAATAACTACCATGAGAAAACCTAAACACAACTATAGCACTAGTGTTGTAACAAAGCATCAATAACCAAAAATACTATTATTAAATTGGATAGACCCCCAGTACTCTGAGAATGCAATCTATCAAGTGGGAGAGGTAGAAGCTCAGTACAAGTCACATTCAATATAGGATTAGGCGTAATCGGACCTGCTTTTTACATATCTCTCATTATTTGATGCTAGAAGGTCAAGGAAGTGGGTGACCTAATGACAGGAGAGCCGGCGACCAAAGCCCCAGTGAATGGCGGAGCAAAATGAAGGTTGCATTAATGTAAAGATCTCTCGGGAAACCACTAAAAAAAGATTGAACATGTGGGAGGATCGTAGATTAGATCTGTGCCAAGGTTTTAAGACAAAAAGAAAATAGAATCATGATCTGAATGTCGTCTGTTGACCAGTTTTTTGGAAATTCTTTATTATGTGGATTCAGTCCAATCCATTTGAATGTCGTCTGTTAACCAGTTTTTTGGAAGGTCTTTATATGTGGATTCACTCCAATCCAGGATCACTGCCAAAGTGTTTAAAAGAAGGGTTATACTGACATAGGTCTGCTTCTGGCCGGTTTAGCAATCTAAAGTCTTGAAAGCTCCGATGCATACTCGAGCGCCGCAAAAGGCAAAGGGTTTAGATTTAAGGTTCAACGTCAGTGTTGGCTTTGGATATGACTTAATAGTGGATAAGAAATCAACTGCGATGATAAATAAGGTATGCCACTAAGATTTAAGTTTCAAAATGGCCTCCAGTAGCATCTTGGTTAGATATTGATAGTTTAATATACTTGACAGTTGGATAATCAGCTCACCGTTTGCTTTTGCTTGAACTGAGCTCATTGTTTACTTTATGTTTGAAGGAATCTGTATCCTTTCATGTTCTTTCGATCAACAAAATTGGGTGTTTTCAAAATCAAAATAAATGGCATCAGGTGTTTTAAAATTTTAATCCATGATGAAAAAGGGACTTCAAAATTATCCTCAAATGGGCTACTGAAAGGAAAAGTAGATTAAAAAAGGGTCCTAAATTTTAGGTGTGTGTGAAAATCACAGGAAAATTTTATTTTTAAGTTTTAAGAAAATATAAATATAGCACAAGAGCACTCTGGTAGGCAGGACTTTCAACTACCTGAACTATTGAGAGGAAAAACAAATTCCTACATTTTCAGAAGCCATAAATAAACGAAATCCTCCACTTTCAGTTACATAAAGATCATTAAATAAGAAAAGCTGACGGTACCTGATATCAAAGTTGTACATGCACCTAAAATGTTGAAGGGAATTTAGGACCCTTCCCATTTTGAAGTCACAAGGTCTTAGGCTGCTTGACGTAATATTTGAAGCTACTGCACAATTTCGACATGCCCACCTACAGAAATAACCTCTTTAGTCAGCCTGAAATAAAATTTGACAATTTAAGAGGGAATAATTGGGACAATTCAGGTTGGGAAGATACCTCCTTGGACTATAACAAATGTGAATAAGCAGTCTCTCATCCCAATCAATCTCTGAGAGGGGCGCTGCTTTGGCAACTCCCATTACAGTCTGCAAGGGCCTTTTCCATTAATAAATAAAAAAATCATTGTTTTCCACAGATTTGCTTATGTTAGCTACAAGTTTAAAATGAATATAGGCAGTCCTGTATTGATCATAGCTGACCCATTATAACTAGCCAAGATTTCTTTACTACTTGATTTATGGTAACTTTAAAATTTCCACATGTTGTATAAGACCTAATTTCATGAATTCCAGCTTTACTTGATATGCCTAACAGATCACATCAACATCCAACAGCCAAAAGCTGACTATGGAAACCAAGCCTTCACCAATCAATCTCACATTTATCCTTCCGACATATCTCACCGTGACTAAGCAGGGATTTATGCACAGTTAAACCCACCATCCTTTTGATGCGGAACCAAAGTGGAGTCTGGCCTAAATCAAAGGGTGTTTTAATCTTTTAATCTCTAGGCATTTAGTATTTTAATATTTAGGGTTTTAGTCTTTTGATTTCCTAAAGAGTCAAAACCAGATATCTTTTATTTTTGTTTTAATTTCAGTTTTTTGTATTTTCTCTTCCGCTACACTACCTAAATTCGCTGCCCAACCGTATCCTACATCACCTTCTAGACACAACCAAGCTCAGAGAGCACATTCCACAAAGTGATGGTTGATCAACATTTTAGCAACCAGAATCAAGCTCTACAAAGAAACATCCATATATCAAACAAGACCAATCCAATTCGGGATAAAATAATACCTGGCAAAGCGTGATGTTCGAATTCTTAAAAGCGCTATCACTAGCCCAAATGTATATGCCAACCACTTTCATGCCACCCATTAACATTCTAGACACCTGAAACATCAAACAAATTGCGCCATGACAACCCTTAATACAAATACACAAGCACAATGAGCAAAACCCAGAAACCAGATCAAATATTGTAAATTACACACACACACACACACACACACAAATAGGAATATAAATATGCAAGCATAGATAAATAAAGGAACATTTTTTTTTTATATGTTATTGCTTACCTGACGGGCATGTTCAGCGACCCAGTCCTTGTCAATGGAGAGAGAGAAGGAATCGGAGGGCTGAGATTTGGGTTTAGGCCCCTTTCTCTTGTCGTCCTTGGCAGGCTCGAGGACGGAGCAAGGAGCCGCTCCGGCGTCGTTCGGCGGCGTTGGGATCAAATCGAAGACAAAGCCTCGGTCTAGAGAGTTGCTGAGCTTGCCTATGAGGAGCCCCACCTGAATTTTCATAACCAACAAATCAAAAACCGTAAAACTCAGAAGCAACAATCTTTACAGAGAGAGAGAGAGAGAGAGAACCTGCACGGGGGTGGAGGATTTCTCGAGGCGATCCTCGGCTAGTTTGAGCTGGGTTTCCTCGCCGACGACGGCTTTCACCATTGTTGCACGGACGCTGTGAATTTGTGGCTGGATCAATGAGCTTCTTCGCAGTCGGTACAGGAGTCGTTTGTTTTGAGTTAATGGCCGGGCCGGGCTTGCGAGTCGCGCAAATTAGAGCATAATCACGGGTCGGCCCATTAAATCAAAATCAGGTGGTGACATAAGATTTTTCAAAAGTTGAACTATATAGCATCAAGATCATTTTTAGTGTCAACCAAGCAAAGTTGAATTAACTTACAAAATTATAATTTATATGCCAACAAAAAAGCTTCAACCGAAAGAAGAGTAAAGGCAACGCTATAACTCATTTTTACAAATGAAAAACACCACCAAATTTCAAGGATTGGTATTTAAAAATTTATACGTAGCTTAGATAATATGAAGTGTAGTACGTAATATGTGGATAAGCGAAGATGAACCATAAATCATGTTAAGTATGGGCTGACATGGGAGGCAAGGTACAACCAGCCCCAACAAACCAAAGATCAAGTTGAGATCACGTTGCGTGCATATGAGTTTTTACTTCGTTTTAACCAACCCAATTGAATTTAAAATAGAATTTGCCATGGCCAGTTAAGTCGATCCAACCTAAACTGCAACCCTAAGCGAACAAGACATGCTCAAGCCTAAAAACTATTATGGGTGTGTGTATTTATCAAAAAGGTTTTTTTCGGAGCTTCTACCTATACCCAAATTCTATTTCTTCCGACTAAGCAAACTTTTGATGCTCAACAAAAGTTTAATGTTTTAAAATTTTACACTTTTTATCTAACCCCTCCTCTAAAACTACTCATAACATATCGCAACCCAAACTAAGGGGTGAAGTGTTTTTAGATTTAGATGAACTTTTGTTGAGTTTTTTAGTGATAGACTTTCACAGATTTGATAGATTTTTACTGACTAGTAAAAGCTCTATAAAATTTCATACTTTTAATGATATACTTTTGTGAAAAAGAAAGAGTAAAATGATAGACTTTTGCAATATTTTTAAAGAGTCGCTTCTGTTGTATTAAATTGATTAGGAATGTGGTTTTGCATTGGGATCAAATCAAAGATGGCAATTGAAATGAACAAAGTTTTGGTGATTGGAATTGGGGTTTTGGAGTTTACTACTCCATTGTGAAGAAGGTGATGCGGTAGAATATATGGTGGGGGTGAGAAGGGATGGAGCCCTCGTGCTGACTTATCTCATTGGACTCAGGGCAAGAAGTTCAGGGCTGGAGATGTTCTGGGTAACAAGACTTGTTTTCAATTTGTGTTCATGCATCCTCAAGTTTATTAGTTGCTTTTACTCAATTTCTTATGTTTGTTGTTTTTGGAACAGTTTTCAAATATACTGATCCTAATCTCTACGTAGTTGTTATATCGAACGAAGACAGCTTTTGATGCTCAAAAAAAATCTCTACGTAGTTTTCAAGCTAAAATCTCTACGTAGTTTTCAAATATTCCGATCCTAATCTCTACATAGTTGCTAAATCAAACGAAGACAACTTTTGATGCTCAAAAAAAATCTCTACGTAGTTTTCAAGCTAAAATCTCTACGTAGTTTTCAAATATTCCGATCCTAATCTCTATGTAGTTGATAAAAAAGTTTTTTTTTTAGCTTGTATCTATACCCAAATTTTATTCCTTCCTACTGAACAATCTTTTGATGCTCAAGAAAAGTTAGTGCTTTAATATTTCTCTTTTTATCTAACCACTCTTCTAGAACTACTCATCACATATCAAATTAAGTTTTTACCTTCTATTATTCCTTGCACAAGAAATCCCAACCAAACTAGGGGCGTAGTGTATTGAGATTTATATTGACTTTTGTTTGAGTTTTATATGGACTTTTGTTTTCAATTTCTAAAGTGATTGACTTTTACGAATATGATTTTTTACATAAGGGAGACTTTGGTTCCATTACTTGGTTGATCAAAATCTAAGATTGAATCATATTATTTTGAATACTTTACTTGAGGAACAAAATATTATATTTCAGTATTAGTTAAGAAAATTAATAATTCCTCTCTAAAAGCATGCAAAGATTAATACCAAAGGGGCTTTTAATTTTTCGCTCAATTTTAAGTTGTGTGAAATCTGATTAGATTTTTTTAGGAAAAATTGCACATAGAGTATGCTTTTAATACTTAATTTTATATTGAGATAACACTTTTTAACATTTCAAGGAGAAACAAAAAACAATAAATGTGAAAGATAACATCATTTGGTTTTTTTTCTCTGGAGTTTAACTTACCAAAATACTTTTTATTTTTGGTATCTTTTTACACTTCTCTCTCCAACATTGAAGTTGTTCATGCCACCTAGGCGCCTTGTTTCTCGAGGTTCAAACTTCAAAGAGATGATGCAGTATGTAGAGGTTGGGCATCTACACCTTTTTGCCGCAAGAGAGAGCTTCCCATCATTAGGTGAGGTTGACTAGTACGAAAGCTAAAACAATTATATTTACACTTAGGAATGAGACTTTAGAAAACCCAATTCAAATTTATTTGTTTCAGGTACATCAAATATGCCCTCTAGCTTTTTAAAAGGATAAGGAAAATTGATCCAATTGAACAAAAGACCAAATAACAAAACAAGCATCAATCTTATATCCTTATACATTTGGACATAGCTCAATCAACTTTCAAAGGATAGAACACATGATCGAGCCTGCACAAGAGAAATTAAATTAATACACAATGACTAATTTAATTTGAAGGAGGATGTTACTAAACTTTGAAATTAATTTGATTGATAAAAAAAGTAAATTCTTTGGAACTTACAAGTACAGAGTAAGGATCAATCTAACCCAACTCAACACAAATTAAGCTTCCCCATTTACTAATTCTTCTAAAACTATACAAGCTGATTCTATTAAAAAAATATATATATATATATATATATAACTGATTCAATTTCGTGCTCTATGATGCTCTTGATTCTTCCGTAACCTTCACCTCCCTTGCATGAGTAAGAAAGTTGCATATTTTTTTTTAAAGTATTAAAGTCAATTAAGTTACATATTTTTTTTTAAAGTAAAAAAGTATACAGAACTGATTTTACATGTATTGGAAATTGATTCTACAGAAATGGTCGAAGACAGTTTGAACTGGTTTTGCAACAATGGTCAAAGACGGGTTAAATTGATTATGCAAATATGATCGAAGATGGGTTGAACTGATTTTGCAAAAATGGTCGAGGACAGGTTGAACTGATTCTACAAAAATGGTCGAAGATGGGTTGAACTGATTTTGCAAATAATCAATGATGGGTTGAACTAATTTTGCAAAAATGGTTAAAGACAGATTGAACTGATTCTGCAAAAATGGTCGAGGATGGGTTGAACTGATTCTGCAAAAATGGTTCAATACTAATTGAACTGATTATAGTAATAAATGAACTAAACTTATACTGCATATAGTTTCAAAACTTGTTCTGCATCAATAGTCAAGGATTGGTTAAGTTTATGGCACATATTAATTTTGTTGGAGTTGTGAAGGCTAAGTTCTATTAAAAGCCTAAAATCTTAGGGGTATGGTTAGCATTTTAAAATATTCTTTTCATGTTTTTGGGCAAGGCTTTAATTGTTTTTATACTTTTGTCTCTCCTTGACATGTTTAAAAACTAGTGGAGTTCCTTGAAATATAGTAAAAATTGTTCTATATATAAAGCTTCCATTTTTTGTGACAACCTATCCCTAGTTCTATGATTTTATAAATTTGAAAAGTGTGAATTGACAAAAATGCTCTAGAGACAAGGATTTTGACTTTTGCTGACTATTGTTGAGAGAGAGACATATGACTCATTCTTCTACCGTATTCTCAAAGTACTATTCTCAAAGTACTCGACGGTACGAATACGTAGACGCAAGCAGAATCTAATTTGGAGTTAGGATGACGAATTTACGGAATTACGAAGTCAAATGACATTTTTGTCATTTCATAATCCTAAATAATTGGCCTAAGTTATTTTATTACTTTTCCTTTCAGATTTTTATGAGTGGGACCCACGTCCACCATTCACCCTCTTCCACATGTTCCTTTTCTCCCTCGGAAGACTCTCTCGAACACTCTCTCGTTACCATCTTTCTCTCGGCTGTCTTTTCCGCCCATTTCTTTTTGTCATTTTCATTTTCTCCCCCCCTCCGAGCATCCACCACCACAACTACCATCACCCTCGCCAGCTCCAACGACGGCGACGTGTTCTTCACTCCTCCTCATGTCGGCTTCAACTTCCTCTATGTACTCACAGCGCATAGAACTGAGCTGAGACCATCCATCAACTTCTCCAACAAGTTTGGCCTCGACAATGGCAGGGTGAGCTTCAAGTGAATAGGGTTGTTTTAATTGCTAGTAATATTTTATGACTGAATTAGGTTGTTTTCAAGTAAAAAACCGAGAGTTTTAAGCCTACTTGGGTTTGTTCTTTGTTTTCCCAGATTCCAGCGAGAGATCCGGCGGCTTCGAGCTGTTTTTCGACTCGTTCTGGCCACATCAGGACCCTATGTTGGTATATTTCTCTTCCTCTCCTTTAGAGCTTCAAATTGGTATATTAGATTGCTGGTTTTAGTTGAGTTTTGAGCTCGAACAGAGCTCGGGAAGTTTCCCGGCCA
The DNA here is from genome assembly GCF_019419815.1 of Pyrus x bretschneideri. Lineage (NCBI taxonomy): Eukaryota > Viridiplantae > Streptophyta > Magnoliopsida > Rosales > Rosaceae > Pyrus > Pyrus x bretschneideri. Next base: position 6,266,325 of record NW_025999501.1, read on the forward strand.
AAGACCAGTGTCCTTCTTCGCTCAGTCTGGCAAGTCAACCCGATCCGGTTCAAAAAAAAAAAAGGGGGGGGCCTAAGCCGAAACCCAGCCCAAACCTTTGCGCCACTAATTCGGCTTAGCCCAATTCCAAATTGGGCCTGAAATATTTAACAATATTCTTGGAATATTCTAGGGAATATTTCCTGTGTTGACTTTTTCGGAATTTTCTCGGAAACTCTCCTAGGCTAATTTCGACGTCTCGAGTCCGTTTTGGACATCCATTTAGTGAACTTATAAAGTTTTAACGTAGTTGACCACCAGAGCGTCTCAATTGACTGTTGACTTTTTATAAAATTTGTTAGGGACCCTCCTTAGCGAATTTCGGCGCTCTGGTTCCGAATCCGCACTCTATTTTCTCAATTTTAATTGTCTTAGTAGAGTTTTACTAATGGGTCCTAATATTATGCTTAGGTGCGATTATTATCTGTGACTCTAGCTTTCTTAGTTCGAACGGCTACGACCTCACAAATATCTGTGAGTGGGTATTTTCTTTAATATAGTATATATATTTGACTGTTAGTTTCCAATTATACATTTGAAAAAGAATTTTCTACGTATGCCTAGATTAGACTAACGTTTATAAAAATTAGTGAAATAACGGAAAATAACGAAATTATCATAAATTCTACAGGATGCACAGGTATGCGTACTTTTTAGGGTTTTGATTATGACCCTGATTAATATTTCATTTATTACTAGTACGACGATGTGAATTATCAAATCACTATGGCATGACTATATTTATGTTATCTGCTCATCGTTTGCTACATTGGTGTTGGTACTCGCCCAGGTCAGGGCCAATCTTTCACGTGTATGTGCACATCGCACCGTATGCTCACTTTGGATCCATTGCAGGTGTCAGTCATGTCCTAGATTGCTATAGGCAATTAGGACTCGTATGTGCTGCGCATAACACCAGTTTTTATGTGATTGTAGTACTAGAGCATATATCATTGTTACACCCAGTCATATTCATGTCAGAATACCTCTGTATAAACTCGTATATCAGCATGTGTCGATGAGCACTCGATATGATATGTTTGCTTATGCGAGATTATACGATTACTGACGTCATGCACTTATTTATGAATTATTATGCCATATTGAATTCTTGAGATTTTGCAAGCTATGGTAAGTATTTTCTTACTATACGTAGTATGTATATTTTGGAAACTATACTTGTTTTAGGCCGATGAGTTATAATGTTTTTAGAAAGGTTTTATTAAAACTTTATTTTCAGGCTCACTCACCCTTGTTTTTTGCCCCTCCAGGTTCTAGTGGCTAAGATTTTGTGTCGACGAGGATTCTTGGCAAATCTTGGTATTGGAGATTACCTTCGATGGTATAATTCTCATCTTACTCAAGTTCATTACTTATGCTCTGACATCACGTGTGAAATGAGTTCATTCCCTCTCCCTAGTACACTCTTATATTTAGGTATCTTTAGGTTTAAATTTATTTACATTTTCCACATTACTACGCTTTATAGCTTCGTCACTTTCGGGTATCGGCCAACACAGCTCGGTTCGAAGTCCAAGTGGACATTCTGGGTCAAGGTGTGTTATTTTTTTATAGTATAAAATAAAATATATATATTTATTTTTAAATATGGTACGTTTTAAATTAAAAAGGGTATGCTTTAAATTAAAAAAAGGGTAAATTTTTATTACAAAATATACGTATTTAATTGATAAAATAAGTGAACAGATTTTACATTAAAAAAATGATATATTTTACATAAAAAGGTGATTCATTATTTTATGAAAAATGGGTACAATATAGGTATATGAATGGGACCAATGGATACATTATAAATTATTGGTACAAAAAAAATTATGTATGAGTACAAATAAAAGTTTAAAATATGGGCACAAAAGAAATTAAATATGTGGGTACAAGTTAAAATTAAAAACGAAATTGGTACAGATTAAAAAATTGTTACAAATTAAAATGGGTACAATTAAAAACAAAAATATATGTACACAATTTAGCCATAAATACAAATATATCAAATGTTCTAACAATAAATGGATATACATGAAATGTAAAATATAAAATATACTGACATATAAATCTTTTATTATTGGAATAATTGTGTGGATAAAAGTCAAAGCACCTTAATAAAAAATGGAAAATGAATAAGGTTTCAATCAATAAAATAGAAAACTGAGGGATGAAAACCTAATTTTTTCCTACTATAAACTCTATAAAATACCATAAACTTTAATGATAAACTTTTGTGGAAAACAAAAGAGTTTTTTTTGTTTTTGTTTTTTTTTTTTGAGCAAACGATATTATCTACACTAAAGGATGGGTGAGTGGACTGAGCTTCATAATGGTCTAACAATAATTTGGTTCAAATTTGCTTTTGGCAATAATCAAACATAAGACCTCTCACTTACAAGTGAATATGAATATTACTATACTGTAGTACTAAGTGGCATGGAAAAAAAAAGAGTTGAACTTATAATGATATACTTTTATGGAAAAGAAACGAGTTAAATGATAGCCTTTTTGTAGAATTCTAGAGAGTTCAATGCTAGAATGTTTTTGTTTCCTCCACACAGTTTTTTGTGCTCACGAATTTTAGCAGTGTGACTTTTTCCTCAAGTCACCTATGAATCTTGAAATTAAAAGAATGCCCCGATGATAGAGCACACGTGGTACACACTACGTTCAACACAAATTCTCCATTTTAGGAATTTGAACCATATTATTACTAGCCCATTGTGAGGCTTAGCCCACTCTCCCATCACTTAGCGTAGATAATATCGTTTGTTAAGAAAAAAAAAAAACCTCATTTTGGGCGGTTAATTGTCAAAAGAAATTGATTTCGATAATCCCTTCTCTTCTTGAGCTTTGTTAATATTGGAAACTTTTAGGCCCACAAAATGGTGCAAGGCTGGTAAGAAGCCATGAAAAGCCCAAGGTAAAGTCAAAGTCCAAGGTCTAAGAGATTTAGAAGATAATACTTTCATGCACTAAAAAGCGACCATTGACTAGCTCAGCCCAACTAGATTATGTAAAGTGCTTTCCAACCGGCAGAGGAAAGTGGCAAACCTAATAACTTTATAGCGCAATGCTTCAGGAGCAAGTCTACTCAGACGTCAATCAAGCCCGTGGGCAACTCCTAATCAGAATCAGAGGCCTATGATGGGACACAAAAGTGGTTGGGTGTTGCTCAGAAAGGCAGGGTTGGATAACTAAGACCAAGCAAGCTGCTCGACCGCATCACTCTGAAAATGGGTGCCAACTCGACTGAGCATCTGTCATTTCACTGCTGAATATCCCTTCAATAGGTGAAAATGTGTCAATATGCTAGTCTACATAGGTGGCACATTAAATACCAAATTGGGAAAACCCAAGGCTTGGAGGTCCACTAAGAGCCTATATAAAGGGGGTAAGAAGCTCTTGCAAAGGGGTCGAATGACTGAGAAAAGAGAGAGCCCATGTAATTTGCTGAGCGCTATTTGTAGTCTTGAAATCCATATAATTCGAGCAACATAATGTTTATTTGATATGGATAATTAGATAAGATGATCCAAATACAATCCGAATAATTCAATCATAAATGAATTTGAATACGAATTAAGACTAATTTGTTTCGAACTCAATATATTTTTTTTTAACAAACGATATTATTTAGGCTTACAAATGAGAAAATCTTAAGTTCGCTTATCCTCAAATACGAATTCAAACTCAATTATGTTTACAAGTTTATTTGTACACACCTCCAAAATGGATCTTGCAATTTTTACAAATTAAAAAAATATCAGTGTCTTAATCAAGAATTGTATTGTGAAAATTAAAATACAAATTCTCACCTCTACTACGTAAACCAACCAAATCAAAGCCCGAAAAGAAAATTCTTTCCATTTTTTCTCATCACCGCCCACCGAATCCAAAAACCCTGACCCTTTCCATTTCCAATGGCTCCCAAATCCCCAACCCTAATTTGATTTCCTCGCTCCTCCGTGTTCTCCCTCCTTTCTCACTTTCCGATGGAGAACTACTCCAACCACTCCTACCCGGACTCCCGCGACTCCTCCCCTCGCTCCCGCGAAATCGACTGCGACACCCCCTCATGGGACGACCAACCCCCCTCCGCCACCTCCACCTACAAAGTCAAGTTCATGTGCAGCTACGGCGGCAAAATCCAGCCCCGCCCCCACGACCACCAGCTCACCTACGTCGGCGGTGACACCAAAATCCTCACAGTCGATCGCAATATCAAGCTCTCCGCTTTCATCTCCAAGCTCTCCTCCCTCTGCGACACCTCTAACGATGCCGTTTGTTTCAAGTACCAGCTCCCCGGCGAAGATCTCGACGCTCTCATCTCCGTCACCAACGACGAGGACCTCGACCACATGATGGTCGAGTACGACCGGCTGTACCGCGCTTCAGCTAAGCCCGCCAGGCTCCGACTCTTTCTCTTCCCTCTTGACAGCAACACTTCCGCTAGCTTCGGCTCCAGCGAGACCAAGTCCGAGCGCCAGTGGTTCGTCGACGCTTTGAATTCGGTTCAGATCGGGTCTCCCGATGGATCCTCTCCGACGGCTCCGGTCACGGCCTCGCCGACAAACCCCGATTTCCTGTTCGGATTCGATAAGGGATACACGGCTGTGCCGGTTGGGAAATTTCCCGACTCGGTCACTCCGCCGACGGTTCCCGATTTGCTTGTGAAAAGCACTCTGGTTGGATCTGGGGATCGCCACACCGGAGAACCGGTGATGTCTCAGGCGGAGATTCAGAGGCAGATCCAGGAGTTGCAGAGGATGCAAATCGTTGCTGGTCACGAGCCGACCACCATCTATCACCGGAAAAGCGACGAAATGGGAAACCTTAGGGGTTACACCGGCGATTATTACACACAAAAACTTCCAGAGAACATTCAACCGGCGCAAGGGTCGTCTCCAGTGGGAATGCCACAACCTGTGCCATTTCCAACTGCGTATATGCCAGAGGGGCACATGAACACTGGGGGTTATCCGGTGACGACTGCCCCAGCTGGACCGGAGCAGCCCGTTTATTTCATTTCTACTCCGACCGGTGTATACCAGGCTCCCGCCCCTAGACCGGCGACCGGTCCAGTTGGTCAGGCATACTATGGAGTACCGCAGAGGATGGCACCAGAGGTGTACCGGGACGCTCAGGTGTACAATACTGCCGTGGCAGCACAGCAAGCACAACAAGCTCAGCAGGCACAACAAATTCAGCAGGCTGCAGCTTATGGTGAAGGGTTTGCACAGGTTGGGTATGATGCCGTCGGCAGGCAGGTATACTACACTGCAGCAGGAGGTGTCGTTTCTTCATATCAGACGGTTGCTCCAGTGCCCGTAGATGGGAGACAAGCTGCTGCTGGTGTATTGAATCAAATTCAAGATGGTAAGGTTGTTGTTTCCATGGCACCCCAAGCGTCTGCTATGTGACAAATATAAATAATAAAATTCATATATAATGTGTTTGTTCTTTTGTTTTCTAATGGTTCTATAGTTTAAATAAGAAGAAATAAGAATTTAATTGTATGGGTTTGTGGTGGATGCTTCTCTGGTTTTGAAATCCGAAACCTTTATTGTTGTTCGAATGGTATGACAATTAACATTGTTTCTTGTGTATATGAGGAATTGTTTTAGCGCAAAGTTTGGGTCTCTTTGGATTTTAGTTGTTCTTGAATCGAAAGTAGTGAAACACTGAAAATACTTGATACAGATATTGGGATTGAGCCTTTTGCATGAAATGTAGCTGCTTTAGTTACCCAGAAACGTGACAAGAGCCTCGATAAAGATTGTAGCAGCGTTTTCTCCTGATATGTTAGCCGCTTACATTACCTGAAAAGTTGATTAGTATATCGATATAACTGTCATTCAGAACGTAGCTAGTTTTGGCATCTGTTCATAATTGATCTGCAGTTTTGGTGTAACTTCTGTGTTTGCTCCCTTTTCTATATTGCTCTTAAATTGGTAGTAGAAGAATACAAACACATGAATGTTGTTATTGAGCTTTTTGAGTACCATGCTGCTACTTTGGGGACAAAGAATGGTGACAAGAACAAGGAGGAGATGGTGGAAATATTTTAGATGTTAAAGTGAGTAGTCGTAGTTCGAACAAGGAGGAGATGGTGGAAATATGCGTAGACCATGTGGCGGGATCTGCGTCAAAATATTTTTTGACCTCAAACGAGATATCGCTTGATAGTTTGTTTATATTAACTTAATGTAAGGTCTAGTCTACTTTATATTGTAATAAAATGCAGCAATGTGTGCTATGATGTATTAACTTAATACAAATGAAGTAATTGTTGATTATTCTTGTCCAGCCTGGTTATCATGTGTATCCGAGGAATTTTTTTAGTGTATTTATTTCGTCTGTTTTCGGTTTGTTGGTCTTGAGTTGAGGATTGAGATCCAATCTCTGTGCCCGGAGCACGCGGAGGAGATCCGAACTGTTCAAGAGAGAAAGATATATAAGTCTGAAGTTTTTAGATTTTTGTGAAGTGGGCCAGTGGATCTCGCTCACTTCATGGATTAACTACAATAATGTGTGGATCATGGCAAGTTGGATAAGAGTGCGGCGTGGGTTTGGTGGATTCTGTCTGCATTGTATTTTATATGCAATCTTAGTGTTAATTATTGGTGTTTAGCTTTTTTAATGTTGGTCTTTGAATTGGAAGTAGTGTAGTAAAAGCTTAAAAACACATGAATGGTGTGATTTAGCCTTTCGAGTGAAACAAGTTGCTGATTTGGCTACTAAGAATGGTGACAAAATACAAGGATTAAGGATAATAGCATTGTTGTTAAGTTTAATATTTGTAGCTCGATTATAATTTGCGTTGCGCGGTGGTGGTTTCGGGGATATTCTTGCAAGCACATGAGTATATCTCATGTGAGTATAGCACTCATCACGTGACCAGCCAAGTTGTTGCCACTGTGGTGGATGTAAATAATTTATTTTGGGCCTTTACGTTGCAAATTGCAATCAAAAGGAACTGCAACTTAACGTTATAATAAAGAGTTTAAATAATTGCTCTTTTCCAGCCTGGTTTTTGCACTATTGATTTTGTCTGCCATTGTTTTGTTATCCAAGTGGACAATTATTATATTCATCATCATTATTATTATTCTAGAGGTGAGACTAGATTCTTTAATATGAGAAAGAATGATTTATATGATACGGATATATTGATGTTGTATTACGTTTTAATAAAATAAAGATATGTGTAAGTTTTTTATTTACATTTTCTTATTTCATTGAGTAAGACAAGCGCGGAGATATGTGGAGCTTTGATTTGTCTATAGCACAGCCCAAAATTTGATAAAAATGATATAACATAAGGTCATTTGATTGTTTTGACTACATAAATATATTAATTTGAAAATTTAACCCACCAAACTAAGAGCATCTCTAATCACTAATGCTCGTCTTAGTGGTGGAAATGAATTATGTCTTTGCATTATGTTGGATTTGAATTCCGTTAGCTTCCTAATCTAATATCTAATCTAACCACTAATGCTATCATCTTATAAAAAAAAGGAGCATCTCTAACATCCTAGTTAAATGAGATCTTTTGGCTACTTTAACAAAAAAGTGCAGAAAAATCAAGCTCCAAAGCTAAATGACTAGCTATCTTAACTTTGGGAAACACTAACTAGCTAAATTTAGTTAGGAGGAAAGAGTTAAATTTTTTATCAACATCAAAAATTAGAAAATTATATTGTTTGTGGGCTTCAAGAGAAGAAAAAAAGGCTTGGATTTTTTTTTTTTTTAACAAACAGTATTATCTACACTAAAGGAGAGGGACTAGTCTTACCCTCACAATAGGTTAGCAACAAGGTGGTTCAACTTTGCCTCTAGCGAGAATCTAACATAAAACCTCTCATTTATAAGTGAAAAAAATATCACTAGACCATAATACTAAGTGCCAAAAAGGCTTGGGTTGTTAAGTTTAGGAAAAAATAACTATCAATATTTTAGCGTAAGCTAAAATTAACATTTGACGGGCCACTTAGTACTACGGTCTAGTAATATTTCTTCATTTGTAAATGAGAGGTCTTTGGTTCGATTCTCACCAAAGGAGAATTTAAACCATATTATTATGGCTAGCTCACCCCCTAGTGTAGATAATATAATTTGTTGTAACAAAATATTAACATTTGATCGGACGTTACGAAGTGTGATGTAAGTTGGTCTCCTCTAATCCTCGGTGAGCGTCTGCATCCAAAAGTTGGTCAACAAAGATGGGATGGAAGAATATAAGAAAGGGAAATGAAATGATGAAGAATTTGGCTTTGATTTTAATTTTTTCCCTTTATTCTCCCTTTTGTTTTGGCTAGTGATTTCTAAGTATCCCTTTTCAATTTTTGCACACCATTCTTAGTTTTGGTTCGAGAAAGAAGTTTGTGGATGCGCTGCTTGGTTAACAAACATCGAGTTAGGAGTTGGGACAACATGGATACAACACTATTGAAGTGAATTTGGAAGAATTTTGGTTTTCTATGTTCATATTACAAAATTGAGACTCCACCAAGGCCCTTCAGCGATTCGACGCGCCCCATAAGCTTGAGTTTCTTTTGATTTGTTGAATTCAATTGCTAAAAATAAGAGAGGTGCGTGCCACGTGGGATGAGAAAATTGGTGTCCACAAATTATTACACTTTGTTTTCTTAGCATTAGGATCAAATAATCAAAGAAGAATTGAGGGACATAAACAAAGGGACGATAGACACTGTAGGTGGGAGGCATCAAACCTATGACTTCACGTGCACGAGTAAATACCTTTAACTACTTGAGTTACAACGTTTTAATTCCAATACTCAGATGCTAGAAAAGGAAGTTGTTAAACTGTGGAAATGCATTCGGTTCGGTTACAGGAAGCGCAGTCTTGATCATCAAAGTTGAAAAAGCCCGACTGCAACCTGACATTGAGAGCAAGAAACTGGAATTAACAATGCGCCTTCAGGTAGGGGGCCAATGGTTCCGATTCAACGGAAGCTATGTGAAAATGGCGGAAGCTTGGAGTACAAGAAACAGAACACAATGAGTAAAAGTCTCGGGGAAGAAATCGTTTATTGAAAGCTTGTTATTTTCTGGTACATTGCATTACAGAAACTAGATTCAAGAGTGAAAATACAAACAACATTATTTTTGCTAAAGACTGACGCAAGTGTAGGAGGAGGTCTGCATGTCTGATTTATTTTGGATATAGGTGTTCCGATTTATATCCCCAACCGGGCACTCCTGCAGCAGCTGCCACAACCACCAACACAATGTCCTCCACCCCGCCACCGCATCCACCACATCCACCACCGCATCCACCACAAGCACTACTTTTTTTTCCATATCTTCACCACCACACATGCTACCACATCTACCACTGCATCCACAACTGCCACTATCTGCCTATCTTCACTACCATAGCTGCCGTCACACCCACCAATTGAGCTGTATTTTTCCAGGGCCTCATGTCCATTGGCTTTTCCATCCACCTCCTCCAGTAGCACACCATGACCCGATTTCTCCGAGGCACTGAATTGGTTGGCTATTTTCCTTTCTCATTGAACTGAAGTAGATCTTCCTTCAGATCATTCTCCATCGATTCCTTTTGCCTCTCTACATTGGTACTGAAACCGCCATACCCTCGTTTGCCAATTTATCAGCATATATATATATATATATATATATATATATATATAAAAAGATTCATTACCTCTAGGAATCTGGATTTCAAATCGAGCATAGCTACCGCTTTCCCATAGGGATGTTCTGCACAGAACTCGTTAACTGTCATAAAGTTCAGTTCATTTTTCTGCTTAGAGCAGTGCTTAGTTTCATATTCTAGTTTTTTGCCTGGAAGTGAAAGTACCTGCACCACCAACATGCACGAGTTAGTAATTAATGTATATGAATTTCAATAACGGTTCACTAAATTCATTTTACTATCAAAGATAACGCAGATACTCACCTTTTGGTTTACTTCCTTTCCGGGGAGACGATTCATTCTTGTTTCTGCATCCTTTGGATGCTCATCCACAAAACATGTCCAGCTTTTAAAATTTTGTATCCTTCCAGGGAGTAAAAAAAGCAAGACTTTGAGAACGGACCGTCTGAACCATGTCAGTGCATATGGTAATGGAATCGGAGTAGTTGAAGTGAGAGCAATGCGTATGGTGACAGGCTTTGAACCCGGAACTGCAGACGTGGGAGTCAACTCAAACCATTTGAGGAGGTCCTCTAAACTGAATGTTGAAGTTCCCAACAGTATAGGAGTCTTTGACATTGACAGAATCGAAGGGGAATACGACATAAGGAAGCACACAGCCAAGGCTTAAGGAAGCACACAGCCAAGGCGTTTAAATTACAACCAACCAATCTCCAGAGGCACTTGAATACGGACTTTGCCACCCTCCTCGATCGACATCACTTCCAGCGAAAAAAGGCTCACCAAATAAACAAATACGATGTATGAAATTAACAAATTCATTTAGCTACCAAAGAATACAGAACCCCTATCCGAAGAAAATACCAATGCAATTCATCTGAATTCATGCAGATTTAAAGAGAATATTAATTTGAATAATTATTGTGCATATATATAGACACACACACACTATGTATGAAGATCATATGCATCACACAACAACAAAATCAAAAGAAAATGGTTGGAGCTTCTTGGCCTCATTACCCATCTTGCGTCAGCGAAGGCTGTACAAATGCTGCATGTTGTGGTCAAGGTTTCTTATTTCTCTATCTCCACTACTTCTATATTTTATTTATTTATTTATTTTTAATATATATCAAATACACACCTACAAATTTGAATGTCGATAATTTTTACTATTTTCAGAATTCAAATATGTTTGGCCGGAACTAGTTGGAAATCCTGCGTCGGAGGCTGCAGCCATAATCGAGAAGAGCAACCCATCAGTTACAGTTCTCATCTTAAAGCCTGGATTGATTAGATTGGACAATTTTTGTTGCAACCGTGTGTATGTTTTCAGTGATCAAAAGGGCAGAGTCTCGGCGGTACCTACAGTCGGGTAGATACTAGAGAATGATCCAGTGAAGCAGCCTTCACCAATAATATGTCAATCATCTTAATGTATTCATAATAATTGTGGAAAATTCTACTGCATCCACTGACGTTTACTTATTTTCAAGCTTTCTTTCAAGATGGGACTTATGATGTACTTTGTCTCATGTTCTTCGTTATTTTGAATAAAAGGATTAGAATTCCAAAAGATTATGGATATGATTTCTTAGCCTTCCTAACTGAGGCAGGGCCATAAACATTTGAAAGGCCATCCAGGTGAGAGTGTTTCCCCAGGCAACGGGGCGAGGGACTAGTCGCTCACTATTCATAGCATAAATAGTAACTGTCTTAATGCATCTTCATCCGTTTAAGAGTTGCCTAGACATTACTATTCATGAAATATTATTTAAAAAAAAATCATAATTAAGGGAAATACAACCTTAAGCGTTGTTTAAATAGTCTTAAATTGGGATTGCTTTGGATCGGATGGACTCAACTACAATGTACGTCATGATGATGACGGGTTTGTTCTGCATTGTTTGATTAACAATTAGACGGTGTTCAGATTTGGATGAGTTGATTTAAGAAAGTCCACGGAAGGTAAATTTGAAACTTCAGATAGGAACATTAGCAATTTTTCGTTTACAACATGGTACAAGTTTCTGGATGTCTTTGAATGCTGCAGGAACAGATGTGCCTCTTAGTGCAACGACATGGATTGTCTCAAGCGCGTGATGGTCCTGTTACTGGGATGTCTTTGAATGCTGTAGGGAATACAATGATTTCAATTTGCTCTTCATAATTACGCAAGCTCTTATTTGTCCTTTGGATCTGAACTGGTTCTATATTTGAGTGATTAAACTTTTACGAACAAACATGTGATCGATCTTTTCTTGGCTCCGACGGAATATTTACCGCCATGGATTCTTTCATTGTACTGCCAATGAGTTTCTGTGCTTTTTCATACTTTCAATTCATGTTAAAAACCAACTTCAGTCTATACATTTATCATTATAACGAATTTGCTCAGGAATTAACTCAATAACAAGAAGAAATCAAAGAAACATCTTATATATAAACTAAGAAAGAAATTACAATCTCTCGTGATCAAAACTGCGCTTCTCCTCTCCTGATCATTGAACACAATTGCCCAACCACAAACAATCGTTCCAACAATTCATCCCATCCAACGGCAAAGGCACTTGAGTTTCGTCAATTCGAGGGCAGCTCCTCTTGCAACCATGCAGATTCACAAGTCTAATGGTGCAAACAAATCGTCGAGGTCAAAAAATATTTCTTCGCCGTTCTCAAAAAGAAAGTCTTCATCTTTCAAAAGTTGCTCACCACCTTCGCTGACCAAGCTTATCGGCACATAATCATGATCAGAAAAATTTGCGGGCATCGTACTACCGTCAATGTTGCTTATGCACTGCTGATCATCATTAGTAGCGTAACTAATCATCTTATAATTGCTTTCATCGATGGTATGGGCGATCACACTAGTAGTATTTTGTGATCCCACTTCGTTTCTTGCCTTTGTTTTCGCCGGCTTCTTGTTCGCTTCTTTTCTTGCTCTCTTTTTCACCGGCTTCTCCTTGACTTCTTTTCTTGCTCTCTTTTTTGCACGCTCCTCGTTCACATGTTGGGTTGCATTCGAACAACTCTTCTTGTTTCTACTCCTAGAACTCTTTTTAAGTCGGCAGAGAACCACCTTTCCAATTTCGTGATCGGAGTCATCAGTGCCACCAACTACACTAGGAAGCATACTGTACTCTTCCAGGAGCCAGTCACCGTCGTGCTCACACCCTTCCTTCTCATACCGCAAATTCCTCTTTTTCCCAATAGGTTTTTCATTCTGAAAATCCCTAACCGGCTTTGAATTGGATTCGCTCCACGTTCCTCCGGCGTCAATTTCACGTTTGATGCGGGCCTCACTTCTATTCTTGAGTTGGCAGAAGAAGAACAAATCTTGACCGTCAAGGCACGGTCCGCCAAAGTTCTCCCAAACCACCCAGGGTGGAGTCTTGCCGAAGAGGTCGAACTCATAGACAAGCTTAAAATTGTTGCAGTACGCCATTAACGACTCTCTGTGGAGGACTCTGTGATAAAGGAAGAAACTGATCAAATCCTGATCGGTCGGATGAAACCGAAAACCCAGCGGCATACCGTTAGAACCCAGTAGCGGATTTTCATAGAAACCCAGCGGCACAATACCACCATAACCCTCCTCCTCCATTGTTAAGACGTCGTTAGGTTTTCTGTTCATGGTCGAGTTAGGGTTTCTCTCTGTTACTTATGTAGAATTGACGTGGAAGAAATTAGGGTTTGATGAGGACAAGGACCTTCTTTGTTTTGTTGCGAAATCGATTGAGATCTTTCCTTACAGGAGTAGGTGATTATATACTTTTTCTTCCCAAGCCTCTGCCGTTGGATCTAATGTCATCCAACGGCTGGGCGGGTTTCACATAAGTAGCCGTTGGGTGAGCAAAAGGGATTATCCTACAGTGGATAGGAAAAGTATATCTATATTTCTCCCGCGTTGTTGTTCGCAAGCGCCGCCTCTCTCCCGCCACTGGAAGTCGGAAACCGGGTCGGATAATAAAATCAGGCGGGGGAATTACACAAACTCACTCTCTCTCTCTCTCTCTCTCTCAGGAATGCTAGTGCACTGCAGTCTGCCGAAATGGTAATGATTATCAGTTTTTGCTACCGAAGAATTTATGAAATTAACAAATTCATTTATCTACCGAAGAATACAGTACCCCTTTTCCAAGAAAATGCCAATGCAATTCATCTGAATTAATGCAAATTTAAAGAGAATATTTGAATGATTATTCTGCATATACACACACACACACACTCAGCATGTATGAAGGTCATATCCATCAAACCAGAACAAAATCAAAAGAAAATGGTTGGAGCTTCTTGGCCTCATTACCCGCCTTGCGCGAGCGAAAAAAAAGTAGACAAAAATGGCCATGATTTTCTTTTTAATCTTTTCATTTCCATCACTGTGGTAAAGAGTCACTTGCACAAATAATGTTTTGTTAATAGAGCATTTTGATCTAGATGCTTTATTTTTTTTAATTTCTTGGACCAAACAACTTAGACATTTAAAGATTTGAACAAACCACTTTCAACAATTTAAATTAATTTTGGCAAATAATTTTTTTAATTTACTAATTAAATAAACAAAAAAAAAGACAACACACTCCTAAAATCTTGTAAAAGAAAATTTTGTTAATTTATGTCCCATTAATTCAATATATTTCAGAAAAAAAAAAACCAATAAAATTTCTGTAAAAACAAAAAAGCATTTTAATGTGATATTTTAAACGTACAAATGTATTGCATTATTCCAAATGATATTACATACACGGTGTGAGTATATATATATGCATGCACATATATATTAAACGTAACGTAAGAAGAAATGTACCACAAATAATTTGCTATATTTTTGGTATGTTATGTAATCAAAATTTTGGTACATTATGTAATTTTAGTTTAGATACGTACCAAGCTACTCGTATGTTGTATTATCATATAATTTGGTATGTAAAAAGCTAACGACACGTTATGTGTAACCCTAAACAAAATTTATGTTAAAACTTTATACAATTTATATATTACATAAATTCTTAATAAGAAGCTTTACCTCTAGAGATAAAAACACAAAATACATTTCATAGAACTTCAATAGTTTTAAATCATATCAAGGAGACGGAAAAACTCAAACCCCAATTATTTATTGACATGATGACTCATATTTGTTTTAAGAAGGAAAAAAAGGAAAAGGAGATTATTTTCCATGAAATGGATGTAGGTCATGTTTCCGAAAAAAAATTAAACTCTTCGATTCTCGTCAAATGCAAAGGTAAACTACATTATTAAGGCAAACCATTGTAAGGATTAACTCACTCCCCCACCTTCTTATTGTAGATACTATTGTTGTTAAAAAAAAAAAAAAAAAAAAAAACTCTAAATTTTTTAAAATGTACATAAAATATTTAATTGGAAAATAAGAAAAACACATAAATAAAGGTAAAGTAGTTTGATCAAAACATAATGAAAGTATTATTACATTATCATATATTCAGACGCCCACGTATGACTTTTATCTAGTGTTTAATTTATAAAATGTTGAATCTGAGCAATTGAATTTAATTATTTTTCAATTTAAACGTAATATCGATAAGAAAATGTAAATGAAAAAAGAAAAACTTACATCATGTAATTACTAATTTACCCTGGATTTGAACCGTTTGGGTAGATTGTTGCTTGTCCGTATTCAATTAAAGGACCGCCTTCGAGCGCGTTATTTCTCCCGTCAGCGCCCGCTTTGCATTTCAAAATCCCATCTCCCTCTCGCTCTAAAAGTCCCAACGGTCGAAAAAACGTGATCCGATTCTCTCAACGATCAGTACATCAATTAAGGGGCAGCGAATGGAACAGACGGCCACTTTTCTCATCTGAAATCTGATCGGTGTTTGCATTTCGGATCTCTCTCTCTCTCTCTCTCTCTCCAATTGCTTGAAGATACCCAGTTTTCAATCGTTCGAAGGTATTTTCTGTATCGCTCTGGTTAATTGGCAATTTTAATCGCTATGTGTTGTGCAGGAAAGGGACGACCCCAAACGCAGTGGCGATTGGGTTTCTGAATTTTGTGATTTCTAGGGTTTGTGGTTTATAAATTTGCAATCTTTCTTATTACATCCAATTTTCTTCGTTTGTTTGTTGGGTTTCTTGAGTTGGATCGTACACACTGATTAGTCATTAACAAAAATGACCCACTTTAAGTCTTTAAGTGTGATCATGACGCAGGGTTCCTGTACTTACAGTTTCAGTTCAGTTGTCCTTACTCTCTGTTCTCCCAATGCCCCTCCTCTAAAGCCTATGCGCATCACCGTCCCCAAAACACAAACTCCCAGCCTCCGCGGGCAAAAGAGGAAACAAGAAGCAGCCCCACAAGAGTAAGGACGTCAAAAGAAGCACAGATCGAAGAAGGTGCCTTCCCGTCTGTTGGCATTCTGACATTGGAAATAGGTACGATAATTGGAGAACGAAAGCCTGATCATCTTAATGATGCTGATATAGCCGGTGCTCACATCCGGACTCTGCTACTGACATTTTTCATGGGATATATCAGGTAAAGAATGCATATGTAGTGCAATGGACTCAAATATCAAATGGTGCAGTAGTTCTTGGTTACAGTTTGCAGAAAGCAAGAACATACCAACTGAGAAGAAACCGAGATAAAAGTATCAACTCATATCTTACAATGTAAATGTATGCATTTCAAAACTAAAAAGGAAAATAGTTTCAAGAGCATGTATTTGATCTCAAAAAATGTATTTCTCTGCTGATAAATTATGATCCTCGGTTCCAGTAAGTTGCTACTTATGGCTCAACCTTTATTCTCTGTCATCGAGGTGTTACTCTTACAGCGCCAATATTACACTGAACTAAGATTCAGTTGATGATGCAGCATCATCTTTGTGCTTAACCATACCAGAATCCACAAGAACGGGAATCTCTGCCGCAAGCCATGGTGCAAGACCCAAACAAAGTGCATGTGCTATACCAAATCTTGGACTGCACAACATGAGAAAGATCATAAGTACTACTAGCCGATAACTCCAAACATGTTTATTTAAACAAATGAGCACGTTGTTTGTTTGCATTATTAATGCTTTCCAGAAGAGATTAGAGTAAGTTCCTTGTTGGAGATTAAAGGAAGACTAACACTTTCATGGTAATCAATTACTATGTGAATGCCGTGAAAAGCAAAAGTTCCACAGACGGATGTTTCTCACTACAATTCAAATTAAGGAAAAAGAAAATGCGTTGCGCAAGTTTTACAAAAATTATTTTCCATCCACAGAAAAGAATACAAACATAATTCTTTCACAAAGAAAATGCAAGGTAAGTCATGTTATGCGAAAAGAAATTCCTCTCACAGAGGCAAAGATACTTAATCTAAATGCATAAATTGGTTTCAGTAACAGATGACTAACATATTGAAATATACAAACCATGCATCCTAAATTTCTGCTCGAAGCAAATAATCAAAAAGCCAAACAAATTTCGAGTTTTCTTTATCAGTTGCAACAAC
This sequence comes from Pyrus x bretschneideri, assembly GCF_019419815.1. Taxonomy (NCBI): domain Eukaryota; kingdom Viridiplantae; phylum Streptophyta; class Magnoliopsida; order Rosales; family Rosaceae; genus Pyrus; species Pyrus x bretschneideri. The sequence continues at coordinate 6,283,505 of NW_025999501.1, forward strand.
ATTTGAGTTTTTATTGTTCTGTTATGTCATATCTTTTAAAGCGAATTAAGAGCTGAGTTCACAGCTGATTTCGAAATCTCAAGTAAACCCAAATATTACAAATTTCCCAACAAAAAAAAAAACTTTCCTTTCATTTCTTATAATTTCTCTGTGACCAAACAGATAAAAAATTCACAATAATTCAACAAATACAACAAATTAAAGACAGCAAGATGGAAAAATCACCAGTTCTTGGCCCAAAGCGGCTTGAAATGCACCGTCAAGCAGATCTTCCCCCCTCTATACATCTGAACCAATCCAAAATTACCCAGAAATTAATGGACTTAAATTACAATCAGAAAACAAAAATGGGGGAAGAGGGGAAATCGTAAAATCAAAATAAGGCCGACCTTTTGGGTCTTGCCGTCTAGCTGAGGGAGCTCGAGTTCCGGTGCGGTGGCGGGGTAGGTGATGGGGATATCGAACTGGAGATCGAACTCGTACTTGAGGAGGTTGTAGACGTACCAGCACTTGCCAGTCCACCGTGTACCCTCGGGATTGGAGGCGGAGATTCGGAACCAATCGTTGTCGTTGGACTTGTTCATCTGGGTGTATGCGATCAGCGCCTTGTACTCCTCCTTCAGCCGCTGCGTCCACGCCGCCCCATCTCTGGGACCGGCCTTCGTCGTCAAGAGTGGTATCTGGGTCAGCGTCGACTTGGTGTTCGGGTCCCAACCCTCCATTTTTGATCTTCCACCGAGCAAAACCCTAACCCCCAATTTAATTCGACTCGCTCCGTCTCTGTCCCCTATAAGAAAAAGGCTTTCAGTTATTCGCCAATGAACTTTTTTTTTTTTTTCTTTTTTTTTTTTGAGTCTATTGATATTTGTACATTAAAGAGATATGAAGTTCGGTTAAGTTACATAATGAGAAAACTAATTTGGTATTCAATTTGTTGTCTAAGAGATTCGAACCTAAAACATCTCACTTCCAAGGGAAGAGACCAAAAACGAAAAAATAAAAATCTTTAACCAAATGAAGAATAATTTAAAAAAAAAAGAAAAACAAGTGGTTTAAAAATGGGAGGAGAGTTATCTCCCCTTCTATTTGAACGGTTACGGTTTAACCATGTCAACATCTTATATTACTTTTTTATAGAGACAATATGACAAAAAATAATATGTGAGAGGAGGGGAGATGAGAAGTGGATGGGAATAAGAAGGAAAAAAATCCTCCTCCTTTAAAATGACCAAACATTTAATTAAATGAATACCCAATAATCCAATAATTGCCCCTTTTTGTGGGGGTAGAGGACAAGGAAGGTAACATATTTTTCAAACTTTTCACCTCAATCATTTAATTAGAAGAATTCTTTGTTGGGTCAACTTAACGGACTTCAGAATCTCCTTTACAAGCATCAAGAGTCAACTAAACAGTCGACAACTTCTTTTGAGAGGACATAACAAGTTGACGTGAAGAATAGTAACCAAGGCAAAGTTCTCTTCCCTTCCAATAGGCTCTTAAGGCACATAAACGCCACCCACATAAGCGCTACTATTATCGACCTTTCCAACGACAGACCTTCTCCCACATCTCACTCCAGGCTAATGCAATCTCGTTCATCTTAACCAAAGTGGAGTCCAAGTTGATACTGTCTAACTCGAAAGGTATCCATCACATTCTAGCTTCACCTATATCACTTTTTGTAGGTTATGAAATCTTTGAAGTGTAATTCCCATTTGTTGACTTTGTAATTGCCCACCATGACTTTCTCTTTAGCTTTCTTTAAAGCAACAGCCTTAAGCTTCACAAGGCGCAAACTAATCGAAGATTTTGGCTTGGCGAAGTCCAACTTTCGCAATACCGGCAGACGATGGATCATCACCTAGGAGATCATGCAAATACAATGCCTTTTTTATGAATGACAACTCTCTATTTGGGAGCCATGGGTTGTAAACGTGAAAAACAACAATAAGGAAAATTCATCTCTCTTTGTAGAAGCAGATTGATAGTTGAAACAACTTTTTCATCGTGACATGAAGATATAATAACTGGCACAAAACCCTATTTCCTGCTTAATGCATGGAGTAGTGACGATCCTCTTCTTACTCGTTTAATGCTAACACTGGCAACTGTTTCCTTAACCCCTCCCCAAGATGTGGAAGATTTTGAAGACACAAATATGGACCTCTCTGCTATTATCCAAGTCATCCTCATTACCAAAATTGTGCTTACCATAGGGATCGCAACTTGTTGACGTGAAGATTCAATAACTCGTGCATGATTGTCATCCCTGATTGTCTGTCACCGCCAAGATTGCTTGCTTGACTTTTCTCCAGCCTTACACTTCACAAGGCTAAGTCGCAAACCAATAAAAAGTCCAACATTGCATCGTTGTTCATCTCACATCGAAACAAAGAAAAGACGATCAACAATCAACATCATTTTGCCAGCACAAGGTGCATAACTTAGGATGCAAAGCACAAAGATTAACAAGTGCAGACTCAACACGAACTTGCAGACCTGAAGGTTCATTGTTTTCCCAATTCTTGGTAATCTTTAGGATGTCGTAGCAGCAAACCTTCCCTGTTTGCATAGAAGAGAGGCAACCATCAAACTCCATACGCACAAAACCCAATAACCATCCACATCCATGAAGATACTCCAACGAAGTCATTGCTCTTAATAGCTTAACATCATCTTTCGAGTTTCGTGCTCACTTTAGCAAGCTAGTAACCGTGCCTACGCGCCTTGCAGACAGCATGTCGACATTCTGCCTATACATGCCATGATAGCAGAGCTGCTCACTTACCCGGTTCATAAGAAGAAGGTGGTCATATGCTCATAATGTTCATTGAGCATAAAGACATCCCACTGCACAAAACACATCCTCGATTAACCGAGCAATTGGAAGCTTGAAATGAAAAGAGATGAAAAGAATTAGATAGTCATCTACTAGCCTCACGCTTGTTGAGAGTTGTCCCACATCGATGAGGGACAAGGTCTGTTATATGCTTATATGATATTGGGCTACTCCCCCGTATAGCCAATTGGTTTTATAGTGGAACATCAATTTCATCATGGTATCAGAGCAAGGTTGTCCACATGTGAAGCCCAACGGCTACACGCGCTCCACATCACCCAATTGTTGTCCACATGTAGGCTTGAAAATCCACCACACGCGCGGATGGGTTTGGAGAGTTGTCCCACATCGGTGAGGGACAAAGTTTGCTATGTGCTTATATGATCGTGGACTATTCCCCATGTAGCCAATCGGTTTTATGGTGAAACCTTATTTTCATCAACGCCAACTTCCGAAGGGAAAGCCACATCATTGCCTTACATGTTAGCCTTAAAACCTTTTTTTTCATATCTAGCCACATCAACCTCAGAACAAATTTTCCTACTTCAGTTAATGTTTGCATCATTCTTGTATTTTGGAAACTCGATGCAACTTGCAACCTTTTTTAGAGACGACATTGCACTCTGACTCTGTCGCGAACACCTGTTAAAGTAACGAATAAGTCGTAAGAATATAGTCACAAGTTTTTAATTTAATTTATTGCCACTTCTATTGATAGCAAAGTTAGAGACGAATTGACTTATTGAATTAGGAAGAACGGTGAGACATAAGAAATTTTGCAGCTAAATGAGCCATGTCCTCAACTTGTGTCACATTCTGCATCGCAACCTTCTCTGAGTCACGCCCACTTCGCTCACCATGCCGGTTGACCCCCTCAAAACACTTTGCCTAATTCTTTTGAATCTCAACCCAGTTCTAAAACATAAAGACTCTCGAAATCTAAAGGACCCGATGTATATGTACAAATGAATAAATAAATAAGTAAGAAGAATATAATAAGGATCAGTTTTGACATGAAATGGATGTACCCTTTGCATGCTTGGGGTAGCATCAAGCCAAGCCATTTTGGGCCAAACAATGTTCTAGCCCAATTCCATCACGGACTTACAACTCTTGGGCAGCCCAGCGACAACATCTTATGTGTAGCCAACTCGAGGATACCAGGGGTGCCGCTCTATTGCCCCATTACGTGTGAAGATGAGGAGGAAGGAAGAAGTGAAAATATCATACTTATAATTTTTCTTTGTGAATTATCTACACAAATCCTAAATTTACTAAGCAAGGAATTTGCGAGAATTCAACCAAGGGTAATCTTCTATTTATATTAAGTCCTTATGGGAAAAGAAAAGTAAACATTTTCCTTTTAAGACTTGAAAACCTACCTTGTCTTGGAAGAAAATCCTATGCATTTAGGAAGTCCTATTCAAAAAAGAAGTACATCTCCTTTTGTTTTCTACTTAAACACAAGATGTGGAGCATTTGTGGAGACATAAATTAGCTACACTCAATAGGAGAAGAACATGTAGACAATATGCTCAATATGACGGTTTTATGCTTGACGTCATGAGTAGACCGCAAAATTACCTAAAGGGAGTTTATCTTATAGTAATTGGGCTTTTATGCCACTAACGGACCAAAGGCATTTCGAGCTGCTTCTGGTGTTGGTCATAGACTATTCAGACCGCCCATCCCTATATCGGTCTAATGATAGCAGGGCACCAACTCTCTAGAGTCTCTCTTTGGGTGTCCATCCCATTCAAGAAAGCACTCTTCGTTCTTCGTCAAATCCTCCTTCAAGATCAAGCCCCAACGGCCCTTGAAGAACTTCAACCAACTCAAGATCAAACCCCGACGGCCCTTGAAGAAAGTGTTCATTGTTCATCATCTGTTCATCCTAAGATCAAGCCCCAACAGCCATTTGGATCAACAACATCAACAAATCCACACATCAAACCGTTCTTCAAGATCAAGCCCAAAAGCTCTTGAAGATCCGCCCATCCATCCTCCTTCAAGATCAAGCCCCAACGGCCCTTGAAGAACTTCCACCTTCAAGATCAAGCCCAAAAGCCCTTGAAGATTCGCTCATCCATCAACCTTCAAGATCAAGCCCCGACGGCCCCTTGAAGAAAGTGTTCATTGTTCATCAACTGTTCATCCTAAGATCAATCCCCAACGGCCCTTTGGATCAACAACATCAACAAATCCACACATCCAACCGTTCTTCAAGATCAAGCCCAAAAGCTCTTGAAGATCCGCTCATCCATCAACCTTCAAGATCAAGCCCCGACAGCCCCTTGAAGAAAGTGTTCATCATTCATCATCCGTTCATCCTAAGATCAAGCCCCAACGGCCCTTTGGATCAACAACATCAACAAACCCATACACCCATTCTTCAAGATCAAGCCCAACGCCCCTTGAAGATTCATTCATCATCCGTTCATCCTAAGATCAAGCCCCAACGGCCTTTTGGATCAACAACCTCAACAAACCCAGACACCAAAACCTTGAAGCCTTAAAGTTCTAAAGCTCTCAAGAAAATCCCGAAGGATCAAGAAAGCCCTCTTCGTTCTTCGTCAAATCCTCCTTCAAGATCAAGCCCCGACGGCCCTTGAAGAACTTCCACCAACTCAAGATCAAGCCCCGACGACCCTTGAAGAAAGTGTTCATCATTCATCATCCGTTCATCTTAAGATCAAGCCCCAACGGCCCTTTGGATCAACAACATCAACAAAGACACACACCAAAACCCTGAAGCCTTAAAGTTCTAAAGCTCTCAAGAAAATCCCGAAGGATCAAGAAAGCACTCTTCGTTCTTCGTCAAATCCTCCTTCAAGATCAAGCCCCAACGGCCCTTGAAGAACTTCCACCAACTCAAGATCAAGCCCCGACGGCCCTTGAAGAAAGTGTTCATTGTTCATCATCCGTTCATCCTAAGATCAAGCTCCAACGACCCTTTGGATCAACAACATCAACAAATCCACACATCCAACCGTTCTTCAAGATCAAGCCCAAAAGCACTTGAAAATCCGCTCATCCATCAACCTTCAAGATCAAGCCCCGACGACCCCTTGAAGAAAGTGTTCATCATTCATCATCCGTTCATCCTAAGATCAAGCCCCAACGACCCTTTGGATCAACATCCTCAACAAACCCATACACCCATTCTTCAAGATCAAGCCCAACGCCCCTTGAAGATCCATTCAGCAACTGTTCATCCTTAGATCAAGCCCCGACAGCCCCTTGGATCAACAAACAAATCCACACATCTATTCTTCAAGATCAAGCCCAAAAGCCCTTGAAGACAACCAACTGTTCATTCAAGATCAAGCATCGACGGCCCTTGAAGAAAACCAACCGTTCTTCAAGATCAAGCCCAAAAGCCCTTGAAGATCCGCTCATCCATCAACATTCAAGATCAAGCCCTGAAGGCCCTTGAAGAAACTTCCATCAACCTTCAAGATCAAAGCCACGAAGGCCCTTGAAGAAACTTACAACTGTTCATCCAAGATCAAGCCTCGACGGCCTTTGGATCAACAAATCTACATCTTATAGAGGTCGAATCAGAGGACCAAATTACAAAGAGAGATCATAACCCCAAAATCATTAAACCAAAAAATATTATTTTGTACACGTATTCTTGTCTCTTGTTTTTAGGAATTTTTCGTGTTCACAGAAACATTACGAATATCATGGATATTGTACCTATGGTATTGACGCTATTTCAATATTATGTATATTATCACACTAAATGCGCTGACACCTAGTCTAAAAAAATGTGCTAGCACCTAGTCTAAAAATGCGTTGGCACAAATGATCTCAACCCCTACAAAATGCACTGGCACTCGGCCCATTTAAAATATTTTAAAATTTTTATAAAAGAATAAATAAATAAAATAGTTTTAATTTCGGATAAGATTTTTAACCAATCTCGTAACGCCACGTGTCATTATCCGAACGTACTATTTTATGAATAGATTTCCGCTAAGATTTGTAACCAATCCTGATGTGCCACGTGTCACTATCTGTTTACAATAATTTAGTCAAAATTACGATAAGATTTTCAACCAATTCTGACGCACTACGTGTCACTTCCTGTTTGCAATAATTTAGCCAAGATTTCGATAAGATTTTCAACCAATCATGTAGTGCCATGTGGCATTGTCCAGAACCTCATCACTTCTTTCTTTTTTGTCCATATAAACCCTACATCTCTACATCCATCCTCACACAGAACTTAATCCTTATTTTTAGCTCAGAATCCTTCTTCATTGTTTTCAAATCTTGAGTTTTTTTTACAATGTCTTCTTCAAGGAGAGTGCATAAACAATTTGTGGAGTAACAGAAAAGATTGTTGGCACAACAAGAAGAATTGATCAATCTTGAGGAAGGTGAAGGTGGAGATTAGACTTTCGCAATTGAGGAAGACTCGGATGATGACCATAAAAGGCAGAGAGCATCATATTCCCCCCATGTCATGGAAGCTGTGAGTCAGATAGCCAAACCTAGACATGCCGCAAACTTCGGTAGAAAAAGAAAAAAGACGAGGTAAAGACCTCTTGGAAGATTATTTTATTCGCAACTGCGTATTCTCTGATCATGTTTAGAATGCAATGAAGTTTGTTCAACAAAATCATGAGTACTATTTGCAACCATGATCCATATTTTGTGCAAAAAGATAATGTTTTTCGTGTTCTAGGTCTTCTTCTAGAACAAAAAATTACGGCTGCCTTGCAAATGCTTGCATATGGACCATCTGCAGATCAAGTGGATGAAATCGCGAGGATAGGAAAAACAACTGTTCTGGAGTCCTTGATGCTGTTTTGCTATACAATTGAAGCCCTGTACACCAATGAGTACCTCTGAACACCCATGCCAAGGGACATGCGAAGGCTTCTGAGGGAGGGTGAGATGCGAGGCTTCCCTGACATGATTGCAAGCATTGACTGCATGCACTGGACTTGGAAAAACTGTCCAAGTGCGTGGTAATGAGCTTATGGTGACAGAAAACGAGACAAAAGTATCATTTTGGAAGTGATGACTTCATTTGATACATGGATGTGACATGCTTTTTATGGTGTTCCAGGAGCTCAGAATGACCTAAATATCCTTGGTCAATCTCCAGTGTTCGACGATCTGCTGCAAGGAAAATCGTCGAGGTGCACATATTGGGTTAATGGAACCAAATATGATGGACCATACTACCTTGTAGACGGCATTTACCTAAGGTGGTCTACGTTTGTCAAAACAGTGCCACATCCACAGACTGAAAAAGAAAAATACTTTGTAAAATGTCAAGAGGGGTGTAGGAAAGATGTGGAGCATTGTTTTGGTATCCTGCGAGCTCGTTGGGTGATTGTCAGGTTTGCTGCTAGACTGTTTGATATCAAGGCTCTTAGATCCATCATGATGACGTGTATTATTCTCCATCATGGCGAACTATGTAGACCTATACCGTGCATGACAACTTCTGGACCGGTTGACACAATTTTGTATATGGGTCAATCTTTGACAATTTGCCAACATTCTCATTTGTTGAATGATTTGTTGTGGTTCTTCGCATTGTAGAAAGCTTGTGCTTGTAGTGTCTATAAATGTGGGATAACACAATATTATAAAAAATGTGAGTGTAACACAAATAAATAAATTAAAATATTAATGCGTGTGGAATACATATAAATAAATAAAAATATTGTCACCTGATTCACTAAACTTGTCCCACTACGTAGATTACTGAAAGCATGAGAGATGGCGTTTTTCGAACAAGTAAAGGATGCGTTGAGTTTTTTGCAACAACCTTGATGACCTTGACTACTTCTGACATCTTTTCCATGTGCATCGCAAAACGCTTTCGCAATTTTACTTCACATTTCTCGCTTATCCATCTCATTACCCGTAATCGGGTCATGAGTTGTGTGAACCCAACATTCACACAATGTAACATCTTCAATGAGCTTCAACGTAGACATTTTTTCTCTCTCAAAGTGTAGAAAATATTGAAATGTACAATGTGTAGAAAGTATTGAAATGTGGTGTAAAGTGGAAGATGAGGGTTAGGAATTTATAGAAATTTTTTTATGTATTTTTTAATAATTTTTCTATATTTTTTCATAATTTTTAATAAATTTTAATGTAGTTAATTAATCAGGACCGTTGGATTTGAAAAATATTCAAATCCAAGACCCAAGGAGCTGCTACGTGGCCAACGGTCATAATTCTGACCGTTGGGCCCTTTTATTTTTGGGGGAAAAACGTGGATCGCTAATTTATAATCGGACGGTTCGTTTTAAAAGTAAAATTTAAAATTTTTTTTACCGTTGGAAATCCAACGGTCTAGAAAAGCTAGCCGTTGGAAATCCAAAGGCACTGAGAGGGCCACGTTGCCTATTTCAGGGTGAAGAACAAGTGGGCTGACATCGAGCCCCGCTGCCTGCAACCATGCCCCCTACTTGCGCCCAGTCGTGAGTGAACTGCTTGCGCCAACCAAATAGGTCGGTCTTTGGGTCTTTTAAAAATGCGTTGGTCTGTTGCCTGGCTTAAGCTGGGTGTGGGGCAAGTTTGTGGGCTGAAGTGAATGGACTGACCCCCAACTTGGTTTTTTGACTGGGTGCCAGCGCATTTGCACCCCAGTGGAAGTGCTCTAATATCATTGTTACCTTTGCACCTCAACTGCTACGCTTCATTATTGGCAGCATCACCATACCGCTACCATTACTGCTACCATCACCACCATCACCGCCCCAGTGCCCCACCACCAACATCATTGCCCCGCAACTGCTATCGTCATCACACCCCACTACCATGTCCATTTTTGTCATTATATACAATTTTATCACTTTTACGTTACTCGACATGCCTTTCATATCACAATATTTTTAAAATACAATTTATCAAATACTCAACTACTTTAGAAACAATTTCTTTAAAAAGACATTAAATTCCAAAACTATACATTTTTTTTAACAAACGATATTATATGCATAAAAAAAAAAAAGTGAGGAAATGAGTAAGCCTGGTAATAAACGTAATAATCCCAAAATCGTACCTCTCTCACAGGAACACCACAACTCTCAAAATCCCGTTAGCAAAATCACCATCAACCGAATCCAACCCACCCAAAATCCACATCAACCGAATCCAACCCATAAAAAATCCCCTCTCCCTCTAATTTCCCCCAATAAAAAAACCGCCACCTTCATCCCATGCTGCTCCATCAAAACCCCCTCTCCCCCTTTTCAAAACCCTAATACCCCCAATTCGATTTTCCCACCCTCTTCCACTCCAACCGGTCACAGCCACTTTCAATGGCCGGAGCAGCTTCCAACGACCAGGCTCTCTCTCTCCTCGCCACCGTCAACAACCACGGCGATTTGGCCGTCAAGCTTTCGTCTTTGAAGCAGGCCAAGGATCTTTTGCTGTCCCTCGAGGCCTCTGTGGCTGCCGACCTCTTCCCCTACTTGGTCGAGCTCCAGTCCTCCCCCGAAAGCCTCGTCCGCTTGTCTCTCCTCGAGTGAGTTCCCCAAACCCTCAATTCTACAATTCGCAAGTGCTATACGTTGATTGCGAAAAAAAAGCATGTTATAGTTGCTTTTGAACTTTGTAGGTTTATTTATTCTTTTGAATTTTAGGGAATTCAAACTTTTTTATCGTGTTCGTGATATTTCCGGGCTGCATTGTGTTTCCCCATTAGGTCCTGGTCCTGTTGAGTTGGTTTCGTAGGTGACCTTTTTATATACAACATTGGGTCAGGAAACTTTGGCTCTGCGAGTTTTGTGAAATTAAAAGTTTGGATCTTGATTCTGTTAGTATACCCAATTATACCAAAATTTGGTAGCATCTTTCTTCCTTGGGATTGATGAGTATTTTCGCTCAGTGAAAAGATTTATATTTCTATGTTAGCTATTCATCTTTGCAATTCATATAAACTTAGATTAGAAGAGAACTGTCACCACCATTGTACCGTGATTATCTTGTGGACTTTATGTTTTCATCTTTTAAATGTTTTAGCTATCTATTGATGCTTTTTTGTAGGAATGTGTAGACATGGGAATACTCACTGCGCATTTCAGGTTTTATTTTTTGGGGTTGAACTTAATCATGATCTGTTGTTCTTTTGGCTGGCAGGGTCATTGAGGAGGTTGGCATGAAAGCAATGAAGGAATCTTCTGTACTAATGTCTGTCTTATTGGCATTTTTAAGGGACAGTGACTCTATTATTGCAAGGCAATCTATAGTTAGTGGAACAAATTTCTTTGTCACCGTCTTGGAGCAGATGACGTTGCAGGTATCTTCTGTCTGTGTCTGTACACATATCTCATTCACATGCACAAAAGTATAAATGCATATAAACATATCCCTTTCTACTTGTTCTAGAAGAATACTGTTATACTTTCCATAAACACAATAAGAGCAAAGGCTTCTTTCTTCTAGATAATGAAATAAGTGCTCAGGACTCTCAAAGGTTCAAGTTAGTACCGGACAAGATATAGATATTTTAATTAGCAGGGCCTTTGTCTTCAAATAAATAAACCAATTCAGTTTTACCAGAAAACATATAAAGAACATATTTCCAGATTTTATGTATTCTTAAGAAGTAAAGGACATGTTGCTAGAAAAAAGTAATCTATGACTTCACGCAAGTGTATGATATATGTTCAAACACTATTTGATATACAGTTTAACTCTTATTTCTCTCTTCCCTTTTCTGAATCATATTGTCTAATTTGCATGAATATTATGGGTCTTAATTAGTTTCACCGGCGTGGTAAAGTTGAGATATGGCTTGAAGAACTTTGGTCGTGGATGTCCAAGTTTAAGGATGCCGTTTTCGCTATTGCAGTAGAGGTAGGTGGTAACTTCCTTATGTTTGTCTGTATTTTATCCTTTTCTAGGATCACGGATGCCATTGTTGACATTGTATCATTAGTAAGGTAGGTGGTAACTTTGCTTCTCTCTGACCATCCTTAAACTTCCTAAGTGTGTCTGTATTTTTTTTCCCGTTCGAACATTTGTAATGTATCTATTGGCAATAAAATGCTTTATATCCCCTTTCGTTTTTCTAAGTGTGTCTATAATATATATATATATATATATATATATATATATATATGCATCAAGGATATTTCAAGAATTTGATTGTCAGGATATTCATCATCAAACGTGCCTACTCCTTGGATACATGGGCAACAGTATCCATACTTCATTAAAATGCATATACCTTTTTAAAATTGAAAAACTTGCATATACCTTTTAAATTTTCAATTTTAAGTTGAATCCAAAAATATGTATTAAATTTACTGCTGATGCTAGAATGCATTTCTATGGCATTGTGATGTAACTGTATAGTGAGAAGTAGTCTACTGCATATCTTGGATAGGATACAACTTGATGATGCTTATGTGTTGTAATTTTTTATTTCATTTGATAAGAATCAGAACATCTCTTAAAAAAGAAAACATACAAAGATATTGAACACCGCCATAATGCATATATGCTTATATGATGCTTGTCTTGCCTTGGTGCATCTTATGATCAATTTTTTTTTTTTTTTCAAAAATTTGTCTGACCTGAAATTTGCTTTGATTTGATATTGTAGCCTGGTTCTGTGGGGACAAAGTTGCTTGCTTTGAAATTTTTGGAAACGTATATTTTGCTCTTCACATCTGAAGGCAATGATTCTGGAAAACCTGTCATAGAAGGTACTGCTTTTCAGCATTAAAGGTCGTTTGCTTTATTTTCTCAAATAACTTGAACACAGAATAGTCTTACAGTGTTGCCAGAAAGAAAGAACTGTCTTATGCCTTTTTACCTAATTGCTTTTCCAGAATCTTATGGATAATGAGCTTTCACTAATTTTTAAGTTTGATTTGGGTGTTAATTTGGTTTTAGATACAGCATCAAGTAGAAGGGATTTTAACATTTCATGGCTTGTTGGTGGACACCCAATTCTTGACCCGTACATGCTAATGTCAGAAGCAAATAGGACTCTTGACATTCTATTAAATTTGTTGAGGTCATCTAGTAGTCTCCCAGGTTCCGTGACAATTGCCGTTGTCAATGGGTGAGTGCTCACTTGCTGGTAGTAAGATTTTTTGTAATCATTTTGTTTATTGCTATGTATTTTGTGTGATTACATAATTTTGTGGTTAGAAAGATCTTTTCCTTTTCTTGTCATGGATGTGGAAAAACATATAAGAATTAAGTAAAATGACACATGTCATGAAAAAATAGGATTAAACATGTGGCATCTAAAGATTAAGGTTTGTTGAGTGTGGCCCGGACTGCTTTCTGCATTCACCTGTTGTATATCTCATGTTCTTGATCAGCAAGGTAGGAATTGATTAACATTCGGGGGTACCTAAACCTTCATCCTAAGTGGCAATTTATATTTGTTGGACTTTTATGTATTACCTAGTGCAGGAACACAAGAGAGCCGTGGGTTTGCATAATTTTTTTTATGGATTTTTATTTCTAATTGAGATTGAAAAAGTTATAAAATCTTTATTCTGGATAACACGCTCTCTATATGTGCATGGGTGTTATCGATGCAAAGTTGAATAGAACTTAAATTTACAATATTTTCGGATGCCTATGGTTGCTGGTCACTGAATGTCATCAAGCATGTATTGCTTTAACATGATAAAAAGGAATAGAAATGCATAAACTCATGCACACTTTGGTTCTTGATTGTAGCTTTACTCCCTCCCCTCTATCTCTATTTTGTCCAGAACTTATAGCTGATAGAATCCAAATTTATTCTAGTTTAATCCTTCATCTTTCCATGAAAAAGTGACTAACCACTGGAAGTTTCTGTATTAATGTATTTGGTTGTAATTTAAGGTGATTTTATCATGTCTCTTCACTATTACTGATTCCGTTTAATATCTTCAGACTAACGGAGGACTTAAATATTTAACATATAGACGGTAAACACTTTTGTCATCTGTTTAACCATCTTGAAATATATGGAGGGATCACTGAAGCTTGGGAACAGCTTTAGTACAAGTTCAACTGCTTGTTTGTGATATTATTGCAGCATGCTGACCAGCTCTCTTATGAGGAGGTAATGGCATTGGGTACTGCTGCATTGGTGGTTCAGATAATGGGAGTTACAGGGCTAGACATGTTAAACTGCAATTTTTTTGGGTACTGTGGAGCACCATTGGCCGGTGATAAGATTGGATAACTGATGGATAAAATGGTCATCTTATGTGCCGAGGGAAACATGGTGGTCAAGCAACGCAGTTTATGGTTGTAAACTGTTAAGAGAGACCATTTCCTTTACCATTGTTTAGTTTATACGCTGTATGCGCATACAGCTAATATTGTGTGAGCTATTTGAAAATGTATTGATTATTTTATAACAGCTGATACACATACTACAAATTTAATAATCAAAATTTCTTCTTAATCCAGGATTGCTATTCAATATATTTCTTGTTTATTCTCCATCTCACATTCTGAGTTCTTTGTAACACTGGAATATTTGCATGGAGTTATAACAGATTTATTTAGAGTTTTTATGTGATCAACAGTAAGTTCACAACAGTATAACTCCACTGAGTCTTGAACTGTTTTCTATTGCAATTGCAAATAAAATGTGTTATAATATCAAATGTTTCTGGAAATTTAGGTGATGCAGACCTGGTTCCTTAAGATTGAATGACCTTTCAGATCATCAAATTGGTCTTGAAACCTTGAATGATTTTATTAACTTTTCTATCGCTAATATATCAAGCGGTTATTTGGTGAAGACTGAAGGAGGCTAACTGTAGAAATTATACACTTAATGCTTGTGAGTCCAAATCATTGTTCTGAGGATTATGTAATTGAGCAATTTAGAGATGCAGTTTGAAGTAGAGTAGTTGATTGTGTTGTCGATTCTCAAAAATTGTTTGTCAGTTACAATCAATAAAATGGCTAAAGTTTCAGTGGAAACATGTTGAATTTTTGTATTTTATAGGAATTTCAGTTGAATTTAAAAAGAACAAGTGTTTGATGTAGAACAAGTTTTCCATCATGCATCATTTTCTATTTCATGTCTTTGCCAACAAAGCTTTTGTCTCAGCAGCTATTCCTATAGTTTACATCTCATATGGATAGGAATTATTTTCTGTGTTTGTTTTCTGGCTACATAGTTGAAATTTCTGCTATATAGTTGAGTTTCATGTTATATTGTTGAATCTCTTGAAGCATTGAAATAGAAAAACTTTGGCAAAAAACCAAGAAAATATTTATGACAGGATTGCACAGGAAGGTGGGTTATTGGCAAAATTATGTTTAGATGTGATTTGTGTAGTGATTTTGTCTAGGAAGTAAGATGCTAATATGTTGGTATTTTTGGATATATGACAACTTGAAACACTCTGCTTAATTGTTGAAAGTTGTGTAGATGTGGGAAACAGTGCCCATGTTGGTAGTCATCTATAGCGAGTATTTTATCTCCACCTTTTTACAAGTAACAACACAGAACCAAATAGAATTGCACATGTGTACTTGTTTTATCTAGTGATATGTTGGTTATCCTACCATGCTTTCAGTTAGTAGGTTTATTGAAATCACAATACTTGCAAATGTTATTATCAGTTTTTTGTGATGAATTTTTTATCTGCACCCTTCTCAGCCAGTGTTTTGACTGTTATTTTGGGAACTGGATGGTAGCACTAGCGTGCTATAGCATTTATTCTTTGTGTCAGATTTGTCTCCTGAGTTAAGCTGAGGCTGTTGTGATCAAGGTGCTTGTGGCTGAAGTGTGATGAAAGTGGTGGTTGGTATAGATAATTCATCAGGATCCTTAGAAATCAGTTTTTCATTTCTTATGTGACTTGGTCCATTTTTTGGCCACTGAATTCTCTTAGGTTAGAGAATAGAAATGTGCAGAGAGGCTCCAGTTGGTGGGAGCTGTGTCTGCTTGCCCTTGGTTGTCTTGCTGCTTGTCCATGTCAACCTATTTCTGTATGATTTTTATATGTTCGAAGTTTGGATTAGGACTTAGTGGCTGTGATATGCAGTTGTGGCTGTCAACTTTAGTGATAACCATATGATTGCATGATGACTATCTGTTATCCCCTTTGATTAGCTTGTGTCCTTGTAACACAACTCCTATTGTACTGTAGAAAGGCTGAGGAAGGTTGAGTTGTACTGTTTTATCAAGCAACTAAGCGGCATGTGTTGATCAATTATCTTGGTTTTGACAAGTTATTTGATTGGATCTTTTCCCTCATTTGCTTCTCCATAGTTCTTATTGACTCTGGGAAGCATATACAAAGACCAAAATACTCTGGAAAGCATATACAAATACTCCTTTTCTGCTGTGATTTTGACATTAAGGTTCGAGTTTGTTAGTGTGTTTTTCTCTTGGCAGACACGATCCTCATGCTATGAGATTTGGATTTTTCTGTTCTTGAATAGTGATATTAGTCTAAATAATGCAGGGAACTAAGTTTTATGTTTAAAAATATTAAAATAGACGATATTTGTGACCTTGAGACATTTTAGGAGCAAAAGCATGGTTGAACAAAGCCATCTATATTTGTAGGTTTATAGGGATCCAAGTAGGAAATTTGTTAATCAAGACATGGTTAAATAGAATGAAAGAGGGATGTGGTGGAGGACTGGTCCGTACAAGATCTACAAAAAATAATATCTGTAGACATCTGAAGGGTGCAGAGGGTTCTAACTGTGTATCTGGGCTGGAAATGGGGATCTTGAGGACTTTGGGTCAAGGAGATTCTCTTGTGTAATATGGTGAATCCTCCTTTAACATATTTATCTATGTTTAGTGCAATTTCCTTTGAGGTTTCCTAGGTGGGCACCTCATATTGTAGTACCATGCTGACAGTCATGTTTGCTTAGCAGTTTAGTCTTTGTACTCCTGAGAAGTTGTCTTTCCCAAAATGAAACCTATGAAACTTGAGTCTTGTCAAATTTATTGGAGTTTTTCTTAGTCCTTGTGCACTCATAATTAAAATTTTAAGTTTCTTTGATCATATGGAGCTAGTATGTTAAAGAGTGTAGTTGATCAGTTTGATTTCGGCTTTCTGCATGTTTTGTTCCTTGTGTTTGCCTTGTGTGCTTAGGGTTTATGTAGATGCTGTGTTCTGAAAACTTAATTTCATCTGAAAGAGCTTGAACTTATTTTGTCAATGAAGTTGTCATCTCTTACTGTTTTAGTTTGAATACAACTCTTTGTATTCCCCTAGTGTTCTGCGTTTGCTTTTTAGTTTTCATGTTGGTCTTCTTAAGGAGTTAATTACCTTTCTTCTTCCTCTTAGTACTTCTTATTATTAAGTATTTTTCCTCTGACATGTTTCTTTTGGTTCAGTCTTGCAGCCATAGCACGGAAGAGGCCAATTCACTATAATACCATTCTTTCTGCACTGTTAGATTTTGATCCAAACTTTGAGATAGTGAAAGGACGCCATGTGGCCAGTATCCAGTATTCTTTAAGAACTGCATTCTTGGGATTCCTTAGGTGTACTAACCCGGCCTTAGTAGAGGTAACATTTTATATTCTTTATGTTTTTGGTTTGTTGTGGTTATTATCAAGTCATCACTGTTATTGCATCCCTTAAGATTGCATTTTTTACGGTGGAATTTCTTATTTGTTGTTATTATGGATTTTCTGATTTAATCAGATAAGGTATTGCGGTCTTACAAGTAACGGAGTATCTAATGCTTTTAGCTTTTCCACTTTCGTATCATGTAGCATATGCACATGCAGCAAATGGGTTTGTTTCTGTTGATTGATATGGCCTTTACAGTTTGTTTTGGTGGAGAGAGGTGGAGATAAACACGACCAAGCTTATAGAGAAGTGAAGATAAGAGAAAATAATTGTTCGAGTCTAGTTTATTCTCATAGCCCATTTTCATTCTCTTCTGGTCTCACAAAGTTGAGAGTTTTGGAGAGAAATGGTTTATTTAGATGCTCCAAATACATTCCTTAGTTCTTTTGCATCCATCAAAGCAAAAAGGAGAGAAATAATAGTATCTCCTTTCTTCTTTTCTTGCACATATTTTCTCCACTTTTATGTCACAGATTTTTCTTCTACCTAGAATTTCAAAGCGAACTTAAAAATGAGAATTTCTATTTTGTTTCTTTTAGGGCCTATATTAGAGTCGTCTTAAAATCTTTTGTCATTATGTCACAAAGGAGCCAGAATCATATCTTGATATGCGATAAAAAGCTTCCCTCTATTTTGGTTTTTTTTTTTTAAAATTTATTCTTTGGAAGTGGATCATCTTGTTTTCATCTTAAAAAAATAATTTTGGCATATAATGAGAATGGGCATGGAGATGTGGTCACATTCTGTCAGGAAATGTGGACATTCTTCATTCAAATTATAGACTTCTGTTATTTGCGTTATTAGTTAAAACCTTGGTGTGTTTCATTTATAGAACTCTGGATTTTGGCGCACAATCCTCCAGGGTAGATTCCTCATAATGGGGAAAACAGCCGAACTCTAGAAAATGACAGTAGGCTCTTGTGGGCATTTGTTTTTTTTTTCTTTCTAAATTGCGGAAAGCATGAGGCCTGTTAAGCATTAAATCATAATGCAAGTTCTAAAATATTTGTGTTTTCCATCTGGTATGGTGGATGATAAGTTCGTCCCTGTTACATTTCAGTCAAGAGATAGACTGCTGAGAGCTCTAAGAGCTATGAATGCTGGGGATGCGGCTGATCAAGCAATCCGTCAAGTTGAAAAAATGTTAAGAAATGCTGAGCGTGCGTCACGTGATGCTCGGTTGGCCAAGGTAAAATAAATTCAATTTTTTTCTTCTGATATATAGAATCCAATAGCTGAAGATTTTTTTTTTAATTGCCTCACACTTTGAAATTCCTATCATCAGGATGATCAACAACCAAGCCAGTTGCCTGTCCCAGGGGACGTGTTAAAGAAGAGACCTACACCTCTGGATGTTGAAGAGTCATCGAATAATCATGAATTGCCGTCCAAGAGAATTCGTTATGGTCCCGACTCCTATTCGACTTTGCCATTTCAAATGAATTCTTCTGGGTGGGATGCCACTTCTGTCAACGGAGTATCCTCTGACCTTCCTATGTTAGATGGTGAATCGACTCATGTGGAGCAAATGATTGCTGTGATTGGTGCTTTGATTGCTGAAGGAGAAAGAGGTGCTCAATCCCTTGAAATTCTTATTTCAAATATCCATCCTGATCTATTGGCTGACATTGTCATAACTAACATGAGGCATTTGCCTAAGATGCCCCCACTCTTGACAAGGCTTGGGAACTTGCCGGTTCCCCAGCAGATAGGATCCCCAACATCTTCTGTGCAGTCTCCAGTTCCCACTGTACAAATGCCTTTTTCTGCTGCAACTGTAACCAGTTTATCAGTTTCTGATATGTCCAATGTGAATAGTCTTCCCACTGATTCCAAGAGAGATCCACGGAGGGTAAACTTCAATAAATCTTAATGTCTTCATGTGATATTTACTATAATTTTAGGATGTTTAAATGCATTCATTTAATTCTTGGTTGCAATTTCAGGATCCCCGTCGCCTGGATCCACGGTATGTAGCAGTGTCTTCTGGACTGGCATCCGCACCCACTGCGGAAGATAATACTACTATGCATTCTGACTTTGATGGCTCAAATTCTTTAAATAAGCTTGATCCGCTGCCTAATGTGACGACTGTGGAGACTCCTTTAGCGACTCCCATGATCAAAACGGAAATCGATGAAAGGATTTTGGATAGTCAATTGGTTTCTGGAACTGGCCCACTAACTCCGAAGGGGGAGGTTCTGGATAGACCTGTTGAAATTGATGCTGATCCGGAGGTCAAATTATCTTCAGATCTCACAGATTCTCCTGTGCAAACAGTTGATGAGGACCTTGTTGCAGTGAAGCTGTCAGATATTGAAGTGAAAGATCAGGTTGAGGACCTTGATACCTCATCTTTTCTAGAATCTGATCAACATTCTCCGGTTCTTTCAAACACATCTGCATCGGAAGATACTTATGAGGATTTGCCTCAGGTTCCCATATATGTTGAGCTTACCCAAGAACAGGAAAGAAATGTGAGAAAATTAGCAATTGAGCGAATTATTGAGTCATACAAGTATTTGCATGGCACAGATTACAGTCAGATGCGCCTGGCCTTACTTGCTCGGTTGGTTGCTCAGGTAGTGAAGAATCTTATGATTGTTTGAACTCCAATTCAAATTGGCAATTCTTTCTCTGAGCAGATCGAATTAAATAGTTGAATATACTTGTTGAGTGATGAAATCTTAACATTACTGCCTTACTTTTGTGTCTTGAGATGAGTGGCTTAAAAAATTTCGTGAAGAATCTGGATGTTTGAACTTAAATCATTAGTCAATAACTAAATAAACACCCACACAAGTGGTTGCTTTAGTTTTGGCGTTAAACTATGCATCTTCCTAATTTGGAACATCCTTTTTAATGTGCATTGTCGAATTAGGTCTGAATGGTAAGTTTTCTGCTGGAGATATATTGGTAAATTTGGCATTGCTGTTATGTAGACCATTGTGTATCTGTTGTATGAACTCATACGGCATACTCTTTTTTACTGTGTGATTAATGAAATAGAATAAGGAGGTAATTTGAAATAATGTTAAACCTATGCATCTTTAATTCTTTTAATCCTTACCTCTATGATTCTTTGGAACTGGTTTACCCTTCTTGAATAAAATTTGGCAGGTGTCTTTTATGAACCTCTAGTGCAGCATGATATATTAATGTAATGCATTATATAACACAGTATATAACGAAGAAACATGGTATTGATTCTCGGTAATAAAAAAGTAACTTATTAATCATGACAAGAAGGTGCACGCATGTACACAAAACATATAGACAAGTTAAATAGAGGTTTAATATTCTAAGTAGCATACTAAGATGCATAGCATGTCTTCTTTGCCCACTGGAACAAAATACTAAGAACTAGCGCCTTCGACTAAATGAATGGATCTTCATCTTCTTCAGATTCTCTATTGTTTTTATCTAACTATGAAGACCACAAATGTTCGAGGAGCTGCTTGCTGAATTTGTTCTGTTTATAAAGAACAAATTTACCATGCCATCCAAATAGAGAATTAAATAATCAATTGAACTTGGTAGGATTCAAGAGATCCTGAATGAAGATATAATTAAATCCCATAGCTTTTATGCCAAAATCTGCTCTCTAATTATTGAATTTTCAGATGCAGAATCTCTTACAATAACCTTTTTTTTTTAATATTTCATTTTTATAGTTTTTATCATCTGCTTGTCATTTATAGCATATGCTAAATAATCTGTAAATATTTTGATGTCACAGATTGATGCAGATGATGAAATTGTTGTAATGCTGCATAAGCATATCATTGTGGATTACCAACAGAAAAAGGTAACTATTACTTGAATGTTGCACCTCCTCTTGTATGTTTAAACTTTAATCCAATAACTTTCTTGAACTTTTTTCCTCAAGTAGTACAGGGTTGATTGGGCTAGATACATTGTATTTCAAAAATTTTGTTAAAACTTTTTTTTTTAGAATTTTGTAACTTGTAACAGATTGGAAAGAGTGTGCTTAACCTTGGTTAGGTGATTTGAGAAACAAAGAGTTGGTTTTGCAAATTATTTCTATTGTTAAGCCATCCCATAATGTCTTGAGTGTACATGAATATTTTAAAAGGATTTTACTTTTGAACCAGGCATGTGTGAATAATGTTGTTCAACAGAAAACCATTTTCAACCATCTGTATGTCATGATTGCAATTGCAAACTTTTTATCCCTTGGTGAGCATCGCAAGAAAACTTTTAGTTACTCGATATGATATGCAAAAGATTTCTATTTGAATATGTTTCCCTGAGGAAGGTAGCGTGGTGGCATAGCTTTGAATTTTGATGTGATGTCCTCAGAAAACATGTTTCTAGTAGGTTCACTGATCTTCTCAAATATTACCAGCCATTCACTTTGGTTAAAGCAGATTAATTCTTGCTGTTAGGTCATGGTGGCTATTTTTCCACTGATGTTACTGTTTATTTTTTATCATTTTTCAAAATAAATAAAAAATTACATTTAACAATGAACAGATAGGTTTGTTTTTTATTTATTAATAGTATTCTGATTTGTAAGAATTCATTTCAGGGCCATGAGCTAGTACTGCATGTCTTGTACCATTTGCATGCTTTGACAATGTCTGATTCAGTTGAAAACTGTACATTCGCTACTGCCGTATACGAAAAGTTCCTCTTGGAAGTGGTAGGCACCTATTTTTCTGTTTCCACCTTGTTTTAATTTGTGTGAGAAGTGGATATATTATGTCTTTTAATTGCAGGCTAAGTCTTTGCTGGAATCCTTTCCTGCCTCAGACAAGTCATTTAGTAGACTTCTTGGTGAAGTTCCAATTTTGCCTGACTCCACTTTGAAACTACTTGATGATCTATGCTATTCTGATGTTATTGATCAACATGGGAAAGATGTTCGTGACATTGAGCGCGTCACTCAGGGCCTTGGGGCTGTTTGGAGTTTAATCTTGGGGAGGCCACATTATCGACAAAGCTTTTTAGATATCACTTTGAAGGTAACTTGGATTGAACTTTGAATAATCCAATTTATTAAATTTTTCGATTTATCTGTAGGTATTGTTTGTTTGTTGGGTGTGCTTCTCTCTTAAAAAAACAGTATAGAGGTGGGGAAAATGTCCCAAAAAGAACTTTTATTTTAATCCAGGTGATCAGGGGAGTAAAGAATTACTGTTTACTGATGTTTTGTGAAATGGCTAGTGAATCTATAATGTTTTACCTTTGTTCATAAATGGATGTATGGGTATGAAAGAAATTTTATGAACCAGACCAAGAATTTCTTGCATTCAAAGGGAATAATATCATAATGTATGAGGATGTATGGCTAGATTGTCTGTAGAGATGACGGTGTTGGAGGTTTAGCAATTTAGAATCCAGTATCAGAGAAGTTTTAAAAATGACCTATGGTCCTCTACAAAGTTAGATGTAATTGTGTAATAGTGATTATTTTAGGGAATTGTTATCAGCACTCCAAAAATCTCATTCTACACTCCTCACAAGTGTATTTTTCTTTCTAATTATAGAAAGTTTGGAGTGTAAAATGAGATTTTTGGAGTGCTAATATCAATTCCCTTATTATATTATCAAGAATGAGTTATTTATCTCTCTCTCTCTCTCTCTCTCAGACACACACACGCACAAGTACACACACATACATACAAGTGAAACTTGATAGCTGGCGTTCTTATATGCTAGCCTGCTGCATCATAAAAAAAGCAACTGTATTCTACATAAATGTTCCTGCTGGCAATGTTGAGGGTTGTACCAAAGACTAGGAAGTTATGATTGATTTCTGTACTAGTCATTAGCATGGAGTTAATATGGGTGCATGGACAATTTCCGTTTGTGTATTCTTTAAGTACTAAAAGATATGCAAAAGGAATAAGATACTTGCATCCAAAATTTTTTGTTTCTTCGTAGCTAGAAGAAAAAGAAACGTTCCACAACAAGGTTCTTTGGAGTGTTGTAATTTTGTGATGTTTTCTCATGTTGATGTATTACATATATGAAATTTTTCACAGTAACAGGTAGTCTGGGTTTAGTCTTATTTTGATGTGCTTGTCTTCTGTATGAAAACTGTTTCTACTCATGTAGTCTGCTTCTTGAGGTATTAATAAATATCACAAATCTGTTTTTTTTTTTATAATTTTTTATGAAAGAGTGCATAACTCAAATATATATTTCTCAAATCTGTTTTTTTTTATTTATAATTTTTTAATGAAGGAGTGCATAACTCAAATATATATTTTCTGCAGTGTGCTGTTCATCCACAAGATGAGATCCGAGCCAAATCTATCCGGCTGGTATGCGATTTACTTTTCAAATGCTCTCTGAAGCCTTCTAATGGCCTGGTTTCAAGAAATTGGCCGGGTCCCTTTTTTCACTTAATTTTCGCCTGACTTGAAAAGCAAGATATGTAGTCAGTTTTCTATTTTCTGATAATGCATCAAGTCATTTTTTTGTTTCTGTCCAACAGGTGGCAAACAAACTCTATAAGTTGAGTTACTTATCAGAAATGATTGAGAAATTTGCGACAAATATGTTGATGTCAGCTGTTGAACAATCTCCTTCGGGTATAGAGCATTCACAATCCGAGTCCACAGGACAAAGAGTTGAAGGAATGGTATGCTTCTTTCATTTGCTCCTCTATTTCCTTTCCTGTCCATGCAACTGCATGTTGCAACCAGCTGTGCGAGATCTTGTATGGTGAACAGTCTCTTTCTTTTTATCTACTCGGTCACCATTCTTTGGTAAATGCCACAAGCAATATAACAGTAACAGCATATCAATTGGCTAGACTGAAATTTTACATTTGAAATTCCTTTGGTATCTTAAGCTTAAATGATTTTGATACCTGATAAGCCAAAATTTCTGAGTTGCCTTCTCTCATGGTTTTTGGCTTTGGTTTCTAAAGGCAGTGATATCTTTATGAATCATTGGATAGCATGTTCATTTCCTGATTTTACTTGCTATTTGATGGTTGCTCTTATTATCTTCATAGTTCCTGGGGATTCCCATACTAAATGTCTCTCATTTAAGTTGCCATTTTGTACTTGGTGATATTAGCTTCTTCAGTTATTTGTGGGGGATAGCTTCTAAGTTTAGCATACCACGCACAATTAAAGTAGTATCTGCCTTGAACGTCGCTAACATCTCTTGCCCCCAATCCTTTTCAGGTTGGAAGCCAAGAAACATTGATTGGTGATTTTGAAACTTTGGAGTCTGGAAATACTGAAAATGATTCCACCAGAAAGGATCAACCTGTACCAGCCATGTCATTTCCTGAAGTTCAACGACTCATATCTTTGTTTTTTGCTTTATGTACAAAGGTTTGTCTATGATTTCTCATGACTGGTATAGACTAGCAACTTGTCTTAATTGTTTTTTTCCTTGCGACACTAATGTGGGTTCTTTTCATTTCTATTTTAATACTTGCAGAAACCTAGTCTTATTGAACTTGTATTTAATACTTATGGACATGCCCCAAAAGCTGTAAAGCAGGTGAGACTCTCATTGCTTCTGTTTATATAAATATTTGTAGTAATTGGTAGCATGTTAGATGAGCTAATATGTTTAGTGTATTACTTTCCATAGTTGGCAACTACTTAATGCATATACTTTGTTATAGATCTACAAAATCTGAGTTCGGGTTACACTATTGTGCTTAGTTCACCCAGCCAAAATTAAACTATTAAAAGTAAACATTCGGAAAAAC
Organism: Pyrus x bretschneideri; assembly: GCF_019419815.1. Lineage (NCBI taxonomy): Eukaryota > Viridiplantae > Streptophyta > Magnoliopsida > Rosales > Rosaceae > Pyrus > Pyrus x bretschneideri. Next base: position 6,308,613 of record NW_025999501.1, read on the forward strand.
ATGAGAAAGAAAGGTACCAGTCAAATTAATTATTACATGATGGGTCCCCACATCAATTCCCTCATGCTCTTATCTCAGTCTCAACACCCACCAGTTCCTGACAACCTTATGTTGAGAGTGAATCCCACACTGGGGACAAGAGGGACCATGCATGTGCTTATAAGTAATTGGGATACTCCCATATTGACAATTGGTTTTATGGTGGAACCTCAATTTTCTTCATGGTATAAGAGCAGGCAGGTTGTCCTTGTGAACCCCAACGGCCACATGTCCTCCACGTCACCCGATTTGTGTTGTACACGTGTTAGGCTTGAAAATTCAGCCACACATGAGGGGGTCTCTTGAGAGTGAATCCCACATTGGGTAAAGGAGGGACCTTGCATGTGCTTATAAGTAATTAGGCTACGCCCTATATTGGCAATTGGTTTTATGGTGGAACCTCAACTTTCTTCACTTTATTGCCACCGTCGCTAACACCAGCTCCAAGCCACTTAACTGAAACAAATGCACAGGGCAAGAAGATGCAGAACCGAAATTGACCTTACCCCTTCTCTTGGTAATTGCTTCTTGGATGTCCAACATGGGACTCATAGGACTCCAACTTACCACCACCTTCATCATCATCATCTTTCACAAAGCCTCTAAGCTCTGATTTGTTTTGACTGGCTCACCCACAATAATTAGTTACCTTTGTTTGTTATCAAATGCCATATTTGAGCTACTGCACATTATCTTCTTGAATCTATCAGCTGTCTTGCATGTTTTAAACTTTTAAGACAGCAGTTAGATTCCAAACAAATCATCTAACATCTAAAAGAGTCAGTGCACTTAGTAGACCTCTTGCGCCAAAGAAAATCACAAAATTTGAGCTACTGCATGTTTTCTTCCTCATAGGTTATCATGTAGTAAGAGTGTCTGCCATGCTGAGATAAGTGGGAAAGCCATTCATTTTAAGGACTGGGAATTGATAGTATCTTTGTGCTGATTTGGGTCAGCATATTTCAATTGTCCTGTAGTCATGATCATTTGAGTTGGGCTGTTACGGAAATCAACTCTACATGTGGTGCATCATTATGATTGCATGATTGAATTAAAAATTCTAAAGCTTAAATTGATAGAATTCTGGCCCAATAATGTCACCCTCAGCTCAAACAAGGACACCACTATTTCTTGCATATTTCATAGCATCAGATTTAGTTGATTCTTATGCTGATTAACAGAAGCAGGTCTAAGCTACGGAATGATGGTTCAGTTTGATTTCTAGTCTAAAAAAATTAAATCGGATCTGCAGTTATGTATCAGTGTTTGGGATAGGTCTGTTCTTGTGCTGAACCTCTAAGGTTGTCTGTTTAGGTAAACGTCCATTCTACTAAGGTTAGACAAATCAGTGCTCCTGCCCTTCCACTTATTGGGAGGTGTAACCTATTCAGTACTTGCATTTGATAATTAATTTAGGGTTTTCCTTTGTTAATTAATTTATTTCTGTCTGTTAAAATCTGAAGAACTTATTTGCATTTGATGGTGGATATTAGTTGTACAGAGGAATTGGAAAATTTTGTGGTCCTCTAAGTTTGCTATTGGATTTCCACGTGCTGCATATTGTAAAGAAATTATATCTTGTTACCAGTAAATTAGCCTCATGTGAGAAACGATCTTATATGCTACTTATCCTCATCAAATTAATTGCTAATGCTCTACATCTAATTCTTATGTGTGCTTTCTGAATGCTGCAGGCATTTCATCGCCATATTCCAGTCCTTATAAGGGCCCTAGGGTCATCTTATTCTGAATTGCTAAAAATTATCTCTGATCCACCTCAAGGAAGTGAAAATCTTTTGATGCTGGTGGGTGTCATATTTCCTGTTTTATTATTAGTGTTTCTAATCTTGAATACTGTTTGTATTTTTTATTTTGCTTTATCCATAGATTTTTTGGACATAGGTGATACTTATCATTTTGTTTATTAACTTATTTTCTAAATGACAAGGTGCTGCAAATATTGACTCAAGAGACATCGCCTTCAGCTGATCTGATAGCCACTGTTAAACATTTGTATGAAACTAAATTAAAGGTTTTTTCTATTAACTAAAGCTTCTTCTTTTGAATTGTACTTAAATCTCTCGCTATTTCCATGTTCAAAACTGAGTTGGATAATTATTGGCTGCAGGATGTCACAATTCTTATTCCAATGCTGTCTGCACTTTCTAAAAATGAGGTTTGTTTCATAGGTTCTGCATCTCATTCTCTTGTACCATTTTGTCAAGTTATATTGGTTTAAAACTAGTTCCTAAAATCTAATCTGTTATAACGGCGGCAATAATTGTTTTGTAGTCTGGCATGCTTGTGTTATTGAAACCAAAGCATGATGGATAACCTTTTAACTCAGTTAAATTACAAAATTACGCTCGCTAACATGTTTAAACATGATTCACAGTGGACATTGATCTCATCTAACAATTAAATATAACGTCTTATTGATGTATTAGTTGAAAACACAATGGGTGCATGCTAGAGCTTTCCATTTTTTTCCGTATTCATGTCTGTAGAATCTTGCTAGGCGTAGTTTGGCCCAACCATTGAAGAATTCGAATCTGTGTGATTCAATGTAAAAATGGATGATTGCAATCTCAGGAATTTGAACTAAGGATCTCCCTTTATGAAACCATGTTAAATTGGCACAGGTGGGATTTTATTGTTCAGCAGCAAGGTTAAGAATACCCACTGTGAAACTTATATTATCAACATAACCCCTCCAGTGTAGGCCCCCTGAGGCCAAAAAATGGATCACTCAGGTTGATGATTTGGAGTACCGGATAGTGAATTTGGCCTTGCACATGAATGGATGACTTCTCCTGTACTAGTTGGGAGTGTTCATCCCAAAACCAATAGGCAATCATGAAGTACCTATGATTTAAATATATAAGATGGAGGTTGCTCACTAGCTCAACCGATTCTCAAGTGACACAGATGTCAAATCAAGTTTATAATCAAGTGAGACTAATGTCAAATCAACATAATTTTTAGGGCTTAAATTATGCAAAATCTTCTGGGGAGAGCACGCTTCAATAGCTGAACAAAGGCCCTTCCCTTTTCTTTTTTTAGGATGTGGGCCATATCTATGTAAGTTGTATATCTCTGGCAGAAGTTCAGTTGAGCAGCTTATCTATAAACTTTTCAACTTGAGTGGAGCACTTAATGAGTCACTTTTGGTAGTTTTTGAGCTTCACTTGCGGGCCTAGTTGTGTTACTAACAAATGTCCTTGCTTTTAACAAGTAACAAAAATAAACAAACTCCAATTGTGTTTTTGTTCACGAGAAAAGATATGTTATTTTGTTCGCATAGTTTATTAAGTAATACCCATGAAACAGTATCACATATTTTGTGTTATTTTTGTTAATGCAAAGTAGAAATTATTATGATGTTAGTTTCACATGGATTTTCTCTATTTCTATGTAACCATTTTATGGCCCCAGGTTTTACCTATATTCCCTCGGCTTGTCGCTCTTCCATTGGAAAAGTTCCAGACAGCACTTGCTCACATACTGCAGGTACATACGTTTTTCATTGTCTGATTTTCACAATAATGCTACTCTCTCTCTCTCTCTCTCTCTCTCTCTCTCTCCTATACGTGTCAATAATAACATTTATCAGTCTAGAAAAATATTGCGATTTCCATTTTTTTTTTGAACCTTTCTTTTACCTCCTAGACAACAAGTTCCATGAACGAAAATACCGATATGTTTGCCATTGTCTCAAAGAAAAACACTTCATGTTGGAGAAATGTACGACACAAAGTTTGACAAAACCTGAGTCAATCATTTGTTAAGATTTATATCCTTTCAATTGCAGGGCTCAGCTCATACAGGCCCAGCTTTAACACCTGCAGAAGTGTTGGTTTCCATCCATGGTATTGTCCCTGAGAAAGATGGACTCCCACTTAAGAAGGCATGTACTTACCGAATATATTTCTTTTATACAAGCCTTATCGAGTAGATGGTATTAATTTATGAACTGCCACTTATTATGCTCACACTGCATTGCCATCCCGTCCTATCTTCTATCCAATATTTTACAAGTGGTTATGTGCCCAAAATTTAGATAATATAATGGTTATAATAATTTGATATTGTAAGTATTGATCAATGTGGACAACTAAGGGTGTTGAGTGGAATTTGGACATTTAGCATTAGATAGGGCAATCCAGAACCATCACAACATTTTGAAGTTTCCCGCGTCCAAAATAGGTCTGCCCAAAATTACGGTGATGTTGTACTCTACTTATTAATCATCTTTACATTATATAAGGAGGACATGCTTTTCTAAGAAATACAACTCGAACTGATTAAACCCTGAAACATATTGGGATGATCAGTTTGTACTGGCAAGGTGCAACTAATTTTGACTTGTCAAGGTGCAACTATTCTGACTGAGGTTCAACTAATTTTGACTTGCTTTTGCCAAGGTCCATCCCTAATCAATTTGTCCTGGCAAGGTGCGTCCACCTGTTGGGTTTGATTTTTTGTCTTGTCAAGGTGCATCCCTTGCAGTGTTTTAAAAAACTTGCCTCAGGGCGCGCCTAGCTGCCCTTGGAGGCGGGGCTTCACCATTTTCGCCTTTGTTTTGTGGGAGTGGGCGAAAGACTCGCCTAGGCTTGTCGGGGCGCGTCTAGGGCGCCTGAGGCGTCAACTGGGCGCCCCTTTTTCTTTTTTAGGTTGCAGAAATCTGGATTTCTTTTAGTTGTAGGGCTGTTTTTGAGTTGCAGACCAAGAAACTAGCGAAGGAGATGGAGATGATGAAGACATCGGTTAGGGTTTTTTAGGCTGAGTTGGTTTTTTAATTTTTGTCTTTAAATACCCTATAAATACTCCACTCAACTTATTTATTTCATAATACCTTATAAATACTCCAGCCCATTTATTTCATTTTAAATACCCTATAAATACTCCACTCAACCCTTTATTTTCCTCAAATTCCCATAATTATTGCTTTATATCATTTTAAATACCCTATAACTACTTCACTCAGCCTTTATTTCCTTTTAAATTACTTATAATTGCAACATTAAGCCTTTATTTTGCTTGAAATTTTCCTATAATTGTGACCATTCATCCCTATTTTCCTTGAAGTTCTCTGTAATTGCTGACAATAAAATAAATAATTATAACATTTTGAGACTATATGACATAGTTTCCAAGTACAACTAGACTTAGTAATAAAGAAGATGATATTATCTTTGATTTAGTTATAGTTATATTTGCTTTTACAAAGTATTATATTGTTATAAAGATACTTACATATAATATATATTTAAATTTTAGGTTCCATGAGGCTTAGCCTCACGCCTCACGCGTTTAATACATTGATCCCTCGTCAATAATAAATGGTCTTACTATTGTGGCATGGATCTTAGTGTATTTGTACAACTCAATGAAGGCTCCCCTTAATTTCTTGATGCACTTACATGGTGCACTTTGTATGGTGATCGTATGGTTGCTCTCTCTGTAACATGTGCCTTGTATCATTATTAACAATTTTGTCTGCTTCTCTTGTTTGCAGATAACAGATGCTTGCTCAGCCTGTTTTGAGCAACGCACAGTTTTTACACAGCAGGTCTTGGCAAAGGCCCTGAATCAGATGGTATGTATATATTTTAAATAAATCTTTGTCCAGCACATAGTATTTAGTTGTTTCAAGCAACGGTTTTGTTTTCAGGTTGACCAGACTCCTCTTCCTCTTCTCTTTATGAGAACAGTTATTCAGGCAATAGATGCTTTTCCTTCACTGGTAGCTGCTCTCGTTCCTTTTCCTTTTCCTCTTATTACCTTTTCTTTTCGAATGGTGTTCCTGTTTCCTTATTCATGTAATATATGGTTTCATGCTTTTGTTCTATCCAGGTTGACTTTGTAATGGAAATACTTTCCAAACTTGTAAGCAAACAGGTACGTGTGTCCTCTTCGTCTGCTATTTGGTGCTGTGCACTCTTTCAGGTCGACCTGTCAGTATTGGTTATTAACATGGCTAGGGGTCTTATGTATTGACTGCAGGTGTGGAGAATGCCAAAACTGTGGTTTGGATTCTTGAAATGTGCATCACAGACACAGCCGCATTCTTTCCCTGTATTGTTACAGGTATCACATCATTGTTTATTTATATAAAGAACTTCCCCTTGCTTTCAACTGGTGATTTTAGTTTACAGCTTGCTTCCTATTTCATTTCCTTGCAGTTACCACCCCAACAACTTGAAAGCGCTCTGAACAAATATGCGAACCTCAGAGGTCCCCTTGCCACTTATGCTAGCCAGCCTAGTGTAAAAGCTTCACTCCCTAGGTATACTATTGTGCATCTCGTTGACCATCAACTTTACTTCGTGGAGGTTAATTTACAATGTTTTAGGCTAATTATAGATAGAAGTTCAAAGAACAGAGTCTATGGATTTTTTATCACACTCAGCCTCCTTCTCTGACACGTTTGTGTTATAAACTTTTAGAAGTAAAATTCTTTGACTACAAGAAATGTGATCTCTGTTTGTGTACGTATTACAATTGCTTTAAATGATTCAGCAATTTACATGACATCACAATTGTCTTGTTTCTCGGATAACTTTGTAGGTGGTTGAGTGTCCTTCATTCTACATCTTCTCTTGAACATGACTATTGTTCCAGTTTTTACCACAATCGACATATATAGCAGTTTTTATCTTCTATTTGAACTCACCGCATGTGTTTTGGCAGACCAACACTTGCCGTCCTTGGTCTAGCAAATGAAACGCATTCACAGCAACCACATTTGCCATCATCCTTTCACCCTGCAGACACAAGCTCATCAGTACATGGAGCAACTCCAACGTGATAATTAGAAAGTGTTCGGACACTGAGAAGTGACCAGCTATGTACAGTACAAATTGGGACATCTGATAATTCGAGAGCCACAAATCCACAAATGTCGGGAAGGAAGATATAGAGTGACCACGTATATGGCAGCTGATTACTTAGGGGTATTTGATCGCCGATTGGTGTAACCTAAAGATAAAATTAGTCCGGCTGCATATGGAAATATCAGTTCTTCGGAAATATTTCAGGCAAGAAAGAACCGGAAAAAACAAGAATTTATGTTGAAGGATACATCCGAGCCGCTTCCTAATGCTTCTCCGTGCCATAAAATGGAGTTTGAAATATATGTATCTGTATTTTATCCTTCTGAATTTTGATTCTTTTAACCTAATCCTCAGGCAGGTTTAAATTTTGAGTCAATTAAATTATAGGCTCCTGTAAATTATAGTTGTATTTTTGCTTTAGTTAGTTCATATTCTTTTGAATTTTCGTTCATTTCTTTCTCCAGAGTTATTTTTTGATCTAACATTAAACATGTTTTGATGAAGGGGACTGAAAATCATGAGACAAAACGACCCTAGTTTGCACCTACAACTTCGTCGTTGCTGTCTGTTTGTCAACTTTATCATGTCCTGATTGTATACCTAGTTTGCACATCTACCATGTCAAGCCCTATATCTACATGCCACATAAATATTACTTGAAAACACAAGTTTTAAATATTACATATAAAAAAAAGAAAAAAAGGAAAGAGGTTCATTAAAACACATCACTCTTCACAACAAATCAGCATTATTGCAAAATAATAAGTGTTGGAAGGAAAACACGAGTATCTAAGAGACTCAAAGCTCTTATGAGAAGTGTTTATAAATGGCTGAAAATGTTTTTTAAAAAAAGTTTTTGTCACCGATCTTTAGTAAAAGTTTTAGTTAATCATAAAAAAAAAACACTTGAAAGCACTGCAAGTGTTTTTAGAACTCAAAAATATATTCTCTAAAAACGTTTGCAATCATTTAAAAGCATTTCTCAGTCTCAGACAAGGCCTCAAAGAAGAGAGAGCTAGCTAGGGCTTTCTTGAGTAAAACTATCAAAACAATCCTTCTTAACACGTTGATATGGGTTAACGTGAGTTAACACTCAACCATGCAACACGTTTGCTGCATGTTTTGGATTATGCAACTGGCACTGAAGAATTTGGGATTACTTGTAAGTTCGTGCATCATAGAAAGACAAAAAGAAATCAAGGGCTCGTGTTTTCTATATTTTTTTGTGCGTGGAGGTTGCACATGGCCTGCAGCGGTTGTTGAATTTGAATGTGTCAAAGTCTTTCAGGACAAGTTGCCATTTTGCTTTCCTTGATTGGAATTTGGGTACAATACAAGGCGGTCTGCATCACGGAGTATGGCATCCGTAACAAACCTAACTCGTAACAAACCTAACTAACTCCCACCTATTTCGGCGAGAGCTGTGCTAACTGTTCGAGCATTAAGCAATTTAAAAGAACAATCAAACGACACCAAACCCCGGGAGATGTACAACAAACAAAAATTTCGTTTCTGTTAAAAGAATATCACGCAGAGAACAACACAATTTGACAACCACGAATCTTCGGTTTGTTTGCCATCACCAGCTGAGTTTTTTCAGGCTTGTTGGTGCTTCGATTGTACCACAATCAAGCAATGATCCGTTCAGCGAGCGGTGAAGCACCAACATGAAAGTCAAGAACTGTCATAAAACAAAGGATATATATATATGTTAGATCGTTTTCTCTACTGGGGTAAAAGGTTTTTATGTCGTAAAATAAAACTACACGCCCACTGCCAAAAAGAGGGGTCAAAACAGTTTAATTTGTTACAGTTATAGTTAATTTGAGTTTGATTTTGAACTCTAGGGAATGGTCAATCTATTCAACATAAAAAGTTGAAATACAAGAGTTCATGGTGCTTGTATGCAGAGAACAATTTCATACCTTTCTCAAGCTATAAGCATCAAAACTGCACGGCTAGTGAGTTCTATCGTTCAATGGGGAGAACAACATCAAGGTTCATCGCAAGTTGCCAGCCTTTGGGATAAACAAGACCATGAGCTTCCAAATGAAGATGCCAGTTCATTACTTTTGAACAGCCGGCTGGGGTACCTTCCATTTGACTCTCATCTTCCACAACTTGTTCTATAAAAGTGGTCTCCTGAAGATGAAGGGGGAGAGAAATGTCAGTGCCTGAAGATACAAGAAAACATTGCCAATCACAAGTACGGGAACATTTCAACAGATGATATGAACCGTACTTGGAAACCCTCCTTCACTGTATCTAATTGTCGAATTGGAGCAGAAGTGGGGCGGTGCCATCTCTTTGGATCCCATAATATTGTGCTATTAAATGCAAACCCTGACATATCAACATGAAACCTACGAAGTCTTTTGCTTTTCTCATTTGTGTGCCATCCGACTACTTGGCTCCGATTGCATACTGGACCTTCCAATATCGCCTTGTTTTTGCTTTGAGCTAACATAGCAACAGGCCAAGTTCCAAATCGGCTTCAAAACAAATAAAACACAAATTAGCTATTAAACTAGTGTGATAAATGAAACTAAATTCGCATCTTTCCAGCTGAACGACTTAATTTAGTAAAAGAGACTGAAATTTGGATGAAAGAAGTGGACATTATGTTCCACCAGATGACAAACAAACAGACAAATGTACATGAAACTGGTGAACTATACATGTTCCACCAGGACCACTACCTAAAGTTAGTAATACTGGCAAATCGTACATCTTCGCTTGAAGACGAGAATAACCAAATTTAAACTGGGAACAATATTCTAAGCCATTTGATTATGTAAATCTATCAACAAATGAGAATTCCAACCAAATGTAGTTTAGTGAAGTGAAAGAGTTGCCAAGCTATGATTTGAATGTATGAAAATATTTGGGCACAATCGAATCCACGGATCAACAAGGAAGACATGGCATCTAAAATGCAGGCAGACCCAAGTAGCTCTAATTGTTAAAATTGCAATAGCAGACACATTCCGAACAGAAATCTCGAGAAAACCATCACTCTAAAACAAGCATATGAATCGGAAACAAACACCAACAACAGAAAATGTGACTGAAATGAAGCTCAATTTCGAAGATAGATTAGATACCTAATGTCCCTCAAGCGATCAAACAAGTCGAGGGAGTATATATTATCGTCGTCTGCAAAGTAAACAATGCCATCAAGCCTATGCCGCTCAATGTGCTCCAAAGCAGTGTTTCTCTGATAAACACCCCGGTCCTTGGCCCTAGTCGAATTGTTGCCGCACACCAAATGCCTATACATCACGCCGCTCTTCCTCAAAATCTCCGCCGTCTCCATCGACGCAGCGTTGGTCTCCACCACAATCCAAAGCAGTGGCCGGGGTACAAGCCCCAGCAGCTGCCCCAACCTGTTTAAGAAGTAGGCCTGCAGTGCGCGGTTGTACGTCGGCGTCACAATAATCAGCAGCTTCCTCGGCACCAAATCCACCCTCCTCTCCACGACGCCGAGCCTCACGTCGACGAGATCTTCCCTCCGTTTCACTGTGCGATCCGCGTTGTCGGTGTCGAACTGGACATTCCTCCGTTTCTCTGCGCGATCCGCGTTGTCGGTGTTGAACTGCACATTCATCCGTTTCACTGCGCGATCCGTGTTGTCGGTGTCGAGCTGGACATTGACGTGCGGCGGCTTGATGTCGAAATTGAAGCTCCGACCTCGAATCTCGTCGTCGTCAACGTGGCCGAACGGCAATAGGCCGAGTAAAGACCCTAAGAAGAAGAAGAGCAAGCACCTGTAGAATCCTCGACGCCATTGCTGGCCTTTGCGATTAGGTCGGTGAAAGAGAACTCCCGCGACGAAGCTCCGGACGGAGACGGAGAAGGCGAGAATCGCCGACGGAAAAGGCGGCGAGTATCTGGAGCTGGAGAGAAGCTTCTGCGACGGCGATGGCACTGAAAATGGAGAGCCGCCTCCGTTCACGTACGGCCGGTCTTGGAAGGCTGGCGATAGAGTTCTCCGGATCGACGCCATTGATCGATCTAGGATATAAAAAAATCCTCAAGGTTTCCACGACATGATCGAAATCGTAATCCCTCCCCCAAAATCCACAGAAAACGATTCGACACTCGAAAAATTGAGGAAAAAAGTTCAAAATTGGGGAAAGTAAAATCGGGTCGGACTTTTGTCAAGAAATGGTAATCGGGTCTAACGCGGTGGACAGAGAGAGTGTGCGGGCGGGGGAGGACCGGAATGTCAAATGGTGTGTATGCGAGGATTGTGAAATAATTTGGACTTGAGAAGAAGCACTTTTGCAGAAACGGGAGCTGGGTTTTGGTTAAGCACTTTTGAAGCAGTAGGGAGAGAGCGGTTCGGGAGGGGTTTTTACCGCCGACGGGGAGTGTGCTGTCGCTTTTTGGATTGGCTGCAGACCGTGGACCCAATTTCTTTTAGTTTAAGCTACGCGTTGGGCCGCCATTGAGGAGTCAACACGTGTCCAGCTGTGGTCCAATGTGGCAACACATGCACATTTTTCCTCCTTTTTTTGAGTTGTTGTGGTTTGGTGGTATTTACCCATGGCAATTGGTGGTACACTAGTGTGTGTATATATATTTACTCTAAGGTCCGGAGCAGATTTAATTTATTTTATCTCTACATCTCTAACTTCAAAACTAGCACATCAGTGCATTCCTCCATTATTTCTGACAAAACCCATCAAAATAACAGCAAAATATTCTCTCGTGTTCATCAGCAAGTCAGCTTGCTAGAAACCCTTATCAGCCCTCATTTATAATTTCATCCTAGGTTTTTGGCTGATATGTTTGCTTGTTTGAATCATTATCTGGGAGTTGGCTACTTGTATAAATTATTAAAACTAACAAGTTAGCTTGCTAGAAACCCTTGTTGCTATCTCATGTAAATAGACACTGACATGGAAGCTTTTTTTTTTTTTTCTTCCCATATTGCAGGAATTTGTTTCATGTCCAACAAATTGGAAGAAGTTTTCTCCGTTGAAATTATAAATGAGGGTTGCTAAAGGTTTCATGCAACAAGAGTTTCTAGCAAGCTTACTTGTTGATGAACTCAGGATTATATTTTGTTGTCATTTGTGTGTGTTTCGTGGGAAATAATGGAGGAGTGCATATATGTGCCATTTTTTTTTTTTTTGAGTATTGGGTGTCGAGATAAAAACATCAATAGTTATTTTATTTTATTTTCTTATTCTTATTTATTTAAGGGCAAACTTGAAACTTTAGTAGAGAAAACTGTTTAGTTGGGTGTAGAAGTAGGATAGTTGGGTCCAAATAAAATTTCTTTTTCTTGAATTGTTGTCGTTTGATGGCACTTACCCATAGCAATTGGTGGTAGACTAGTATTTCAATTTAATCCCAAATATAAATAAGTATATATAATATACTTTTTGAAAAAAAATTAAAAGCATTACTCTAAATAATTAAATCGAAATGATGTCACATTAACGTATTCATTGTAATTAATGGAAAAGGATCCTCGTCGGATTCTTTTCTTGGAGATCCTAAGGATCTCGCAATTGTGACCGTTCATCGTACATTGTGCGGTCAGTTTTCGTGTGACCGTTCATCGATATACGATGAACGTGTACGATCACGGGATCCCTAGGATCCGATGAGGATCCTTTTCTGTAATTAATTAATCTCATTTGTAGAATAATCGGTATAAAGACTATTTAAAAAGTTTCTATAAGGCACTAGGTGCTAGTTGGGCGGCGGGTTGGGGTCTAGCGCCTAAGCAGCTAGGCGGGGCCTAGGTAGATTATGCTAATTTATTATATTTCGTATAAATAAGTTAGTTTATACTTAAAATATAAACAATTTTATCATAAAACTACAAAATAGAACGACATATATATATTATGAAATATTGGAACATATTGAAAACATAGGGAAAAAGCATATAATATGTGTTTATTTAAGTCTACAATAAGTCTTTTACAATTTATTGAAAAAATAAATAAAATGCAAAATGAAGGTTATCTATTTTCTGTTTAAGTGAGTCGCGATCTAGACGGGTTTGGGCGTGCTAGGCGAATGCCTAGGCGGTTTAGGTGGGCACCTCAGCAGGTCTAGATGTCATTTCTTAATTTTTAAACACCTAGATATTAATCAGGACGGTGGCTAACCACCTAGCCCCTAGGCATGGCCTAAACGACAGATTCTTAGAACAATGCTATTTAATACTCCTAAACGGATTTTGTTTGTTAAGGGGAAATCTACAAGTTTGATTTTCTTTCCTTGAAGAAGGGAAATTAGATTCTATTTAGTGGAAAGTATTTCCTTTTGTTACATATATAATTTAATAAAAGGTTTGGTCTTGATAGTGTGAATTACTCACATTGATTCATCTGTTGGACGTTTTGATTTAAATAATGAATCATGATCTTCGCCGGATCCTCTTTGTAAGGATCTTAAGGATCCGTCAATCATATTTGTTTATTGTACATCATACGATTAAAAATTATTTTAAATTTATTTATTAAAAATTAAAAAAAATAGTACCTGAGAAAAATTGACTACATGGTGTACAATGAACGGACACGATTCACGAATTTGAAAAGGATCATGTTGGTAATTAATGACTAGCCTCTTGTCACACGCATACGCATGTGACAATTAGCTCTTTTTTATTTTTTATTTGAAAAAACAAAAAACAGAAAAAATAAAATAATAATATATCTAAAAAAATAATAAAGTTAGTTACTAATCACTTTGTGGGATTCTAGGGATCCCGCAATCTTGTCCGTTTATTATATATCGTGTGGTCATAAATCATTTAAAATTCAAATATAAATAATACCTAATGAAAACTGACCGCACGATATACGATAAACAGACACGATTCCTGAATCCCTAGGATAAAGGATCCGGTGGGGATCCTTTTCCCACTTTGTGGGTTGGTTTTTTATTTTATTATTTATTATTTTCTTATTTTATTTGAAAATTTAATAGGAGAGGGCAATTTTGGAATTATGAATGTTTCGCTATTTTTGCCTTTTCAATTTATATATACTAGCCTTCACGCGCGTGCAGAAGATATTTTTTGAATCACAGCGTGCTACGCATGACTTACATGTATTAAATATATTTACATGCTTAAATTGACAAAAATAAAGTTAAATATTTGAAGTAAATGAATAATTTTAGATCATGCTAGAAGAAACCCCTCATAAACCAATTAAAGCAGCTGAATTCACATAATAAAACCAGTTTCTATAGAATTTACATTAAGAATATAGAAAATAATATTTAATAAATAATTGATTGAATCACATTATTGATAGTCCATTGTGAGGCTAAGCCCACCTCATCCCCTTTATTATAGATAATATCGTTTGTTAAAAAAAATTAATCATTTGACAATTAATTTAATCACATTATTATCCGCGTGCGAAAGATTTTTTTTATAAAGAAAATAATATTTAATAAATAACTGATTGAATCATATTATTGTTAACTTATTGTAAGGTACTAATTAAAAAAAAAACTTTACTAATTTATTACCTGCACTACGCTCCTCTCAAGATATATTCATCATTTTCCTTATTTTTTATTATATTTTATGATGATCAAATTACCAAATTACCCTTGCATTATTTGATATATTATATTAGGCTGCTTTTGGATTTTTTTTTGGTTGAGAGGTAATTTTGTATTTTTGTTGAATGGCATGACCCCAAATTTTTGTCGGCATGCATGACCCCATTGGGGCGCTGGCTTTCTATTATATAGATAGAAACTATGACACACCCATTTTTCGGTAATATGAGATATTTATGCTTGTGGATCACCCTCTTTAAGTAAGTTGATTCTTGTTAAAAAAAAAAAATATAGATTTGTAATTTGACAAAATAAATATTGACGCAACATGAGCGTAAGGTTACAAGCGTATGCTCTCAAAGAACTAAGTTTTTTGGAGTCCACTAGAGTTGAGAGAAAACCCAAAAGGATAATAGACTAATTTTGAATTGATCATTCCAATAGCAATCATGAGGCTTATGGCGGAACCTATGGTAATACTGCAAGGCTGTATGCTGGGCCGGTACATGGGGTGGAATGATATTATCATTGAATCAGATTCTTTGGATTCAGTCTCTTGTCTCCGGTATTTGAATACGATGGGCAGTTGGGAAGCTTTTTCTATTTTAGCTAAGTGCAAAGGTTTGGGGAAGGCTTTCCATGACTATTTTAGCTAAGTGCAAAGGTTTGGGGAAGGCTTTCCATGACTGCCGCTGGTCTTGGATTCCAAGATCGGCCAATACGGCAACGGACATTTTGGCGTCGCGGCAATCTAGGGAAGTATGTGATTATGTTAGGGTCAACCAACCCCCATCTTCCCTTGTATATGTTATGTGTAATGATGATCTTTCCTGCCCCCCTTAGGCTCTTAGCGGGTAGTGCGAGGAGTGACACTTTTAGCATTTGATGCGGTGTCGTATGTACCTCCTTGTACTGCTCTTCTACCTTTGCCGTAGCTGGCTTGTTTGCCTCGAGGTAGGCTTTCTTGTAATCTTTGGCATCTTTGCCCGGTTATTGCATTTTCTAGTACTCCAAAAAAAAAAAAAAAATTAAAAAAAGAAGAAGGCTTAACTTAACCCTCGGGAAGTTAAGGGGAGTATTAAGAAAATTTGTAAAAGAAGTTTTAGGAAAGAGTAATGCTAAGTAGATTAAATTTACAAATTAAATGTGTTACCAATAAGAAATAAGCACGTTAATTAATACTTGAGTAATAATCCCATAATCAACTTTCATGTCATTTAGTTTACAAAATTTTGTCTATAAATTTAGTCTCCCTAATGACCTTGGATGACTAAAATCATTAACCCACAATGGACCTCGAACGCCAAGTCTTTATTTTCCCGTCCTTTTGTCTTCATTAGGTCTATTTTGACTTCAATTCACTTGGCCATCTATTATACATCAAATAATTATGTGACGAATATTACTTTGCCAATAGAAGAACACCCTTTTGAAGTTAAAATTGGTGCTGCAAGGTCTGTTACAATGGAGTTGTAAGTCTGATTCCAATTCGAGTATAAAGATGCGAGTGGAGTATCAGAAGCAAACCTTTGATGGGGCGCTAATCCGTGCCAAGGAAGGAGGATGAGATAAACTGGAAAGCTAAAAGTACGGTTCAATGGCTAAATATGGGCATACTACTGAAGAACCCTACGAAATGGAAACATATAGTCTTGTGCTCGTCCCAAAAGTGATGAACCTTACGAAAGTAACACATTTACGTCCTATCTCTTTGTGTAATGTTATTATGTGTAGGATTATTTCAAAATAGGTTTTTGTCACAAATAATCTCTGAAATTAACCTATCATATCAAGATGATCATTAAAATTTTAAAAATCGATCAATGTAGTCCCTGAAATTGAACGCGGTAAATTAATGTGATCATTCTGTTACAATTCCGTTAAAAATTCTGTTAAATGCTGATGTGTCAAGTAAATTAAATTATATAAATTAAAAATATTTAAATAATGAAAAACTAATTTTTATTTCTATATAATTACAAACTTGAAAAAAGGAAAAGAAGATGATTTCCCCTTCCACCCCAACAACCACCACCCTACAACGCCCACCCCACCTCGTCGCGTCGACAACACCAGAGAGGTTTCAATTTGGATTTATCGCCACTGGCAAGCACGAGGACCGTGGGAAAGGGGTGCGACAGTGACGTTAGGGGAGGAGAGCCCCCACCCCACCATGTCGCCTGCATCTCCGGGTTAAGCAAAACCGGAAAGGTTTCGATTCGGATTATCGGCACCGGCGAGTGTGAGGACTGCGGGAATGGCGGTGCGACAGGGGGTCGAGCAACACCGGGGATGTTTCAATTCACATTAAATTATTATTGTGGTTAAAATTTGATTTGGTAATTAACTCATTCAACTAATCGAGTTTGCTGGTTTAGTGCCGTTTTCTTGGACTTTAGTTGCCAAAATGAGTGGGCTTCCATCGACCATGCTAGATAGAAACTCTAGAGCTCTCCCCTCCATATCATTTTCTTTGGGAAATATTTGAGAGAGTAGCTGTTTCAGAATTTTCATTTCTTATGTAGGTAACGGGGTGGGGGCTGGGTGTTGCTCTGATGGGATGGGGAAGAAGATGAAAAACAGTCATCTTCTTTTGTACTTCTTTAAATTTATAACTATATTGTTTTTTAGCTAAAATGATTCTTGAGATTTGTATAACACATCATTTTGGTCTTAGAGGTTGAAAATCAATAGAAATGGTTCCTGAGATTGTCTACCATCCATTATTTTGGTCATTCAGTTAAAAACTCCGTTAAGTGTCTTAGAGCTCTTGACCGAAAGTTTGGACAATTTTCAAAGTTTCGTAATTCAATCGTTTTTTTAACCAAATTCAACTCATAATATATCAAAATGAAGATAAGAAAGTGTAGAACAAGATTATACATATTTGGAAGCCGTCGAGAAAGGTACCAGTCCCTTTGTCTTGTTGAGAAGTATAATTTTGTTTTTGAATTACTGATTTCATTGAGTATTAAAGAAGTTATGAACGTTTAAAGTTTACCCAGTTTCCGGCGAGTTTTCCAATTTTTCAGCAGACTAGTCAGTTTTTAGGCTATTTTCCGACCATCTCTGGCAACATTGGGCTTCCAAATAGGTATAATCTTGTTCTACACTTTCATATCTTCATTTTGATATATTATAGATCAAATTTGATTAAGAAACGATTGAGTTACAAAGCGTACAAATAGGTATAATCTTGTTCTACACTTTCATATCTTCATTTTGATATATTATAGATCAAATTTGATTAAGAAACGATTGAGTTACAAAGCGTACAAATAGGTATAATCTTGTTCTACACTTTCATATCTTCATTTTGATATATTATAGATCAAATTTGATTAAGAAACGATTGAGTTACAAAGCTTTGAAAATTGCCCAAACTTCCAGCCAAGAGCTCGGGACACTTAATGGAGTTTTTAATGGAAAGACCAAAATAATGGATGATGGATAATCTTAGGGACCATTTCTATTGATTTCAATCTCAGGGACCAAAGTAATGTGTTATGCAAATCTCAGAAACCATTTTCACTATAAAGCCTAACTATATAGAAATAAAAATTATTTTTTATCATTTAAATATTTTTAATTCAATATAATAATATTTAATTAAACTTATGGGACCAAAGTATGCGACACATTAGCACTTAACAACATTTTTTACGGAATTATGACGGAATGACCATATTGATTTGTGACATTCATTTTCAAGGACTACATTGATCGATTTTCAAGTTTAAGAACTATGTTGATAGGATGAGTCAATTTCAAAAACTATTTGTAATAAAAATCCTTTCGAAATTTCCGACTAGTCGGTCCAGAACCCAAACACAATTTGGGAGAGTTTGCACTTCACATAACACAAACAGAGTCTATCACACCAAATGAATGGGAATCAGCAAACAATTAAGAGCCTAAAACTCATTCTCTTGGTAATCTCTTAATTTATTATTGTAATTTTACCCACAAAGGGAACTGGACAACTAAGAAAACAAGAAGCTTATGAAACCACAACAGTGTATATATAGACTAATTAGCCGAAAACACCTAAAAACCATTCATCTTTCTTCTCTTTCACATCACATGTGATAGCAGAAGAATATAGCTGAAATGGTCAGCTTTATTCCAACTCCTTTGTTTTATGTCCTGGATGCGGACATCTGATAGCATACAAAAATCATTGAGATATTGGGAAGAACCAGTTTTGTTACGCAGGAGTTCATATTGAGTCCGTTACAGTTCAGTGTACCCTATTCTAGACCACGCTATTTTTGCCTCGTACCCTTCTCTCTATGGTTGTCTAGGTCATTCAAAAATGTGAAAATCTCATGTTCTTGTTTCCAAGGGTTTTAACACATATTTATTTATCTTGTAGGCAAAGAGGGAACTTTGAACCTTTCACAATCAAGTTTTCGGTAATCAGCTTATTTGCTCGCTAGGGCCATTATTCTTCATTCTGCATGTCTGCCAAAGGATATTGGAGGCTAAAGTTTAACACTCCTCAATTTGGGTTTCTTGTGTGTTTTTGCACCAGTGGTTGCATGGGAGGCCGGGAAGGCGTTGGTGATGGAGAGGGTGGAGGTTGCTCCACCTCAGGCCATGGAAATGAATGTCAAGGTCAAATATACTTCACTTTGTCACATTGATCTCTACTTCTGGGAAGCCAAGGTCAGCAACAATACATACTACATACATACTTTGAAATTTGTAGAATTGTAAACTATGAGTAGAGTTTTCCAGCCAATTTAGCCATTTCTTTAATTGACAATGAATAATTAAGGTTTTAAATCGAAAAGTAAATTGCAAATGTCATTTGTGATGATAAAGTTACAGGATCAGTAGTTCTTAGCATATGTGAACTTTGACAACAAATTTGTGAACCATGTGTGAATTTTAACCACAAAGTGCAGTTGTACTCGAAACTGAAAGACTGACATTTAATTGTTTTGCGATTAATCACTTCCTTGGCACATCTATCTTCAGTGAAATCAAGCTTTCGTAGCATCTTTATCTTTTGAACAATGAGAAGTTGAAAACTGCTAATCTTTTGATAACTATGAAATTATGTACATAAATCTAGCTTTATTAGCATCCCTATCTTTGAGCAATGAGTAATTGAACACTGTCAATCTCTTGACAACTATGAATTTATCTAAATATTTTCAAAACATTTTAGACACCCGCAATATCGCACGGGCACTTTTACTAATTTTACCCAAAGATTAGGTATGGCATCAGCCATTTTTTGGATTCGTGTAAGTTGGATCTACTCAAGGTATAATTGCTAGTTGCCGCTCAAAGTAGGATTTTAGCGACATGAAAATCTCTTTGTAATATTACAGAGAAATCTGCTCACTAGTATCCATATATAAGACCTGGTTTGGTACTGAGGTGATTCTAAAAAAAGCTGCTATCAAAAAAAGCTGGGAGCTGTTTTTGTGTTTGGTAAACACTCAGCTTTAGCTTTTTTTCACAGTTTTGGATGAAAAAAAACCAAAAACAAGAAGCTGCAAAACCTAGCTTTGAAAAACCGGCTTTTTTTCACATCTGTTTTACATAAAAGTTTACCAAACACTCTAATACTGTTTTTTTTTTTTCAAAAGCACTTTTACAAAAAAGTTTACCAAACACTCTGCTGCTTTATTTCACAGCTGCTTATTCTCACAGCACAACAGAAGCAGCTTTTTTTCAAAACACAGCAATACCAAACTAGCCCTAAAGCCCATCATTCCTGTTCAATTCCTGCATAAAACAAATCTTTTAGGCTAAGTTTCCAATTCGAAATCACATATCCATTTCTCTTCCATTTCAAAAAAAAAAAAAAACAAAACAAAACAAAAAACCATTTCTCTTTATTCAGAGCTACAAATATATGTCTATCCAAGATTTCATTCAAGATCAACGCAAGGATCAGGGACCTTAGAGAGGAGAGTATTGAGAAATTAAAATTTTCAATAAAAAATTTGTGCCCCTTTATTTTTCGTTGATCCTAATCCTTTATGTATTTAAACAATTGTAAGAGAAATTGGTAGCGCTTGTCAGACTTGGGGATTCTTCCAAGTTATAAATCATAGGTTCCAATTTCAAAACTAAAAGACGTTTGGCACACATTCATAAGTTTTTTTCTTGATACATACTGAGAAGAAGAGAAAATATAATAAAGTTGTCAAAAGCATCTTTTTGGATACTTCAACAATGAATTGATGAACAAGGTTAAAGATTGGAAACAATCATTTGACTACACGGTCGATGAGTCAACAACATTCCCTTCCTCTAGTGACCCATCAGATAAGGGATTGACCAAGTGGAAAAATAACTGCCCTCCTTAACTACGGCAAGCCAATGAAAACTTAATTCTTTGTGTTGCAACCTCATAATTATTAGAAACTTGGTTTATCATATAAAAAAGTATTTTATTTTGACTAGTGATGTATGTGAAGATTATGCTAAGAAAATGAAAAAACTAACCTTTCAATTGATGGAGCTAATTGGCTTGAGCTTGGTGTTGCCAACCAATAAGTTTGCAAGCTATTCTCAAGAGCATACAAGTTACCTACAATTTAATTCGTATCCCCCTTGTCCTTTTGCAGACTTAGCTCTTGGTGTAGTCAGTCATAAGGACGCATACGATCTTGTGATTTTATGATAAGACTAGGTAGAAGGTTTGGAAATGAAAAGAAAAAGTGATGAAAAATGAGTTAAGGTTAAATCGATCCCAATGCTTTCATAATCAATATCGGGAATAATATTCACGTACCACCCTTCAAACTATTTCAAAGCTTATGACCAAATTCCTTCTCTGTCCTTCACGAGGTTACGATCACATACATACATACATAAATTCTTTCTCTGTCAAACTATTTCAAAGCTTACGATCACATACATACATAAATCAAGATCCTATGTCCTTGTGAAGGATGGAGAAGGAATTTGGACAGAAGTTTTGAAATAGTTTGAAGGGTGGTACATGAACATTATTTCCGATATTGATTATGAAAGCATTGGGGATTGGTTTAACCTTAACCCATTTTTCATCACTTTTTCTTTTGATTTCCAAACCTTCTATCTGGTCTTATCATAAAATCACAAGATTGTATGCGTCCTTATCACTGACTACCCAAATAGCTAAGTCTGCAAAAGGACAAGGCGGATACGAATTAAATTGTAGGTAACTTGTATGCTCTTGAAAATAGCTTGCAAACCTATTGGTTGACAACACCAGGCTCAAGCCAATTAGCTCCATCAATCGAAATGTCAGTTTTTTCATTTTCTTAGCATAATCTTCACATAAATCACTAGTCAAAATAAAATACTCTTTTATATGATAAACCAAGTTTTTAATAATTATGAGGTTGCAACACAAAGAATTAAGTTTTCATTGGCTTACAGTTAAGAAGGGCATTTATTTTTCCACTCGGTCAATCCCTTATCTGATGGGTCACCAGAAGTAGGGAATGTTATTGGCTCATCGACTGTGTAGTCAAATGATTGTTTCCAATCTTTGACATTGTGCATCAATTCATTGTTGAAGTATCCAAAAAGATGCTTTTTGACAACTTTATTACATTTTCTCTTCTACTCGGTATGTATCAAGAAAAAACTTATGAATGTGTGCCGAACGTCTTCTAGTTTTAAAATTGGAACCTATGATTTATAACTTGAAAGAATCCCCAATTGCGATAGGCGCTACCAATTTCCTTACAATTGTTTGAATATACAAAGGATTAGGATTAACAAAAAATAAATGCCTCAATTTTTTATTGGAAATTTTAATTTCTCAATTATTCTCTGTCTCTTAGGTCCCTGATCTAGTTATTACGTTGATCTTGAATGAAATCTTGGATATACATTATTTTTAGCTCTGAATTGAAGAGAAATGGTTTATTATTTCTTGAAATCGAGAGAGAAATGGTTATGTGATTTGAGATTAGAAGCTTAGGCTTAAAGGTTTGTTTTATGCAAGAATTGAAGAGGAATGGTGGGTTTATATAAGGATATTAGGGAAAGTTTCTTTTGTAATATTATTACAAGGAAATTTTCATTGTTGCTAGAATCGTACTTTTTAGCTGCAACTAGCAAATATACTTTTAGCATGCGGTAAGAAATAGAGATAAAAAGTGGATAAGTTCCAATTACACGAATCCAGAAAATCTCTGATGCTATAATGTATGCCAAATCTTTAGGTAAAATGTCAGCGTAAAAAATGATATAAATCGCTATATTCAGTTTGTGTGTGTGTTTTCTTTTCAACAGAGAAGATACATTATTCACACATGAAATTAAAATAGTGTGGAAGACTCTCTCATGAAGGTAATCGGAACTAAACAAGTCTAAGGTGAAAAAAGAGTCTCACGTGAAAGCACACAAGAATATATGTATGTATGTATGTATGTACCTGGGTATGTGTCTGTGAGAGAGAAACTAGTCCAGACCTTTCAACGGCACGCATAAGCTGCGTGCACCAATGAGACTAGTCCAGCACATTCAAAGTAACAGCCTGCAGTCAGAATTTGATCCTACAAATAAATTGACAGAAGACTTAATCAAAAAATCAAAGATGTGAAAAGGAAGCTTTAGTTACAGCATATATAAGTTCGAAATGTCAGCGTCCATGATTCTAGGCTCATAAGTTTGAAATGTAATACATGAAGAACTAAGGAACTAACTGAACAATGGATAGATACCGTGATGATGGAAAAGGAGAAAATGACGAATATCAGCAACCTGATAGTTGACACTCAATATCACAACAGAAGCACGGAAATAATTAATTTAAACACAAGACAGACGAAGACTATTGAAAACATTAATGAGATAAATTTGTGAGTGAATAGGGACTGATATTTTGAATTAACATGAACAAAAAGATGCGACAACGAAAATGACAAAAAAATGTGGTATAGTATTCTGGTGGATAGGGTATTGAATTTCTATCGATGTGTTAGGTTTTGAAACTCCCCCTTTCTATTATAATAGTTTCGAACTCTCCTTTCTCTCTTTATTAATAATAAATTTATAAAGAAAAAGAAAATGGTAAAAGGAGTGTGGTAGCGGCGAGCTCGAGCTCAACAAGGTGCCCAGCGAACCAGGCCTGGTTCTTGGCCTCGATCATCTACACCCAGCGAACAAGTTTGTTGTTCCAAGCTTGAGATTGAGAGAGAGAGAGAGAGAGAGAGAGTTGGGGTCTGATTTGGTAATGGATGGGCAGGTAACGTTTATATAGAAAGGTGTTAAAGTTGTTAGGTCTCCTAGTTTTTAGGATTTGTTTAAATAATGGTGAATAATCCCTAATCGTGAGGGACACGTTTGTTACATTATCTGTTTAAGACTTAGTCATATACCACAATCCTAGGGTTGTAAATCGTGGGCTGTTATTTCTCTTTCAGTTTATTTTTGTAAAGCTAATTCAATAAGAAAGTTCTCCCTACATTTGAGTGTTATCAAGCCATTGTTTTGCAAGTTCTTTGTTGCTCTTCTTGGTTTTAACAAAAGGGACTTGGTAAAAACATTCATGAAAATTCATAATTTTAATTTGCAGACGTGCGTCATCTGAAGATGACAGGAAACCAACACAACAAACAAGATTCCAGTTGTATGATCATAGAAAGATAGTGCACATGGATGTGTTTCATCATTTTTCATTAATTGAACTACAAATTAAAGTCTCTTTTTTTCATTTCCAATTTGAGGATACACAAATGTAGGGAAAAGAAGATTCCATGTTGAGGTCATGTTCGGTTACACGCTACATCAATTATTGTTCAACTTTTATACGATTTTTTCCAACGAGTAACTGAAAGATGAAAATTGCATTCACCTAACTAACACGTTTTGGTGGGAAATATATACAATCAATGTTAAGGGGTGGGAGGGTACGAAAAAAATCGGACCGAACCCAACAAAATCTGAAAACACCAAGCTGACAAACAAAAAACCGAATCCAGACCAAAAATCAAACTTAACCCATGCAACCAATTTTGATTTCCGTCTCTCTTTAGACGTTAAACCAAACCAAATTGGACTGATTTGTTTATAAATACTAGCATTTGCCTACATAGTTTGTGTGTATGAACACATTTTTTTCAGAAAATGAGAAGGAGAGAGAGAGAGAGCGTAGGGGGAATGAGAGATTTTTGTTTTTGGTTTTATTTTATTTTTTAAAATATTAGAGATATTTTAATATTACATATAGGTGAGGTTTCAATAAAAAACAGTAAAATTTGAACCTGTGAAATTACATTACTACCCATCATTTTTTTTGTATGATAGAAGACTAAGTTATCTTTTCACCATTTTTTTATTGGCAAAGAGGATTTCATTAATTAATAGAGATTAATAGAGATATTGTCATGGTGTATTATTGGACCTCACCTGAAGCCCAACTTCAAAACCCAACCCTTTTGTGTAGGCCCAAACCTCAACTCAAGATGTGAGGCTTCGAGGCTTCGAGTTCATGATTCGATGAAAACTCTCCCTCTCTGTGTCCATTACAGTCATCTTTCTGTTTTTGTTGGACATTTTTCATTTTTGGACGAAAATTTGAGGTTGAAAAAAAAAATTAAATGGGAAAAGTTTAAACCAATAACCGGTAGAATTGAACAGGAACCGAGTTGCTCTGATTTATTCTTGTGTTTCTCTATAGGATTTTCAAAATTGAACCGAACCGAGTAAAGCCTTAGGTTTGGATCACATTTTAGAATAAACCAGTCTGAACCGAATCAAGCCCATCCATAAACTTATTGCATGCATTAGATTATTTAACGGTCGAAACTCTATGACTTATTCTAACACATTACACCTGAATAAGATCGCGCTTAGGCCAAGTGGAAGTTCTATTCAAAATTATTGCAGACATTAGTTTAATTGATGCATTAGTAATTGGTATTACATTTCCTAAAGTTTGGTTCAAAGTCATCGGGTTTTCAGCTGCGCATAATTACGATAGTTTCTACTCATATTGGTTTTAGTAATTAATGCATTAGCATTGATACCTTTTCTTCTTCTTCTTCTTCTTCTTTTTATTTTATTTTATTTTTTATAAAGAAGAATGTCTTAGAAATTCATCTTTCTTTTATCCTCTTCAACATTTTGCATCATGAGTTCAAACCATCCTCTTCGTGTACACAAGCAGAGCCAAAGCTCCCTTAGGCTATAGTATAGAGAGAGTTTTGGTTCTTTTAAGCTTAAAAATATTAATCTTTTTTACTATATTATGATTTTTAATTGTAATATTCCACTTAGCAAATGAAAATTTTGAATCTTAAAGCTGCTTTTTCAGGAAAATAAGAGATAATAAATATCAACTAAACTCATCAATTTAACCAATATTATAATTTAATATATAGTAATAAATTAAAACTTTTATACCACAAATGGTTCCTTATTTCATTCACTTGAAAGTTTTGAAGGCTAGAAATGACTAGTAAGTAAGAGGTCTTAGGTTCGATTCTCGTCAAAGACAAATTTGAACCACATTATTGCTAGCCCATTGTGAGGCTTAGCTCACTCTCTCACCCCCCCCTCTTTTATTGTAAATAATATCGATTGTTCAAAAAAATAAAATTACTATTTTCAAGTTTACTATTATATAAATTATGTAGGCAATAAAAGATTAAAATTTGATTTTGTAGTAGTTTTAGCAAAAATAATTACTGACTACGCCATTGTTGGTGTATAATTGTTTTTGCTAAGAGCAAGTCCACCCCTAAAAATGCGCTGGCACCCAGCCCGTTTAATCCACTCAAATGCATAGTGATTGACCCCAATGAACAGTAATTCGTCAAACGCATCTCTACCCCTAAAAAATGCGCTGGCACTTAGTCCATTAAAATATTATTAATTTTTTTTTATAAAATAAAAAAAAGTAGTTTTAATTTCGGATAAGATTTTTAACCAATCTTGTCACATCATGTGTCATTATCCGAAAGTACTATTTTGTGAATAGATTTCCGAAAAGATTTTCAACCAATCCCGACACGCCACGTGTTACTATCTGTTTACAATAATTTAGCCAAGATTTTGATAAGATTCTCAACCAATCTTGTCATGCCATGCGTCATTATCCGAAAGTAATATTTTGTAGATAGATTTCCGATAAGATTTTCAACCAATCACGTAGTGCCAAGTGGCATTATGCAGAACCTCATCCTTTTTTTTTTGTCCATATAAACCCTACATCCATCCTAATTCATACACCAAACTCAATCCTTTAGCTCAGAATCCTTCTTCATCGTTTTTAAATCTTGAGTTCTTACAATGTCTTTCTCAAGGAGATTGTATGAAATCGATGAGCAATATAAAAAATTGTTGGTAGAACAAGAAGAATTGTTCAAACTCGATGAAGGTGGAGATGAGGTTTTCACAATGGAAGAGAATGAGGATGATGAACATAGAAGGCATAAAGCCTCACATCCCCGTCGTGCCATGGAAGCTGTGGGTTAGATATCCAAACTTATACGTGTTGTAAACTTGGATAGAAAGAGGGAAAGATGAGGTAAAGATCTCTTGGAAGATTATTTTATCCCTAACAGTTTATTCCCTGATCATATTTTTAGATGTCATTTTAGAATGCAACAAAATATGTTCAACAAAATCATGATTGCTATTTTCAACCATGATCCATACTTTGTACAAAAAAAGAAAAAAGAAAACAAAGATGCTTTTCATGTTCTACGTCTTCTTCCTGAGCAAAAAATTATTGTTGCCTTGTGGATGCTTGCATATAGAGCATCTGCAGATCAAGTGGATGAGATAGCGATGATAGAAATATCAACTGTTCTGGAGTCCCTGATGAGGTTTTGCTCCTCAATTAAAGCCTTGTACAACAATGAGTACCTCCGAAAACCCACGACAATGGACCTGTGAAAGCTTTTAAAGAAGGGTGAGATGCGAGGCTTTCCTAGCATGATTGGAAGCATTGACTGTATGCACTTGACCTAGAAAAATTGTCCAAGTGCATGGCAAAGAGCTTATGGAGACAAAAAATGAGCCAAATATCATTTTGGAAGCGGTGGCTTCATTTGATACACGGATTTGACATGCTTTTTTTGGTATTCCAGGAGCTCAAAATGACCTTAATGTCCTTGCTTAATCTCCAGTGTTCGACGAGGTGCTGCAAGGAAAAGTACAGAAAGTCATATAGTTAATGACCATAAATATGAAGGAGCATACTACCTAGTAGATGACATTTACCCAAGGTGGACAATATTTGTCAAAACAGTGCCACATCCAAAAAGTGAAAATGATAAACTGACACGCCCCGACCCCGATATTCCCCGAATACCAGGATAGGCACGTGTTGGCCGACACCCGAGGGTGACGAGAGCCATTTATTAAGTGCAAATGCTGAAAATAAATGATAAATAAGGTTTATAAATATAAAAGAATAATGAATATGCAAATAAGGACCGTGTTCAGAGCACACCTCTAATTTAGAACACTAGAGAAAATAATATAAAATTGAATGAAACCAAGGAGTGGGTCCTACACCAAGAGGACTAGAAGATGCCGATGCGGAAATGCCTGGACGTCGGGATTGTATGCCTCGATTCTAAGTCCTGAAGGGTGCGCAAAACAAACATGAGTGGACCAAGTTGATATACATATATATAATAAAACAGTTATCAACATACTAACCCCCAGGTTTTATGAAAACACATATATATGATGATAAACATAGGTTTTCCGAAACCTAGCATGTCGTGCAATATCTCAAATCATAATTCGCATAAATAATAAACACTAGTGAATGTCCGATATAACTCTTCAGGCCCCATGCCGGTTCCCCGTCTCTGAGCACACAGTCAGAGGAAAATACACTTCAAGCCCCGTGTCGGCTCCCCGTCTCTGAGCAGACAGTCAGAGGAAAACACACTCCAGGCCCTATGCCAACACCAAACCATCGCCCAGGACGGACCGGATCTATCCCTACGTCCCGTAGCGGAAAGGACCACTAGGTAAGTACAAAACCAGTGAACATACATATATTGAAAATCAACTTCATAGTATAAAGTCATCCATCATCTATACTATAAAGAGGTGTTCTAAACATGTTCTAAATATCATATCGTCATCCATCAGATATTCTATAAGAACATGGGTTATAGGAAAAATAGTAATAATTCAAACTAGCCTTAGTAAGCATGTTATCTCGTAAAACATTTCATAAAACATAATCATCAAATCATGCTTTTCATGAATGCATTTATACTATCAAAACATGCATTTTTAGAATGGGTCCACTCACCGTACACCGATGGTGCAAGCCGTACCAAGCAGGAGTAACGGAATCTCCGCTAAGAATCGCACCTAAACACACAATTGTTACTTTCAGTCAAACTCTACTCAAACGATTGAATTTGAGAAAACGGACATCGGAAACGGGTTCAGAACGTCGAAATTAGCCTAGGAGGGGTCCCGCACGAAAACCCAAAAAGTCAACCCCGAGGTCAAAGTCAACGGTCAACGGGTCAAGGTCAACGGGTCGTGGGTCAACCCGTCAGAGTCAACCCGGTTTAGGGTTTGGGTATTGGATCCGGGTTTGGGCCCTAGGGTTTTGGGTTTAGGTAATTGGGTTTAGGTTTTTAGGTGAGTTGGGTTGGGCTTGAACCCATACGGCCCAAAGGCCCACAACAGAAAGGGTGATGGGTTTTGGGCTAACAGGCCCTAAGGCCTAAATAAAAAGGGGAAATGGATTTGGGCTGCAACCAAGGCCCTAAGGCCTTTGGGTTTTTAAAAATGAAACAAAATAAAAATAAAAAGGAAAAGGTTTAGGGTTTTGGGCCAGAGACCAAACGGGCCTAAGGCCCGTGGGGGAAGGAAACGGCCTGAAGGCCTGGGTGTTTTCTTGGGCTGGGTTTCACGCCGGAGAAGAAGGCCGGAGTTCGGCCGGAATTTAGACAAACTTTGAATGTCCATAACTTTGTTAATACTCGACGAAATCAAGTGATTCAAAAATGAAAATCGTAGCTCTCGAAGAGACGAAGAGAATGGTACCTCACACGACGTCTAACTCGCCGTGGTTTGGCTGGAAAACACCTCGAAAGTCACTGAGATCGCCGGAAACTGGGTAAGATTCAAATGAGTATAACTTCTTCAATACTCAATGAAATTAGGTGAAATAAAAAGGAAAGTTGTAGTACTCAGCGAGACGAAGAGATTGATACCTCGCACGCCGGCCAACTCGCCGTGGTTTGGCCGGAAATCGCCTCGAAAGGGACGGTGCTCGCCGGAAATTTGGGTGTGCACTCACCCGTGCCAAAAACACTCCAAAACCTTGGAAATCAAGAATCCAAACTCAAAAACCACATCTAGGCAAAGTCTAACATAAGAAAAGAAGAAGAAAAAGGGCTTACCCAACCGGAAAAATCACAAAACTCGCCGGAGGTGTTCGTACCCTCCCGGCGCCGTGAGCAAGGGAGAGAGAGAGATATATATGCAGTTGAATGGCGACGATGGTGATGATTTCCTCGAGTAGGTGTAGCTGTGGGTGTGTGTGTGTCTGTGTGTCTTTCACGGGGAAGAAGAAGAGAGAAATGGGGGAGTTCGAAAGAAAGGAAAAAGGTGCAGACAAACAAAACAAAAGAAGGAAAAGAAGAAAAAAGAAAAAAAAGAAAGGGAAAGGGAAGAACCGGGGAACAAAAACAGGGGGTGGGCCCCTTGGGCTCACCAATTAAGGTTCAAAAACAATTTTTAAAAGAAAGGTATCCCCAAACTTAGTGAAAATACAAAAATACCCATTTTCTTATGAAAATCCCGGGACGGGTTGTTACATAAACAGTTCGTAAAATGTCAAGAGGGGTGTAGGAAGGATGTGGAGCATTGTTTTGGTATCCTGCAAGCTCGTTGGGCGATTTTCAGGGCTGCTGCCAGAATGTTTAATGTCAAGGCTCTTCGATCCATCATGATGACGTGTATCATTCTCCACAACATGATTGTGGAAGATAAGTATGATTATGATTCCATTGATGAATATGAGCCGGATATGATGAACAACTCCAGAACACGTATTTATGTGCTCATGACTACATCAAAGATCCCATGCAACATGAGCCATTGGAAAGAGATAGACGTTACAAGCAATTGATTATTGATCGGTACACTGCAATGCAATGACCATACATGCACTTAAGCCGTCAAAGTGACTTAATTGAGCACCAGTAGGGATTGAAACAACGCGAAGAAACTTAAAAGGAGCTTGTGGGCAAAGAATAAAGTTCTTAGTTTACTTGGTGTGTTTATGTAAGTTTTATTTGGTGAGTTTATGTAATTTTATTTGGTTTGTTTTTATAAAGTTTATTTGGTTTCTTTTAAGTTTGTTTGGTGAGTTTATGTAATTTTATTTGGTTTGTTTTTATAAAGTTTATTTGGTTTCTTTTAAGTTTGTTTGGTGAGTTTATGTAATTTTATTTGCTGTGTTTAAATAAAGTACTAAAAATAAATAATAAATTACATATAGAACTAAAAATAAAAACAAAATTACATAAAGTACTACAAATAAATAAGAAATTACATAAAGTTCTAAAAATAAATATGAAATTACATAAAGTACAAAACTAAATTAGAAATTATATAAAAAGTCTGAGGAGCTAGGATATGTGGTGCTAGGATCTTGGTTGCTAGGATTTGTGTAGCTAGAACCCTCTCCACTTGTTCCCTCGTTTCTTTCACTCCTCATTCGCACCACGTCATCTTTTTCCGATGTCCAAATTTAAAACCCCTCCCCAAAATTATTATCTAATTTTACATTTCCCCTAAAAGTTTATGTAATTTTACATTTCGGACCCATATCCTAATCCAATCTAGACCCTCCATTTAGATTCCCTCCCCTTTCCGTTTGCCATGTGGCGCCACCTTGACTAATCCCTTATCTCTCTCTCCCCCAAGTCAACTCTTACTTCCTCTCTCAACTCTCTATCTCTCTCACCTCTCAACTCTCAACTCTCAACTCTCTCTCCCCAATCTACCTGCACACCCACACAGACCCTTAAAGGCACCTCGACGATAGAGCAGCATCACCATCACCCTCGTTGACTTTCTCTTACTTTCCCTCGTCGATGTGAGGCATGGTGAAGAATAGAGAAACTTCGGTGAACCTCGAGTGAAAACTAGGTCACCTTCGACTGTTTCACGGTTAATCTCAGGTACCAACCTCTCCTTCTTGTCTTTATCTTCGTTTTGCCAGTTAGATTGAAGGTTAAATCGTTCAATCGTCGTCGACCGAAGCTCAGGAGGCTCCGACCTCCTTCCCCGACGATAAACAAAGACCCAGGGCCTTTGGGCCTAAACCCCAAGCCCAAACCCTTATCTTTTAGGCCTTCGAGCCGTGTGTGGAACTTGGGCCTTCGGCTCGTGGAACTCGAGCCCAACCCATTTACCTTTTTATTTATTTATTTATTTTATTTTCTAAAAACCCAAAACCCTCTTATTTGGGCCAGGCCTTCAGCCTAAGACCAAAGGGCTTCGGCCCATGAGTTCTAAACCCAAAACCCTTAGAGGCTTAGGCCTTCGGGCCATGTAAACTTGGGCCTAAGCCCGTAGATCCCAAGCCCAGAAGCCCATTCCCCTAGGCCCAAGCCCAAACCCAAGTTAAACCTTAGCCTAGCTGCGTGTGGGTGACTGTCTGTGTTGGTGCGTGAGGTGAACGCGTAACCGTCTAAGGCGATGCTGATGGTGGCGTCGGCAAAAATTTCAATGACTTTTCCAGCGACCCATAGTGGCTCTTGGCCGCCGGAGCCGCCACCTTACGGCGATGTGTGGCCGTACTTGAGGTCCATTTTTATGTTATTTGACATCCTGAACCCGTTTATGACGTCCGTTTTCTGAAATTCAATCGTTTAAGTATAGTTTTGTTAATTATACCCTTTATGTGCTTAGGTGCGATTATTAGCGGCGTTTCCGTTCCGCCTAGTTCGTACGACTCTACGACGACGGAGCATCTTTGAGTGGACCCCTTCTAAAATGCATGTTTTAATAGTAGAAATGCATACATGAAAATCATGATTTAATGATTACGTTTTATGAAACGTTTATGAGATATTATGCTTACTACGAATATTTTGGAATATCATATTTTATCAAACTAATGTTCTTTGTAGTATATATGATGGATGACTATATGCTATTTAGAACATGCTTTTACACACTTCTTTATAGTATAGATGATGGATGACTTTATACTATGAAAATGTTTTTGAGATATATGTATCTATATTTGGAAAGACTATATTCAATGGTTTTGTGCGTATCTAGTGGTCATGGTTCTGCCTACAGGCGAGGGAGATATATGGCTAGCATGAGGTATATATTGATGGCTTTGGGCCAAAAGCTACTAATGTTGATATCATTAGTTAGTACACTATATACGAGATATGTTTGATAAAAGGTTTTATGGCATGCTAGGGTTTTCGGAAAATGTAGTACATATTATGCTATTAGTTTTCATAAAACTTTGGGGTTTAGTCTGTTGAATAAATGTTTTATTATTATGTACATTAACTTGGTCCACTCATGCTTGTTTTGCGCCTTCTCAAGACATAGGAACGAAGAGTATGACTCAAACTACGAGGCTTTCCCTTACCAGTGATATCGTGCCATATCTTTCGATTTGACATCATTGTGATTTCACCTTCTACGATTTCACCTTCTGCTTGTATTATGAATTAGAAGTATGCTCTGAACATGTCATGCATTATCATTATGTTTTCATTGTTGGCAATTGAATATTAATTTATTATATTACTATTTCAAGCGAAATTTATATGCATGTTTCACATGTTCTCAGCATTTGCATTCATAAATAGCTTGCGTCACCTTTGGGTGTTAGCCAGCACATAACCATCTCGATGTCCCAAAGACATCCGGATTGGGGTGTGTCACAAAAAAATTAGAATTTGGAGACATTCCTGCTAAAGGCTTATTCATAGTGTCACGATTTGCTTGAGCCATAATTTCTTATTTTAGCATCTCCATTTATCAATTAAGTATTTCTCTTTGTCTCTCATTAGCCGAATCACATCTCTCAGTAGCTGCTAAGATTACTTGCATAGTCGTAACTTTTGCCTCATCTCTAGTCGCTTCCATTGCCATGTTCAGTTCACCTTGGCGAGCAAGTTCGACCATATATTTTGTGTAGTCATTCTTGAAAGAACTCCCTTTTTTCTTTGCTGCCTTTTTACCTTGAGGCCTTAAGGACCGATGAGTCGACTCTGACACTTCTTCAGGTGTCTCTTCCTGCTCTTCAAATGTATCGCCTTCCTGTTTGGCCAGGTTTGCTTCTGGCGAACTGTGTAGAGGGATGTCGTGCATGACAACTTCTAGACCGGTTGGCACAAGTTTGTATATGGGATTGACGAGTCTGCTTCGACACTTCTTTAGGAGTCCCTTCCTTCTCTTCAAATATGTCGCCTTCCTGTTTGGCCGAGTCTGCTTCTGGCGAACTGTGTAGAGGGATGTCATGCATGAAAACTTCTGAACTGGTTGGGACAAATTTGTATCTGGAACAATCTTTGACAACATCCCAACATTCCCATCTGGTGAATGATTTGCTGTTGTTGTTTGCATTGTAGACTGCTTGTGCTTGTAGTGTCTATAAAAGGTGGGATAATACAATATTATAAAATGCAGGTGTAATACAAATAAATAAATCAAAATATTGATGCGGGTGGAATATATATAAATAAATAAAAATATTGTCACCTAATCCGCTAAACTTTTCCCAGTACTCAGATTAGTGGAAGCATGAGAGAGAGCGTTTTTCCAACAAGTAAGCAAGTTGTTGAGTTTTTTCCAGTGACTTTGAAGACCTTGATTACTTCTTGTGTCTTTTCCAAGCCTATCTCAAAACGCTATAGTAATTCTACTCCATAGTTCTCACAACTGCATCTTATTACGCGTAATCGGGTCATGAGTAATTTGAACCCAGCATTGACATAACGTAACATCTTCGATAAGCTTCCACGTAGCCATTTTTTTCACAGAAAAGTATATGAAAGCTTTGGTTGAAAGTGTTGAAAATATTGAAATGTGGTGTAAGGTGGAAGATGATGGTTAGGTATTTATAAGAAAAAATAATATTTATTTTTGTATTTTTAAACAATTTTTTGTAATTTTTAATTAATTTTTATTAAGTTAATTAATCTGGACCGTTGGATTTGAAAAAGATTGAAATCCAACAGCCCATATTTGGACACGTGGCCAACGGTCATAATTTTGACTGTTTGCTTTTTTTTTTAATATTTTTTTTGGCCAAAAATCGTGGATCGTTGATCTAGGAATCCGACGGCCCAGAACGCGCCACATCACTAGCCGCTGGGTTTGAATTTCAAATTTTTTTTACCGTTGGAAATCCAACGGTCCAGAAAACTAGCCGTTAGAAATCCAACGACCAAAGAGGAGCCACATATCATCTCCCCACTCCACTTTATTGTGCTGAAACGACGGGCCCTACAGTCTTTTTTCCAGTTGGGAACGCGCGCTTGACGCAAAAAAAAATCAATGGGTCTATCCGATATCATGCTGACGCCAACATGATGTCAAGTAGCCCAGGACATTGCTCATCATGTTTTGGGCTGGCTTACAAGTTAGCTTGGACTGGGTGCCAGCCTATTTGGCTCGGCTGGAGTGGAATTTGGTGGTGCCAGCCTATTTTTCAGGCTTTGGACCAACCATTCGAATATGACAACATAAATATTAAATAGTAGTTTCATTATCAGTCAGGTTCCCAGTTGGATGGTGGGTTGGGCCAGCCAATTCACCCAAGCATAGTCCAGTTCTATGAGCTAAAATCCTTGACCCTTACCCTACCTCATAGTTTGAATTTGGAGTTCATTGGGTTGGCTTAACGACCACTTTAGCCATTGAATTCTGCCCACAATTCTTCAACACTATCTTATCTTGCTGCAAGATAATTTCACTTCTTTCATGCTTATTGGAGTTGGATATTCAAGCAAGCAGTAAGCAAGTACAACCATGTTTTTTTGTTTTTTTGTTTTTACAATGATATTCTATTCTAAGAGAAGGAGATTTTCTACTCTAAGGGAATGAAAGATTTGGCTGGTTCACACAATGGCCAAAACATATTGAAGTGTCTAACTCAACACAAATATAAAACGCCAGTGTTATCAATGTTGAACCTGAAGCTTTTCACTTACGAGTTAAGAAGTATATTACTAGATGGTGATAAGCATCGATTATTCCCTTGTTCTTAATATGATTGGAGAGTACGTTCGTGAGCAACTTAACATGCACATAGATATTTACGTATCTGTATCTCTTGTTGGCTTCTACCATTCAAACTTTCAGATTTAGTAGAACACTGCCAATGCGCATACTTCCGTGCTGCAAATTACTTAGACTAATTGATGCATGTTTCTATAGGCTCAAATCCATGTCATTGTCTAAGATGTACTTGCCGATATTGTTAGCGTTTTTGAACAAATATTGAGGTTTTGTGTTTTGACTCGAGCACTAGGGTTAATCATGACCGTCGTCGTCCTCAATTTAATGTCTAATGTTTTTTTTTAACAAATGATATTATCTATAGTTAAGGAATGGGGGAGTGGGCTAAGTCTCACAATGGGCTAGCAATAATGTGGTTCAAATTTATTTTTGCACAAGAATCGAACTTAAGACCTCTTACTTTCAAGTGAAGAGGAATATCATTAAACCATAGTGTTAAGTGACAAGTTAATGTCTAATGTTAGTTTCCCTATCAATTGATGTACTTTGAGTCTTGACCAAGACAACCCTCCAAAATGATACAAAGAATGTAATTATCTTTTTCTCTACTCCAATTAAGATATCATAGTTTGTTGGACTTCTTTTCCACCTCCCCCTCTCATGACTTTCTCATTAGTTGGTTGTTCAATTAAGAATGTACCAATTTTAATTGGAGAAGAAACCCAATTAACTAAGCCTCCCAGTCAAACCACAAATATATTCAAAACGAGTAAAAAAAAAATGTCAACCCACTAATAAGTTGGAGAAAGTGGCATCTATTATTTGCTTTGCATTCACTTCAAGATCAAAGATACTTTGCAATGAAGCATGATGAGGGTTCTTCTGCTTTCTATAGCCCCCTATCATCCACGGGTTGTGCATAAAAGCAAGACTGTTGCTGTATCTTCATTTCATACACATACAATACATACACGCATATGAAACGAGTTTTTACTATTAAGTATCAATATACAGTATTGGATACATTATCGGTGACAGTTAAGCTAATAATTTATTTATATCATGTTTATTGTAATGTGAGCATTGTATTGACAATCAGTGGCGGACCTATTTGATGGCAAAAGTGGCAACTGCTCACTCTGATCTCGAAAAATCTCCTTACTAGATCAGATGTCCCAGTAGGAAAAATCAGGGTGGCGCAAGACTGTGATGGACAGCAGCAGCAGCTGCATATGCACGAGCATGAAGAAGGTGGGGGAAAAAATTCCTTCATAAACCCTTGGATTGCAGATCTTTTTCAATCCGAAATCAGTAAAAAAAGGTTCTTTTTCTCTTGCATTTTATGCTAATTTCACCCCGATTCACCTACTTCGCTCGAATTTGTCAATTTTCTATATGATTGACAATAGTAATGTTTAATTTAAAGAGTATATATTTTTTTAAATAACTTATAAAATTTTATACTTCAACCACGACCTATCTAGAAACATATTTTAACTCTCTTTTTAGGGTCTTTGCTTTCACCGTCGTATGGTAGGGGCAAAGTGCAGTGCGGCGTGGCTCATCTTCTATCACGAATAGTACGTCTTATCACCGTTTTGAGATTTGACTTCGTTACAAATGTTGTGATATTTTGGTATAGTGATAGGGAAGAAAAACAATGCATAAAGTGGCCAACTAAGGGCCAACAATTTTTGGGAGTTATTGAAACATTCCAAAATAGTGGGTCGGTTCTTATATGGAGAAAGTGCAAAACACCATCTTCTATAAAAGACAAAGAGCCTCCACACGCTTAATCTTTCAAACTTCCGTTCCATGGTCCCGTAGATCACAATATTTACCCTACAAATGACTATATTTGTTCCCTTTTAAGTTGTATATCATGACCCACTAGAACAAAACCGTACAATTTGTAAGTACTCTAGTGGATGTTCCGAGTGAAAAATCAAAAATGGTCCATGCAGAGCACCATGCATGCAGGGGACCCCTATGGAAAAGCCACTACGGCACTGCAGCCTGTCCTTGTGAGACAGACTGTATGCACGACACGCGATTGGTATCTTTGAATGGTTGCATGATCGATTTTTTTTTTTCTCTTTCGATACTAGTAGGATACTTGTGGTCAGCACGGAAATGCTATTGTGCTAGTCTGTCAAAGGATATGAGTCGTATTTTATATGGACTAGGGTTGTGGGTGATATTTGCACTCTTCCACAGGAAGAGAGTGGAGAGTGCACGGTTGGGGCTCCACTTCATCCCCTTTATTTATTGGAACTTTTCGTTTTTTCACTTTTTAAATATAGAGATATATAGGCCATTTTGAAAAATGGATGCTAATTTGTAAATAACTTATATGAAATGAATTCAGAATCATCATGGTGCTTTAATATAATAATGTAAAGTCATACAGAGAGTCTTACGCATGCATATATATCCTTGTTTGTTAACTTATTGAACTACAATGTCACGGTAACTATGAACATATTGTCTTTCATCATCACCTCCAAATAATATGTAACATTTTCTCACTAATTGATCATCATTTTAAATATGTACCATTCTCCTAAATTTTTAATAAACTTGGATCGATAATTGGCTAATTTTTCTGTAAGTGTTTTCAATTAAGAATTTAAAGCAATTAAATACAAGTAACTACAATTAATATCATAATCACATATAGAATTGGTTCTATGGAAACAATCAGTAAAACTCACTTGAAGAATTCATCATTCCAATTTAGAGTTAGCCTTCTCCTCTCTACAATCTCGTGTTCAGTTTTTAATAGGATGAACTTTTCAATACGAACGATAGATCGTGAGAGGAGACCAAAACATATATATCTACCACAGTTGAGAATTTTCTCCTATTAAGATAATTGTCATCCACGATGTGACTGGTTTAAAACCACTCTTTCAGAGTTCTATTCCCACTGAAATATAAAAACATAATATTATTTATTTCCTAATACATGTATAATTCTATTTCTTATTTAATATAAGACAAATATGATGCGGCAAACACACTCACGTGAGGCAATCTTACATTTTCTTCATGAAATCTTTTCTAAAATTTACAAAGATAAAAAAAAAATATTAACTCTTTCTTTATAAGCTTGATTTACATTGCCTATTCTGTAAGAACTTAAATCTTTTAGACCAGTAGTTGTCTGTCTAACATGGTTTCGTATCTTCTTTGCACGAGATTTCATACTAATTCTTCACTTTGATTTAATATTAATTCTTCACTTTCTTTTTGGTTTACAGATTTCGGAGTGAAGTTGCACCTATATGTTTGTTTGTCTCTCCATGTACTAGATGCACATTGTAGCTCCTGCCCAGCGTATAGTTTTGGAGTTGATCAGTGCTTGTCTATATGATTAAGGCAAAAATTAATTGATCTAGTTCAGAAAGAACAAGCTAAGTACCTTACTCTAAAAGTATCAAAAGCAGACAACAACAATGGCAATGACTGTATCCATACAAGTTAAAGGTGGCTTCGGCTGCAACCACAGTACATTTGTCAATGGATAAGAATCAGGATAGCTAAAGGTACACAAAGTTCTACTGTAAATCTCGAGTTTCAGGAATTGTTCCCATATCTAGTCACTTTTGTGTTGTAGGCTGAAGTTTTTTGGTTATTCGGCAGACACTTAAAGAGATTCTAAAATTTATTTTTATTTAGGATTTTAAAAAAGCGATCAATGTGTGTAGGAATATTTGATCAATTGTCCATGATTATTAACGGATCAGATATCAGCACGTACTCCCAATCCGACATATCACCACTCATGTATAGGTTAAAGGTTGCCCTTTTCAGAAATAGAGTCTACCGAAGATTCTCGTTGTAATTTATTTTCAGTGTAAAAAATAGATTTA
The DNA here is from genome assembly GCF_019419815.1 of Pyrus x bretschneideri. NCBI lineage: Eukaryota > Viridiplantae > Streptophyta > Magnoliopsida > Rosales > Rosaceae > Pyrus > Pyrus x bretschneideri. The sequence continues at coordinate 6,348,085 of NW_025999501.1, forward strand.
TTTTGTTTGTTCATATTGGCCTACAAGAAGCAAATATAAAAATAAAAAATACATATATAAAAAGGAGAAAAATGGAATCGACATACGTACCGTATGAATTGGTGTTTAGAGACTTTAAAGCCATTCTTTTGCATGCCTTGCTTTGCCTAGAGTAGAAGGTCCTCATTCCTCAATACCAGTTATGATTAAGGCATATGCATCAATGCATGCACAATGGCCACCAACTGCATCGTATATGCACTCGTCTGTCGCTATGGACGAGATAAGGGCCACCATTACCAACTGCAATGCATGCCCTCTCTTTCTCTTTTTCTATCTGTTTATGGGAGCAGGGTGGTTTTTGATAAGACGTTACAGGGAGGGAATTTTGCCACATTTAGCCACCCCTCTGGCTGGAGACTTAATTAAGCAAATTATATATCTTTACTTAATCTTTGTTTACACCAACTTTTTGCCTTTTGGTGTTACTTTTTGTTGAATTAGTTCCTCGTTGTAACGCAAACTCTACCACTAATTTCACCAATTGGGGCGGTGCGATTTTGTCATGTTTCTCAAGTCTTTTTAAAACCCCATTGAAAAATGGTTCTTTTAGCGCACAATATGATGCACCATTGGTGGATTGCATATTTGAGTTAGCTAAAGTAGTTTGAGATGACACACACGTGTCAAATCCTCAGCATGACACAACACGTGGCATGAATTTGTTCGATTCCAACTTCCATGTTAATTAGTAGAGGCAGGGGACAATGATGGTTTTGATTGATATATTTGTTGCAGCTTCCACGTTAAACCAGCAAATATTTGTTGCGAAAAGAACTAATAACCATTTCCAAAAGGTTTAAAAGATAGATATCGAGTGTTCATTTTATTGAGGAACACGTGCATGCTTGTTGAAGATAATACTAGTTTAAGGAAAGTACAACACTTAATCCTTCCGTTTTGTACAGAGATCAATATTGTATATATGTAATGACGGTGAAAACTTGTTCAGCTGATGTGGCAATCTAGATGATGAGGATAAGAAGACCTAAATTTTATGTTTGAGAAAACTAATGTAAACTTCGGATGAAAAGTATGAAAGTTAGAAAACCTAAAATTTTGATCATTTGACTAGTTTAAAAGAGAAATCTAGTTGCATAGAATTCAGGATGACTGGATGACCGGATGACCGTTTTATGTTGTATAACCTTAATTGCTTTGTTAGCCATGATATCTATGGCTCCATTTTTTATTTATAAGTCAAAACTAGTCTAAGATAATGGATCTAGCTAGGCTTACAATGAATCTTCAAATTAGCGAAACATGTAACCATGCATACCTTAATTAATCATTTTCAAGTTCAAACTTGTCACTATATTAAGGCATGATATTATTGTCCATGTAGAGGTAATCGCTTCATGACCAAGAAACCCTAGAACTTGCTTATGCATCTGGAAGCCAAAGTTTCAAAGTCATTTACGTAATCTTTAATTGTCAAATTGCATAAATCAAACAGAAATAATGAAAAAAAATTAAACATAAGCATGTAGGAGGAGAAGAAAGTGTGTACATCTATCATTTCCCTATTCATTCCCTTCACTACGTCAGAAATCACTTGGCTCACACTGTACCGATGTTACAAGGATTAACCTTAAAGAAAGTTGACTTTGGGTAAAACACTAAAAGTTAAAAGTAGGATCCACACCTTTCAAAGCTACAAATATTATATTTAAATCTAAAATTGATTTGCCATTTAGTACTACATACAGTTTAATGGTATTTCTCTTCACTTGTAAGTGAGGTTTTAGGTTAAATTTTCGCCAAAAGTGAATTTGAACCACATTATTGCTAGCCCATTGTGAGGTTAATCTTAGGGTATCGGGGGCCATTTGGTGGACACCCTCCACCTTTTTTCAGGGTATTTATTTATTAGGCTAATGGTGTTTGTTTTGTTGTAGGTAGAATTTCGTTAAATCAGAAAGGTGGAGGGTGTCCACCAAATGACCCCCGGTGCCTAAACCCTAAACCCTAATCTTACCCCCTCCCCTTTAGTGTAGATAATATCATTTGTTCAAAAAAAAAAAAAAAAAAACCCTTCTAAAATTGATTTAATCCCTCTGTAATGCATGAGAGTTAAAAATTCAAATTTGACTCCGCAAGCATTAAAGATATTACAACCTACATAGCCAAAATTGAAGTCACATATTGTGGATGCAAATTTCGTACATGACTGATTTAACGAAATTCCACCTACAAGAAAACAAACACCATTAGCCTAATAAATGAATACCTTGAAAAAAGGTGGAGGGTGTCCACCAAATGGTCCCCGGTGCCTAAGTCAAAAAAGTAGCAAAGAGAACAATAGAACTTGAGAGAGAGTTCTGAGTAGTTAGTGACGATTATGGTTCCCTTTATTTGACCTGGCTATTTATAGCCAACAAAAAAAAAATGTAGCAGATAGTTAGGAGGAGAGGTTGTAGAGCATATATATTAGGTAGTCCTTGATGATGCAGGCGTAGTCCTACCAGCTAACAATTTTGAAGGTCCATGTTGGTAAGAGCACATATGCGCCTAACATCTAAGGGTGATCACGGAGAATCGGTGCCCTCCTACCATAATTAGACCGTTATGGCTTGATGGCAAGACGTATTATGGGCATCCCCAGAAGCCCATAATATATGTCATAGGCAGCTCAGAAATCCATGACCCATACCATGGACGGCTCGGAGAGCTCATTACTCATTACTGGCATAAAAGCTCATTACCTATGGCAAACTAAATCTTATTCCTTTTAGGTAATTTTGTGCGCTCTACTCATGACGTCAAGAGTAAAACCATCATATTGAGCATATTATCCATGTCTCCTTCTATTGAATGTGGTTAATTTATATCTCCACACATCTAACTCTAACTTTTACCTTCTAGATTGGAGATAGCCATAGAAATAATGTAAACAATTGTATGTCAATTTTTAGGCTTCAAAATGCAACATCAGCAAAAAATTTAAACTAGATTTTTTGGTATCTTCTTATTCGTTATGTAAGGGGTTCAACTTTAATGCGGCCAAAGTGAGATAACAAAAATATGAAAAATAATGAAATTCTAATACATCCTACAAATGACTATGTGTTAATTATTTGAAGCATTTTTTTTTTTTTGGAAAAAACGATATTTTCTAAGCTAAGTAGGAGGAGGTGGATTTAGCCTCACAATAAGCTAACAATAAGGTAGAAGGGGGTAAATTTAGCCCCACAATGGACTAACAATAAGGTGATTCAAATTCACCTTTGGTGAGAATCGAACCTAAAACTTCTCACTTACAAATGAAGAGAAATATCATTAAAATATTGTACTAAATGGCATTGGGAGCATTATTTAAGAAAAAAAATCCCAAAATAAGAGTAATTTTTGTACATTAATCGAAAACTTATTTCTTGCTATAGCTGTTAGCTCTCGAAAATTATCATCATGCATTATTTTCGCATGACAATTAGTCATTTATGTCTTTGGAATCCCATCTAGATATAAAGAAAAGAAAAGAAATAAAATTAAAAAAAATTAAAAACAAGATTTGTCAGAAGTGGGATTTGAACCCACGCCCTCGTTAGAGGACCAGAACTTGAGTCTGGCGCCTTAGACCACTCGGCCATCCTGACTATGCTATGTTTATTTTATCACACCCATGTCCAATTTATAATATCACATGGACAAAAATTCTAGTTTCCGTCTCTGTACTATCAGGTACTTGTATCTCCATTCCACTTAGCACAAGAATTTCAATCGTTAAATTTCTTCTCGAAAAGATTTGGCTTTTTTTCCGAATCCCACGCAATCAATCCTTGCTTCATAGTTTTATTTGACCCTGATAACGTTCACCCAAATCTCGTGCATTCAATGAATTGAAAAGCTTGAAACGAAACATCCACATATTTATGAGATTGATTTTCGTTGAAGACCAAGTCTTCCACCTAATCAAAGATCAAAGCATGAAATATTCTTGGAAATTGATCACTATCTAAATATACCTATTTTTGGAAAGAGAGTTGTACATAAGATGATACAAGTCGTGGGAATGGTTTTTCATTAATTACTTGAGTTCCAAACTCGTTGCTAGTCTCTTTTATTTATATACCTACTTTTGTTTTTGTCTTTTCATATTTTTTTAATGCAATTTACTCCCCACTATTTCATATAACATTTTAATAAAATTGAATCATGGTTGTTGGCTACCGAATATAGGTAGACCACTTTTAAAGACTTTACCAAGTTTACGAGGGTATCATCCACCAAAACCTAAAAAATTCAAGTTTAATTAGGTGTCCGAGGAACGGTGCATGTAATTATTTATTTATTTATTTATTTTTAATAGCTATTCAAATTTTAGGATTGATTCCAAATTGATCTTAACTTTAATTTTAAAATATTTTAAATAATTACTTAACGTTTTGAAAGTAGACATTTGTTAAGTTCACTAGCATTAGTGATAACGTGGACAATTATTAAAGCCAATTTTTACCTTCAAGACATTTACGGTGTTTTCAATCTCCAAATCGACGCATTTTAGATAAGCAAATTTATGTCTTAACTTGGCTAAAAGGAGTCTATTTGAGAAATTAGAGCTCCAAAGATGACGATTAGTTAAGAGCAACTTTAGTATTGGTCCACCTCATCATTTAGTGCTAGAAGCATTACTTAATGTTGATAAAGTCATCACTTAACACCGGTGACCTAACAAATGTTTAATTTGTAAAACATTACGTAGTTATTTGAAATATTTTAAAAGGTTAAGACTAATTTGAAATCACTCAAAATAAAATTTTATGTTGCATTTAAAATAAGGAAAAGGACAGAATAAAATAATTATGCGCTTGCAAGTTGCAACATAACACAACCTGTAATAGTAACCCAATTGGGATGCAGGGTAATCTAGGAAATATGGATACATGCTATACTAGTACCACCCATTATAAAGACAATTATTTGCCACAAATGCATGGTGTTCATGGAGTAGTACTAGGATGGCCAGATAGAGATAAGTAGATATTATATATCAATTCGATCACAAAAAGAAGATAAGGAAAGCTGATGAGAGAAGTGGGCTTCAAGCACTACGTCCAGGAAATTTGAATATGCAAAAACTAAATGAGTAAATATAAAAATAAACACACACACACACACACACACATACACATATATATATATATATATATATATTGTGGAGTAAAAAATAATCAAGAGGCAACATGTGAATTTTTAGGTGAAGAGGATAAAATTACCCTCGAGACACACCGGGTTTTCTACACGCGAGCAGTGGAGAATCATCCATCAACTGAGTCAAGAGTGCCCAAAATAGGTAACAAGTTCAAATTTATCTCATCCATCTTTACTCCATATCCTATACAAGGAAATCATTCCATAACCTTCAAAACATTCCATATAAATTAAATTAATTAGGCTAATTAATGGATTAATTCCTAATTAATCCATTAATCACCAAATTAATCACCATTACACCCCAAAAAACATCCAAGGGCCGGCCACGCTCTCTTCCAAAGAGGGCCGGCCATGCTCTATAAATAGGACTTCATTTTCTTTGAAAAGAGAGGTTCCACACTCTTGCAAAACTTTCAAAAGCTCTCCAAACACTTTTCTCTCTAAATTCTAATTTTGACATCGAAGGTTCTTCAGCCAAACCCCCCCCCCATTCATCGTGGGTGCATGAGGCTCTTAGCCTTGACCTAAGGTGTTATTTGTCTTGTAAGTGTAATTTTGTCTAAGAACAAGAAGGAAGAAATTTGCATCCACATATATTTTAAAGTATCAACTGGTGGCTTTGCCATGACAGTCCATCATTTTAGGAGTGAAAGATTCATAGAGGCATTTCAACATCTCCCTGACCACCATCGTGTGATGCACTAGCATCAGGAATCGAACCCAGAACATGTTATGTGGAATATGAGTCTGAAATTCATCCTCGACCACTGGACCACCCTTGATGGCTTACATATATAATTTGGGAAATCATTTATATAACACTTAGGCAACATTTATATAAATATAATTAATGTTTCAGTCTGCACTATAATAAGACGTCTATGATGTAATTATCAACATGGGTAAAGTAATGCAATCACGTCGAAGAATAATAACTTATCTTGACAGTGTAATTGGACATCTACAACGTAACTACCAACCATTTTTTTAATACATTCAATATTATCGACACTAATTAAGGGTTGTGGGAATAGGTTAAATTTCACAATAGGCTGACCATAATAATTTGTTTCAAATGCGCCTTTGGCTAAAATCAAACCTAAAACCTCTCACTTACAAGTAAATAGTACTAAGTGGCAACCTATAATCATAACTACCAACCATGTTATAGTGATAACTAGATCATTTGTATTTCTAATTATAACCATAACTATAATCATGTTATACTATAAACGTAAGATATTATATTTGGAAGTGATTGCATTACATACATTGCCAACGTTAAATTAAATGATAACAATAATCTTTTTTTAATTAAAAGGTACTTTAGAATTTTCCTTTAAATATATCGCTACTTAATCTTGGTGCTTGCTATGAAACTAATTTTGTTGTTAACCATTTAGCTCGTTTTGCTTGGCATCGTATGGTTCGAAGAATCTCATGATTTTATCCAAATTTTTTTGTTTTAATCCAATTCCAATTAATCAAATTAAAAATCAACTATTTTGTAAATAAATAATAATAATAATAATAATAATAATAATAATAATAATAATAATAATAATAATAATAATAGTAATAGTAGTTTGTAGTTTGTACCATACTTCACCAATTCTGTAACTACCGATCACCAGTCAACTTTATACATTCAGAGACCCACTGAAGGATTCATGTTAAGGAACTTTTGCCGAAGCATAAGAGTTTCTCTCCAACTAGAGGACAAATCACAATGCGACACATGTCAATATTAGAAAAAAGCTCTTAGAGTCCCACATCAACCGCATACAAAAGTGTGTGACTCTCCTCAACTATAAAAGGAAATCATTCTCCTACAATTATTCCTAAATGTCGTTATTGTACTTCATTCATTATTAGAACTCACTAATGATGATTATGCTTAAACCTCTCTATCATGTACACTTTACATTATTAATGAGTACTCCTCTACCCTTGTGGACGTAGCCTAACTTAGGGTGAACCACCATCTTATGGTTGCTTCCCTATCCCTATACCTTTACATATTTACCTACACTTAATGATATTTCCCTATCTCTATCCTAGACAGCCTCGCATACTCTTGGTCACAAGTGTGCAAAGCAAAATCATATTATATGGTTCCTCTGAACCTTCACAATTACAAAATGTAGATAGCTTGCATACTCTTGCTCACAAGTCTGCGAAGCAAAATCATATTATATGGTTCATTCAAGCCTTCAAGAACTACAACATGTAGATAGCCTCGCACACTCTTGCTCACAAGTGTGTGAAGCAAAATTAACTTATGAGGTCCTATGTTAGCTTCCACCACCTTGGCATGAAATCAAGCTAGGTAAGTGCAAAGTTTCATACTCACGAAGGGGGGAAGCTACAAGTGTGAAGCTTCACACACCCATGTAAGAGGGGCTACAAGTGCAAAGCTCCACATATATATGAAGGGTGGAAGCCTCGCATACCTATGCAAGTGTGAAGCTTCGCATACCTTTGCTTATTACTAAACTCAATAAAATCTAGCACACTTTTGCTCAAGAGTGTGCGAAGCAAAATCCATCTATGCGGTCCATCCCACATTTTTTTTTGTTCCTAGTCCTAAAAAAATGGAAATGTTACAAAAAAAAAAAAAAAAAAAAAAAATCAAAGAAAAGAAAAGGGTAGGACTTTGGTCCCTCGGCAACTTGACAAAAATCAAGCCACCTCCTTTGGCTATCCTCCTCGCTTGGAGACTTGGGAGATAACCACTATATGCTATTACACTTGGGCACTCGGAAGCTTCGTGATAACTCACTTACTTGGGTTTTGCAAGTACCCAACTAAGAAACTTTCCTTACTCGGGAACTTGGGGAGCACTGTTTGTACTATATTTCATCAATCCTGAAAATACCGAGCACCAGTCAACTTTATACCTTCAAAGACCTGCTGAAGGATTCATGTTCAGGAACCCCTGCCGAAGTATAAGAGTTTCTCTCCAACCAGGAGGCCAATCATAACGCGAGACATGTCAACATCAGAATAAAGCTTTTTAGAGTTCCACATCAACTGAGGACGAAAGCGTGCGACTCTCCTCCACTATAATAGGAGATCATTCTTCCACAATTAATCTCTAATGCCATTATTATAATGAATTCATTATTATAACTCACTAATGATGATTATGCTTAAACCTCTCTATCATATACACTCTACATTATTAATGAGAATTCTTCTACCCTCGTGGATGTAGCCCGACTTAGGGTGAACCACATACATCTTGTGTCTGCTTCCCTATCTCTATCTTTCTACATATTTACCTACACCTAATGATCGGAGCAACCTTGTGAAGGTCACACCTTGACACTTTACATTGTTCCAAAGCCTACCTGATTTTGTACATCAACAGTAGTAGTAATAATAATAACAACAATAATAATATAATAATAATAAAATTAAATGCTGAAATGACCTTTCCTTATATTGTTTATATGTTAAAGATGTAGTAGTAAAAAATAATCTAGAAAATTATGGAGTTAGCACATGAACTTTTACCTACAAGAGATGAAAATGCCCTCATTAAATAGGCTAAGGCCCTCATCCGCTCCACATAATTCAGCAACCAAGAAGACCTGAGCTGCTAACTACAACTTCTCCAAGCTTTTTTGCACATGGCAAGGAGATAAGGCAAGGTAATTAAAGGTAGAATTAATAACTAATTCATACCTTGAGGCTTTCTTCATTGAAGGCATATTCTTTTATTCAAGGAAGCACAATTACATCCAATTGAGACTTTTCTAAGTATAATTCTTAAATACTATTATTGATTTAATAATACCCTAAGGATTATTTTCTAGTATCCTTAAGATATTCCAGCATCTTAAAGATACTTTCGTACTACATTTAAGGAGATGGCACACATTAGCCAACTAGATGTTGACCCATGGCATGACAATCCTTACACATGTGACCGACTATCTCCAAATAAATACCCCATTTTATACACTTCTCAAGTAAGTGGAAGTTACTATGCACAACTTAACCCTAAATCTCTCTTTTAAGAAAAACTAACTTAGGCATCGAAGATTCAGTAGCCAAACTCCCCCTTCAACTCTTTGGGCGTGTGGGTTTGGTCATCGATTTAAGGTATTTAATTATTTTGTATGTATAATTTTGTCAAGACTGAGACAACAAATTTTTACTACCACAAAAGACATTATATATTTACAAGCCATGAATTAAATATGGAATACAAAATTGGACTTTTATTCATGATAAAAATGGAGGGAAGTAGCTAGGCAGGGTTATGATGGGTTGTGTGGAGTGGGAAACTAGTAATGCAGAGCTGCTCCAATTGCAGTCATCTGAGAAGTAGACAGAGGCAATAATAGCTGGATTTTGTTTCTTCAATTAGAATCTAGGGCCCTTCACACTCCATTCAATGCCCCCTCTTGTGTAGAGAAATTTTTAATGTTTCAGGAAAACGATCGGTATTTCAAGTATAACAATACAATTGGTTTAGAAATTTGAAAAATAAATGAAAACTCAACTAATTATATTATGACATTTGATGTACCAAATCATGTTCTCATGACTTTGAAAAATGTCTCCTTCTATAGATACTTCTCTACTGTCAATTATTGTCTATCATTTTACTTTCTCTCTCTCTCTCTCTCTCTCTCTCTCTCAAGTAGTTATATAGATATGTATATGTATTTTTGTTTTTGTGCTAACTTCTGTATTTTCAAATTTGGTTTTTGTTTACTTTTCAACTTGGTATAATTGCTTCATGATGCTAGCAAAGTGTGCTGAGCTGAAGCCTAGAAGGACAGCCACTTATTATATATAGATATAGATAATTTCAAATTGAAACCCTTTCAGATAAAAAAATATCAACAAAAGAAGCTCCTCATGAGCACATAAAATAATATCAAACAAACCAGATGCATGCATGTGAGAAAGATTTTTGCATGCTTGAAAATGATTTCAAGCACTATAACAAGAGAAAAAAGAATTAGCAGACCAGATTACAAGTCTCTTAAATAGTGAACTGAGCAATTTCGCATGCTTGTAAACTACTTTAATCCCCAAAGACTTTCAAACGAGGCTGCAAAAGTTGTTCTGGCCAATTGGATTAACTCACATTATGCATGTGTTGTTTTACATTTCTTTTTTAGACAAGCGATATTTTATATATGAACTGGTGAACTTAGGTATTAATTAGTTAATGTAAATATTTTAGAAAGTGTTACTTATATTTATGATCCAAACAATGCGTGTTCCATTAAATTAGGTCTTTGAACAGAAATAATGTGTAAAAGGTTAGTATCTGCAAAGAAATTGTATGTTATGTGTAATTTCCCTTTTAGGACAGCAACGTTTTTGCCTAATTTGGAATCGACCAAGAAGAAGGGTAGGCACAGATTTTATCATGGCTCAAAAGCAACCGACAATTAAACCCTTCTCTCTCTCTCTCTCTCTCTCTCTCTCTCTTTCAACACACGTATCCAACACATGAAAAACTGATTAATAATTAAAATATAATGTTTGATTAATACAACTAAGAAAAGCAAAATACCAAAAAAAAAAAAAAAAAGTAGACTAATTATATATATAAAGAGAGAAAATATAAAAGAAGACTCTTATACAGTAGCTCAGATATGATGTGGGCGGCTTTGCGAATCACATACAGTTCCTCAAAAGGGGAAATAAAAAATGGGGAAGCTAACTAGCTAGGGTGAAACTAACTTAATTAGCTGTGATGATTATATATATTTAGTTAATGCACATTGCTAGTGTTAACTTTTTGTAGCAGCTGATGATATGATAGATATGATGATCATACAATAAGTGGGTCTGTTTCCAGCGCTTCCGATGATTTGACAACCTCATCATCTTCCAAGTTGGGATCCTTATGATCAGAACTTGGTGGTGGTGCGGATGATATTGGTAATATCGAAGAAGTTGTAGAAGCTGCAGAAGAAGCTTGGGTGAGATCCTTTGATCTTTTGACCTGAAGAGTCCAATCTGTTGTGCAAACGACATAGAACATGAGCAAAGCACAAGAGCCTTGAGCTGCAAGCAATCCAAGCCACAGCCCTGCAAACCCCATTTTCACCACGAACCCCATCAGCAATCGCCACCGGCATTCCCACCAAGTAAAATGACCCCAAGTTTATGTTGGCTCCAACCGTAGGTCTCGCGCTTCCCCTCAAAACACCGCAGGCGGTGGTTTGCGGGCAGTTTCCGAGCTCACACAGCCCTGTTATCGGCAATGCAATCGCCGTGAGCTTGAGTATTTCCGCGTCATTAGTGAAGAATCTCCCCCATTGGTGCCTCATCAATGTTGTGAACAACATGGCTAAAAGGCCTAAAGCCACTGCGCAAACGAGCGAGACGATCATAGAAATGCGCGCTTTTGAGGGTCGCTTAGCGCCCAATAAGTTCCCAACTCTCGTGGAGACGCCGAGGCTGAGCGACGAAGGGAACACGTAGACAAGAGAGGTGGTCTGGATTAGTATTCCCATTGAAGCAATGGTGGCTTTTGGGTTGGCTAACAGTCCGCAGAGCATTATCATGAACTCGTACCACCACCACTCGAGGCAAACAGAGATGCAGGTCGGGATAGAGAGCGCAAGCAAAGACGACCAGCCGCGGAGGCAATCAGCGCTGGGACAAACCCACGTGTCCTTGTAAACATTGGAGAAGTACGTGAAGGAAAAGAGTAGGATGAAGAGGTTGAGATTAGTCCAAACCATGGCTATGGCCACCCCGGAAATCCCCATTTGGAATTTGACAACGAGGAGGAAGTTTAGAGGGATGTGGAGGAGGACGGAGATGGCGGAGCAGTAGGTCACTGGCAATGTGATGTTTTGGGTGCGCAGATAAATTCTGAGGGGGTGGAGAAGGGAGAGAAAGAAGAGGTCAGGGAATGGAAAAGAGGGTGAAAGTGTGGGCGACGGAGGAAATCTCTTCGTCCTGGCCGCACCAGAGGAGGACTCTCTTCATGTTGAGCCACATGAAGGAGATGGGTAGGGAGGATGGAGAGGAGGAGGAGGACGGTTCTCTGAAGGGTTAGGCCGAGGAGCTTCAACTGTTTGGCGCCGTACGCTTGCCCGCAGATGGGTTCCATTCCCATGGCGAGGCCGGAGATGACGGAGTAGCCTGTGATGTTGGCAAACCCAATTGAAAGGGAGCCTCCGGCGAGCTGAAGCTCACCGAGGTATCCCAGAAAAAGCATGGAGATCATGGCTCTTGAGTAGAGAAGTAGGCCTGTCATGGTTGATGGACCTGAGATCTTCCCTATGGCCTTGAATTCTTGTACAGCCTGAAAATGCAAAAAAAAAACAGAAAGATACCAAGAATTAACACATGTTAATTAATTGTTTACTTCGAAACGCCGTCCAAACATTATTAATTAATCAAAAACAAGAAGCATATAAACTTTTTTCATATGGTTGGTTTTGTTGTATCATGAAAATGATTGTTGGGGTTTTGTTGTTAAGTACCTCGGAGAGAGTAGGCCATCTATGGAGCTCTTGATCGTCATCGTCAACAAAAACATCAGAAGAGTGAAGGTCGTCCATGGTTTTGCTGGAGGTTTTGATTAAGAGGGTTTTGTTGGTCGAGGGAAATGAGGAGGGAGAAGAAGGCTTTGGGTTGCACATGATTGATTAGCTTAATTTGCTAAAGCGAAAGCTAATGATGTTTTGGATTAAGAAAACAACAATTTTAAAGAACAAAGTGTGGGAAGAAATAGAGTTAGGAAGGACCCTGTTTTTTGTTGGGTCTTTTTGTATTTGGTTGGAGGATTTTGAATGTGAGAAGGGAAGTAGGGTGAGGAGGGTTTTATATAGACATGGAAGAAATTGGGTCCCACATTTGCTTCATGCACGTGTCAATATATCCAAGAGAGAACCCTCATAGGGAAAGTGTCCTCCCGAAAATGCTTTGAAAGGATTCATTCAGCCAGAAAGATGAAAAGGGGAAAAGATAAAACCTAAAAGAAAATGGTTCATGGGGAGGTTGTGTGGGGGCCGACCTTCCATTCGTCCCAAATTTTTACCCTCTCTCTCTCTCTCTCTCTCTCTCTCTCTCTAAATATTAGGTTAAGCCACTTCATTTTGTGTTCATATGGTGGTCTGAAAGTTTGAAAGGGTGTGGGTGGAGAAACTTCAAAAAAAAAATGAAACAAGTGAAAGCCCCGAAAGATTATTGGTCGATTTCAACCGCATAAGCAATATTCTATATTTGATTATCGGAAAATCGTAATTGTGGCCCAATTTTGGCACTTTGTCGGTAGTGGGATTAACTTGGTGTTGATGAGTTCATGGTTAAACCTTTTCGCTTAAGTAGATAATCTTTTTTAAACCCCTCCCCCCAATCTATAGCCTGCATTCGGATCTGTTTTTCTACACCAAAAAAGTAAAACAAGTTTATCTTAAATTAGGATGCCATTGCCAAGTGGAATTGGTAGTAAAAAAGCATTTTAATTTGTGAGTAGTGCTACACCGCATTTTAGTTAATTAATTTGTTGGTTGCTTGCTTGAGAAATGACAAGAGCCTATTAGTTTGTTGTGTATTGTTGCTGTCTTTGAGAATATGGGCAACAACTGGAACTGCTAGCTAACTTGTGGGCAGCAAACATGTTTGCATATTTGAACTTTTTGACAATGCATATGTCTACATCTTGGCACAAAACACGTTTAGCAACATTACCCAATCTCAGCAAAGCTCTTTGCTGTCTCTTCAACCACTTGATTAGAATAAATCAACACATCACTAGGTTGCTACTGAATAGATAGCTCAATTTGAGAGGTGCCAAAGCTTACAACCTGCTTTTGGCCCTCCCCACCCCACTTAGGAGGATTTAAAGTGAGGCATGGGTTTTGAGGTTAATCAAATATTTTAACTTGTGGTAAAGTTTGTTTCCTTTTAAAGTGGCTTTGATTTCACGATCCATTTGTTAAGATCCTAATCGTATATGGAAAATAGTAGTCACTTTACTAGTAAATAAAAACCCTCGTACTTCTGATGACCCTAACTAGGGTCACGTTTAGTGCGAGGGTCAAGATGGGATCGAGTTCAGTTATGTCTCTCAAATTCCCACATTTGTAAAGGGTACTTGTTTTTTCTAGTGTGTCGTTTAAGGGGGTTAGTCTCGTCATTATTAACTTCACCAAACATGAGATAAGACAATTGTATTTTGTTCATTGATCACTCTATTGAGAGACGTTGCTCAAAATTTGTCATGCACACTCAAACCCAAGCCAAATAGATGAGGTCGCTGGTTTGGGACGTAATTAAACAAGAAATTGAGACTTGAGACTCGCAAAAATATAAACCACCAGAAAGATTGAGTATCGAATTAAGATTTGCTTAGTTTGCTGGTAAATTGGGGCTTAACCTAATTTATCTAAACAAGTGGGATTTTGGTTTGAGGGTTTTGTCCAAGTGAGGAAAATGTGTGGCAAATCTAAACTCATCTTTTGTTGCACCATTTTTTTTCACCATTTTTTTTAATAGGGATATATATGATATGTTGATGGGTACGTTGGAGGTAGGTATTGTGTGATGGAATGGGACCACTGAGAAATGGATTGTAATGGGATGAGAGAGAGAGAGAGAGAGATGACTCTGTGTGCATGCTTGGAGAAGAGGTAGGCAGATGGGAGAAAGGGAACACTGATAGACAATTACGTGCTCCACTTACAACCGTTTAATTTGTATCCCTATTAACACAACAGAGATGAGGCTGTCTCTCTGTGGGAGAGATCCTGGCTCCTTCTTCTCTCTCTCTCTCTCTCTCTGTTTCTGCTTCTGTTTCCTGCTCTGCACCTCTGCCTCTGTGCCTGCTACCACCAGCCCAAACAAGCAGTGATACTAGCAAGTAAAACTTTTTCCCTCCTCCATTTTAAGACACGGTTACTTTAGTATCTCGAGTTACAACGTGAACGGCACATGTAATATGAGATTCACTGTTTCGGTATTTCAAATCAATCATATATTATCATACGTTTTAATTTTTTTTATATAACATTACGTAATTATGTTGGTAAATATATTAACAGAATGACAATTCCGTTGCATGAAAGTTCATCTATCCTTTTGAGTGACTCCGAAGAGGAAGAAAAGCTTAAAGAGTTGTACCCAAGAGATTTTATCGCGTCCCAGAAACCCATGACCCCCGACCTTGTCAGATACTCCATGTGTATCGAGCTCAATGAGTATTTTTCTGTAGAGACAGATGAGTTTTGAGAGGTGCGTGTCAAAAGCAACAAAACCAATGGACCAAAACGAGCGAAAAATTGAAAATTGAAATAAAAAAAATTATGCACAGATTTCCCCAACTGCTACTTTACCAATCAATCATGTCTAAAAAAGTATATATATTTTGATATTTTCCCTTACAACTAGAGTTTTTTGTCACATTCTTCTGTCACACATTTAATAATCTTTGATATAAAAAATGAAAAGGATTCACGGGTCATTATTTTTAGGGTACGTTATTCATGCACGAATGGTAATTCATACACAAAAAATAGTTTTCCTTCCAAATGCAAATGCAAAAGAAAAGAAAGAAAGAAAAAAAAGAATTCGAATTTAGCATCTTAATTGGGAAGTGGGGTCTCATTCACTCTCACCCAAAATGCAATTTCCACCGGTTTGTATCAACCCAAGTTGTTGTTATAGTGGGGGTTTTATGCTTATATGCTTGCACTCAATCCAGAATTTCAGAATTTTTTTGGGGTATCAATGACATAAATGCGCAAATGTATGATCACTCACTCACTCACTCGTAGTTGTAGATTTGATATTAGAAATAGACGTGTTGATATTTTAACCTATGGAAATCAAAACAAAATAAATAACACTATTTTAATTTGAGTCTAAGGTTCTTCAATGCTCCAGAGACTTACAAGTTCAGGTATAACTTTCCGACGAAGTTGGAATTCAAATTTGAGTTTCAATATGAGAATTGAGTTTGAGGTGGAGTGTCAAATTAGGAATAACGTTATTCAACTAAGAAAAATGAAATTTGTATTTTGAGTCCAATCATCTTCAATGGACATAACTAAATTGTTAAAACACATGTTTTGCGTCCAGTGCTTTCTCCTTCAATATAAGGACTCAAATATTAAAACTCAAGATGAGTCTTAAGATTTGAGTATTTGCATTTGAGAAAATAACCAAAATACTTATATGTAGCAACTTTTTGGGACCCAAATATAAAATGAGAAATGATAAACGTATATCAGTTTTATGCTCTCACATACTCCAATTTAATATTTTTTTTTTCCTTTTATTTACTTAATCCGATAAATAAAGAAGAGTGTGAGAAGTTATGTGAAAATTATCTCCTTACAAAAATATAAGTAGAGAATTTGAGTTCTTGCATCGAAGATACTCTCAATTTTTTGTATATCAAATAAAAAGGTGAGTGACGACAAAAAATGGAAAGGGGATCCTCTCCAAATTCTTTCCACTAAATCCACCAAATCAAGGGATCCGAACTCTTGAAATTTGATCAAACGACTAAAGTTATTATAACTTTTAAAAAGGTTTTCTATTTGTAACTGTTGAATCAAATTTCAAAAATCCCGATTCTTTGATTTGGTGGAAAGGATCCGGAGATAATCCATTTCCCGAAAAATGAAACTCCATCAACATATTATAACAAAATAAATATACAAACTCCAAGGCCTGTTTTGGGAAGAGGACATTTGCAATGACAGTACCTTTTGGGATTTGACACTAATAATAAAATAAAATAAATATTCCTCTTAAAAATACACGAACAAATTCACATATTCCCGTCCCGGCAGAAAGAGCCTTTCCCTTGCCTTTCCTGGAGAAGTCTGATATGCCTTAAATCTATCTAAAAAACAATGTGTCACTAATCTCTCTTCTACTAGTGTAAAAGCCTTGTGACATGTACTATGCATGTTTCTTCTTGTATTTCCGGAACCCACTATGTTCCCCATACCACTCAGCAAAATGAATTTTGTCGTCAATGCACGAGTGGGCAATTCTTGACTATTTAACGCACTCACGCACGAACAACTGATCCAAGCATTCTTCAATAGAAATAGTGAACGTTACCTGAGAGATTTGATTTAATTTTTTCCCTTCTTTTCTTTCCAATACTTCTAGA
This sequence comes from Pyrus x bretschneideri, assembly GCF_019419815.1. Classification (NCBI taxonomy): domain Eukaryota; kingdom Viridiplantae; phylum Streptophyta; class Magnoliopsida; order Rosales; family Rosaceae; genus Pyrus; species Pyrus x bretschneideri. The sequence continues at coordinate 6,365,396 of NW_025999501.1, forward strand.
AGCCTGTCTAGCAAACAAGCACGGGAGGATTAAAAGCAGACAGACTTTCATAGATAGTTATTATAGCAATTAAGGCAAGAATTTATTCCAATGTCCAGACACAAAGATGAAAATAAATTTTACTTAAACTAATTAAAAAAAAAAAGCAGAAGAAAAGAGAATAAACGCAAAAGCCATCACAAGAATAAAACTTTGCAACAAAAGAGAGAACCAAAAAAAAAAAAATCAGAGAGAATAAAAAGGCATGGTCTCCATCAAGGTTTCGATCAGTACATTTCACATATTCACTGCTGGCCACCATATTCATACAACAAAATCGATGAACAAAACGCATGAGATTCCAATACCTCATAGCCGAACCACCATCGCCCAATCGAAGCTTTACCCGAAAGGAAAACATAATATTTTCATGACGAATTATTCTCTAACAGCCGCAACATCTTATCTTTGGTTGGTAGCAAACTAGTCTCGGATTAATTCCGGAATCTACAGCTGAGGAGGCTGCACCTACTTTTCCATGGCAATTTGCCACAATCCTGCAGATGGGACTGGTTTTTTCATTCAAGAAATTCTCCACTAGTTGTAGATAACTTGTCTCACCGGGCACTAACTGACTTCTATTACATCAACATATTTTCGTAGCCAGCGTCTGCGGAAAGCTATCGCTTTATGACAATCTTGTTTCCCACGACACTTTTACAAATAGCAGTGTCTAAAATCACCCATTCCACATGGATTTCCCATGTCTAAACAAATATGTGATTCCCACATAGGGATTTCACCAAGTGCCCAGCAGGAATTGAATTAATTGTAGAAACTCAGATGTATAATTTGCTGAATCGAAGCACTGCACGTGGAAATTGAGTTCAACATCCACATACTCGCTGCCAGGCCTTTAAATTATTTGAACACAAGTAACTTCAACTGATTGACTGTATAGCAAGTAACAGCTATTTACAGATTTTCACTAATTATTGAGATTTTACCATTTCGGTGACAAAAAAGTTGAGTGGAAAGTAGATACAACAAAATACCTCATGCGACAGCTCCGGGCTTAGGAGCAGCAGAACGTGGAATTGCCAAGATGGCCACCAGGCCGCTGGCTAAGGATGCAACTGCTGCCACGGCAAAGGCTGGAGCATTTCCACCACCAAATAGCTCATCCCACGGTCCACTTCCTAGTGATACGATCACCTGTTCTCAAAAAACAAATATTCATGACCAAAATCAATATAATAAAGATGATAAATGTCATTCACAGAGAAGTCCATGGGAGTTCAATCAGGTAATATTGGCTCAATACAAAACAACTATTAATGGAGTAATTGTTGATTACATGCGATATTATACACTAATCAACCACACTAAGGGGAGTGAGGAGGGTTTGAACCCGGGACGCAGTATGTTGAAGAGGAAGGCCCTAACCAACAAGGCTATCCACCACTTGCAATAATCAAGTAATTGTTATAACAAGGGAAAATAATACACAACTATGATTCTTTTCAAAGCATGCTCTTCAACTCAAGCATCGATGATTTGCATAAGGCATCAACCCATACCTGAACGGCTGAACCATCACATCCTAGTAGCAGTTTAAGGGGTTTTGTGAAACAGGGTATTGTTTCTTGGGTGGTTTCAGTAATTCGTCCCAAAATGTGATAGTAGAAAACAGTTTCGACTATGTTTCACATAATAGAACAATGGAAAGGTGCAGAGTTTAAAAGCGTTTTTTTCTTGATCGATCAATTGGTTAGTGCCTTCATGTCCCAGGTGAGGACATGCTCAACATGAATAGGCTTATTTTCATGTATACATAAATACATGGACGGTGGTGCTATGGGAAGACTAAGGCCAACAACAACTTAGTGGTAATTAGGAATTATAATCAAAACATATGACTTAAAATGAAAATTTAACCAATGATGGGACATGACAAAAGAATTAGGAAGTATATAGCCAAGCCCAAAGTTGGGACAAGGTGCAGGTGTCATATGTGCATGTATCTCTTCACTTTTGGTTGATGACTGTACAAGTGTATTATAACCTTATACCAGTAATGCATTTCGTGTTCATTTAGTTTCAACACAGAAGCGTCACATGCATTGCTAAAAGGAAATGAGTGTTCTTACCTGCGGGATTACTATTGCCAGATTCAGTACACCCATTGATAAACCTACAAGAACCAAACATCAATGTAAGAAATCCTACAGCTAAAACTCCAACTAAAACTATTTAACATTCTGTTAAAGACATTCCAACCTTGGCCAAGTCCCAAAGACTCAATTCGAGAAGAAACCAAAGCATACGGAACACTGTATGTGATCTGCAACAAATATTCCGGTAATTTAAATTCCATTCATAGACCAAGTTCACATACAAAGCATAGACATTCCTTAATAACCCGTGGTGAAAAGACCCTTCTCCAAAAACGATAAAATAACTTTCAAATCCACCCAAAGTGTTTCAAAAACAAAAGAGAAAAGTGAAGATGACTTCTCCTCAAATAAAAAATTATTACTTCATAGGTCAAATTCTTACAGAGAAGATCCCCAACTTGACACCCCCTCCCTTCCCACAGCGGCATATTTTGAGGTCAAATGGATAAGATTAACCCTTTTGTTCTGAAGTAATTTTTTATATTCTTTTGGTGTAAAATAACCATTATGGTACGCTTGATCGATCATTAGTTACCAAAAGAAAAAATTGGTCGTAAGCAACTTCCAACACTCCCTGCTCATAAAATTTAGCCCCTGTTTGCCTTTGAACAGTGAAACATACATTGCCAAATAGAAAGCATGCATCGCATTCAACCAGAGATAAAAGCTTACCGCCAATGGAATACCGAGAACTGCAAAAACAACCAGTGCAGCTATCACAACGCCATCTGGAGGTAAATCATGGTCCCCAACGCCAATACTCTTGTTCACAAATGTAATAACAAGCATTGCGAAAAAGCAGAGAGTCATGAGAATGCTTGAAATTCCCCACACAAAACCAGCCCCCCATTTCCTGCAAAGCTTCTCCATAAGCACCGAGGTTATACCAAGAATAACCGAATTCAACATCAGACCAAGAGCTCCCATTCTAACACCAGTACTATAATTTATCCCTTCATTTGGCTTGCCACCATAAATCTCTCGACCCATCCAATCAGTATCAAAGAGAAGAAATGGAAACCACCCAATCCAGTTTAGAGCAATAACAAGTAGGATTAACCATACAGACCCTGGGAAATATCTAAAAGTCCCAAACAGCTCCCAGAGAAAAGCTTCTTCAATATGACTTGACCGTCCTGGCCCTTCATCAGCAAAGGGTGTAGTTCTGTTACTTGAACCCAGAGGTGTTTCCTGAGCTGCTGATATGCTTATCCACGTAGTAATTGCAATGAAGGCAGTGTCAACGAAGAAAGCAGACTTGAGGTTTGCACAGTTAACATTGCATGCTGGGGTAATTGAAAATGGAAAAACCATGAACAAGTAACTTATTGATCCAGTTGCATATCCAAGAACATTGCCAACCGCCATAAACAGAGAGAAATAAGCGTTTGCCACTCGAGTTCTTCGATAATCCTTTTCTAGCAAGAGAGAAATTACGAAGAAAAAAAAGTGTTACTGGTTTTTATTTTGACACTTTGATCTTTCAGCGCATTTGATCTTTTCAGCGCATTGGCAGCTAACCAATGTTCCTCAAAAGAATCAACAATGTTCCATGCATCAATAACTTCTAGTTGTCTTTGAGAACTTCACATAAAAAAAGTGATTCCATAGCGATGTGGTCATTAATCTCCCTCCATTCTGTGAAATCAATAACAAATCACAATGACCTACTTTGAGGGGAAGATAATCTCTTGCAAGATAATCAAGGCGTGGTTTAGACCTCTGCCACTTTGGCATTCACTAATTACAGACACCGGCTTTCATAGCCTTTTTGGAATTATAAGACCTCTGCAAGCAATCAAAATTCTAGCATTTGCAGAAACAGTCTCTACTCAATAGTTGTTCGGGAGGTCTGTTCAATGTTCATCTCGCACGTAGGCAAATATAAATAGCTTTCTTGCTACAATAGTAGCCATTATTCTGTATTGCATTCAAACATCCATACGGACCATACCAAGTACTGACCCCTAACTTATAAAGGATCTCGAGTTCTAAACTCTCGGGTTTACTGCCGCACGCACAGCTTAACGTATTAGGGTGGATTATCAATACCAAAGTTCCAAAATTAGGAAAATGTTTACACTTTCAGTCTCCAGCAGATCATACATCACCTAATTTATGATGAGTTTTCAACAGCATTTTTCACAGAATATTAATACATATTAGAAGTTATAAACAACCACAAAATTCATCAAAATTCATCAAAATTCATTCCAAAATTGACTAGAAGTTGACTAAGGTCAATGGATTGAATTGTTCCTCACTACTACGGTATTCCTAAGAAGTGTATTGTCTGTTTGAATTTCGTTCGATACCAATTTATTCCCCTACCGCTTAATGTAAATATATTATTTGATCATAAAAAAGTTTGCAAATTGTTCAAATTGAAGGTTCATACCAGTGAGATCAGCGAGGAGAGCTCTACAAGGACCCTGAGTCACATTATTGGCCACGTCCAGAATCCAAAACCCGAACACGAACACGGCGATGGCTCTGGGCCTGACGCCGCCGCCTCTGTCGCCTAGCAACCACCCGATATCGGCGGAGAAGCCGATGATTAGAACGGAGACGGCGATACAGGCCGCTCCGACGACGATGAATGGGCGCCGACGACCGTATCGGCTTGTGCAGCGGTCGCTCATGTGGCCCACAAGGGGCTGGACCACAAGGCCCGATAAAGGCCCACAGAGCCATATGACGCTGGCCCAAGCGTGAGGGATTCCGAGCTCTTGAACGTACGGAGTCAAGAGCGAGAGCTGTAGGGCCCAACCGAATTGGATTCCACACGCGACCGATGCCACTCGGAGGAGTTGCCGGAGTGGGACTCGGGTTCGGACCGCCGGTCGAGCCCTGACCCGGTGGCGGTCTGCGTCCGGAGTTGGCATGGCGATCGTTCCCCTCTCTCTCTCTAGAACTCTCGAATATATTCCTTCCTTCTCTCTCTAGAACTGTGGGAAATGGCGCGAAGAGAGAGAAGGTGGCGGCTTTTTGTTTGGCCGCGGGAACGTCAGGTGTGAAGTCAGTGATGGGGAGACGGAAATGCCCTTGCATGTTATTTAATTTTACGAAAGTGCCCTGGAAGTGGATAAAAGCGGGAATTCAGGGGAGGTTGATGATTGGAGTTTGGAGTGGCAAATTATGATTGGAAGTGAGGGCAAAGTCGGTGTGGAATTTTGGTTTTCTGGAGGTCGACTGAGTCCGGACAAGCGGAAGGTTGCACCGAAAGGCTTAAACTGCTTCCGACATTTGCATCAGGTCAACGACACAAACGAATGCAGACCGTTGATTTGCTAGCTGTTTGATGGTGTATATTTATAAATTTTGTAGGCAAAATGGGTATATAAATTGATGTAAAAGATTACAACTAAAATGAAGAAAACTTGATCCCTTCATAAAGAATTAGACGAGTCAGACTATATTTTAAGGGCCGGTGATGATTGTCGGACTGATATTAAGGTAAAATAAATAATTATCTAAATAACGTAACAGATAAAATTACAATATCTTGTTTGTCGAAAGTAATAAGTTTCAATAACTAAAGCAAATCAGAACAATCAAGATCCAATTACTCTTATATGAGTGTTGCTCATTTTACGCATGCTCTGATCTTAACTATATCTATTGAATGCCTAATGCGGTGACTCATCGGTTAACAAAGTCTTGTTTCTTGAGGGTTCCCTATACACCAATTTAGAAGTGTAATTTTGAAATTTGTAATAGTTCTTACGTTCTCGTGAATACCTACATCTTTTCTCTACGATTGAGAAGAATAAATCATTTGATCTTTAAGCATATAGAATTTTAGAATTTTGTTTTTGATGTATTTAGTACTACTCATGTGAATTACAAGTTTAAGAACGATTGTTTTCTATCATTAGTTAGATGTATACATCGATATGTAGTTAAGATGTTGTCACTAAATATATACACTAATATACTCTTGTCAGATAAGTTGATAAAGATGTGATACTTGCCCTCAAGTAAGGGGTTTGGAGGTAGAGGAAGTACGCTTTGTGAGATGCCCTATCTTATATAAGCAAAGGAGTAGGATTCTCTCCCCTCATTTTTTCCTTTCCCCTCCTAATTGAACCATTACGGCTTAATCATGTCAACATTTTATATTAATATTTTATAGTAAGAGAAAGACGAAATAAGAGAATGTGAGAAGAGAGGATGAAAGGGGGATGGAAAGAGAAGAGGAGAGAATTCTAGGAGTTGTATTATGAGAGAGAGAGAGAGAGAGAGAGAGAGAGAGAGAGAGAGAGAGAGAAAGAGAAAAATCTCTTTATTAAATTTTGGTACAATTCTCAATTGACTTCGCCGGTACAGACGTTGACAACATTGGATTTTTTTTTTTTGGTGGGTAAAGGACAATATTGGATATTTGTTCATGTCGGCCACACCAAATTGGCATATGCTCTCTCTCTTAAACTTTCGATAGCAAACAACAGTCCACGTCTTCGAACTACAACAACTACAACCCAAATTGCAGTATTGGGCTCGTTCGGATTTCGGAGGCACTGGCAATTCTTCCTTCTTGTATGAATGTACAAAAAGCCTTAGCTTACCAAATCTTTGTAGCACACGATGGGCCAACCCAGGTTGAATTCATTACTGATTGGGTTTATGAACTTGTAATTGTTCGATGGGGCTGACTCGAGTCGGCTCTATTTTTTAGGGTCATGGGTCGGCCCAATAATGAATGCTGGACTTTATTGGGCCATTTTTCAAAATGATTAGGGCATGAACCTTGCATATTAGGGTATGAGTCGGCTCATAAACCGATCCATGACCCAACCTGACGTAGAACAAAATTGGTGTTGTTTTAGGTACGGAAAAATTAAAAGAAGGAGGTGGCATTTAATCAACAAAAGAGACTGGAGAATTGGTAATTCACGGGTTAAAAGGTTATTTGATGCTAGCATATTCTGGAAGTTGATGTTTTGGACTTTTCATGTTGTTCATATTAACGTAACTTTCATTTGGAATGTCTGTTTTTGGTACATTACAAAATGGATTCGAAGAAAATGACGAGATCTACATGACTCATTGCATAGAAGTCAGAATTTGGATGGATTATTTTGTTTACCATGTTTAAAAATTAGATTTTAATATTTTAAGATTTTTTTTTATATTTTGTTGTCTGTCTAATTTCTTTCCTATTTGCAGCCACTTTCGGGATATGCTAATAGCAACTAACCGCCTTTGAGCTTGTGAATTACCAATTCTCCAATCACTTTTGTTGATTACATGAGGCATTCTATTAATTTTCCCGCACCTAAAATAACAACAATTACGTCCTACGTCATAGCCCTAAGGACTATACCCGATTCGGTCCAATAATTTAACAACTAATTAACTAGTGTTGATTTATTTTTCATACTTGCACAATTTAATTCATTCATTTAACCAATTAACTCTTTAGTTCATATGGCAATTGAGTATGAGAACTGTTGGACCAAAATTAACAAAATGTTTTTTATAGTTAAACAAAGACTTGACTTATCACCCACGAGAAGGGTATTTCCCTTGAGCCCAATGAAAATTTAGAAGTTCATAACCCAATCTGTTAAATTATTCACCCCAGCTTGGCCCATCATGTGCCGCAGATATTTGGCAAGCTGGGCTTATTCCAAATTAACATGTCCCATCCATACTAAAATATCAATGCACTACATTTTGTGGTCTCCATTGTTTTCAATTTTTTTTTAATCTCATACGAGAGAATTGATGACTTTTAATGTAAGTCACAATGTAAGCTACGATTTTCATGAACAAGTGCCCAATCAAGCAATAAAAAAGAAAATGATGTAGAACAAATGGTTGGTTGATGATGAGAAAATGGAAAGTCGGAAGATAAAAAGATGCAGTAGGAATTTACAGATTTGGCTTACAAGTTTCGATTTGGGCCCATAATACTTTTCAGAAAGAAAACGATGCCGCAGTTCAAACACACGGCTTCGCTGTGATATTAGTGGGATTTTAATCATTCGAGGTCGTTTCAGCCTCCAAAATGCAATTTTAATTTCTGCAATAAAAATCAGACCACTCGATTTCTGTTCGATTAATGTCGTTTTAATTTCCTAAGCTTTTGATTTGTCCAACAGAGTTGTAAATGACCTATTTAAATCGTTGATGTTATCAGTATAAATCATCATATCAATGAATCAAAACTATTTTGGGATTACCCTCCAAAAATTGGTGGATTCCAGATTATCGGTTCTTCAAGGATTGACGTTAGTAATCCTTTTGCTTCATGTTGAATCAGCAAAAAAAAAAAAAAAAAGTAACAATTTATGCTAGGAATTGGTCGCGTGAAGCACTAGTTCAACACTTATTTCAAACAAAAATCATCGATTAACATCTAGATAAAATAACATCTAGATTAAAGGTCTGTAGCTTGTAATCATATATAACACTAACAAAATGTATAAATCAAGTTGGTAACTTTGGAGCCAAAAATAATTAAGAGGCGACACGTGAATTTTTGAGTAAAAATGACCAAATTACTCTCGAGGCACATCGGAATTCTTACGTGCGAACAGTGGACAATCATCCCTCAATAAAGTCAAAAAGTGCCCAAATAGGTATTTATTTATAACCTATTTTATCCATCCCTCATCATATCTTCTCCACAAGATAACCCCCAAAACATTCCTTATTTATAACCTAATTAATTAATTAGCTAATTAATGGATTTATTACCTAATTAATCTATTAATGACTAATTAAACTACCAATTACACCCAAAAAACACACAAGAGGCCGGTCACATTCTCTCCCAAGGAGGCCGGCCAAGCCTTATATATTCTACCTCATTTTCTCTAAAAAATGAGTTCTTCACTCTTGCTAAACACTCAAAATTCTCCAAACACTTTTCCCTCAAAATTCTAACTTTGGTATCGGAGGTTCTTCGGCTAAAGCCCCCCATTCATCGTGGGTGCGTGAGGCTCTTGGCCTTGACCTAAGGTGTTACTGTTTTGTAGGTGAAATTTTGTCCAAGAACAAGGAAGAAGAAATTTGCATCCACAATAATCACTATTAGGTTTAGTGCTAAACTCAATCCCTACTTGATTGGAGGTGATATTATGTTCAAACATGATTAAAGAAATGACGTTTTGTGTGAGTGTTGCTTACTATTTACTACTAGCAAAGCAAGAAGTATGGCTAAGGATCAAATGGGGGAGTGGGAGGGTGTTGGGTACTACGTCACTTGCTTAGTGGGTTGAACTTTGAAGGAGGATGTATATGCCTTTTCATAATTTGGTGATGTGGTTTGATATGCCCCACTCGGAAGCAACCAGCTGCAATGATGTAATGCTATAGCCGTAGCATTAGGACAATGAACTGGCTGCTAACATCGAGCTTTCTAGAAAAGAGAAACAAAAATTGGAATTGGCATGGTAAACTTCTCCACAGCCAAACATGCATGTATTTGAATTGAGTATAATAATTCTTTAACTGATCCGTTAAACTAGTTAGAACAGTATCATTTTCGTCTGCACCTAAGTTTGAATCTCTCTATTATAATTTAGATAAATTTGTAGAATATCGTGAAAATCAAAGTTTTATCATCAAACCATTAGTTAGTAAACATAAATATAAAATAAACTTTACGAAATTTTGATAGTTATAGGAATGCTGAAATTCGACACCGTTTCTCAAATGGAAGTTTGTAAAGGGAAATGCTGAAACCTGCAAGTAGTGAGTTATTACTCTTCGTTTGTGTACTTCTACGTACGTTTTAACTCTGTCGGCCGGTGTTTATGAGTCTCACTTCGTCTTTTAAAAGTTACTTTGAATCAATTTACCTAAATCATATTTTATAATATTAAGCCTATATATCTATATCTCCTTATTTATAAACTGTAAGGAAAGAAACAATTATACGCGACCTGACCAACAAGTCGGGTTTATCGTGCTCGTGCTTTTTTCATGTCATACTCGTTATCCTAATGGATTCTTAATAATGGACCTGATAACGACTATATGCAATCTGATCAACCCGCTTTGTTAGTCATTTCGTGTTAGGTTAACAAGTTATGTAAGAAATTATACGTTTAATGTCTAGATCTTAATAGGTAACCCAATAACGACCTGTCTCGTTAACGAATTGACTTGAAACCTATTATTTTTGTATAATTTCATGTCTAATTAACCGGTCATGCAAAAGTTACTAGGCTTATATGCCCCTTTAAAATAAACTAGCTATGGATAGGAAAGGCCGAACACATGAACTCTGTGGGTCAGAAACAAAAGTTTTAGCTTAAGGGAATAGTTAGTCAAATTTGTGGGATTGAGTGGGTTAGTAGGCAGAAATGTGATTGGTGAAGAAAGCAAATGATCACTTGCTTTATCAATTATCATTCGTGAGTAATGACACAGCATACACTTGTGTGACGTTCACAAACTTTGAGGCTCAAAAGGAGGTCAGGACCCAACAAAAAGCCTGGGTCAATGGCTTGGACTGGCTCCACTAGGAAGAGAAAAGGCGCACACACACCCCCTCTTGTGCTGCAATTATATTAATTGAGGAGATGAGGACGAAGAAGATTGTAGATATTTGATGGATGATCGATCAAAAGACCAGATTGCGTTGAATGGACTGGATCGTTAATATCAAAAGAAAAAAACAGAAATGAATGATAACTTCTTGATCGATGGACGGGATTGAAAAGATATGTTATATGCGCGGTGGGTTCCCAGACAGTGCATGCAAGATCCGTTGCTTTTGGGTAGGTGGACATTTTTCACAACCTCCGTCTTCGTACTCCGAAATGCTAATATTCCCTTATCTTCTATTTGAATTAATTAAAAAAATATGCGCAATTATTATGCATGGATTGTGCAAAATGTGCATGCATGGGTGCTAGAAATGCCTTCTGAGTCGACTACTACGGCCATTATGTCTCCACATGAAAGGACAAGTTAGGCTCAAATTATTGGTTGCATCTCGCAGCTGACTCATCTACTTTTCTTGTAATTTTTTGTTTCCTTTTCCCCTTTTGATTTGTCTGTAATTTTGAGGGATCCGATAGGATTTGCATGTTGTTAAATGAAGAAACATTAATCAGTGCACTTTATACTGTGTTTGTAAACAAAAATCAATCTACCTTTCTCTTTCTGTTAGAACAAATGTTATGAAAGAAGGAATTCATATTTTGACACGAGTGGAGATTACTTACACAATTAGCTACTTAAGTTATACAACTCTTATAAAATTAATTTTTTATTTTCTCATCATTCAAACAACGTTAATTGGTTTTGTTTGACGAATATAGGTTTTCCGTCGCACAAATAGTAATTTCTAGTGGTGATGACTGGGATTTATAGCATTCCTTATGTCTAATGTGTGAACATATATATTCTTTAAAATAATTAGTTATGTTGTGTTAGAATTTAATCCCGTTTGTGTTGGTTCTGATGCATTACGTGGTTTGGAAACAACAGATATGCATGCATGCTCCGGCATTCCTTAGGCTTATATCATGAGCGCTGGAACAGCAGAATGTTTAGGCTGATAATAAACCACAATATTAATTATGGTTATCGGGAAAAGTGTTCCAAAAAGTTTTGTATACCCTTTTTTTCTATTAAAAAGTTCTGATTATTACATGTGCCCACTTCACTGCGTTCAGTGCCTCTGATCGAGCTCTGAGTCCAATAATTTAATTTTCTCTTTTACTGTACGTAGCAATGGCTCATTATGCAAGGAGCAAGGCAATGCTCGAAAACATGTTGTTTTTCAAAGATTTAAATCGTGTCTACAGATGAAATTTTATTACGATTATTCGACTTGTTGGGTAAGTACATCTACTTGGCTAGATTAATTGCATAAAAACTAAAAACTGTCGTGGTCTAAATTTAACTAAAGGAGAGAGAGATACAACGGTAAAGAGAGAAAAGAGAAGTGTAGGAAAATTCTGTGCTCTTCCCCTTACCTTGTACCCTTATTTATAGTAAACATAATGGACTTACTTTTCTTACAAGTAAGAAAGCCTAAGTTATAGATTACATAAGAATCCTAAATACAAATTACTAGGATTTGCGCAATCACATGTGTGTTATAATGTTAATCATTCCCCATTGAGTGTATAAATACTCAAGTAAATGTCGCATCAGCTCTTCAAGGATGATATAGAAGCAACTGATGAAGTCGTCTCATTTGGTCAGCATAAGTAGCAAATGCGAGTCTCAGGATATGAAAAAAAATATGCATCTAGGGATAAACCTCACAAAACCTGGCTATGGTAAAACTCAAGGTATGACAAAACCCATAGTCTAAGGAGAAAATTGAGTAAATGCAATAAGTTAAAACTAAATACCTTCATGGCACAAGTAAAACGCACCTAAGGGTATGACCAACCCAGAGTAGGAGCCTTATCAAAACCTTTAAGGCAACAAAAACCAATAGGACAAAATGGTCCTAATCGTAGGGGAAAATGTACTTAAGGTCAAATGAGTATATTTCAGGATACTCCACTTGAGTTTGAAAAAAAATCCTAAATGAGAACTACAAGCATTGCAAATCAGATAATTTACGCATACCAATTCATTGAACAAGCTTATGAAAAGTAGACGTTTACAATGACTTTGTGAAGTGGTCGGAAGGTTATCTAGGGATCAAATCTGCTTGACTTAAAAATCTTTTAATGCTCTTTATGCTGATGTGAAAAGAAAAACTTTGATGTAATATACTGGATGTTGTCTCTTTTGATATATCATTTCTTAATTTAGTCGATACATGCGGCATTATCTTCCTAAATCATTATTGAGACATACTATAGGTATATAATTCTTTTTCCCATATAGGTTTTGAAAATTCTTTTACAAGGTTACTATTTCCTTCAATTTCCATATTTTATAGAGTTCAATAAAAAAATTAAATTTTCACGAGTAATTTGAATTTCATCTTTGTTATAAGTAGAAAGTTGCTTTCAAATTTTATCTATGAATAGACAATATATTTGTAATTATAAGTAGATAATGATGATAAATAATTCTCAAAGATAGATAATAGTATCAAATGACTCAAATTCCCTTTCAATGGAAAAATAAATTATAACTTTGTAACTTTGTTATAGATAAATAATTGTGTCATATTACATTCGTCACATGCATAATTTGGTGTTATATCTTGGTATAAGTTGATTCTTTGTTTTCATCCCTTGTTAATTTTTTGACATTGAACTTCTTCAATTTATTCGACTTGGAGTCTAAAAATTGAGAAAAATATGTAAGAAGTAAAAATTAGTGTGTAATAGCACTATCCTACATCAATGATTACATAATGGCATCTGATAATATACATAGTCACCATTGTGCACCAGCACGGACTTGACTCATTGTGTGTTGAGTGTCTAGCTATGTATGGCCCTTAAAAAAGTCGTAATCACTTTTTGGCTTTTAGCTTTTCGTTCTTTTGCACTCTCTTTATCTAAGTTGTAGATTATGTGTAATTCATCTGTCGTTCTTATAGAATCAGAATTAAATTATTAAATAAGACTGGTATATGCTGATTAAACTGTAGATTACGTAGCTGCCCTATAAATAAAGTCGATGATTAGTTAGGTTTAGGACACACCCCGGACTTGATCAGATTCCTGTGACAAGAACTTTCCAGCGGGTGCGGTACAAATTAGTCCACAACAACAACACTTCAGGTAATAATATAAAGAACAAGTTAATAGTAATAAATAAATAATATAAAAATGTCACTCAATACTATAATCTGGTGGCATTCATTTTTACTTGGAATTGAGAGGTCTTAGGTTCAAATCTCGTGGATGGAAAATTCGATACCAAATTAGGCTGACCATTGTGTGACTTAACCAAACTCCCCATCTCTTTAGTATTAAAATATCGATATACTAAAAAAATATATATATAAATGAAATGAAGTTTGGTTTGGTTTGATGAAGTAATTTTCATGAACTCTTCTGCCTTCTAGATGGCATTGTTAATCTGATAATAAACCATGCAGAAGAATGCCGTGCATGTCCTTCTAGATGTCATTGTTTTGTTTTGATGACATTTTAAATAACAATAGCGCGTCTCAGAGCCTATTTGCACCTTTTAATATTATTTACTCTTTTACAAGCGATATTGGAGAAGAGATGGTAGTCAAGCATATGACTCATGTCCAGACTTGGTACAAGCGATATTGTACACATTCATAATTACATGAATATTTCAGAAAACTTTTGTTGTTGTTTATGTTAAGATTCACATATAGTATGAACGTTTGTCAATTGCTTTTGGCTCGATATATATTTCAAATTGTAAGACCATCTCCAACACTGATGCTAAAACTTAAAATTTGTTTTCTAGCACCATTTCTTCCCTAACAGGAGCCTTAATCTAAATCCAAAAATAGGTCATAAAGCAATGGACCATGCTAAAAAGGAAGTGAATCTCACAAATTAGTTCAGCAATTACATGACATCAGAAGCTGCAGATGCAATATAACCCGAAGCCAGTAAGTTCTCAAAAGGCCTCGTGCTATCCCGGGTTCAACTCCACTGTAGCACGATATTGTTCGCTTTGGGCCCCGACCACGCCCTCACGGTTTTGTTTCTAGGAACACACGGGAGCAGAACTTTCCAGTGGGTCACCTATCCTGAGAATGCTTTAGCCCCTTTCTCGCTTAACTTCGGAGTTCCAATGGAACCCGAAGCCAGTAAGTTCTCAAAAGGCCTCGTGCTATGTAGAGATGGGAATATACATATAAGACTTTTAGGATCCACTCCCCTGGGTGATGTGGGATGTTACAATCCACCCCCCTTAGGGCCCCGACGTCCTCGTCGGCACACTTCCGGCCAGGGATTGGCTCTGATACCAAATTGTCACATCCCAACCCGGGCCCCCACCACATCCCGAGCTCAACTCCATTATATCACGATATTATTCGTTTTGGGCCTTGACCACGCCCTCACGGTTTTGTTTCTGGAAACTCACGAGAGCAGAACTTCCCAGTGGATCACCCATCCCTTTCTCGCTTAACTTCGGAGTTCCTATGGAACCTGAAGTCAGTGAATTCTCAAAAGACCTCGTGCTATGTAGAGATGAGAATATATATATAAGACTTATAAGATCCACGCTTCTAAACGATGTGAGATGTTACAATAATCGTACTACTACGACTGCTAGAAAGGGTGAGGCAATTGTGATTTTTGTGTCTTATCGTATTGTTGAATTTCCTCTGGCTCAAATAATGGGACTGCATAATTAGCAAACACAGTTGCGTGGAAAACTATGCCATGGATTAATATTAACAAACAACTCCGTCCCAAATTTTCTTTGGGATGTTTCAAATGTCGAGGACAAAAAGGAGAAAGTTCCAATCACTTGGACTTCGTTCACAAACAATTTTTTGTCGGAACTGGATCCCCTCCTGAGCTTAGAATGGAGATTCTTCTTAACAATTATTCGGACAGTTGAATTTTGATCTAACGACTCCAAACAAGAGATTACTCTAAAAATTATAATAATTGCAATCGTTGGATCAAGCTTGAACGATCTCAATATGCTGTTCATGAAAATTCCCAAAGTTCAAGAGATGACCTGGTTACTTTTTTGTCCACCTCTCAAAGAAAATTACACTTGTTTGGACTTTACCCACTAGGAAATATGAATAATTTTCAACATGGGTGGGTCTCGGGATTGATGACTAAAGGGTTAAATTCAGAGTCTTCTTCAACGTTTCTCAAAAGATATCACTGTTATGTACGACAATCATATCAATCTTCCAGAAGGTGGAGCCCACGTGTCACCTTGGGACAAATAGACTGAGTGCATTGAATCTTCCTCGAAGAATGACAAAATATTAATTAATAAATCTTCATAGAGGCGTGCGCGCGGGGGTAGGATTTTTCCTCATTCTATTATCATCTCTTTTTTTTTTGTTTTATTTTTATATTTTAAAAATAAAACACCGTAATCACAATCACTTAAATAAAAGAAGATAAAATAAAAAGAAATTATAAAAAAGATAGAAAAAAAAAAAAGAAACTAAAAGAGAAGAGAATTTTATTCTAATTGCAGAGTGCTACAACTACTTATTTTTGACTCTGGAAGAATAATAAACGAATGATAAATGTCAAGGTCGTGCCCATTGAAGCGCGTGGAGTGGGGGTAGTTGATAGGTCAACATTTTCCACGTTTTTGTGTGAACGAGTTTTATAAAGGTCAAGAAGGGCGGCTTCACGCTGCCGTGCTTAACCCATATTCTCCATTTGTTTGATTAGTAAGTCGCGGTCCCCACAATATTTCAGATATATTAACCCTTAAACTTTGTTTATAAAAATATAAAATTTAACGGTTAGAACGAATGTTCCATGCTCTGAAGCGTCATAAAATTTTGTATTTTTCTGTTTCGAAAACAAAAATAGTTATTTTCATCATTTGCCTCCTTCTCAAAAAATGAAAAACAAAATCCCTTAGGTAAAACAAAGCTATCGAATACTACGGGGTAATCTAGTGGTTGGGGACGAATTTCAAACCCATTTTTCATACGATATATCGTGGGTTCAATTCTTGTCGGCGGTGAATCGCATGATGGTGTTCCATTTGTTTGATTAGATATTGGTGGTCCCATACAATATTTTAGATATATTAACCCTTAAATTTTGTTTATAAAGTTGAACTGTTAAAATGAAGATCCAATAGATTGAAGCGTCCTATAAATTTTGAATATTTCTTTTCGGAAAATAAAAACAACTATTTTCATCATTTTAATTTTTTTTATCAAGGGATAGAATTTTTTATAATCTAATAGTAAAGTTTACATCTTCATCAAGAACATTAAAAAAAGAAATTTGGACCAATCTCGTCCCATAAAGAACCACCGTGCTAGGCAGCATACAAAGCAACATCATGGAAATAAGATTGATATTTCTCAAAAATTAAAAAAAAAATAAAAAAAATCCCGTAAATAAAACAAGCCTATCATATCTTATAGTCGGTAGGATATAATCAAACTTAAAACTTCGAATGCAAGAGTAAACGCTCTTACCAACTTCGTCGATCTGTATCAAGCATATAGTAGCTCCCATTGAAAATGTGGGACCAACTTGCCTAGCTTGTGATGAGCTTGACTACTAATTTTTGCCTTCTCTTGTTGTATGTTACAAGTGTAGATGCATTTCGTTAGAGTCATTGCATTTAGCTCTTGTTAACTTCAAGTCAAATTGAGATGACCCCCTTCCATGGCATGTCTCCTGCTTATTTAGCTAGGTCCTTCTCAGTTGCTTCCGCTACGGCTTCGACCAACAACTAAAAGTGGCACACAACTCACCTCATACAACAAAAAGAAGTGGAGAACAGAGGCAAAAAGTGGTGCTGGTACACAGGATCTCCTTTCCAGCAATATTATTCACATGCATAGCTTTTAAGCCGATCAGACAAAAATACAAGTTGGAATATTCCCAATAATTAACAAGATGAAAATAATAATAATTATTATAATATTAATAATATTAATAGTACAACCACCACAAGACAAGGTACCATAACTGGGTTAAATAATGCGGTTCAGAGACTAAGGCCAACAAACAAAGGCAATAAAATACATTTATAAGTGAAATACAGATAAGTTTGGAAAGCAGAATGCTTCCAAATTAATTTTACATAATCACGACAAACCGACCTTGATTAGAAAGTGGTTTACGTGCTGAAACAAAGCTCATTCTCACACTTTTTTTTTAAATAATTAATTTTTTGATGGATAAAATCTCTTTTGACTATGTTTTTAGAATGATGAAAACAACATTTTTTGACAAAAAAGAAGAGTTTATATTAGGATTGTTGATAAACTTTTTCATTTTTAGCTTTCGCTTTCTTTAAAAAAAAACTTGTTTCGTAATTACTATCAATTTTTCAAATAATTGCAAATAAAAAGTGGTTAAAATGAAATAGTTTTCAAACATCACAGTAGAGTGTTTGATAGCATTTATGAAAAGTGTGTTGTTTACTTCTATGGAGGATGTTATTTAAAGAAACAACTTCCAATTGATTTTGCTCAAAGATTTTTGGTAAAAATCTGAAAATGAAAGTGTTTTACCACTCAAGTTAATGAAACGTGAGCACTTCCAAATTCCAATAGGTCACAGCAGTTGGTTTGTAAATTTTGCAAATTTCTTAATGCTTTCGAGGCTTCCTCTTCTAATTTTCTCTTTTTCTTTTGGACCAAACGATATTATCTCTACTAATTAATAAAATCATTTTTATCAACCAAAAGAGGGTAAAAATATAACTTAGTCTTCTATCGCACAAAAAAAATGATGGGCAATAATTTAATTTCACATGTCCAAATTTTACTTTTTTTTTATTGAAACTTCACCCCTATAGGTGATGTTAAAATACCTCCAATATTAAAACAAAAAAAAAAAAAAAATAAACCAAAAACCTCCCACTCCCTCTCTCCTTCTCATTTTCTAAAAAAAATGTGTTCATACACACAAAGTGTGTTGTCAAATGCTAGTCTACATTAAGGAAAACCAAAGGAGAGATGGTGCGCTTAGCTTCACAATGAGCTAGCAATAATGTGGTAATTCGTCTTTAACGAGAATTGAACCTAAATCCTCTCACTTACAAATGAAGAGGAATATCACTAGACCGTAGTATAAAGCGACATCTTCTAATTTAGTCTTACGTAAAAAGAAAAAATGTAAGAGAAATCACGTTTGCAGACACTATATATGACGATTGAGAGTTAAATTTTTTTTTTTTTAATAATTTAGAAAGACACTACACTTTGAAACACAATCAACAGGTGGTTAATGATTACAACCACTCATTCATCTCATAGGTTAAAAATGGTACTCTCTTAAGACTAACTTCCACCCTTCTCTCTTCAAAAATCCCCGCACTCCCCAAAGTCCACTCTCCCGTCAACCCCACAAAAATGTCGTCATCGACAGACCAGAGAAATTCTCATCTCCCCCTCTACCTCCTCCTCTGCCTCCTCTCCGCCGCGGCGGCCGACGAGCTTCAGATTCTTCTCACACTCAAATCCGCGTTCCAAGGTTCAAACACCAACAACATATTCAACTCATGGAACTCCACCAATCCCGTTTGCAGCTTCGACGGAATTGCCTGCAACGAAAACGGATTCGTTCGAGATATCGATCTTTCGAATCAGAACCTATCCGGGTTTCTTGCGGCGGACGCAATATGCCAGCTCGAATCATTGGAAACGCTTGCCTTTGGGTTCAACTTCTTGGACGGGACAATCAAAGAGGACTTGAACAACTGCGTAAATTTGAAGTACTTGGACTTGGGCCACAACTCGTTCTCCGGATCGTTCCCCGACATATCATCCCTGTCCCGGTTAGAACATCTTCATCTCAACAACAGCGGATTTTCGGGTACTTTTCCATGGAAATCATTGGCGAACATGACGGGTTTGATTCGACTGAGCTTGGGAGACAACCCTTTTGATCAAAGCCAGTTCCCAACCGAGTTGTTGAATCTCAAGAAACTCAACTGGCTTTACTTGGCGAATTGCAGCCTCGGAGGTCCGATTCCTAAAGGAATCGGAAACCTCACGGAGCTTATCAACTTGGAGTTATCCCAAAACAATATGGATGGAGAAATCCCATCCGATATTACAAAGCTCAACAAGCTCTGGCAGCTCGAGCTCTACGGCAACAAGCTCACCGGGAGGCTTCCTTCCGGCCTAAGAAACCTCACCAACCTCGAAAACTTTGACGCCTCCCAGAATCGACTCGAAGGCGATTTGTCGGAGCTGAGATTTTTGGAGAACTCAGTTACCCTCCAATTCTACGAGAACAATTTCACCGGAGAAATACCTGCCGAGTTCGGGGAATTCAAGAAGCTTGTCAATCTGTCCTTGTACACGAACAAGCTGACTGGTCCTCTGCCTCAGAAACTTGGCTCTTGGTCCAAGATTGATTTCATTGATGTCTCTGACAACCTCCTGACGGGGAGTATTCCGTCGGATATGTGCAAGATGGGAACGATGAGAGGCTTGTTCTTGCTCCAGAACAACTTTACCGGCGAAATTCCGGCGAATTACGCAAAGTGTTTGACGTTGAAGCGGTTCAGAGTTAACATCAACTCGCTGTCCGGTGTTGTTCCTCCTGGAATTTGGGGGTTGCCGAATGCGGAAATCATCGACCTTACTTCCAATCAATTCCAAGGCCCGATTACTTCTGACATCGGTAACGCGAAGACGCTTGCGCAGTTGTTCGTCAGTTACAATCAGTTATCTGGTGAGCTGCCGGATGAGATTTCCAAAGCAACATCTTTGTTGTCGATTGTTTTGAACAACAATAGGTTTTCGGGGAAAATCCCGGGGACTATTGGTGACTTGAAGAGTCTGGGGACTCTGTATTTGCAGAGCAACATGTTCTCTGCTTCGATACCAAAGTCTTTAGGAAGCTGTGATTTTCTGAGTTACTTAAACATTGCTGAAAACTCACTTTCCGGTGACATCCCATCATCGTTAGGCTCTCTTCCAACCTTGAACTCTCTGAATTTGTCGCGAAATCAACTTTCGGGTGAAATCCCGAAGAGCTTAGGATCTCTAAGGCTAAGCCTTCTTGACCTATCACACAACAGGCTCACCGGCGCCATACCAAAATCTCTGTCGATTGCAGCTTACAACGGTAGCTTTTCTGGTAACTCCGGTCTCTGCAGCACGGACATAACCTCATTCCCGCGGTGTTCTTCTCGATCGGGGATGTCCAAGGATGTCCGGACGCTAATTATTTGCTTCTCGGTAGGTTTGGCAATCCTGCTTGCGTCCCTCACATGCTTCTTGTTCTTAAAGAAGGGAGAAAAGTACGAGGACCGTTCATTAAAGGAGGAATCTTGGGATGTGAAGTCTTTCCATGTGATGAGCTTCACTGAGGGTGAGATTCTTGATTCCATTAAGCAAGAGAATCTTATCGGAAAAGGAGGTTCCGGAAATGTTTATAGAGTTTTACTTGCGAATGGCAAAGAACTCGCCGTAAAACATATATGGAATACCAATCCAAGTGGCAGGAAAAGGTTCAACAGCACGAGCCCAATGCTTGCAAAACGAGGTGGGAAGTCCAAGGAATTCGACGCTGAGGTGCAGACGTTGAGCTCAATTAGGCATGTGAATGTGGTGAAGTTGTACTGCAGCATTACCAGCGAGGATTCGAGCTTGTTGGTGTATGAGTACATGCCGAATGGAAGCTTGTGGGATCGGCTTCATACATGCCAGAAGATGAAGCTTGATTGGGAGACGAGGCATGAGATAGCAGTGGGAGCAGCCAAAGGGTTGGAGTATTTACATCATGGCTTGGAGAGGCTGGTGATACACAGAGATGTCAAGTCTAGTAACATTTTATTGGATGAGTTTTTGAAGCCAAGAATTGCGGATTTCGGGCTTGCCAAGATTGTTCAGGCCACTGCAGGCAAGGACTCTACTCACGTTATTGCCGGAACACATGGCTATATTGCTCCTGGTTAGTCAAATACTCCATTCATGGAAATATTTTAGTACTTTTGAGTTCATTAATTCGTTATTAGTTGTGGCTAATGTGATTTTTAAATATGCAGAATATGGATACACTTACAAAGTGAACGAGAAGAGTGATGTGTACAGCTTCGGAGTGGTACTAATGGAGCTAGTGACGGGGAAAAGGCCGATAGAGCCAGAGTTCGGGGAGAACAAGGACATAGTGAGCTGGGTAAGCAGCATGCTCAAGAGTAGAGAGAGCATATTAAGTATGGTGGACTCATTTATTCCAGAGGTGTACAAGGAAGAGGCTATCAAGGTGTTAAGAATTGCAGTTCTGTGCACGGCTAGGTTGCCGGAGCTAAGACCCTCCATGAGAAGTGTGGTTCAAATGCTAGAAGAAGCTCACGAGACGTTTAAATTGCTCAAAATTGTTATCGGCAAGGATGATGCCGCTGGTAATAAGAAAATGGAACTAGCGAAGGGTATAGATAATTGAAACTAATCAAGACTCCGGCCGCGCTTTGAAAATTAATTGGTCGAAGCAGCCCAATTACGAGAGCTGAGATTGCTTGTAACATATTAGCCAGAGCCTGCAGATTGCATATAGATTATATATATATATATATATATATATGTTTGCAGTTTTGTGGATGTAAAATAGTTGCAGGACTTTTTGTCTGATATATGTATCTCCTACTGGCTACTACTAGTTAGTCCCCTTGTTCCCTTCAGGCTACTGTAATTTTCGAACTCTCGAGCCTAACTGAAAGGAAGGCTACTGTAATTTGTTTTTGTTGGGCAATTGGAACTTGTATAATAAGCAAGGTTTGCATCAGTGTAAGAGTTTGGTGAACGAATTTTACTAGAAACAGTCGTTCACACAATCGGTGGCTCCAATACAAGTGTGACCTCGACTGCGACTGTCCGAATCCGATTTTGGGTCATGAACTGCAGGTTCAAGTAACTGGGTGGTAGCATATTTGAGGTAGATCTTAAGATATTTAATGGTATATTGGTCTTGAGCTAGCAGCCTAATTGCTTGGTTGCTGTAACAAGAATTTGATTTGTTTAGTGTAAAACAGCATGGTGGTTGGAGTAGTAGACTCCAAATTCGCTTCACTTTGCTCTCTGGAACTCGATTTTGATATCATTTTGCCTCCTAAACTTGAAAGTCATCTCTATAAAACTCAAAATTCGGTTCACATTGTTTTAGATATGTTAATTTTAATGTGGGTTTGATTTGGGTGCGCCAGGCTAATCAATTTCTTTTTTATATTTTTATCTCTTTAGTTTTTTGCTTTTTTTTTTGTTTTTAACTCAATATTCTCTGTTGTTGAATATTAATGCATAATAGAGATTTATAATCAAATTTATTGCACATTTGACATAATCTTATAGAGTGTTGGGCCCCGCATATGTTTTAGGAGGCGATTTATATGTTTTAGTAAGAAAAGAGAGCCTACATATCAAAGTGAAGTGAATTTTGAGTTTTAGAAAGTAAAATGGTGACTTTGACTTACAAGAGCAAAGTGAGATCAAAATGAAGTTTGAGAAGGCGTAGTTACACATAGGCCTAATTTTCATTGCACTTCAGTGTTGTTAATATTCTAGTTCTTCATATTTTACCTTTACATTCAATTGCACCACATAAACAAGAACACCAAAAACATACAAATCAACCTACACGGACATTTGACCGCAAGAGTTCAAGAATTTTGGCTAAGAGGATCAATCTTTCGACTAGAAGAAATATTTGAGGCATACATCAATCTCTCTTTCCGTCCATTCCATTCCATGTTAGAGTAAATATAGAATTATAGAGAATAATCCGAATGATGACTTTGAAGTACGACTTGAATCGTTTCCTTAAAGTGTTATTTGCCCACACTTGAATGAGTTTGCTAAAGGGTTATTG
Organism: Pyrus x bretschneideri; assembly: GCF_019419815.1. NCBI lineage: Eukaryota > Viridiplantae > Streptophyta > Magnoliopsida > Rosales > Rosaceae > Pyrus > Pyrus x bretschneideri. The sequence continues at coordinate 6,388,920 of NW_025999501.1, forward strand.
GCAAATCACTTATAGGATACAACAAAGTATGAAGTATTTTACTAGCAAAACTGAATTGTATTTCCTTAGAAATAACAAAAAAGAAATTGTATGAATGTGATGGAGAGAAAAGAGAGCAAGGAATGTAGAAACAAATTTATGAAATTGTGTGTGAAACATTATGCCACAATAGGTATTTATAGGCATTAAAACACTCGTTCATCGAGCCCTTTCATTTTAGTTGAAAATATACAATTCTTCTTAATAGTGTTGACCCAAAAGACATATCTTCTATTTAATATTTCCAAAAAATAAATATTGACTAATTACATATTTTAATTTTACTCATACAATTTGAGTAAGCATCATGTCTTTTAATCAAAAGTTTAACTCGTGATAGATAACATTAATCCATCCATGGTCAAATTTTGGCCTATTGTTAAAAGCGAATAATTTATAATGAACATTTATATTTGTGATGAAATATCATAATTACCATCAGATATGCTGGTAGTAGTTACTTCAAATTACCATATTGTCTTTTGTAAATTCACCATGCCTTTGACCCGTGATGGATGTTTTTAATTTTATCTTCGTAATTGAACATTTGGAGGAGCGCGGGATATTAAAAATTTGGAAGGCTGCCCAAATTTTGGCATAGCGCCCAAAATCTCTCCCTCCTTACTTTCATTTCTCTCCTCACAGCTTCTCTGCCTTTCCTCTTCAGAAATTTCCAAATGCCTCCGCCTTTGCATACCCGAGCCCAATTCCACCTTTTCGGAATCAGAAACAAAACCATCTCTAATTGCAAATCCGGTGAGTTCCTCGCGAACTCGTCATCCCTTCCGTCGACTGTGCACCCAAGGCCATGGCTTATTCTGTAAGGTAAAAATCCCAAAGCTTGTTTCAATATGCTCATGTATGTGTTCTGGATATGAAAATCCATACGAGAATTATCTGAAATTCGATCACGGTGGTGGCTCCAGCGGCTCCTATTTAGATGATAGGTATGGGGGATACAACCGAAGCCAATCCGATTTGGGTTCGGATCCATATAGGAAGCAGTTTGATGCAGGTCCCGATGCGGGTATGGCGACAGTGTTTATGCTTACGGAGGTGATAATTCCATTCCTGCAATGGCTAATAATCTCGCCCCAGGTTCGTTAAATCTTCCTTCCATGTTTTGATTGTATACGATGCTTCTGATCAATTACATATGTCCTGATTAAATTTTGCGATTTCAATCCATTAGTATTATATTGGGCGGTTTCACATCTGGGTTCTTCGAGTTACATTTTTTAGTTGAAAGATCATTGACTTGCAGAAAATATTGATGATTTCTGAATTCTCGGGCATTTCTTTGTATTGGGTTTCTGTATTTTTTATCTATCTTTAGCAGCAATCAATCTTTTTCTTTACTTGTTTGATCAAATCTCTGTTACAAAGTTTACCCACTTGTGAATCTCTCTTAAAAATTAACTTCTTTTAAGTGAAAAATTCCTGTTATGGCTATATATGCTTTCTAGTATGTGATTCGGAATCTTATTGTATTCGAAATATTGTTTTTTGCTTCGTATAGATTCACTGTGTGTTACGATTTACACTGCACGTGTGTTTGGTAGTTAATCTGTTATCTGTTTGAAAAATCACAATTACAACAATAAAGGATTAGTTGGATAACAGATGCTTTGTAAAGATGAACAATTTTTGTTTACTAAACATGCATTTTCGAGTTTCTGAATCAGTTAATCTGTAGTTTTAGTTTTAGTACCAAAATGTATAAAAGAAGGTGAATTGATTCTAACATAGTCCTAGTTGGAGCAATTGTGTGTGTTTTTAGCTTACTTAATTGCATAGATGATGATAAAATTTTCGTATTAATTAACGTTAAATGTATGTCCATGGCGGACTATTGCATATGCAACATTGAGGCATAGACATAGCTTGTTGCACTTCTTTGTAATTTGATTAATACTGCTTAAATGATGTGACTGCATCTCTGGACAAAAAATTGGTTTTGCATGAAGATTCTAAAGATGCATCCTCCCATTAAAAAGGAGGGTCACAAGGTGACAAGTCCCTGGTTGTTTGCTTTGGGGAAATGCCAATTGACTTTGTGCCCACCGTTGGTGGAGTTTCACTTGCTGAAGCACCTGTTTTTAAGAAAGCTCCTGGTGGTGCTCCTGCTAATGTCGTTATTGGAGTCGCAAGACTGGGTGGTTCAGCAGGTTTCATAGGCAAGGTACATTAGATTCTGTGAATGCTGGTATTAATTTCTCCCCTTGGCTTTTGCCTTTCTTCCTAGGATTTTTGTTAAGAAGAAGGATTTCTCTAGTAACATTTTTGTTGAAGAAATGAAGTGTGTTCTGATGGGTTTAGGGTTAGCTTCTAGGGTCAGCTACCATAGGTGTATCTCTAGGGTAAGCTTAAGGCCATATTGTTGTAAATCAGCTTTTCCTTAATCTAAGGGAAGTGACTGATTAGTGTAAAGTAGATAAAGCTCTTTTCCTTAATCTAACGAAGGTGACTGATTGGGTGAAGTGGGTTAGATCTTGTTGGCTGTGATAGACAACCTTCTTTTCTTCCTTCTAGTTAGCTGCTTGTTGCAGCTAACTATCCGGTCCTCTTCCTCTTCTCTTCTCTCATATATACCCTATCACTTGTACATTTGAATATATGAATTACATTGAAACTTAAAGCTAGAAAATCAACAATTTTGTTCCACACATGTAAGAATAATGAAACATAGAAAGACGCTTTCAACCTGTTTACTGAAACCCTCCAGCCGTTCAACTCTATATTGACTTTGTTGAGGATGGCATGATGCAAATATGCATCTTTATCATATTGTGTATTTAACCCATTTCACAATCTCCAGACATGTATTCGAACGATGTTCTTTCATATCCCCTACAAGATGTGATGTAAGTTCATTTTACTTTAGCATCAAGTTCGTTAAGGAACTTTTAATTTACGTATTGAGGTAAAAGTAATTTGTATGTTTATTTTTCTTCTCATGCAGAAAACCGACTCATCTACCTTCGCCTTTTGGTCAAAGAGCTCTATGGATATTGAGCCAAGGCGTATTAGATTGTAGTTAAATAGTTACACTGCCAACACCCTTTTGGATACAATGACTGTTGCAACTGTATAGGTTGGAAATTACTGAGATGTATAAACATTGATACTTGTTTTGAGATGTATGTGATGCTTTGGTTCTATGTGAAAATTACTGAAGGTGGGCTGGATTAATCATTTCATGTTTCAGTTATATATGTGTTCATTTTGAGTAAGGTGGTAAACTACAGAGATTGACTTATGTGCCTAAACTTTTAGACTCGAGCTTGTATTTCATATTGATCAAATAGGCATGAGTAGTGTACTTACACGAGGGGTAGTGTTTCGTTGTGAAGTAATGCCAGCTGATTTCTCTGTGCAAAATGCATGAATATCAAATGTATTCCTTCAATCCATAATCTCTAATGAACTCTCTATCATTCATTTTGCGAACTTATTGAAATTTGTTATCAACGCCTGTTTGACCCTCTTTCTTATTTTGTTACTGTGTTATTAGGTCCCTGATGAGGCAGTTACAAAATGCACGGCCTGTGGGTTAGATTTTGGGGCTTTATAGATCTCAGGGAGGCAATATAGATCTCCAAAGAACTAAGAATGGTGTAAAACAGGTTCCCAATTCTAGTTACCAGGTTTCCAAATCATCTCCCCATGTATGAAATTGATTTTGTTTAACTTGTCTTGATGTCTTCAACTGGAGAAATAGAATTAACAAATCCTGAGGCGAAAGTTCATTATATGATGCTTGGTCCTGATTGTTGGAAATTTTGGGTAACTGTTGTCAATGTGGAGAATATATCTTTGTACCGCCCTACAAGTGAATTTCGTGTTCTGGAGGATGCTATATCTAAAACAATTACTTGGTCATCAAAGTACGTCGGAGTTGGAGAGTAATTTTTGTTCGTACTTAGACTAGAAAATGGTACTTTGGCACTACATGGATAGTACTTTATGACTTTTGTTGTTTATGTATTCATTAAGTACTACATGGATAGTACTTTATGACTTCCGTTGTTTATGTATTCATTTGGAAGCTCAAGTATTTTTAAATTATGTTATAATATTATCAAGTATTTTTTAGGTAGTTATTATATTGTAGTAAATATGCAATTTTGTTGGTTATTTTGTACTAATATATATATATATATATTTGTTAAATAGTTTTATTTTTTTTTAATTTTGGAAAATAATTTATAACGGGCATTAGCTATGGTCAATTAGTAATCGACAACGGCCATAGCACGTGGTGTTAGATTTCAATCTACAACGGGTACAATTTGTGGTTATATTGCATTTGACAACAGTTATTGCCCGTGGTAAAAACTGAGACTTTTTATCACATTAAGAATACTAACGGGCATAATATCCGTATAAAATTGCAATTTATCGTGGACTTTCACTGTGATAAATGAACTTTTTTCTTCTAGTGGTACTCGCTTTTCTTCGTCTCCTTTTGATTGAAACGTGATCACCTCAGAGCATGAAGGTTCGCTCACACGCTAGAACAATTACGTATGATGACATGAATGCTAGAAGAAAGTGTTTCACTCGGTTTTCACTCCTCTAACCTTGCACATATACAAATTCCTTGCCATAATATTGTTGGAAAAAGATAGCAGACCTGCTTTAAAACCAGCAGTATATAATGGATGTGAGAAACAGGTCTACAAGTAAATTGAACACATTACACATTACACTTGTCTAGGAAATTAGTCAGTCACAAAGGCTTACGCTTTCGAACAATTATTAAATATTATTATTTTCAAGTAGTATGAGTGACCTTCTTCTGACCTATACTTATTACTACTGCTCAGTTGTGATTATAGGTGATTTTTCATCAGATTGGATCAGAAAAAAGCATTCGAGTGTCGATCCAAAAAACTTTTAGAATCAAACATTAGTTTCAATTTCGGAATTTTGAATTATCGAATTTTTGTTAGAATCATTTTATTTTGAAATTTTTGAAACATAATTCAGATCTTCTTGGAAACAAACATTCCAATGCCAATTCAAAAAAGTTTGGAATCATATAATCTAATTCAGAATTTCAGATTATTGAAAATTTTGGGATAGCTTTTATTTCGGAATTTTAGGAACATAATTCGGATCTTCTACATTTTGGAAGACTTTGAAAATGTTCAAACCCTTATGTATCCACCATTAATTTTGTTTTCTCAATCTAGGCGTTATTTGTAGGTAGTTATGTGTGCGTATGACATAAAATCATTTTTTTTCTACTTCTTATATCTTATAGTTATAACGGCTTTGTGGATCATCCCGTTGAGTGATTATTCGACAAGATAAAATAGTATGTATAGTTACATTCTTCATTTAAAATATATAATAGTATGATTAAATATACAAAATACAAATACAAAATACAAAATAAAGCACATCCAAATATAACAATTAATATGATGAAATCAGAATATCCATATTTTTTTCATAAGTTTGAGAAGTTTCGAATCTGAATTGCAGAATTTTCCATCAGATAGGTGCATTCACTATTCTAAAAATCCCTGCCTAGAGCTGCCTAGACCCCGCCTAGGCACTAGCTGCGGGCTTTAAGCAGCTAGTCATCGTCCCGATTTGTCCCTAGGCGTTTAAAAGTTAAGAAAGTGCCCTAGACCCGCTTAGGCGTCTATCTAGCCCACTTAGGCCACCTAAACCCGCGTAGGTCGCGACCCTGGCTTAGACTGAAAATCGATAACTTTCATTTTGCATTTTAATTTTTTAATAAAATATACGAGACTTTTTGAATACTTGGATGAACACTCATTATATGTTTGTTCCCCATGTTTTCAATATGTTCTAATACTTTATAATGTATATGTCATTTTATTTTGCAATTTATATATCCCAATATAATTATGTGTGTTTTTTTAAGTATAAATAGACACTCATTTATGCAAGGCTTATTTTATCAACACCCCACGTATTGTTGAATGCACCCCACTTATTTTTCCATAATACCCTCACACCCCACACCTCAACATACACCTCACATTTTCTACATATACCCCACACTCTTCATATCTTTTAAAAGAAAAAATTTAGCCCTCCCCCTTCTCCAGCAAGAACCAGCCACAATTATTCTTCTTCTTCTTCCACGCCACGCCAAATGTTGATTAAAGAGTAACATTGCTTTGATTAAACACTTGAGGTCACAACATTTAAAGGAAAGGCCAGTGCTTCAGTTCTTCCATTTCTTTTTGTTTGGACTTCAACCCAGGATAAGCAGGACAATGTTGCGAAACCCAAAAGATGTGTATGCAAAAGAAATGGACAACCTTTCCGAGCTCTCCTTGAAAATATGTGGAAACCATATATCATTAAAACAAGACTTGCAAATGAGGGCCTTTGTATTGCTTCTCTGAGGCGAACAACCAACTAATAAGACTAATTAACGGGTTACTTGATTTGGTATGAAAGATTGATTTGATTAAAGGAATCAGGTTCAGAAAGATGGAAACTGCCCAAGTAGGAATATGAAAATGGGGACAAAAATTGGGATTAATTGATTGAATATCACTTATAAATGTGAAGTGTGAAGTGTATTTGTTTTGGATTATGATTCACTTATGAATAATTTTTTTAGTCAACATCTTTGTAGTTTTATTGATTAGGGTTTTATTCTACGTACAATGGAGAGTGAATGGTTTTGACTTTTGAGAGTTGAAGAAGATAAATAATATTGGGATGTGTTATTTGAGGTGTATTTAGAATTATTTTAATTTTTTATAATCTTATGAGGTCGAAATAGCCATTGCATATTAAGGCATACAAGTCATTTAACATTAAATTTTAATGTGGAGTTTATTCAACATTATGTGGAGTGCTAATAAAAAAAGCCTTTATACAATATATAATAAATTTATTTAAATCCGCTTAGTCCACTTAGGCCCCGCATAACACTTAGGCGCTAGACCTTACTCCTTGGCCAGCCGCCAGACTAGTGCCTAGTGTCTTTTAGAACATTGGGTGCATTTCAATTGCCATTCAAATTTTTCAGAAAATTTTCAGAATAAAAAATGTTTGGACTCGGAACGAAAATTTTGGGTTCGATTAGGAATTTTCAATTCAACTTCCACCTCTAGTTATTTTATTTTATGACAAGCAATGATATTTGGTATTTCATTAATCAATTGAGAGCAATACGTAGGTGCCAATTGGGTACAATCCTCCAGTGACTAAGAAAATGATCTGGAGGTTAATATGCGCAAAGGAGACAATAATAATAAACCCCAAAGCAGCTACCACATGTATGAGAACTTCCCACAACACCCATACAAACCTGTCACAGAAACGATATATAACATATTTGTATAGGTGATTGAAAATAGTCACCGCCAAATAGTGCGGCCACGTAAAGTCATCGCAGGAGCAAGGCCACATAAATTCCTCGTTAGTAGACGAGACCACATAATACAACGCTCAAGGCGAAGACAATATACAGCCATTTTTGCGGCGCGGCCACAACACTCACTAGGCGAGACAATAGAGCTAGACTAAGTTAGCTTAAAACTAAACTTACCTAAAATAAACTAAACTAAGCTAAAATAAACTAATCCAATAAGGGAACCACAAAATGGACACCACCTGATGGAAGGATAAGACCCTTAGGTAAGTACCACAGCGGTGCTATGGCATAAGGCGGGTCCGGCTACCACATCCACAAATCCAATGGAACAATAACAATGAACCGTATACGGCAAAGGTTCTAGATACAACTATCGACAATAAGCCTACACAAAGCCACCGCCAAATTTGCATGCCCAAACCAAAGAAGCACCACTAAAGAGGCATTGCGCTTTAATCCGAGCATGGATTTCGGCAAGTCCACAACACCAAAGCAGGGTGACGAAGCGTGGCTCCAACCCACCAGCAGCCGCAATTCCAAGCCCAGATCACGCGTTATACCCCGAGGCAGGGAAAAGGCATTGAGCAAGGCATAACCCGAATCTAGGGGAGGCGCGAAGCTAAGTCAAAATGGTGGGAGAGAAGACCCATCTACATCCGTAGACCCACCTCTACACCCAGAGCACAGACGCCATAACAAAGAAAATCTTGAGAAGGCAAGATTCGGATCTGAAGGTTGGGGGAAATAAATGGGAAGGGAGAGGAATGTGGAGGGCTGAGAAGATTGGGTTGGGGAAGATGGGGTAAAGAAATAGAGGGGGTCGATGGCAAGGCGAAGGAAATCTGGGATGAGAAAGGGGAATAAGAGGAAAGGGAGGACGAGAAGAATGGAGGAAGGCTAGGAGGAGAAGGAGAAGCTATTATCTAGTTTTGATGGATATTACCAAATAATGTTGCTACTGCAAACCAACAATAATTGCGTTACAACTTAGAACCCTTACAATCTTTTCATTACCCTTAGTGTACTAACAATGGACAGATTTAGTACGACAAAAATGCATACATGTATAATTTGGTAGTTTTCATAGAAATGGATTAAAATGTTTGATACATACATGTGACAAAAATACGAATTTCGTGGATTGACAAAATACAATCTTTGTGTCAAGGTATAGTTCTTTGCTTTAAGGGGTATTTATCGTGTCATTCTTTCTTTATACACTAGCAAACCCGTCGTATTCTATCTTTTTATTTTTGCCTTCGTCCAGTGGAAAGTGAAATTAACCCAGGTCATTTTTTGCGCAGGTGGTCTTTGGATTTGCTCAGATTTGGGTGGTTATGTGGAGTTCCAGTAGCCATTAATGAAGGTCTTATTTGGTATATAAATATACTTATAATCTATATGGAATACAAGTTATATATCACAATGTAATCTCTTAGAGTTTATGTAGCTATCTCGGCCATTTTGTAGTGTTTGATATCAATAATATTTTTAGTTTTGTAATCCATTTGTTTGTTCATCGTGGTATGCACACCCTGATATTCAACTATTATTACAAACTATACAGTTGGATAGTTGAGGCGGATTGGATTTGTTTTTTCATTTCCCTTTCAAAAAAGTTGGCCATTGAGATTTCTTACGAAATCTGGTGCAATATATGTTTGTGCTGGCAGTTAAACTGATTTTGGGCCATTTAAACCCAGACACACTATTCACTTTTTGGGCTAAAATAAAACTTAAGGCGTGTGACATCGGTTCACCGACAGCGAAGCCTAGCTCAGGCCCAACATGTGACAACCATTTAGGAGCTCGGGCTCATATGTTCCCGAAGTGAGACCTCCATGTAAGCGACGAAGTCCAAGAATCTCGCAGTTGCCCAAATGACCAAGGGACGCTTCATTCGACGTGAAGATGACAATGCAACACTGTATGAGCGCCAAAAAACGCAGAGGCAGGCCACCTACAGCGAAATGTAGTTATTGTCATGGACCAAATGACCAGTCTAGCCCCGCTCTAGCTTAGTGATGAGATCGAGGATGCTCTCCAGGACTCCTATAAACAGAGGCAGAGGCATCAAAGCTGACCTTCCACAAATTCAATTTCTACGATTACAAATTTCGGGAGATTCTTCAATCAAACCCTCAAATGCTTTTCAGCAAAAACCCAAAGCTCTTCAGATCAACTCAAAGCTTTCTTTAAAGCATCTATGCTAAGATTCATGAGATCTAAAACACTTACGTACAATTCTACTACCCCGTGGAATGATTCGGTTCAGATCATTCCAACCACCCCTGATCACCTCTCTGAGGTAATGTTTCCTTCCAGTCCAGTTCGATATCACTTATATTGCTAGGTTCTCCTATCATTATCCTGCATTCTATGGCTTGAATCTTGCTAGTTTATTAGCTCCTTTACTTTAACATACTTTCTAGTTCTGTAAAGTGGCTCATCAGTCCACAAGTTTCTTTCCTAAACGTTAGTAATCTTGCTTCGATCATGAAATGATTACACTCGGTTTCTTTGCTTTCATTTCTCTTTCCTTTACGTTTTTAGGGAAACAAATCACACTAGATTTCAAGTGTCTTAGAAGTATTAAAAAAAATAACCTAACCAAACCAGTGTCTCATTGTGTGCAAACTCATTTTGATTAAGGAGTCACATCTAAGTGCAAATCCTACATATCACTACACAGTCATGGACTATAGGCAATCTCCAACAGTGGCAAGCGTGTTCTTATACTTATACTCAAATCATGTTTTAATACTGAGAACGAAAGCAACGCTCAAAACAAATCACGTATTGCCCTAAATCGAGTTCTATCTTATTTTTTTACTCCAACATTCAATAGTAAATTTCAATCACTTACCCTAAATTATGAATGATCTCTAATTTCTTATGAAGTCATCTTGTGGCACTGAGAATGAAAGCAACACTCAGAGCAAATCACGTGTTAACCTAAATCAAATTCCATTTGATTTTTGAGGCCAACATTGTTCACTAGTAAAATTCAATTACTTACCCTAAATTATGAATGATCCTAATTTCTTATAATTGAGATATTGCCATTGGTGCGCGGAGTGCTAACTCGTAATGATGAACTTGTAATGATTTATTTCGTATTACATTCTAAATGTGAATACTATATAATAAACAAATCCTCCAAAGTTCATAGCAGACCTCTATTCTATATTGCTTCATATTCCATCCTATAAAAAAGGATCACGTTGCAAAAAAAAATTGAGAGATAATTGACTACCAAAAAAGCAGACTTTATTCTATCCTATAAGATATAAAGATTATGAGGAATATTAACTTTCTCAACGCAGTGGGACGCGGCCTGCTGCAGCATGAAATGATCATATTAAACAGACGTGTGTGCCCATTTGCAGGCCTTAATTACAACTTTGATTATCTCAATTAGCGATTTAATTATTTGCTTCAATTAATTTAGCCAATCAGTCATGAGCATCTGCAGCACTCTTTTGAAGTGGCTGTCAATTTGTTACACACCAAAAAGAAAAGCAAGTCCAATATATATGTAGATGGTAACATTTTTACAGAACCCTAGCAAAGCATGCAGTTGCTATGTTGCGCTCAAGATTCAGGCGCACGTTAGCGTCTCCACCAGGAAAATAGAAAGTTGATAGTCATGAAAAGCAAAAGAAGCTTATAAGGCATTGCCAACTCAGATTTGATTCCCAAAACTGCCCTTCTTTTTTTGTCGAATCCAAAACTGCTGTATATAGCATTTTAAAGAGTGGGGGTATCTAAGTATCTTTGCTTTGCGCTTCTTCATTGAGCACTCGTATGAATAGTATGATCCCTTATATCCCAACTGAGATTTCCATCAGCCATGGTTATTCATTTGGGTGGTTGTTGTTGAAGAGGTCTCTGGATTGGGTTTTTTCCCTAAATTAAGAGCTACCTCATTTGAGTCGAGCATGCATGCTACATGGCACCTCTACTTACACAAATAAACAACAAAGTGATTGCTTTGCCAAAAGAAATGTGATATTTTAGTTGCTATCATCATATCTTGGAGAATGATTTCATGCTACAACATAGCCTACGTAAAATCACAAAATCCTAAACCCTAAACCATAACCCCTAAGCAGGAACAATACAAGGACAATGTTGCATCATACCAAAGTTCTCTTTATGTCATTCTCAGAATTCTGCCAAGATATGAATTCTCCCATAATATGTTGTTTACTTAGATAAAGAGAAGTTCGGTACACTTAGAGGTGCGCATCTTTGACATATGTATCCCTAGCTTCCGCCTGCATACATTCAAGCTCTTCGAAATTCCTGGTCACTTGAGAGTTTTTGAGAGACAGAACTTATTTGTGTCTCATACAGCGTTAACACAAGAGATTTTGTGTTATGTTTTTTACAGAGATTAAATGGATAATTTGCACTGTGGTGATTTTCTGTTATCACTGAAAAATGTAGCTGTATTTTTTATGAATTAGTCTCTGAAAGGAAACAAATTTAAGACTTCATAAAACGATTGACCAAGTATGCATCCTACAGATCTATAATATGCATTGTATTCTTGATGTTTTTCATTTTGTAAGTAGATAGAAAGTTAGCTGATCACCGGGATTAATATTTAGTATTGCTTTTGTTTATTTTAAATATATTGCAAATTCACGGTGACAACGGAGGGAAGGATTGTTTATTTTTCAAAATAAGGTTACAAAATCATGAAAAATGTGGCCATGATTAAAACCGCGCATGAGAGGGAAGGAAGGAGGTCAACCTTGTTGAGTAGGTTAATTAGAAATTTAGTTTGATATGTAGACTTAGAGTCATGGATTAGGAGGTGAACCTTTTGAAACTTCTAACCTAATAAGGTAGCTTTTAGTGTATGTTACGTGAGGGACGTTAAATAAGTCCAACGGTATTGAGGCCAAGGTTTTTTTTCGGTTGGTCATATATGATTGAAGTCTGGTTAATGAGGAATTGATCACAAAATGTTAGAGGAACCGTAAATGCACCACGAACATGAGCATAACAAACAATGTGAAAGAGGTTTTCAAATGACTAGTCATTTGCTTTCATCCCTTCTAATGTTTTGTAGTGTATTTATTCCTCATTTAATTTAAACCTCTTGGGTTTTAAAAGAATCTCAACCAAGCACGCCCTTAGAATTTTAAGCACTTCAAGATGGTTAGAGCTTCTTACCAAAGCCACACGAAATTTAGTAGAAAATGAGTCAGTTGGTCTAAAGCCTTTGCAACCATTGCAAAACAAAACAATTTTGTCTATTTTTCTTAACAATTTTGGCTTGTTGACAACAGACTTGTTTGGAATTGCATTTTTAAAAAGCACTACAAATTTTTTAATCAAAATATACTTTCAATTATTTTAAAAACATCTTCAAATATATCAAATAAATAGAACTACATGGCTAAAACTGCCAAAAATTGGAATGACATGAGCGTCATGCAAAATGTGCGAGGATTTTTATTCATCTTATTGTATCCTCATATTTATTAAAGAAGTAAAAAAGAAAATAAGAAAAAAAGGAAAAGGTCTCTGAATTCCGAAGAAAAGAACTTTGCAATGTTAAGTTGTTAACCAATCAGATTTTTCAACAAAGAATAGCCTACGTAGGTTTTGTAAGACAAAAATACAATGGTGCCCTCTCTTGGTACCTTTATCTACTTTCTTGGTGTGAATTCCCCTAACGCGATTTTATAATGTTTGTAATTCCCAGCGTATCCACCTCCAACCAATTAGGAATATTTGTCGACTATTATACTAATCATGTCTGCAACTAAACAAAAACGGTCCAAAATGTAAACAATGATAAAAAAAAAAAACATCACTCGTCTAAATTCTTTACTCTCCTGTAGACATGTTGACAGGTAGAATTTTCCACCATGTAGATTTTGATTGGCCTAAAATGGTCACTTGAAAAAGGGTTGTTTGCCATTATGTTCTGCTTTTTATCTTCAAACAACTGTTTCATTGTCTTAATTACCAAGCACAAATACTCGTTTCCCGTTTGCATGCTGGGGAAAGAGTAAAAATTATGCCCCGACTGCCAACCATACACTACATGGATAAGGGGTTCAAAACTATTACCATACCCAATATGTTTGTTATTAAACTAACTTAAGGGTGTTGTTCTTTGACATTCTGAAAATTTGTGGATGTGTTATCCACATATTTCTTTTTACATTATACTTACTCTTCTTAATTTTCGGTTGTCAGATCAAATGAATTGAAGAAGATCAAATGATAGAAACTAACAAGAATTGTGTGAGAGATAAAAAAGTGTATGGACAGCACCACCCAAAATTTATTGTGCACTCAAAATTTTCTATATCTAAAAAGATTTTGTTTTTTGGAAGGAACCCAAAAACCCTAGCGCAGCTACGTTACTTTCTTGTCCCTCTCCTTTCTCTAAAAGCCCCGGAAGGAAAAAAACCATCCTCAGCAGCTGGCCCTAACCTTTGGCTTTAGGATCGGTGGCAGCCCCCCGTTTTCTTTGGCTTCCGTCTTGTCTTCTACTCTATTTCTTTATCTGTCTTTCAATTCGTGCTTTGTCTCAGCTATATGAATCCTAGTTTTATCCCTTTTACTCACTCAAATGTAGCTCACGCTTGCCCCATTTCCCCTCCCGATCACACCCTTCTTTCCTACCTCCCCCTTGCCCCCATCTTTTCCAACCGTAATCATGATTTAGATCTTAGAGTGTAGGGCTATATTGATACAAGACCCAACCCTCACACCTCATTGCTATTCGGCTTGTCAAAAAAATTAGGCGAAATGTGGAACGATTCACATCGAAACATTGGTGTTTCACACACCCCCTTTGCCCTTCCCCTCCTCCTATTACATTTTGTGACCTTCCTTACAAGTGTGGTTGTGGAGCCTTTGGTTCTTTGTAGATTGATTTTGCGCAACACTCTCAAATCTAGTTTTTGGTTCGGGTGCTATTTTTAGTTTGGGATGATGTCTTCCTTTGCGGAGGAAGCAGCGGCGGCAGTAGTGGCTGCTGTTTGGCTGTTGGAAATTAGGGTTTAGCTATTGCTTTTTTATTTTTTTTATTTTTAAATTTTATTGTTGCCTATGGGCCTAAGTCTGTGTGGGTCTCTTTTTATGTCTCGGGTTGTAGCTCTCATTTGATTGTGTTTGTCTTCTCTTTTATGTCTTGTTTTGTTTACGTAGGGTTTTGTGTTTAGTTTAGTCTTAGGCCATCTGCACAAAAACACTTTTTAACTTTTTTCCAAATGTAGACGAAAACACTTTTAATAATCTAAAAGCATTTTTAGTTATCTTAAAAACACTTTCAAACATGTCAAAATAAACAAAACCACATAGCTAAAATTGCAAAAAAAATGGAATGACATTGGCTTCATGCAAAATGTGTAAGGATTTTTATTTATATTATTGTATCCTCATATATATCAAAGAAGAAAAAAACAAAAAAACAAAAAAAACAAAAAAAAAAAACAAAAAAAAAAAAAAGAAAACAAGAAAAAAAGAAAAAAGGGAAAGGTCTTTTGCATTCGAAAGAAAAGGACTTTGCAATGTCTACCAATTAGGTTTTTCTTCAAAGAACGGGCCTATGTAGGTTTTGTAAGACAAAAATACAATGGTGCACTCTCTTGGTACCTTTATGTACTGTCTTGGTGTGAATTCACCTAACACAATTTTATAATGGTTGTAATTCCCAACTTATCCACCTCCATCCAATTAGGAATATTTGTGGATTATTATACTAATCATATCTGCGACCGAACAAAAAGATTCAATAAAACTTCACTCGTTTAATTTCTTTATTCTATTTATACATGTAGACAGTAGAATTTCCACCATGTAGATTTTGATTGGTCTAAAATGGTCACTTGAAAAGGGGTTGTTTGCCATTATGTGCTGCTTTTTATCTTCAAGTAACTGTTTCGTTACCTTAATTACTAAGACACATATACTCGTTTCCCCTCAGGATGTTGGGGAAAGGGTATAAGTTATGTCCCAACCATACACTACATGCATAAGGGCTTCAAAAGTACTACCATACACAATATGCTTATTATTGAATTAACTTAAGGGTGTTGTTCTTCACACTTTAAAAAATTTATCGGGTTGCTGTCCTTACTTCTTTTTGTCTTTCACACACTCCTTTCAATTGCTGATCGTCTGATCGAATTCAAGAAGATTAAAAGACATAAATCAATAGTGTGTGGAAAGTAAAAAAGTTATGTGGATAGTGTGAGACTTTTTAATGTGTCGGGAACACGGAGTGGTACGTCTTATATTATTATACAAATAGAGGAATATTTTTTCTTAAAGTGTCCCTCCACTTGTATAATGATATTTAGCGTATGTGCCCGTGTTTCAAGCACATTGAAAAATCTCTTGTAGATAGTACCACCCTAAATTTATTGTGCGCTCTAAATTTCAACCACATTATTGTTAACCTATTATAAGGCTTACCCACTACCATGCCCCATTAATGTAGATAATATCATTTGTTAAAAAAAAATGATTGTGCAATCCAAATTTTCTATATTTAAAGAGAACTACAATTTTAATGAGTAGACAATAAATTATTAAAGTGTCAATAATAACACTCTTAACTTAAGAGGTGTGATCTCCACACACCCCATTTTACTTCTCACACATCCTTCTAACTTTCGACCGTCGGATCGGATGAATTAAAGAAGATTAACAGACAGAAATTAACAAGAGATGTGTGAGAAGTAATTTGGAGTGTGTGGATAGCACACCCCTAACTTAATTCTTTCCGGCTGAATTCGAGTGATTGGAAACAGTAAAAAAAAAAAAAAAGCATCCAAAAACCAACTAGCAGAATCAGACCAGGTGATGCTTAAGCACTACTGCAGTGGGTATGATTAGTCTAATATTTATTAATTTGACTAGCTTACTATTTAAGTTTACAGTGTATCAGGCTCAGCATATTGTAGTGCAAATGTTTTCTTAACTATTAGCATATTGTAGTACTCTAGATTCCAGAACTACTAAACTATCGATGAACAAAGTATACAAGATCGAATCAATCCCACAATACAAGAAGTATTATAGTATGAAAATGGCTATTACTTTGAGGCGATGGCTATTATTTATTTAGAATATAACTCCAAGAAGTCGGTATGCCACAACTAGCTAAAGTCTGCGCATTTGTTATACTATTCACTATTTTGGAAATTAGAGTGATTGAGTTAGACTATTCATTATATAATAGATATTTAAAAGAAGAAATACATGACAAAATAAAGAAATTGCAACGTAATTATTGGAAATTAACCTTGTATATATATGCACCATAAAATATAGTGTTCCACTGTAAAAGTGTGAGCTACTCGATAAATTTCATAAATAACACTTAACATGAACAAACCAATCTAAATAGCAGAGAGCAAAACTCAAGGGGTTGGTAGAGTGGAAAGTGAGCAAAGGTTTGAAATCTCCAATTTGAGTTCGAACTTCCACGGATGCATTTCTTGGGGCAATCGGCTTTGCTTTCACATATTGTTTCACCTAGGAGCCTAAGTACATTGTCGTCTCATGTGGTACCGGACTGAATGGAATGGGCATGCACCTAATGGGGTCTATGTACCCCTTCTCCTATCTTATTTTCCGATGATATTATGATATTTTTGTGAGGCACCCGCGCTCATCTTGGACGGTTTATGAGATTTATTATGGAATATGGGCTTAACTCAGTTCAGGTAGTCAACAATTCAAAATTTTTGGTTTTCTTGGGTAAATATGCGTAATCAAGGTATAGATCTATCAGGAATCTCTTGATATTGGAGTAGGTTATTTTCCATTCAAATATTTATTAGGTGTTCTCCTCTTCCAAGGCCGGCCTATGTGGAGTTACTTTTAATACATTGCGGATAAAGTAAAATGTAAATTTTTAGCTTGGAAGTGTCTTATGATTTCTCAAGCGAGTCTCCTACAGCTTATCTCGTCTGTTATCCAAAGCATTCTAATTTATAGTTTTCAAGTGTGCGCTTGGCCTCGTCTTCTTTTAAATCAAGTTCCACGTTGGATAAGGAATTTTTTTCTGATCAGGTGATCCGGACTCTCGTGCCTTGTGGTACTCTAATTTCTTGGCACGTTTGATGTTGCCCAAAACAGCTTGGTGGCTTCGGGTTAAAGGATTTGGTGTTCAAAATCGCTCATTACTTATGAAGCTTTGTTGGGATATGGTAGATTTTTCATCTCTAGTGACTATCTTCATGCTTGCCTGCTTCTTGCATAGAGGTTTGGTTCTTCTTTCCACTTCTAAAAAATCTAAGTGTGGCTGGGTTTTAAAAATGTTATGCCAATTATCTCTTCACATTCGACTTGGATTGTGGAAGATGGTCCTCAATATTTTTTTTTTTTTTTTTTTTTTTGCTCGGTTATTTAGTTGGGTAGGCCTTTGATTTCCTATCTTGACATCCTTGATACTCTTGCTCGTAGGGTTAGAGTCCCAATGAGAGACTTTATATGCAATTCTCATTGGAATTTGTCACTGCATTTCATTACTATTTTTCCTCAAGTTGCTACTTTAATTACAGCTACTCCTCTTTCATTGTAGATATCTTCAGACGCTTTATATTGGTCTGGCTATCTCTTTGGTATTCTTACAGCTAAAGAGGCTTATTTTTACTTGCTTAATTTTGATATCCAAGTGCATTGGGGGAAAATCATTTGGTTTCATCGGATTCAACCAAGGCAAAGCCTAACTGTTAGGAAAAGTTTATAGTCATTTCCTCACTGATACGGTTCTTCAACATATGAGAAATTTGATGATTTTTCATTGCTCTTTTTAAAATTCAGCTGTTGAGTCCCTCTGTTACATTTTTTTTTTTGTAATTCAATTGTTTCTCTCCCTCTCTCTTTCTTTAATGCTTCACGTGTTTTATTTAATTTAGGTTATGCGATTGAGAATCACACTAAGTTGTTTATGTTTTAAGATTTTTTTGTGTCCATTGTTTGAGTATTTGAAGTATTCTCATAATGTTAAGATATTATTTAAGTAGATTATTGTGTACATCTTTGTATTGCGTATTACTTTCTTGCTTTCGTTGTATGTTTTTGTATGCATTTTGAGGGAAGGCTCATTATGGCCCCCTAACTAGGTATATATTTTTTACTTACTAATGAAATTCACTTGTGTCGTCTAGTTTTGTTTATAAAGATTTTAATTATTCCCTATTATGTATAATTTAGTCGAGGATAGGAGACTCCTTTAACAGGTTATGTAGCCTATACCTATAGCGCACCGGAGAGAAAAAAAAGATCCTAGCTCCATCTCTGCTTATGTGACTGAAGGATTGTACTGTATTTGTAATGGCCTTTTGATTGTGCTCTTCTTCCTTAATGAACTTTTTCCGACGGTTCGAATCGGTCGGTTCGGCCAGTTTGCCCACCCTAATTGTTTGGATACTCCAAAGAAGCAGCATGTAGTGCGTACTTCACTTGTGTCACAATTATTAAACAGACCACTAACAGGTTGTCAAGTATTGGGTGTCATTCATATCCTGGCTAATTGATATCCATTTCAAAAGAAAGGTCTGTCTTATATCTCATTAGTATTGGGTATTGGGTTTATGTCTAACAATCGAACAAAACATTATATATAAAGATCGATCAGGGGCGTCTATGTCCAACTTTGTGAATGGTACAGGAAGAGGGTGGGTGGGGGTAGGGGTCCCTCTAATAAGAATGAGATTCAAGGAGAAGAATACAATTTCTCTTAAAAATCTGGGGCATGTGGCTTTCAGTATAAAGCAGTTGGCACTGGTCGATGTTATTCCCATACTATGTACATCTTTGTGGAGTATAAACGTAAAGATTCTTTATGCAAATATATATATGCCATCTCTCTCTCTCTCTCTCTCTCTCTCTCTCTCTCTATCTCACACACACACACACACACACACGCACACACATCAGCTGCAGCAGTACTACTATGTACACGTGCACAAACAATCCCTCCTTTTTGATCGTCAAGGCTTCATGTTACTGCTGCACCCAGTGATCCCCTCAATCGTCACATTTATATACCTCTTCCCTGCCACAATTCCTACCAGTTTTTTAAAACTACCTTCTCTCTCTCTCTCTCTCTCTCTCTCTCTCTCCATCTTTGATTTTTCAAACATGGCTTCTTATAATCATACCACCTTCGTCCTTTCTATCTTTCTTATAATTTACTCGCTTTTTAATCCGTCTCAAGCCGTCATCCGTACAAATACTAGCCAGTCTGAGTTTTTTGTGCTCATAATAAAGTCTGTTTCAGCTAACGCCGGGAACTCCCTGTCAGATTGGGATGTCAAAGGAGGGAAACCTTACTGCAACTTCTCCGGTGTCATCTGCAACAACGAAGGGTATGTTGTCGAGCTTGATATATCCAGTAGGTCACTCTCCGGTAACTTTCCTGCAGGCATCTGCTCTTACCTGCCTCAGTTGCGTGTTCTCCGTCTTGGACGTAACAATCTCCGGGGTGACTTTGTGGACAGCATCACCAACTGCTCATTCTTGGAAGAGCTCAACATGGAACATTTGTACCTCAGTCAGACGCTTCCGGATTTTTCACCCATGAAATCTCTGAAGGTTCTTGACATGTCGTACAATTTGTTCATAGGCAAGTTCCCCATGTCAGTGTTCAACCTCACCAATCTTGAGGTACTCAACTTCAACGAAAACGAAGGTTTCAACTTGTGGCAGCTTCCGGAGGACATCACTCGGCTGACAAAGCTCAAATCTATGATCTTGACAACGTGCATGGTTGAAGGAAAGATCCCGGCATCAATTGGAAAAATGACTTCTCTTGTTGATCTCGAATTGAGCGGCAATTTCCTGGGTGGTGAAATTCCGGCTGAGATCGGTTTGCTCAAGAATTTGAAACAGTTGGAGCTCTACTACAACCAACTTGTTGGAACTATACCCGAGGAGCTTGGAAATCTCACTGGCCTGGTAGACTTAGACATGTCAGTCAATAAGCTGACTGGAAGGATTCCGGAATCTATTTGTCGCCTTCCCAAGCTCCAAGTCCTGCAGCTTTACAACAACAGTCTTTCAGGTGAAATCCCAGGTGCCATCGCAGACTCGAAAACACTGAGCATGCTGTCGCTTTATGACAACTTCCTGACAGGAGAAATTCCTCGAAATCTGGGGCACTCATCACCAATGATTGTCCTAGACTTGTCCGAGAACCATTTTTCCGGTCCATTGCCAACGGAGGTTTGCAAGGGAGGTGAGTTACTCTACTTTCTTATGCTGGACAATAAGTTATCCGGAGAGATACCAGAGAGCTACTCAGAATGCGAGTCTCTTCTTCGATTTCGACTTAGCCATAATCATCTGGAGGGCTCAATACCTGCAGGACTTCTTAGTCTTCCCCATGTTTCGATCTTTGATTTGGGTTACAATAATTTGAGTGGTCAGATTGCAGATACAATTGGAAGAGCTAGAAACTTGTCAGAATTGTTTATACAAAGCAACAAGATTTCAGGTGTTCTACCACCTGCAGTCTCTGGAGCAATCAGCCTAGTAAAGATTGACTTCAGTAATAATCTTCTTTCTGGTCCAATTCCTTCTGCAATTGGAAACTTAAAGAAGCTTAATTTACTGATGTTACAAGGCAACAAGCTCAACTCTTCCATTCCCGATTCTCTTTCTTCACTAAAATCTCTCAATGTTCTTGATCTCTCCAACAACCTCTTGACCGGAAACATCCCAGAGAGTCTCGTCGAATTATTACCAAACTCCATCAACTTCTCAAACAATAAGCTTTCTGGTCCAATTCCTCTCTCATTGATAAAAGGCGGGTTGGTGGAAAGCTTTTCCGGCAACCCAGGCCTCTGTGTTAAAGTTTCATCAGATCAAAATAATTTTCCCATATGTTCACAATCTCTTAACAAAAAAAAGTTGAATTCTTTCTGGGTAGTTACGGTTTCAGTAGTCTTCCTCCTCATTGGAGCTTTGCTCTTCCTAAAGCGCCGGTTTGGAAGAAGAGCAGAGGTGGAACATGATGAGAGCCTGTCCTCATCATTCTTCTCATATGATGTAAAGAGCTTCCATCCAATAAGCTTTGACCACCGCGAGGTCATTGAAGCCATGGTTGATAAGAACATAGTAGGCGATGGAGGATCAGGGACAGTGTACAAGATTGAGCTGAGCAGCGGGGATGTGATTGCAGTGAAGAGGCTGTGGAGTAGAAACGCAAAAGATTCTGCGGAAGATCAGCTGTTCATACACAAGGAGTTGAAAACTGAGGTCGAGACGCTGGGAAGTATAAGGCACAAAAACATTGTCAAATTGTACTGCTACTTCTCAAGCTCGGACTGCAACCTTTTGGTTTATGAGTATATGCGAAATGGTAACCTTTGGGATGCTCTTCACAAAGGTTGGATCCATCTAGATTGGCCTACTCGTCACCAGATTGCCCTCGGGATTGCGCAGGGTTTGGCATACCTCCACCATGATCTGTTGCTTCCAATTATTCACAGAGATATCAAGTCTACCAACATCCTGCTTGATGTCAATAACCAACCCAAGGTTGCAGATTTTGGCATAGCCAAGGTTTTACAAGCAAGAGCAGGAAAAGATTCCACCACCACTGTTATTGCTGGGACTTATGGTTACTTAGCCCCAGGTAATTTCCCGATCCAACTTTCTAAAGATTTAATTAAACATTTACAGTTTTAGTAAAAAGATTATGTATTGTGTAGACCTATGCATAGTCAAGTTGTCT
This sequence comes from Pyrus x bretschneideri, assembly GCF_019419815.1. Taxonomy (NCBI): domain Eukaryota; kingdom Viridiplantae; phylum Streptophyta; class Magnoliopsida; order Rosales; family Rosaceae; genus Pyrus; species Pyrus x bretschneideri. Next base: position 6,411,062 of record NW_025999501.1, read on the forward strand.
AAAGCAGTGCTCTTCCTCGTCATCACCCAAGTTCGAATTCCCCTCCCAATGTTTTAAATTAGATTAGAATATCACTTAGATAAAAAAAAAAAGAAAAAAAAAAACACATTATGTGTTACTTATTGTATCAAATTTGTCCTTGGCAACTCTTGTGCAGCCACTTTTTGATGGTTGCTCGTAGTTGTTACCTTTTTAGGCTAAACAAGTACTATATCTTGATTTACTTTTACTAAGCTGTGTTTTGACTTAAATTAGTAACCAATCCAGATCATGTTTAACTAAATTTAACCGATTAATTTGTTTTTGGCGACAGAATATGCATATTCATCCAAAGCAACAACTAAGTGTGACGTCTACAGTTTTGGGGTAGTTTTGATGGAGCTGATAACAGGGAAGAGGCCAGTGGAGGCAGAGTTTGGAGACAACAAGAACATCATATATTGGGTTTCAAACAAAGTGGACACCAAAGAAGGAGCTACGGAGGTGCTGGACAAGCGATTATCGGACTCATTCAAGGAGGAGATGATCCAGGTTCTTCGCATTGCCGTTCGATGCACCTACAAGGCGCCTTCGCTGCGCCCTAGCATGAAGAAGGTCGTTCAGCTGCTGATTGAAGCTGACCCTTGCAGATTTGATTCGTGCAAGTCATCAACTAAGACCAAAGAAGCACCAAATGTGACAAAGGTCAAGAACCCTTATGAGTTATGATTTGCATGGAAGAGTTTGCTTGTTGGGTCCCACGGTCCTAGGTTAAAGAGTGTTATATAGCACATATATATGATAACCATGTAATTAAAGTCCTCTCAAACTGATTGGGGGACTGGTCATAAAGGTATAACTAATTACTCTCTTTAGCTTCTTATTTTTTTTTTTTTCCTGAAGGTGGTTTGTAGAGTCAATGTCTCAATCTTTTTATCTACTTTTCAATTTTGTAATTTTGATTTTGTAAGGATTTAGGAATTCAGTCACTATAGCTGCTTTTTTTACAGTAACCCTAGCTCATCAGCATCCCCATTTTTTTAGGGATCAACCAATCCAATCCTTCCTAGCTTTTGTGAATATTGCTTTTTCCTCTTTATCTTTTGTGCTCTTTTGTATTGGAGTGGAGGATAAAAAAGCACATATATGTTAGTGAGGAGTGGAGGGTTGTGAATTGTATGAGAGCTTTTTCTGTGCATCAAGAAGTGGGTTCCTGATTCTGAAAATAAAGTTAAGGAGGCATATATGATTCTTGTGCGGAGGGGCCAATTGAGTTAGCAACCCATTGGGGCTGATTGACAGCTCAGCATATCTTAGAAGACCATATTCTAAACAAGTGTCTGATTAATGAGAGATAGATTCGAATTCCAGTGCAAGGGGACGGACACATTATCCTAACTAACTGACCTAACTTATATTTGCAACTTTTATCTCCATTTAAGTTAAGAATAGCAGAGAAGGCGATAAATCTTCTTATTCTTTTTTGTGTTGTTTCCATCTTTTTCTACATGAACTTGATTCATTTTTTTTGAAATGGGGTGTGTGTTTATCTTACGCTACCAGTCCTAAGTCCAAATAAAAGGGGCAGGGGAGGGTGTCAGGTAGTCGACAGCCGACACCTTATTTTCACGTCGAATCCATATGATATAAAATCTTATATGAAATTGCGCTAAAGCTAGGTCACCACTCGAAAGTGATGTGTTATGTGGCTCAAGCACATTGATAAGTGAGTAAGGGTCGTTGTTTCTCCATCGACAATGTTAGTTGAGTAATAGTACTATAGAAACTTCTTTTTGAACGACTCCACTCAAAGTTATTTAGAAGCATCTATTGACATCAACTTTACCCAGGATATGCAAAATTAGTATCGTTGACCTTACTGGACAGGTGAGATCAAAAAAGTTAGGACATGAAGGTAAGGTTCAAGAGAGTATAATGTGCTTAGGAACATGGAATATAGGAACCCTAACGGGAAAATCTATAGAAGTAATGGTAGGTATGGTGAGGAGAAAGATAGGTATTATGTGCTTTCAGGAAACTAAGTGGGTTGGTCTTAAGGCAAAGGATCTCGAAAACTCAGGTTTTAAGCTTTGGTATTCAGGAACAAACAGATTGAGAAACGGTGTTCGCATCATTGTGGATAAAACTCTAACAAAAGATGTTGTAGATGCTAAGAGGGTTAGGGATACAATTATAGCAATCAAGATTGCGATAGAACAATAACTCATCAATGTGATTAGTGTGTATGCACCTCAAGTTAGGTTGGATAGGAGTCTAAAGGAGAAATTTTGGGAAGATCTTGGAGAATTGATTCAAAGAATTTCTCAGAATGAGAAGTGACTCATAGAAGGAGATTTAAATGGACAAGTGAGCAAAAAGACAGTGAATTATAGGGGTTTCCATGGTGGTTACGAGTTAAGGGAGAGAAATGAGGTAGGGGAAGCCATTTTGGGTTTTGCGAGGGCGTACAATCTCTTTCTAGCCAATATCTTATTCAAGAATAGAGAAAAACATGTGGTGCCTACAAGAATGGGTCATAAAAATCACAAATGGATTTCTTTTTGATGAGGAAAGGGGATTGTGTAACTTGTAAGGATTGCAAAGTTATACTGAGAAAGAGCCTGGCTAACCCATATCACATGTTGGTGATGGATGTACATATAAAAAAAAGATAGAAGAAACAACAAGACCTTGATGTGTCCAAGAACTAGATGGTGGAATCTAAAAGGAAAAACAAGTCACTTTCAAAAAGAAATTGCTCGCCCAATGCGTTTGGGATATGGGGGGGAACGCTAACAAAATGTCGAATTTCATGGCCAACTATATCCAAAAAGTTACAAAATGAGTATTAGGAGAGACCAAGGGCTTTACTCCACATCAAAAAAATATCATGGTGGTGGAAGGATGACGTACATGATAAGGTTAAAGCTAAGAAGGAATGTTGTAAAGTTTTATACGAGGATAGAATTGTTGAAAATTGTGAGAGGTATAAAATAATGAATAAGGAGGCGAAGAAAGCTATAAGAGAAGCGAAGCTAGCAGCTTTTGACAATATGTATAAGTGGTTAGATATCAAAGATGGAGAGCTTGATATCTATAAACTGGCTAGAGCAAGAGAAAGAAAGACGAGAATTAAACCAAGTAAGGTGCATCAAGGATGATATACAAATGTTTTAGCTAAGGAGAACGTGGTTAAAGACATATGAAGAGCTATTTTCATAATCTTTTTCAATGAAGCACACAAAATGAGTACTTTTTTGGGTGAGTTGAGTAACTTGGAAAAGTGTAGAAATTACTTCTTCTGCCGCCGAATCAAGAAAAATGAAGTGGTTGTGGCTTTGAACAAGATTAAGCATAGAAAGTAGTAGGTCCCAACGGTATACCGATTGAAGTGTAAAAGTGATAGGAGCATATATATGCTACTTAGTTATGTTGTTTCCTTGCATTTAGTTACTTAATTACTATCTATTTTAGTCTTTTAAGCTATTTTCGTATGTTTTTAGGTCCTAATGCCAAAAGGAGCAAGAAAGTGCATTTTGAGGCTATTTGGAGCAGTTTTGGGCATGGATTGGATAGCTTAACCATGGAGCAATGTGGATGGACGAAATTGAAGCCAAGAGAAGCTAGGAAAGGCTAAAAATCTGGAGAAAGAAGTCCAAATGCAAAGAAGATAAGGAAAGAGCAAGAAATAAGGAACCTTATCCAAATTTCCTTATCTTATCCAAACCTTATCTTATCTTATCCTATCCTAATCTTTTCCTACCTTAATTCCAACTTCAAAGAGGACTCCTTTTCATATTAAATCACCTAAATATCAAGTTCTAGAAGCCCTATTTTCGTGCAGTAAGTTTATGCCACATATAACCCTTCTAGAAGTTCTAGAATCTGCCACAAGGACCATTCCTTGTCCTCCTTGGAATCTAATTGAAAGTATCCTTGTTCTTTGGTGATTTGGAGTCCTAATTCCTCTCCTTTTCAGCCCAAATTCGTGCCTCCCCTTCACCCTATAAATACTTGATGCCAAAACACTAAAAAACGACCACCCTCTACCACAAATTCACACCACACCATCCACCACACCTCAAGAGCCTAAATTCACACAAATCCCCATTGTTGGCAGCAAGGAAGGAAGGAGGAGCCACCTGGAGTGTTTCTAGGTGTATTCTATCTTTGTTTTAATGTTTAAGATTAAGTATCTTTGTTTTGCAAACATGAGGAACTAATTTTGTTTTGGCTAGAGGAGACTTTGAAACCATGATTATATTTGCAATATGAATTGATTAATTCCAGTTGTGATTTCATAAATTGTGAATGCAATTTACTTAACCGTTTGATGGATAACTTATTCTTGTTTGTTGATTAAGGGTGCACACTTAGTTTGCATGCATGAATTTGGGGCTAGAATATAAGGGAGTTTCACATAATCGTTACAAACTTATATTCACAAGTAGTTAAGGTTGTTTTCACAATCATGTTAAGTAAATTCCTAGCATGAGTATCATGATGTCATAGTTACAAGTGCTTTGTCAATACTTATGATTTTCATAGAACGTAATGATCTTTGATTGTATCTCTATTATGATGTCATGTAGGGAACTTTTGAAGAATGCTTTGGGTTTTCGAATGATGTCATCCAATCCAGTAACTTAAGGAAAATCTGAGGGTTAATTAGTGATGTCACGGTTAATCTGGGGTGTTGAGGTTCATGGTTTATCGAAAAGCAACTGGAAATCAATTTGTATGCAAGTGTGTCATGTGTGGAGAAGGACCCTCTAGCTAGCTAATCACCCATCCATATTCCCCAAATTCGTTCAAAACTTGTTTAGGTCTTTTAGTTACTTGTTTTTATCTTAAATTCGTCAAAAACCCAATCTCCTTTATTTAGTTGTGTCAAATCTGTCCTAATTAGTGTTTTTAAGTGTTTTGAGTCAAAACCAATTCTATTTTCGTCCAGATTAAGTCCTAGAGTCTAGTTTGAGTCTATTTGCTTGTTTTATGTTGTTTTGAGTCTTTTAAGTTTGTTTTGAATCATATAAGTCTAGTTAAGTGTTTTTAAGTTTTGTTTTGTGTTTTTAAGTCAGTTTAGAGTAGATTAGCATCCCTTCTAATCCCCGGCCTAAAACGATCCCTACTTTCATATACTACAATCATAGGGTTTTAATTTGAGTGTTAGAATATTTCACATCAAAAAGTTCTTGGGAGTGACGAGTATAGCATGGCGCACGAGCCTTTTCAATAAGATTTTGAAAACAAAGAAGATGCCGAACGTGTGGCCAAAAAACACTTTGGTGCCTATCTACAAGCATAATGGCGACATACAAAATTGCATGAATGATAGGGTACTAAGTTAATGAGTCATACAATGAAGATTTGGGAGAGAGTAACTGAGCATAGGTTGAGGCAAGAGACGCGAGTCTTAGACAATCAATTAGGGTTCATGTCAGGGCGCTCGAGTATGGAGGCAATCTATCTCTTACGGAGACCAATGGAACAACATAGAGATGTGCAAGAATTTGCACATGGTGTTTAAAGATTTTTTTTTTTTTTTTTAAAAGTGTATGATAAGGTCTCAAGAGAAATTCTTTGGAGGATTTTATAGAAGAAAGAAGTACGAATAGCGTATATCCAAGCAACAAAGGATATATATGAAGGAGTAAGGACTGCAATAAGTACTCATGAAGGACAAATTGAAAGTTTTCCCATAACTATAAGGTTAATGAGACATATTTAAGATGATATCTCTTAGTGTATGCTTTTAGCAGATGATATAGTGCTGATAGATGAATCAAGGAGGGATGAAATGTGAAGCTTAACCTTTGGCAGGAAATGTTGGAATCCAAAGGTCTTCTCCTAAGTAGGTCAAAGACATAGTATATGGAGTGCAAGTTCAGTGGGAATAGGGCCCTAAATGAGATAGGAGTGAAGATTGGAGATCAGGAAGTACAAAATGGTGAACACTTTTGTTATCTTGAACCTATTTGCAAAAGAACAAAAAGTTTGATGGAGATCCTAACCATAGAATACAAGCTGGATGGATGAAGTGGAAGAGTTTATAAGGTATATTGTGCTACCACTGTAAGCTAATAAAGTTCAAGGGAAAATTTTATAGGACGACAATATGACACATTAATGCATTATTGCACGAAATGTTGGGCGATCAAGGATTGACACATGCAAAATAAAATGAGTATAGTAGAGATGAGAATGTTTCACTGGATGTGTGAACACGCGAAAAAGAATATGTTTAAAAACAAGGATATTTGAGGTAAAGTAGGAGTTGCCGCAATTGAAGATAAGATGAAAGAAAATCGTTTAAGGTGTTTCAAACATGTGAAACGAAGAGCAACAAATGCTCCCATTAAAAAATAAAATATGGGACAGAGGTTTAGAGTGAAAGGGGTAGATGAAGATCTAGGAAGACATGAAGTACTTGAAGCTAATGAAATACTTAGTGCAAAACCAAGCATAATAATGTTTTAGGATTCATATAACCAATCTAACTTAATAGGATACAATTTTATTATTATTGTTGTTGAGGTGTGTACATGAAACATCACCAAACTAGTTTCACCATCGATAGTGAGGCGTGAAGCCTCCACTCACAAGGTGGAAAAAAGTCTTTAATGATTGAAGGCATTCTAAATGTGACATAATTCTTCCATTTCTCTCAAATTCATTTCTTTTAAATATTGTATCACTGCCTAGTTTTATGCTGCTCTATAACTAGCTTGATCATGTTATAGACAATATCATGTTCAACCTACAATTCATCGTTTTTCATTTTCCTCTAGAAGACCAAGGGTGGACTTAAATACAAGGCAGAGATTATGAAAATACAATTAAGTGGATTGTGATTATTGGACCCTACCAAAAAAAATGATCCGTCAATTTAACAGTCACAACAACTTTCTGGTTAATTTATATCATAATAGAGAAGGAAGAACCCCATAATTTAACGGCTACAAAAACGTTCGCATCGTCTACGAGTTCGTACTGTATAAGAAAAATCCAAAAGCATACATCTTAAAAGTAGTAAAAGATCAGTCTCATAAAAGTTATGTCACATAAATATTAATTGAGATAGAAAAGCAGTCAGCCATTGAGCGCATAGTAGTAGTTTGGAAAGACAAGTTGTGAAACAATCATACACACATACTGTACATATATATATATAGACCTATACAAGCCCTTTGAAAAAAAAAGGATCTCTATTTGCTGAAAAAAAAATGAATTAGGTTTGGGACCCACTCTACATCAAACTTTAATGATTTGAACTGTTTATTTTGTAAGTTTCTATTCATAGATCATCATTGCAAAAAAATTAGTTAATTTGAAACCATTTGCCAACTTAATTGTTACAATAAAATCTTAATATTTCTTAGAACATAATCTTTGTCAATTTCTTTAAATTTAATTAGACGTCTAAAATATTTTCAATTTGACTAATATTTTGCATAAATGATCTATAATGTGCAACATAAAAAATAAATGATTCGAATTATTAAAATTTGATGTGATATAAGCTTTACAACTAATCTTCGTTTTTAAAAACGATGAGAATCTCTTTTTTTTTAAAAGTTGATGTATACGCATATAGCATGATTCATGAAGTACAGGTGCGTGTGTTTGCAACCGTGTGAGCAAACACGTTCGCAATGCAGGTCTGTTTGCGTCCAACTTTGTGAGTGAGTGGCGCTCGGGGTCCTCTTATCAGAATGAGATTCATGGAGGCAAATATTTATTTTTCTTTTGGCTTGGTGGAGACTCCACGGAGATCAAAAGCAACAAGCCAACAAGCTTTCAACAGCTTAAAGCAAATAATGGTTCTTCAAATGAAAGGGACATCGTATGTATCATGGCAAAAATGCATAGCTGTAAATTCTAAGTTGATTGGATTCGGTCATTTCCACATGATAGGGATTATCTCTAGATCCTTTTTCATCAAATCTACTTAGTTTGAGATCCGGATTGTTAGATTTTGATCCAAAGGTTACAAATAGGAAGCCCCTTTAAAAATTATAATAACTGTAGCTGTTGGATCAAAATTTAACAGTTCGAATCCCGAACTAAGTGGATTTAGTGGAAAGGGATCCGGAGATGATCTCTTTCCATTTCCACAAACACCTTGCAAATTGCAATCATTTTTTGGATCTTTTCCATCAAGTCCACCAAGACACACAATTTGGATCTTTGAAATTTGATCTAACGGCTACAAACAGGAACTTACTTTAAAAGTTATAATAACTTTAGCTGTTAGATCAAATTTTAACGATTCAGATTGTGTACTTTGGTGGACTTGATGGAAATGATCGGTCCATTATTTTGAGTTACCATCATTGACTGACTACTTTCCAAAATCCAAAGACGTGTCATGTTCTTAACATGAAATATAAAGGACATAAGATTGAATTTTTGACTCCATATAGTCTTTCAAGACAATAAGCTTGACTTTTTGACTCCATATAGTCCTTGAAGACAAAGTTGCTGATGTCTGTTGTTTTTTTTTTTTTTTGTTTTGTTTTTATTATGGTGTAAATTAGGAATTCACATTCCAGGGCTAAGAAGCTAAACAGGTACAAGAATGCCTACCACGAGGCAAACACCAAGATAGACCAACCAAGACCAAAGCAGTGAACGGTGATACAACCAACAGACACTTCAACCAAGTAAAAGTGTCACCCTAAACACCACCACAGCTAAGTTAATGAGAACACGAAAGATCATAATTACACAAGATATGAACTAACGAAGATGGAGGCCTCTCGACCCACGCAAAATCACACATCTCCGTAAGATCAGCCGACGCAAGAGCATCCCCGCAATATTGGCTAATGTCTGTTTGGAAATGACAAAATAGGAGTAGGTATTACCGCCCCTATCCCGTAACCCTATTTTTTTATTACCATCTGACGTGATTATAAGTGAATGACATTTACGGTGATTCGAAAAGATAAACAAACAAACTATAGCCGCATCGGTTGGAATTTCAAAGTTGAGTTACGAATTGGTGTCTTTAGGATTATTGGACGAAATGAGTTTCAAAGGTAATAAATTATTGATGTTTGACTAACCATGACATTCACAAACAGAAAACTATACACAATTATAACAATGATTACTATGTCCACAAATGAAGCACTGATGAGCCCAAGCAATGGTGGTTTAAATTTAATTGGGTAGAAAATCATACCACATGAGAATTTTACATGCATTCCACTTTCACAGTACAGACTCAATCTAGAAATGCTACTTGATTCATTGAGAAATAGATAGCAGCAAGAAATGTGCTACTTGATTCGTTGAGAAATAGATAGCAGCAAGACATAATAAAGTAATTAAAAAACTTGACACCAAGCACTTTTGTTTTTCTCTGATGAATGTCACGACTAACGAGTGTGTTCTATACTATAAGTCTCAGAAAAGAGAATCACACCCATTGTAAATTGTAACATACTCGCCGTTGTCATCTACTCGTTTGGTTTAGATTCCACGGACACGTTGAAAACCCCCTCACAAACACCCTAATTTGAGCCCTTCGCATTGATGAGTGGTTTGGGCTCATTCAGCCAAGTTGGATGGAATTGAGTATCAACATTACTACTCCTACAAGAACTCTTTCATGCACAACCAAAAGGTATGTGGTGTTGAATTAAACATGGTAAAATACCAAAAATATATATGATAATATTTGGGAATTCCTTGTATATTCATTAATCTTCAAAGTGGAGTATATAGGAGTTACAATTAGTATTATATATGCACTTCGTCAATGTGGGACAACAGACTACTATTTACACTTTAACTAATATATAAATATATAACTCCAACACTCCCCCTCAAGTTGGAGCAAAGATGTCACGCATGCCCAACTTGTCGAGTGAGTTGGAAAACACACTATTAGAAACAAACTTAGTAAGCACATCAGCAAGTTGATCTTGAGATCCTACAAACGGAAAATTAACAATTCCAGCATCCAATTTTTCCTTGATGAAATGTCGATCAATATCCACATGTTTTGTTTGATCAAGTTGCACTAGATTATGAGCAATCTCAATAATAACCTTATTATCACAATGAATTTTCATAACACCCTTGGGTTTAAATCCAAGATCTCTCAACAATTTTTTTCAACCACAACAACTCACATAAACCATAAGATATACCACGAAACTCAACTTTAGCACTTGACCGAGCCACCACTTTTTGTTTCTTGCTTCTCCAAGTAACTAGATTACCACCCATAAAAGTAAAGTATCCAGATGTAGATTGCCGGTCAATGATAAAACTAGCCCAATCTGCATTTGTATACCCTTCTACATTCAAATGACCATTCTTGGAGAAAATCAAGCCTTTGCCAGGAGCCATCTTCAAGTACCTCAAAACACGGATTACTGCATCCATATGAGCTTCACTAGGTGAGTGCATAAACTGACATACCACATTAACTACATAAGCAATGTTAGGGCGGGTGTGAGACAAATAAATTAATCTCCCCACAAGCCTTTGATACCGTTCTTTATGAGTAGGAACTTGATCCGAAAATAAGCCCAAACAATGATTCTAGTCAATCGAAGTATCAACAAGTTTGCAATCTAACATACCTGTTTTAGCTAATAAATCAAGAACATACTTTCGTTGAGACAGAAAAATACCATGCTTGGATCATGCAACCTTGATTTCAGAAAATACTTCAATTCACCCAATTTTTTCATCTCAAATTCAGTAGCTAGGTATTTTTGAAGGCGTTGTACCTCCTCTTGATCATCACCAGTCACTATTATGTCATCAACATAAATAATCAATGCAGTTGGTGTACCATTTCATTGCTTTAGAAACAGAGTATTATCTGAATGACTCTAAAAATACCCAAACTTCTTCATTAAATTTGTAAACCTCCGAAACCACGCTCTAGGAGATTGTTTCAAACCATACGAAGCCTTTCGCAATCTGCACACAACACCTTTTTCAGGGGATATACCGATACCAGGTGGGAGATCCATATAAACTTCCTCCTTAAGATCACCATGAAGGAAAGCATTTTTAACATCAAACTGCAATAGGGGCTAATCCTGGTTTGCTACCAAAGAATGCAGAACACGAACAATGTTAAGTTAGGCAACAAGAGCAAAAGTCTCTTGATAGTCCACACCATATGTTTAAGTATAACCCTTAGCAACTAATCTGGCTTTGTACCGGTCAATAGAACCATCTGCTTTATGCTTAATAATGAACACATATCTACATCCAACAACTTTCTTCTGGTTTGGCAACAGAACCAAATCCCAAGTGGAATTCTTTTTCAAAGCTTCCATCTAAACATTCATGGCATAACCCACGACAAAGTATCCTGAAATTTTTTTAGAACCGATACACTAGATAGCTGATATATGTAAGATGCATATGGTTTGGACAAACGATGAGTAAACACATAGTTGTTGATAGGATACTTGGCTTTAGCATGCATATCAGGCTCATATTGTACTTTACGTTTTCTACGAATAACTCGTGGAGGCAACTTATACAACAACAACAATAACAACAAAACCTTTTCCCACTAAGTGGGGTCGGCAACTGATAAGTAGAAGAATTATCACAAATTTACCTCATGTGGGTTACATTTGGTACCAAATCATTAGAAGAATCATCACTGAACGAACCATCAACAAGTAACTCGTTAGTCATACTAGGAGCAGGCAACTGGTCATCAAAGGGCAATTCGTCAGCCATTCCAACAATAGGCAACTTGTTGGGCATATTCGACGGGTCGTCAGTAAAAATAGTCTCAAGAATGATAGTTGATTGATCACCATCTATAGC